>NC_062215.1:123096139-124296139 GCF_902686445.1 Sciurus carolinensis
TTTGCTTAGCAAGTAGGAAAAGCATGAAAAGTTGCTGCTTATATTTACAGAAAAGATGAGGTGTTATGGGCAAATGTGGGAAGGACCAATGCAAATTTAGCAAGCCAGATAATAACTGGTCAAATCTGACTTTTACCGTAATGGCGGTGTTGCTCAAGTATGTGGCAGGCCTTGATTGGCTGACCTGTGGATGACCTTCTTTGACTGTGTAAACAAATTCAAACAAGTGACTTCACTGGCCCTGAATGAGTGATTAGAAGTAGTTATCCAACCCACACTTACATTTAAACAACTTCTTTGGAAAAATCTCCAACTTTGCCTTTTCTCTCACACTGAGAGGTTGGTTTCTTGACCTAAGTCCCTTGTGATAAAGGACAAGACTTCAAAGGACCATCACTGAACCAGCTAGAAGCTGCTAAAATTCTTGGGTGGTGGAGAATGCAGACCACGTGTGCTTTACTGTGAGGCAAGATGACCATCTCACATGTTCCTTTTCAAGAAAAAGCTGGCATAGCTCAATCAACAAAAAAGCTGGCATAGCTCACCAAAGAAGCTCTGCATTGCCCTTGGATTTCTGGGCCTGGTTGTCCAGATTTCAACCATGTCCAAGTTTATAAGAGATTTTTCCACAGCTCATCAAAACCTCCCAAATGAGACAGTGTTATGTGGAATAGCTCTAATGTCAAGTATTTGGATCTGGCATTTAAATTTTAAAGGTTGAACCCACCTCTACTACTCTCTTAATATGGAGCAAGTTCATAGCTTTTGTTTCTTGCTTTTGCATCTGAAAAGTGAGGAACATAGTGGTTGTTAGGATCATGGAAAAATAACATATAAATGACTGACCACAGTGTCTGCACATGGTAAAGGTTCAAGAAATACTAGTTATCATTATTATTATTTCAGTTGCCAGCTAACTGTCTCTAGTTTGGTTACCAAAATTGATGGGGACTAGGAGAGAATGTGGATCTTAACTGCAAGATGCTCTTTCACTAAATTCAGACCCTGGCATAAAAACAGAAGTGTTTTTATGGATAACAAACATGAAATATTATTTTACTAATCACATGGTTCACCCATTGAAGTAGAAAATAACTCCTCACTAAAAGAATTTAACTTTTAAAAAAATTCTAAAATCTGACCCTGGCATAAAAACAGAAGTGTTTTTATGGATAACAAACATGAAATATTATTTCACTAATCACATGGTTCACCCATTGAAGTAGAAAATAACTCCTCACTAAAAGAACTTAACTTTTTAAAAAAATTCTAAAATCTGACCCTGGCATAAAAACAGAAGTGTTTTTATGGATAACAAACATGAAATATTATTTCACTAATCACATGGTTCACCCATTGAAGTAGAAAATAACTCCTCACTAAAAGAACTTAACTTTTAAAAAAAACATTCTAAAATCTGGTCAGAGACCTGGTGGTATAGTTTAGTGGTAGAGTGTTGTCCCGACCCGCGGGACATCAACACGGGACCGCAAACCTGAGAGAGAAGGAATGAAGGGACAAGAGACGCAGGGAGAGGCAGCAAGACAGGAATTCTGATCAAGCTGCAAATTTTTATTGTTCACACAGGGGTATTTATACTGAGGGAAGGAGGGGTGTGACAAGGTGCAGGCTGGTTGGCTGTGTTCTTCTGCTGGGTTCCTGATAGGGTGCAAATTCGCGCCGGCCGGGAGGTGAGGTTCGCGCCGCCGGGAAGGTGAAGTTTGCGCCGGCGGGAAGGGAGGGGCGCTGCTGCTTATTGTAAAGATCAGAATGTTCTCAGAATAAGAACTTCTTGGTCCCTGACATTTCCCCCTTTCTTATATAAAATTATTGACCATTTTTCGATAGCCATATTTTAAGGGGGTGATAGAGGCTATGCACTGAGGCGGGGGCGCGGCTTGCCCGAACAGGTACAGAGCTGGAGTGACAATCCCTCGGGAACTGCGCCTGTCTTAGGTTGTCCGTGGCAGAACAACATCCTTACCCGTCATTGGATAATGAGGCTCTAGCCCTCATTTCCTGTCTTAGGTTGGTATGAGCTCTCACGAATCTTACCCGTCATTGGCTGTCCAGTTCAGCTCACAGGGGTGATGGTCTTTTAAGATCATCATCACGATCCATCATCTCCAGTCGATGGTAATGAACCTGAATAGGTTTCGCCTGTATAGCCTCAATTTGAGCTTTAAGAAAAGCCATGATCTTGTTGAATATCAAAGGACCTATAGATACAATAAGCAGCAAGCAAAGGAGGGGACCTAAGAAGGGAAGAAGATAGGGAAGGAGTCCACTGAATCCAGTCCATAGTGGATTATCAGCCAGTGCTTGTCGGCGTTTTTCTGAGTCTTCCTGCAGCTCTTTGATCTTGTCCTTAACAATTCCTGACTTGTTGGCATAGAAACAGCATTTTTCCTGCAAAGACAGACAAATGCCTCCCTGTTCGGCAGTTAGAAGGTCTAAACCTCTCCTATTTTGTAGGACCACTTCTGCTAAGGAATCCACCTGATCTTGAAGATCTTGTATGGTGCTTGAGAGTATCTGTACATCAGAAATCAATTGTCTGGATAATTTTGTATATTGAGTAAGAGAGACCCCCAAACCAGCAGTACCTGAGGCCACTGCTGTAGAGGTTGTGCAAGAACAGGGTCTGTCATTCAGGGGATTTTTCGCATAGATTGTTAGCTGCATCTATAAGAGAGGAAGATTCATCCTCAGGGGGAAGGTTTCCGTCCCTGGGTTGTGGTAAATCATTGACCTGTTTGACCAGGCGTTCTGGTAACCATCTTGGGGCTGCTTGTTCTTGATCTAAAATACAAGCTGAGCCTCGTCCCCAAATGAGGACGGGATCTGGGCCTTTCCATTTATTTGTTAAAGGATCGCGCCACATAACAGATGGGCGAGCAGAACTAGAAGAGGGATGCCAATGTCTGTCTGCGGTCGAATGTCCTTCATTGTCTAGGGTAAGAAAGTTAAGAGCAAATAATGCATGATTAAGGCGATCCCTGGGAGTGGTAAATGCAAGGGAAGAGGCCTTAAGGTGGGTAAGCCAGGTTTTTAAGGTGAGGTGTGCACGTTCCACAATGCCTTGACCTTGAGGGTTATATGGAATTCCAGTAGTATGAGAGATTTGAAGAGTGGCACAAAACTGTTTGAACTTGGTACTGGTATATGCAGGGCCATTATCTGTCTTAATATGTGCTGGCTTTCCCATTATGGAAAAGGCTGAGACAAGATGAGAAATGACATCCTTGGTAGCTTCTCCGCAATGCGGTGATGCAAAAATAAAGCCACTAAAGGTATCTATGGAAACATGTATGTACTTTGTTTTCCCAAATTCAGGAAAGTGAGTAACATCCATCTGCCAAATCTGATTGGGCAGTAATCCTCGAGGGTTAACACCCAGATGTTGAATAGGAAGGGAGACAACGCAAGCAGGACACGCTTTTACAATTTCCCTTGCTTGTTGCCTGGTAATTTTACAAAGTAGCCGAAGGCTCTGAGAATTTAAGTGGTGAAGTTTGTGTAAATCTGTGGCCTCTTGGATGGATCCAATAAGAACTGGGAAAAGGGACCGAGTGGCTGCATCAGCCTGAGCATTACCCCGTGATAGGGGACCGGGAAGATCAGAATGTGCTCTAATGTGTCCTAAGAAAAATGGATGTTTTCTAGCCTGAATTAGTCGTTGAAGCTGGTTAAACAAAAAGGCTGCGTTGGAGGAAGCCTTAATGGCGGGTGAAATCTCCAATAGGGGCACAGAATGGGCAATGTAAGCACTGTCTGTATAAATATTAATAGGTTTATCAAAAAATGTCATAAAGACTTGTGTTATAGCAAACAATTCTACAAGCTGTGCTGATGGATAGGCAGTGTCAAAGGTGGTGGGCTGATTATCAACAACAAAGGCTGCACGGCCATTGCTGGAGCCATCTGTAAAAACAGTAAGGGCTTGTGGAATAGGAGCCTTCCGAGTAACCCGAGGAAAAATAAATGGATGTAACTGAGCAAAATGCAAAAGGGGGTCATTGGGAAGGTGGTTATCGATTATTCCCAAAAAGCCTGATAGAGCAATACCCCATTCATCCCTCGTCTGTAGCAAAAATTGGGTTTGATCCTTAGTGTATGGAATCAGAATGCTATCAGGGTCTTTGCCAAAATGTTGTCGAGAAAGCAAGCGACCTTTAATAATGATAGAAGCTACCTGAGCAGGATAGACAGCAATAACTTTAGAGGATGTGGCGGGCAAATGAACCCAGAGCAAGGGGCAACCTTTATTTTTAAAATGTGGATCCCGCTGCCAGAATAGTCCCGTGGGTGTATGAGGGGTGTGTAATATAACCAAAACCAAAGGAAGGTTATAAGATATTTGTGTAACAAATTGTTGAGCAATGGCTTCTGTGACTTGAATTAATGCTTGCTGTGCCTCGGGAGTAAGCTCTCGAGGAGAAGAAGGGTCAGAATCTCCCCTTAAAATATCATTAAGAGGCAAAAGCACATAGGTGGGCAGTTTTAAATATGGTCTTAGCCATTGGATATCCCCTAGTAGTTTTTGGAAATCGTTAAGAGTGTGGAAATGGTCCACACGCAATTGTATATTAGGGATTTGAATTTGATTAGTTTGAAGTTTGAGGCCCAAGTAGGTGTAGGGGTCCTGTGTTTGAACCTTATCAGGGGCTATCTGAAGCCCCAAGGCAGTAAGGGCTTTATAGAGATCCAAATAACAATTATTAAGATCATAGGTATTAGGTGCAGCAATTAACAAATCATCCATATAATGTAATATATAAACTTGTGGCCACCGCTCTCTCACAGGGTCTACTGCTTGAGCAACATATTTTTGGCAAAGACTAGGGCTGTTAGCCATACCCTGGGGAAGGACCTTCCATTGAAATCTTTGCATAGGGCCCTGAAAATTGATGCGGGGGAGGCTGAAAGCAAAATAGGGTCTGTCATCAGGATGTAAAGGAATAGTAAAAAAGCAATCTTTTAAGTCAATGACCATTTTATAATAGTCCCTAGGAATAGCTACCGGTGTAGGGATGCCTGGCTGTAGTGCCCCCATCGGGCGCATAACCTTATTGATAGCGCGCAAATCCTGTAAAAGGCGCCATTTGCCTGATTTCTTCTTAATAACAAAAATAGGAGTATTCCAGGGTGAGGTTGAGGGTTCCACATGGCCGGCTGTCAACTGTTCCTGTACTAACATAGAGGCAGCCTCTAATTTTTCTTGGGTAAGGGGCCACTGATCCACCCACACAGGAGTTTGAGTTTCCCAAATAATTTTGTCTGCATGGGGTACAGGAGGGTCAGGGACCGACACTAAAAATCCACATACCCAAGTCCAAATTTGTCTGTTTTTTGTATGGGCTGTACAGGCTCAACCTGTCCTTGTCCTAGCCTCCCAAGGCCTGTACCAGGGATAAAGCCCATACGAAGCATTTGATGAGTGACTAAAGAGTCGGGACTAGCAAGAATAACTTTCATTTGGCTTAGAATGTCTCGTCCCCAAAGGTTGACAGGGAGATCAGGAACAACAAAGGGGGTAACGGTTCCTTTATTCCCTGTGTTATCTTTTGTGTCAGTCCAATTAAGCACCCTGGAGCTAACTAAGGGGTTTCTTGATTGCCCTATTCCTTTAAGGTCAGTTAGTGATGAGGTGAGGGGCCATTCTGATGGCCAATATTTTTGAGAAATAACTGTGGCATCCGCACCAGTATCTAGGATCCCTCGGAATTTCTTTCCTTCAATAAATAAGGTAAGAGTGGGTCTTTTGTGGGAGATAGGTTGGACCCAATACACATCAGAGGAACCTAAGGAGGCTGTGTTTCCTGGTGAATTTCCTGAATTGAGGGGAAGGAGTATTAATTGTGCAATTTTTGTTCCTGCAGGGATGGCAGCTACTCCGTTAACAGCTGTGGCCAGTATTTTAATTTCTCCAGTGTAATCATCATCAATGATGCCAGGGAAGACCTGAACACCTTGTAAGGTGGTAGGAGCTCTCCCAAGAATAAGAGCACACATATGAGGTGGAGGGGGGCCTACAACCCCAGTGGGTATTATTTGAGGTCCTTGCATAGAGTCTAATATTGTATCGGTGGAGGCACAGAGGTCCAATCCTGCGCTGCCTGGGGTAGCACGTTGGAGGGAGGTGATTGTGGAGAAGGACAGGGAGCCTGGATTGGGCTGGGAGTCTGAGAGGGAACAAACCTTATTGCCCCTGGGTTTGCTCTGGGGGTGGTCGGGGCCAGGGGCTGGCCCCGAGAGGAGTTTCCCGAGAAGTTAGAGGGAATAGGCTGTCCAAGGGCATTGGTCTTGGATCTACACTCCTTGGCCCAGTGGCGACCTTTACCACATTTAGGGCAAAGGGTGAGCGGAGGTGGTTTAGCCCCTGTTTGAGGAAATATGGGTCCTTGACCCAGTTTCCCTGTTGGGCAGTCTCGCGCAAAATGGCCAGGTTGTTTGCAAGTAAAGCAAGTACGTGGGCCAGGGTGGTGAAGGGCCTTGGTGAAGGCGGCACCAATGGCGAGACCCATGGCATGGGCTGTTCCTACCCCGGCACACAGCCTAATGAAGTCAGAAAGGTCCCCTTTATCTTTGTGGGGCCGAAGAACATCTTGACATATTGGGTTGGCATTTTCAAAGGCAAGATATTTTACAAAGGAGCTCTCGTTTTCACTTGGTCCAAGTAAGCGCTCCGCAGTTAGATTAAGCCGGGCAACAAAGTCACTATAAGGCTCGTCTGGACCCTGATGAATTTTTGCTAGGGAGGTGGTGGCCGAGCCCTTTTGAGGGAGCCGTCTCCAAGCATGCAAACCAGCAGTTTGAACCTGCGCTAGGAGCCCAGTAGGAAAGCGCGCCTGTTTAGGGTTGGTATCAAATGGCGCATTACCCACTAATTTAACATAGGTCCAGGATTTAGAGGAAGCCTTGGTTGAATTTTTTTGGGCAGTTTCCCGACAGTATTCCCTAAAGTCTGCGTTCCACAACAGGAAGTCACCTGCACTGAGGGTGGCTCGGGCCAAAAATTTCCAATCATTAGGGGTGAGCCACTGTGTACTATGGTTCTCTAGCAAGGCCAGTGTATAAGGTGCAGTGGGGCCATACTGTGTACAAGCCTTTTTAAGTCTTTCAAGAAAGCGGAGGCTCAGCCTTTTATAAGAACCAAGGGTTCCACTCTGTCCAGAGGTGGGCTCCTCCTCATCCCCTGATTCCTGGTCCTCCTCTTGTTCCCTCTCTGGTTCTACCTCTTGTTCATCCCCTGATTCCTCTTCCTGACTTCCTTCTAAATTCTCTGCTTCAGTTTGGGGGGGCTGATCTGCTTGACTGCGAGTGACTGGAAAGGCAAGAACAGGCTGACCACGTGGCTTCACCTTACGAGTATTAAGGGGTTTTGGGCCAGTTTGTGTTAACTCCGTGCCCAAGGCCAGTGAGCGAAGCTCGGCATCAAGGGCTTTTAGTTCTTTTAAAAGTTGGATTTGTTCCCGCCTATGTTGGAGAGACTCGCGTAAAGGGGTTAGATTAGGCAAGGGAAGCGGGGAAAAAATGTCTGGGGGGGCAGTAGGTCCCTGAGGGACCGGAGCACGAAAGGCAGGGGGTGTATAAGTGGGAAGTGGATTTGTAAGAGGTGGCAGGTCTGGAAAATGGTGTTGAGCCACTGCCTCCTCCAGGGTGGCCTCATCCTCTGGGGTCAACTCATCATGGGGATTTAAAACCGGATAAATCTTAGGGGGATTTTTAGGGGACTCCTTTGGTAAGGTGGGGTCTGGGAGGTTCCCAGGGTCTGGGAGGGTCCCAGGGTCCTGAGAAGCCTGAGCAGGGGGCATTTGAATACTAATCGAAGGGCATGCCGATGGGGGGCGAGAGGTAGATTGCATTGCCTGCTCCCCAATCTTTACAAGTTTTAAAGTACCACTGTCAAAGGGTGAACTTTTAAGAATCTCATTAATTAAATTCCAATAAGAAAAGACAGTGACGGGCACCTTTTGAGGACCAAAAGTCTCATAATAATCTTTGAGGCAGTCTCCTACTCTGAGCCACCTTTTACCATCAATCGATCCCTCGAGGGGAAACCAAGGACACAAATCCTCTATGTATGAAAAGAATGATCTTAAATCCTTTTTCTTAACACGCGCTCCCCGAGTCTTGAGGGCCTCCTCGAGACCCGTCAGAAACAAATCATGTGACGAAACTGCTTGTCCCATGGTGCGTCACTCACCTTGCGCTGGCCTCAATTTCCTCCTGGATCTGACTCCCGGTCGCGTCCACCGAGGCGATCCCGAATCCCGCTTGGCCAAGTCTTCCCCAGAGGGCAGCGTTCGCTTCTCAAACAAAGGCTCGAGCCCCACGTTGGGCGCCAACTGTCCCGACCCGCGGGACAGAGTGTTTGCCTGGTAAGCACAAAGCCCTGGATTCATGATCGATCCCCAACAATGAAAAAAAAAAAAAATCTGGCCATAATAATAACCCATACACTCATTCCCACCCTAATATTTAGTAAAGAAAAGAACAAAACCAAAGGCAAAAACAAAACAATACCAAAAAGATGACTTCTTTGAAGTCAGGGCCACTATGCACCATGATCAACACATGTTCCACCAAGTCAGGGTCTACAACAGGCAATGAGGTACAGCTTATCAATCCTGCTGGCAGACAGACTAAGCCGGTCTTAATTCATCAACATTCTTTGATTGGAGCTTGAATACAGATTCAAACTGATTGCTCAGGCTGGCTCAGCACTCCTGAGCTTTTCATTCTTACCCACATCTGTCAGAGAAAATGGTCCATATTTACCTCGTGAAGAATATCTCCTTCAGGATGTAAATGTGTCAAAACTTTGGACATGTCAGGATCTTTCAAAATCAGTAGGCACTGCACTTCCCAGGGAACAGCGGAAAGCTACGTGCGTTCACAGCCTGATTTTAACCCCTCACACTGGAGAGGAGAGGTCTCATTATAAAGCAGGAGAGATTTCCACCAACCATCTCACATTGCATGAAAAATATTTACCATCCCCTTCAGACACTGCTAGCCTTTGAGCTGCTCTGTGAAAGTGTGAAGGAGGGAAGTCAGGGGAACCGAAATTCAGCTGCCAACCTCTGTAGCAGAAAAGATTTATCCCTTGGAAAATGTAGGCTATCACTGTAGAGATCCACCTCTTAATGGCTTTCCATTCTGCAGAAATTGTTGTCAGGGAGACTGAAGCAAGTGCTTGTCATGCAGGGGCCATCTTGTCGTTTGCTCGCTTGGACGACAGGAGAACTCACTGGAGGTGATTGGTTTCCACGAACCATTTATCCAGGCTCCATCCTAACCGATATGCAATCGAACATACAAAAGACCTGATCCTGCCCATTAATGACAGATTCACAAAGTGGGCCCGATGAGCCTCCAATCAACTCTCAAAGAAAATGCAGACATCCCTCCCTGGAAGTGGGATTGTTGGCACAAAACGCTGAGAATTGTTCCATAGTCTTACCCACCCTTTCTCTGAATCCCTATAGCACTCATTATCCGCCCCATACAATTTAGCACTTGATTATATACTGTCTTGTATTGTTCTCTAATTGTTTCTCCACCCAGAGCAGAGGTGGAGTTTCACAAAGACGTCATTTTTTTTCCTAACATGATTTCTGTAATTGTCTGTAGCTGCTTCCCTTAAACCTCTGTCTAGCCATTTTTCTTCCGTCATGGTATAGATTTCAAATCTGCCTAGATGAGGTTTAATAAAAATACCACCCCCAAAAAAGAGCTAATAAAAAAATATAAAGTAACCACGTACAGAATGCACACCTAACGATGTGATATGTGGAAGAAAATCTTTCTATAGTTAAGATATTCAGGGCACATTCATTTTTTAGTCACCAAAACTTGGATGAGCACACACTTACAAGAGTCTCTTCACACTTCTGTGTCCCCTAGTCTTTCCAACACAGAGAGTTTCTTAAATAATAACAAGTGTAGTATACAAGGACAGAGATTCAACATAGCTCTGAATTAAAGTAGGCATCACATAATTTGCACTCATTTCTCTGCAACTGGTTGCCTGAAATGCAACCTGTAGGAACAACTAGGACCTCTATTTCTAGGAGGAATCTATTATGTGTCCTCTCATCATGGCAAACAATCAAGCATTCCATTTTATATATATATATATATATATATATTAACTCAAACACTTTGCAGAGGGCAGAATGAACATTATTGTGAAGTTTTTACTTATTTATTTTGCAGTGCTGGGGATGAAACCCAGGACCATGTGCACGCTAGGCAAGCCTTCTACCACTAAGCCACAGCCCAGCCTAAATTCCTTTTTAAACATGCAGTGTGGGTTCGTCTTTAGAAAAGCTTTCAGCCTTTACTGGGCTGCAGTGCCTGATGACCCAAACACTCAATGTCCCCAAAACCAAGGGGCCTTTCATGCTGGAGCAAGAAGACACCTTTGTGTCTCATGGGACCATTTCAGTTTCTCCCTGACAAGTATGTGTGAAGTTTAATGCACTCTTTTAAATGGGGAAATGGTTTCCTCACAAAACTTGTCAGAAAGGGTAAAGCCCAATGCCACATGAATGTCCTGATCCTCCTTAAAGTCCTCCACACTTACAAAGGAGCCAGACAAGCAAGTACCTCAAGAATCATGCCAGGTCCCAGCCTTCCGGCAGAACAGGTTGAAACACAGCAACAGTGAGGCTTTGTAGTATTTTTAAGGTCTTTGGGGAAAGGGAATTCCACCACCTTTTTTCCTGTTCATGGTCTATCAACTGACTACGTTAGAAACTCATTCTACCCACTAGGTGATTTGCACTTTTTCTTTTTTTTCAGGTTTACTGTCTATGTTGCCTGTTAGAATCTGTGGACCACAGATCTGTGTCTCTTGATCTAGCATCGCAGCATCTGTGCTGGGTGCATTAACAGGCATTCAGTATGCAGGGAGAGGGAAACAGAGGGAAGAAGGGAGAGAGGGAAGGAGGAAGAGCGGGTGGGAAGAAAGGAGAGAGGGCAGAGGGAAGAGGATGGGAGCGAGAGAGAGAAAAGGAAAAGAGTTGGGGGGAGGAGAGAGGAGAGGAAGCAGAGTGAGAGGGAGGAGAAGAGGAAGAAGCGGGGAACAGGGGAGGCGAAGGAGGACCGCTGATGGTAGTCACCCTCAATTCATCTGTTCTTAGCTGCCTTGTGTTTCCCCCTTGTATTTCTTTGTCTCCCAGTTCTATCCTGACAGGTAGGAATCAAAGAAGACCCTGGAAGAATGTAACTAAAATTACCAAGTACTTGCTACAAGAGCTTCCTGTGTACCTGTCCTTTAATACAGAGTTTCTTTTGCTTCCACTGGAATCTCCAGGTTAAGACAAATAGACGTCCAGCTCAAGGTGGCTGCCTGTGGGACCAAACCAGACAGCACCTGGAACATTCTCTTCCCCCAGTCCCACCACCACTGATCCTTCAGCTACTGCCTGCTCTGTGAATGCCAGCCTCAGGCTTTCCCTCACAACTCTAGCACTCAAGCATTCTGGACCCCGCTGCACCCCCTGACTCTTCAGGGGAAGACCCCACCAGTGATTCCTCTGGATGTTCTTCAGTTCAGACTCCCAGGAGTACAACTGAGTGACACAGCTATCTCTCTACACTGGTTCATAGGTAGCTGGTCAGTCCTGGGGATTGGTTGCCTTGATGGGGTCACTCGCTCCAGTCAGCTTTGTGTGGGGTTTGGAGAGATCAGATCATGTGATAAACAACCTGGCTGCCCACTGAGTGGGTTTATGGGTGGGAAGGCACCTTACAGGTTCATTTTACAGCACAAAGTCCTCACAGTCACCGCAGGGGGTTAGGCATTATTGTCCTCATTCTGTAGGTCTGGAACTTGCTCAGTTTCATATAGATGAGAAGCATCAGAGTCTGAAGCCACTCTTAGCTGAGACTATAAAACTCCTACCATGAAGTCACTGGCAAAACAGAGAAGAACAAAGCAGAGGGGGGCCCACTCTAAAAAACAGAATAGTTCCTTCACACACAAAGCCCCAGAGGCTGACCTCTTGGTGAGCGTGTTCCTTGGCAAGGGTTGCAGTAACAGGGTAGCAGCCTGGTGGCTCAAACAACAGAAATTTATTGTCTTGGTGTTCTGGAAGCTGGAAATTCAAGACCAAGGCATCAGCAGGGTTAGTTCCCTCCGAGAGCTGCAAGAGAAGGAGAACTCACCCAGGCCTTTCTCTCTGGCTCATTGTAGGCGATCTTCATGTTCACAACACCATCTTCATATTCATGTTGTGTTCTCCCTGTGGGTGTGTCTGTTCAAATTTCTCATTTTATTTTTTATTTTTAGTTTTTGGTACTGGGGATTGCACCCAGGGGCAGTCTGTCACGGAGCTACGTTCCCAGCCCTTTTTAAGGCAGGATTTCGCTAAATTGCAGAGGCTCATCTTGAACTTGCTATCCTCCCGCCTCAGCCTCCTGAGTCACTGAGATTACAGGAGGGAGACACTGTGTCCAGCAAATTTTCTCCTTTTTATAAAGTCACCACTTATATGGGATTCGGGCCCATTCTAACTACTTCATCTCAACCTAATTACCTGATTAAAGAATTTATCTCAAAATCAGGTCACATCATTGGTACCGGTCACATTCTTGGTGGGACACAATTCCGTCTAACCAGTGAATGAACTCAAACGCTCCCAAGGACCGTTCTGCTCATGACACCACTGCTTCTGTTCTTGAATTTCAGGCTATGGAGGTGAAAGGCCGCAAAAGCGCATACATCTGTCAATCGGCCACACACACACCTGCTGCTTGGGGCCAGTTCTCAGCCAGGTCACTATCATCCTCTGCACCACAGAGGTGCAGGCTGCTTTAACCTCCCTCCACTGAGGCTCTCCTGCCAGCCGAATCATCCAGCAATCTCTGCCCCAACCCCATCTCCTGTCTTACCACCCAAGCCTGCTCTCAGCTTTCACAGATAGATGATGGGATCCATCGTCTGGTTACTAGTTCAACCTCTTGATGCAGTCACAGAGGCTCCATGTGCTTTATTGCAACACAGAACAATCAGGAACCTTTTCCTTTCTTCTCTCTCTTTTTTTTTTTTGTACTGGAAATTGAGCTCAGAAATTGAGCTCAGCATCGCTCTGCCACTGAATTATATCCCAGCTCTTTGTAAAATTATTATTTATTCATTCATTCATTTAAATTTTGAATATTTTAACCAAGAAAATAGTCTTGAGAAATTCGCTGGGTGAGGGTAGCTTGGAAGAATGCAAGGAAAAAAAGAAAACAAACTGGTTTGCATAAAAATAAGAGGTGTTTCAGGAAGAGGGGAAAGAGAAGAGAGTCAAGCTGGACCATATGAGCAAGCAGATAAAAGTTCTTTAGAAATAAGAATCTATGGCCAGGTGCAGTGGTGCATGCCTATAATCCCAGTGGCTTGGGAAACTGAGGCAGGAGGACTCCCAAGTTCAAAACCAGCCTCAGCAAGTTAGATATGCAGATGCTAATTCACAATAAGTGGGTGGGGGGATAGGGAAGAATAGAGTAACTTTATATTAGGTAGATAGAAGTGAAGGGAGGGGAAGGGGTATGGGGGTAGGAAGGATAGTAGAGTGAAACAGACATTACCTCATGTACATATATGACTGCATGACCATGTGATCCTACAATATGTATAATCAGAAAAACGAGAGGTTACACTCCATTTATGTATGATCTATCAAAATGTATAAATGCATTCTACTGTAATGTACAACTAATTAGAACAAATTTAAAAAATTTTTTTTCAATTAAAAATTGTTAAAAAAAAGCTGGGGGATGTAGCTCAGTGGTTAAGCACCCTGGGTTAAATCCCCAGTACCATACCAAAAAGAGAGAGAGAGAGAGAGAGAGATCGAGAAATAAGAATCTCTGGGGCTGGGATGTAGCTCAGTGGTAAAGCACTAAGGCCCTGGGCTCAATTTCCAGTGCGCCCCACCTCCCTACTCTCCCTCCTAACAAAAAAAAAAGGAATGTGGAATTAAATTTTTTTAAGTTTGTTTTTGTTGTTGTTGTTGTTTGGCATTTCTTTAATGTAAATTTCCTTCAAATTTCTAAATCTTTTTTTAACTATGTATTTTTGGTTGTCGATGAGCCTTTATTTTATTCATTTATTTTTATGTAATGCTGAGGATCAAACCCAGTGCCTCAAATGTGCAAGGCAAGTGCTTTACCACTGAGCCATGTCCCCAGCCCCTCAAATTTCTAAACCTTTAGAAACATCTACCATATATTCAAAAAATCTTGTGAGAATGGGTCTTAGCAAAAAACTAAGGAAAGGAAGCATCATTTCAGGGTTGACATGAAACCTGAAAAGACACGAGCATAGATGAACAAGGTGAACAAGAAACTGAAGAGTTCAGCAGACAAAAGGGCTCAAGCCAGAGGTGACAAAGAAAAAAGCAAACCACTTCCCGGGAAAACCAGAGAGATGGTCAAGGGTAAAAGATGGCAGGGAATGGCAGATGCTGAGATTTTGGAATCTCAGGGGACCAGACATGTCCACTGACATCTGGATTACCGAGTAATTTGGTACTTTGAAAAGGACAGGGTATAAACTGCCTTTTTGATTGTTTTTGGGGGGAGGTTTTCAGTTTGGAGTTTTGTTGGCCAGAGATGCAGGTAAAAAGGGATCATTTGAACAGAACAATTCCTGGCTATACTTCCAAAGAGCCTTTGCGGCCCACGGACTTCTTTGCAAGTTAAAGATGAGGCTGATGGCTCTTGTGATGGAGATAATTTTATGCACTACTCCGTGGACAAATGCCCAGGAAACTACTCCTAAGTAGCCAAATATATTTTCAAATGCAAATACACGGAACCAAAAGAACTATAGCCCTGGCTTTCAAACTCACTTTAGCAAAAGATCCCTTTGCTCTAACAAAAAACTTACACCACACAAGGGACTGCTCTGGTTAAAGACATTTGAAAACATGAGTCTAGAAAATGAAGTCCCTACCCACACCTGGGAAATACTCTTAAAGCCCATGACATTTGAGGGAGATGAGGAACAAATCAAAAAGAAAGTTTAGGGACTGGGCATGTGGCTTAGTGGTTGAGTGTGTGCTTAGTGGGGAGGGTGTGCTTAGGGTAGAGCTTAGTGTGTACCCAGTGGGGAGGGTGGGGGCTGGGTTCAATCCCCGCACCAAAATAAAAAAGAAAGTTAGTGTATATTGTGTGTACACTTTTGATTTTCAGTGACAGCAGTCAAATGTTGCTTTGACTAACGCTATGGTGGAAAAATATCAAAATGGGAGTTGGTGTTGGGATTGACTAGAAAGAAGAAAAGGGGAATCTGAGATTTGAGGTGATGGTAATATTCTGTATCTTAATAGGGGTTAGGGTTACATTTGTCGAAGTGAAGCAAATGTGTTCTTCAGATTTGTTCATTTCACTGTTGTAAATGTTATATCCAAAGGGGGGGAAAGCTATAAACAGATATTAAATTCTAGGTTATGATATGCATGTTGAAATGTTTAAGGGGGAGTGTACAGATGTCTGCAAGTTACTTTGAAATGCATTTAAAAAAGAACGGGATGGCTTGATGGATGTAGGGACAGATGGATAAACATATGATGAAGCAATATAGCTGGTTAGGCAGAGAGCTTTCAACTTTGCTGTATGCTTCCAATTTTTTTCTAATAAAATGTTGAGGGAAAAAGATCCTTATCTTTTAGAGGTGCATATTGAAATACTTATGGATAAAATTATACAATGTCTGGGATTTGCTTCAAAATAATAAAGAAGGCATAAATGTGAGCAAGAAAAGAGGAAGTAAGATTGGCCAAGAGTTCATAATTGTTGAAATTGGTAATAGGTACATTCTTTTTTCATTTTTTTGTTTTGGTTTGGTTTGGTTTTTTGTACAGGGGATTGAACCCAGGGACAAGATTTACCACTGAACTACATTCCCAGCACTGTTTGGGGGTTTTTTGGTTTTGTTGTTGCTATTATTGCTTGCTGGTTTTGAGACAGCTTCTAAGTTGCTGAAGGTCTCACTAAGTTGCTGAGGCTGGCCTTGAACCTGCCATCCTACTGTCTCAGACTCCTGAGTCACTAGGATTAAAGGCACATGGCACTGCACCTGGTTTAGATATGCTTTTTAAAAAGTTTCCTTCTAATTCTATTTTGCGACAATGATGAAATATGTTGAAAAGTTTAGTTTTTCTAAGCAATGAACGATACATGTTCCTTCTTTTGTTCTCCATAGTAATAAGTTCTCATTTAAAAGATCAAAGTATAACAAGTGTGTCTTATCAAACATATTTAACTAAAACTGTGGTTAAAATGGAGAAGGCACAGTTCCCATTCTGAAAGGATATCTCATGGAAGTATCAATGAGGAATTCTTTTAAATTGTGCCTGATGCTGGCTCCTGACATGGTGCAGGAAACAAGATAGAAGACTTCTACTTCACATGTGGAAGGCATTACCCCAGCCACCAGCCCTCATTAAGGAAACCAAGGTCCAGGATAGGCCCTATGCAGTACCCGGTCCTGTCTCCAGAACCGCTGCTTGTCTCTCTACTGCCTTTCTAGCAAGATGCTAGAACCCTCAAGTCAAAAAAATAAGAGCACACTTCCAAAATTCATGAAAATAGAATTTCTCCTATATGTTCCCCATGCAATAAAGTTTAATTCAAAGAAACACCCCCACATTCTGATGTGTAGCCAAACCACCTAGGGCTATACAATGGGGCCAGAAATATGACAAAGCCGGCTTCATGCCAAGATCTTCCATCTTTCCTGATTGCCATCAAAAAGAAAAGCCCCTTCTCCCGTACTCCTTCCTCTCTTGGCACTCTCTCTACCCCCACCCTGGAATTGCATATGGTATTTCAAAACATTTCCTTATGAACCTGGGCAAACCAAACAATCAAGGCTCTGGAAAACTGGAACATTATTCCTTAACAATTCAAAACCTAAAAATAAATTAGTGCCTGTGCAGTTGGTTTGAGTTTTGGATGAAAGCCCAAAGGATTTTCTTTTGCACCTGAACTGGTTTGCTTATACCTGTACAAAGGAACCACCCTTCCCTACTGGAAATAGTGCAGGTTATTGTTCTGTGAGTTATAAAGTTTCTGCTATTATTAAAGAGCACACCCCTGAAGGTAAGAGATGCACCTGGCTGATGGATCACTGAGAACAATGGAAATGTGTGGAGGTGGTGATCAGCCAGAAAGGACCTGATGTTCATGGGCACTGGGTGGCCATGGCAGCAAGCTGGATACCCAGTCTCCTGAAAGCCTGATCAGCACCCTGGTAAGAGAACCAGAGGGTATAAAAAAAAGCTACAAGATCATGTGAAAGCTGTCAGATGGAGCTAATGCAGGGTTCAGTCCATGGGAAATGATGGAGCCTGCCATCAGCTCGTGCTGTCTGTGCTTGGCTAAGAGAGAAGACTCTGGAGTTGCCCTGCCTTCGATTTGGAAACTGGTTCCTTCACTTTGCAGCGGTTGACCTTGAATAAGTTATTTGACTTCTCTGGTTCTTAGTTTCCCCATCTCTGAAGTAGGAATAATCACAGCTTCCACTGATCAAGCACCTTCCACAAGGTACCTCTAAGAGTTCTGTATTGAATCTTCATGGCCAACACATAGACAGGTGTATTACTACCCCATTTTAAGGAGCTAAGTAAATTTCACAGCTACCAAGTGGTGAAGCCCAGATGCAAGCCAGGCGATTGATCCCAGGGCCCGTTTATTTAACCATTAGGTTCTTTGTTTTTGTTTTGTTTTGTTTGGGTGCTGGGGATTGAACCCAGGGCCTCGTGCTTGTGAGGCAGGCACTCTACCAACTGAGCTATACCCCCAGCCCCAACCATTAGGTTCTTTTACCTCCCTTTTGGGGTTGGGCAATATGATCATCATAAGACCTTCCAGGTCGTCAAATGGATAAAGCAACAGCTGAAGGAGCAGGTCTTATTCCCCTAAGATTGAAATAGGCAGGAACGACTAGCCTGTGACTAAGTATCTTAGTCCATTTTCTGTTGCTCTAACAGAATATTTGAGACTGCATAATTTATAAAAGAAAGAGATGAACTTTGGCTCATGTTTGGGAGGCTGAGAAAGTGAAGCGTGGACAATGATTCGGATGAGGGCCTTGTCCTGCTTTCTAACATGGCCGAAGTCAGAAGGGCAAGCAGGTACAAGTGAATAGAAAAGAAGGCTGAATTCATGCCATCGATTTCATTCCCACAAAAAAAGACACTAATCCATTCATGAGGGCTCCACCTCCAAGCCCCAAATACCTGCTTCGAGGCCCCACCTTCCAACATGCTGCATTAAGAAACTAAGGTTCCAATACATGAACCTTTGGGGTCACACTCAAACCACAGCACTAAGTTAGACACAAATCAAACTAAGAAGAGAAATGAGGGCCAGGGCACAGAGGAAGATATCCAGATGCTGGAGCCATAGGGGTCACCACAAGACACTAGGTGGGACTGCCAGAACCTGGTAACAGAGCACCTGGAGGTCCAGAGGAAGTGACTTAGGGGAACCCACAGGAAGTGCCTTCTACAGGGAGCCCTATTACTGTCACACGAATGACTGGCAATCCTGGAAGAAATAGCAATCTGAAAATACCTAGAAGCTAAGCATTTGGTTCAGCACTGTGATATTGTAGAGGGGCACTATATATATATAGTCATTTTCCTTTGGTTCCTGCACACAACTCCTAAAACACCTGGAATCCCCAGAGTGTTAAGAATGTCTTCTGAATGCACATGAGGTGACTAGTGTTTGGGCCCCCTAGAAAGCCTCAGGATGAAGCCTGGATGAAGTGGATCAATCACATGACAGAGGGTTGGAAATTTCATCCCTCTACCTCTGGGGAGGAAAGAAGGGTTGAGGTTGAGCTAATCGCCACTGGCCCATGATGTAATCAATCAAGCCTACTAAAGAAGCCTTCATAAAACCCCTAAAGGACTGGGATTGGGAACTTCGGAGAGCTGAGCATGGGGAGGTTCTTGGAGGCTAGTTCACCCGGAGAGGGCAAGGAAGTGCCTTCACCTTCTCCCATACCTCACCCTATGCCTCTCTTCATCGGCTGCTCACTGGTATCTTTATGCAACCCCTGATAAAAATTAGGAAGTGAAGTGTTTCCTTGAATTCTGTCTTCCTTAAGTGTGTCATGTGAACCCCAATTTATACCCACGAGGTCAGGCCACAGTGATGACTGGTATCTGAAGTGGGGGGTGTGGCCGTCTTATGGAACTGAGACCTCAGGTGATCCACTTCATCCAGGCTTCATCCAGGCAGATAGTGTCAGAACTAAATTGAATTAGAGGACACCAGCAGGAGAACTGCTTGGTCTCTGTGGGGTAAAACCATACACATATGGTGTCAAAAGCCCTGGGTTGAGTGACTGTGTAAGAGAGGACAATAGGTAAAAACATTTTGGTTTGTTTTGTTTTTTTCTACACACTTAGAAGCACCCAATTCAGAGAAGCCTGGATAAGAGCTAACAACACAGGCAAAATGCCACCTGGAAGAAGGAAGTAGAGAAAGAGGGTTAGAAGAAGCCGGGCCTGTCTGTGTCTCGGGTAAAGCTCAGGACCATGTTCAACTGCTCCTTCCTGAGTCTGCATTCCAATCTGAATATTTATTACTTTTGCCATCCCCCTAGAGAGAGACTAACAACAAAAAGCCCTTCAAAATGGAAGATCTCATGTGTGTTGGAGAAAGCAAGGAAGTAGAGTTGGTGTGAAGCAACGCAGTCCACCGTGAAGACAGGAGAGGGAGTATTTGGAAATGACAGAAAAGTGGGCTGAAACCCCAGGATGTGCAGATAAAAGGAAGGAAATATATGGGAGCCTGCTGAGGTCTCAGAGAGGACTGAGGGATGGCCAGAAGGAGGACTATGTACTCCATGTGAGTCCCTGCTGACACCCATGGGCCTGGAAGAGTCTAGGAGTTTCACCTAAGGAGCACAGCACTCGGACACACACACATACACACACACACACACACTCCCAAGGGCAGGGGTGGTCTAATAGCTTCCTTTGGGGAGAGGTGTCCCAGGGATTGAACTCAGGGGCACTTGACCACTGAGCCATATCCCCAGTCCTATTTTGTATTTTATTTAGAGACAGGGTCTCACTGAGTTGCTTAGTGCTTAGTGCCTCGCCATTGCTGAAGCTGGCTTTGAACTCCAGATCTTCCTGCCTCAGCCTCCTGGGATTATTGGTGTGCGCCACCACACCCGGCTTCTAATAGCTTCTTTACTTTCCCCACCCTGTCACCCTACAGTCCACGCAGATCAGCCTCTGATGAGTCTCTGTTCTTCCTCTATGTCCAACCCTCTGTAGGAGACAGGAAAAAAAATGAAAGGGCTGATATCTTCCAGACAGGGATTGGAACTGGAGGCTGGGAAAAGTGAAGGGTTGACTGTGGCAAAGCTACCACATGGGGCAAAGGGCCATCAAGCTGTGGAGCAGAACCTGTAGGGGCTGGCTTACCTGCCCCACCCTGTAGCACCCTGGCCTACTCCAGCCAGTTCTGCTGTGGGCGCCCAGGAAGCAGAGACATGATCAGTCCACACCCACCACCCTCAAACCCTTGATCAGGAAAGACTTCAGTGCCCCAAGTCTTTGTTCAGGTCCATCTGCCAACTCCCCGTGGATGCCCCAGGGTAATTGCAAACTAAAGAGAAGGTAGAGCCAGAAGCATAGGGACAAACCAGTTCACGACCTCTAAGGTGACAGAAGCCTCCCAGCCGCACTTGCAGAACTCGGCAGGAACAGGCCTATAACTTTCACAATTGTCAGAGCAAAGCAACAAGACAAACTTATCTTTTGCTAATATCAATAAACCCTGCATAGCTGGGCTGCCAAACCAATCATTCAGATGTCCTGCTGCAGCTGAACCTTGCTTTGAAGTCAGTCTTTTTTGCCTCCCATTTGTTGGGGAAAAAAAAAAAAAAAAAAAAGGTTGAAAACAATGTTTTAGAAAGAATGACAATTACAGTCATGTGGCATTTAATGATGGGGACACTTTCTGAGAAAGGCCTTCTTAGGTAATTTCATCATTGTGCAAACATCACAGAGTGAGTTAGCACAAACCTAGACACTATAGCCCAGGCTATGAGGACTCTAGTCTACCCTATTGCTCCTGGGGCCATGATGAACAAAACATGAGATTAAATCAAGCACCAGAGAAAATGAAGCAATCAATAGACATCTTAAACGCAAGGTCCAAGAGACTGCTACCTGCACAACATGGCATGTGTTTTTGGTTTTGTTTTGTGGTGCCAGGGATCAGACCCAGGGTCTTGCACATGCTAGGTAAGCACTTTGCCACTGAACTACAAACCCTGGCCTAACACGCTTTTTATATGTGTGTGTGTGTGTGTGTGTGTGTGTGTCTGGAATCAAATATAGATTAATATGAAGGTTATGATGTACTATAGGAAATAATTTTTAAGATTGACTATTTTTCCCCCACAATGTATATGTAAGAATACACTCTAAAATAAGATTTAAAATGTAATATAGTAAATACATAACTGGTAACATAGTTGTATATTATCATTATGAAGTATTACATACTCTGTATAATTGAACATGCTATACTTTGTATGACTGGCAGTAGCTTTGCTTATAGCAGTGTTGAAACACACACTTGAGTAATGCGTGCACTATGACCTTACGATGTCTCACACGTCACTAAGTAATAGGAATCGTAAAGTTCCCTTATAATCTTATGGAACTACCAAAATACATGCAGTCTGTAAGGACTAAAATGTCATGTGGTGCATGACTGTATACCAAAGTGATATATTCCAATTTCTGGAATGAGGTGTTAAAATAGGATCAAACTAGATAAAACACAGCACGCTGTGCCTCTGAAGTGACTGTTTATATTTAACAAACATCTGCCATTTAAAATTGATTTAGAAATGATTTTAAGTGTTCTTACATTTCTAAAATATCTATGGTACAAAAGGAACATTTAAAAATTGCCCACTTCAAAAAAAATTGCCCATTTCTCTGTTAACAATAACTGTTTGAAACCCATATCCTTATTGAATATTTATAGAATTAGAACCAGAGATCTCAGTGACTATTGGATAAGCATTCCCAGAAACCAAGCAAAAAGATTTATAAAACCTCGTGTGAAAAAAAAAAAGAAAAAAGAAATCTAGTGTGCAAACACTGAGAGTCTTGCATAGACAAAGCAAAACAACAATTCAACCAATCCCACTTGTTTACTCTGGGTAAAGCAAAAAGCATTATGTGGGGAGTCATTGCTCTCTTGGGAAAAAAAGTTCTGTGTTGACTCTATCCAGAGAATTATCTTCAAGATAAATACATATTTTCACACAAGTTTCCATATTCATGTGTTTCAAATATAGATTAATATGAAGGTTATGATGTACTACAGGAAATAATTTTTAAGGTTGACTATTTTTCCCCCACCATAAACAAAGCAACCCTTACCCTGCCTGAGAATGGAGAAATATTATTTTCTATATAAGAACATAAGCTTTTAGCTGGGCATGGTGGCACATGCCTACAATCCCAGTGGCTCAAGAGGCTGAGGCAGGAGGATCACAGGTTTGAAGACAGTCTCAGCAACTTTGTGAGGCTGTAAGCGACTTAGTGAGACCCTGCCTTAAAATAAAAAATAAAAGGGGCCAGGGATTTGCCCAGTGTTTAAGTGCCCCTGGGTTCAATCTCTGGTACACACACTCACACACCAAAAAAAAAAAAACATAAAATTTTAGGCTAAAATGAAATCAAACTGAACTCTGTTATAATAGAAGGTGATTTAACATAAAATTCAAGTGGCTAGACTTTGAAGCTAAGACTTTAACCAGTTTGTTAGTAGGCTTTATTTTTTAGAACAGTTTAAGATTTAAAAAAAAAATTGAGAAGAGGGCTAGGGGTATAGTTCAGTGGTAGTTTACTTGACTAGCAAGCATGAGGCCCTGGGTTCAATCCCCAGCACAAGAAAGCAAAACAAACAAACTAACTAAAATTCAGATAAACTGAGAAGAGTTCAAAATTCTCATATTCCCATATTTCCCATACCTATTGCTAACATCTTATATTAATATTATAATGGTTCATTTGAACTGCCGATTGGATTAAGGTCTGCAGAAGATTAAGAAGATTCTGGGTTGTCGATGAGGGTGTGTCTAGGAATGATTGGGATGGGGGATAGAGAATTGAAGTGCAGCCCTTCCCTAAGTGTGGGCAGCACCATCCAATAGGATGTGGCTGGGATGGAATAAAAGTTGGAAGAACAAGGAAGTAACAGCAGGTGCAAGCTCCATTCTTCTAGAAGGGGTTCGTCATGGCCTGAGGGTATCAGACTCTCGCTCCTTCACTCTTCCAAAGCAGACTCTGTCAGTGATTCTCCAGGGAGTTCCCAGGGAGTTTCCAGAAGCCGTTGGTCTCAGACTAGGGTGGTATCATCGATTCTTCTTGTTCTGAGACTTCAGCTGCTTGAAGTGTGCAGCTAGTTCTTCCAGCTTTTCGACCTGAGCCTGTCATTGTGGACTTTCCAGCTTCTGGTCGTGTAATCAATCTAACAAATCCCCTTTCTATAATCATACCTCCTGTTGATTCTCTTCCTCTAGAGAACCCTAATACAAATATGGTATGTTTGCTACAATTAATGAACCAGGATTGATACATTTTTGTTA
The DNA here is from genome assembly GCF_902686445.1 of Sciurus carolinensis. NCBI lineage: Eukaryota > Metazoa > Chordata > Mammalia > Rodentia > Sciuridae > Sciurus > Sciurus carolinensis. Next base: position 123,119,790 of record NC_062215.1, read on the forward strand.
ACTAATGCCTGTATTTATTCATATTTCTTGGTTTTAACCTAAATTCTTTTTAATTTCCAGGATCTCATCCAGGATATTCAGTTCGTGTGAAGCGTTAGGTTTCTCTTGGCTCTGACCATTTTTCAGACACTCCTTGTTTTGGATGACTTCCACAGTTTGAGGAACACTGGTCAGTTATCTTGTAGGATGTCCTTCTCCTGGGATTATGGGGGTTGGCGAGATCACAGAGGCAAAGTACCATTTTTTCATCATATCAAGAATAATCGGGGCTGGGGAGATAGCTCAGTCGGTAAAGGACTTGTGTTGCAAGCCCAAGGCCCTGGGTTCGATTCCCAGTACCACAAAAAAAAAAAAAAAAAAAAGAATAATCCTGTCTGCTTGACTTATCACTGTCATTACAGACCTTCATCTCCCAGTTGAATCTGTCAGGATGCTCCACTACAAAGTTATTGTTTTCCCCTTTCTATTCTGTACTCTTTGGAAAGAAGTCATTGTGCAGACCACATTGAGAAGTGGAGAGTTATGTTCCCCAACCATTTTTCTTTTTCTTTGTTCTTTTTATTTTTTTGCAACAGGGTCTTACTAAATTGCCCAGGCTGACCTTGAACTCATGATCCTTCCATGTTGGCCTCCAAAGTAGCTGGAATTACAGGCATGTGCCACATACCAGTTTATGTTTCCCCTCCATAAGAGCAAAATATTTACATAATATTTTTTAAATTTTCTGCATATATTTGTTTCTTTTCCACAATTGTGTGCTTGTTTATTTATTTACATCAGTACGGTCCCTCTTAGATATTTGGGTTACAAATCAATACTACTTTATTTATTTTGCTTCAATTTTTCCAGCTTTGACCACTGAAAACTTTCCATTGCTTTCTCTCTCCCTTTGACATACTCCCCAATGTGACATTTTGTTTTGTTTTGTTTTGTTTGAAGCACTTCCTTACTTTCTGGAACTACGAAAGGCAACTTGTTTCTAAAATCATTGCCTTAGCAGACCCTGATGTAAGGTATCCCTAGAAGTAGATAATTAGAAGGATGTCCCTGCCTTAAATCCACAGAAAAGGGTATTACCAAATTATCTCACTCCCTGGTACTCACTTTGATTGAGGTTTGGCTCTCAAGCAGAGGTCATGTGTTAAGTGTCAAAGGCACAGGAAGCCACGGGACAAGAAGTACTAGACTGTAGGAAGAGGAGCACTAATAAGATCGGAATTAGCTGTGGTCACAGAGTGACCTTAGAACAGGCCACGCAACATCTCTAAGCTTCAATGTCATCAGATATCTTGCAGAGCTTTGTGAAGTAATGCATGTGAACACAGCATAGTGGCAGGTCCAGAGTTGTTACTTAAAAAATGGTTAGCCTCATCGGAGAAAGTACAAGAGCAGGTCCATTCTTCAGCAATCTCAGGGTTGGAATGAAGAACAATCCCTTACACCAGCCTCTCCAACCAGCCAGGGCTCCATCAATTCAAAACTGAACAAATGGCTCATGAATTCTAATCCATTCTTCCAGTCTCAGCTTTCTTCTTCATGCTGGGAGACCAAATTATAGTATTTTATTATTTTGCCTCTTTACTGTGTATTTTATTTATCTCTGTTGTGCTGCCTAGTTTTGGGCATTTTTTCAAAAACTCTACTTGTTCCTACCTGCTATTTGTATTCTTGGTAAACCACCAATCGCTGTAATGTACTCTCCCAACCTTCAAGGAGTTTTCTATATTGTATTTCTGCCACCCTGCTAGCTTCATTAATCTGGAACTGAATGCTGAAATTTTATTTACTGTGTTGATTTCAATGTTCTTTTAACACATTTATCATTTTCCAGAATCAGAGATTCTGTTCCTGGAAAAGTGACTGCTCAAAGTGGTACTCACCAACAAATCACCAATGGAATAGCAGAACAGGCTGACGGAATGAGGGTGGGTTAGATCAGACTTCTAAACCTACCTGAAATAGTGCTGCCACCAGCCATCCTCTGTGTATGGAGCCCCTGGAACATAATGTAAATTGACTTCTGCTTTTCTTTCACTAAGCTCCAAGGGATCAGGGGCACCTATGTCTTCTTCACTGCTGTATCCTCACAGGATAGTACAATGTCTGACATACAGTAGATGCTTGATAAATATTTAGGCACTCCAGCTTTTCTTTCATTTCCTAGTAGATGCCATATTGATTGTGGTCTGCCATATTGATTGTCTTCTAAATATTTATTTGAGTTAGGGATTGGGAGGTAGCTCTTCCACTGGGGGCCCTAGAAAGGAAGGGAAAAGAACCAAGATGAATCTGAAAAAAAAAAAAAAAAATCCTCTCTCCAACTTCTCCTTTCAACTTTCTAATCATCCATACCCCCATATTCTTCCAGGCAGGCCCAGCCCTAATCTACATCTCTTCCAATTCCCAGACACACCACTCGTCTTCCCCCAACCCTATAGCATTCATGGCCCATGAGGCTTCTCCACATGACAGAAAGTATTCTGCAGACATCTCTTATACCGCCTCCTTCTCTCTTGGAACCTAATTCTTCATGATGATGCCACTTTTCCTGTATTTATATGTTCTCTTCCCAGTCTCCCTATAAATTCCTTGAGAGCAGAGATTGTATCCCTTATTTCTTCACCATTCTCAGTCTTTGTACCACACCTGGCACAAGGAAAGTTCTTTCTGAAGTTATCTACTTCCGAACCACTAGCCCCTAATCACTCTAACCCTTCCTAAAAATGTAGGCTAAAGGAGGATGGGAAGAGAAGGTCGGAGGAAAGAGAAGCTAGAACAAGACAAAGAACACGAGATAATCAAAGTAGAATGAATTGGGCAAGACAAACTCCAACAATATGTTAGGTTAAATTTCACTGAAACGTTGAATGAATCAAAAAGCCCAGTGACACCAAAGGAACAAGAGCTGAGCACTTCAGGACAGTCTTCCCTCATGGCCTTCCTTGCGTGCATTTCACTACTAAGCAGTAGAATCCCCTTGACACCCTCTAACATGCTGCACCCGGATCTCCTGGAGTTGTTAGATTAAATATGACTTGATGTCAGTAGACACTGAACCATTTGGAAATCACAGAACGACAGGTTTTTCAAGCAGGGAGGACAACTGTAGGTAATGTCACCATTCTAAACCTGAGGTCCAATGTAACCTTTCAAAATGTGCGTGGCTTTCTGGTGAACGGTATGAAAAATCCAGTGTAAGCCTCTAAAAACTTTTCTAGGAAGAGGATTTATATATTTGTCAGGTTCTTAAAGGGGCCACGCTACCAAAACATTGCAGATGGCTACTCTGGGCTAAGTTCTTGATGTTACAGACCAAAGGGCTCTGACCCAGAGGGTGAGGTAGTGTTTCGAGGAAACAGTCGGCAGTGAGAGAGCCCCATTATGACCCAATTTTCCTGACTTGCCGCTGCCATTTTTCCCTCCTGCACTTACACCCCACTCCTTTTTTGTTATAAAGAGATTTTCTTTGTGGCACTATTTGCTCTAACAGGATTTGACCTGTGGTGTTCTGGATGCTTTGCTCTGTTACATTTTAAGTATCTTCCATTTGCCTGCTCCCCTTCACCCTATGATGCCCACAGAGATGTAATTTTCTCACTTCTCTTTTTCTATTACCACCTTATCTGGCCTTTGCTCAGCTCCCTTTTCTGAGACACACAGCCTGTCTCTGGGTGCCCTTTTGTCCTCCGGTTCTGATTTTATGAGAAGTATTTATTTCCATGTTTTCTGTATTTGCCTGGATGTATTCTTACCGAGCTGATGGTAAAACTCTTCTGTCTCAGCAGGAAGCTGTTGCTCACAGCAATTACGCCTGCTGTCTCCCTTTTCATTTTCCTTCAGCTCTTGATGAAATTGTGCTTCCAGAAACCCTATGAATTCGTTCTCAGACTCTTACATAACTCAGTGTATTCAGCCATTTCTTTTCCATCCATATAGTTTTTATGTTTGGTTGGGCATTTGGCTCGTTTTTCTCTCCAAATAATTGGGCAGCTATTTGGTCTTCAGTTTCTCTCACACTGTAGATGATCTCCTGCTCCCACATGGAGGGCTCCAGAGACCATCAGACTCTGCTGGTACTTGTATCATTTGTTGCAGAGTAAGTCTGCGACCTTGCCAGTTATGTTGTTTGTGAGTCTGTTTTGCTGATTTTTGTTGTTGTTGTTGTTGAGGGGAGATATTGTGTTCATTAGTTTACTCTTTGGGGGGATGGATTGATACTTTTAGGTGCCAGCTTAGGGTTAAAACTTGGAATGTGTTCTTGTGTTCCAAGTAATGTCCTTTCTCCATTTAAAGAGCTTGCTCCTTAGGTAAAATGTGTGTGTGTGTGTGTGTGTGTGTGTGTTTATGGATATATGGGAATGTGCGTATCCATTTCTGGGAATGATTCCAGAGTATTTTAGTCAGTTTTCCACTACTAGAACAAAATACCCAAGATAATAAACTTAAAAAGAAGAAAGGTTTTCTTTGGCTTATAGTTTTGGAGGCATCAGCCTATAGTCAGTTGGACTTATTGTTTCTGGGCCTGGATCAAAGTAGTGTATCATGGTAGGGAGTACATGGTGGAAGAAGCTACTCATCTCATGGCAGCCAAGAAGCAGAGAGAGGGAAGGTTTGCGTCCCAATATCTCCTTCAAGGGCATGCTACCAGAAGACCAGAAGACTATTAACCAGATCACACCTACCAACAGTGCCATGAACCAAGTCTTGTAATACATGGGCCTTTGGGGGACATTACCATAACATAGAGAATATTTCATTGCGGTTGAAGTATGGTTTCAACATGTTCTCTATAAATAAATCAACACTTGAGAATAAGTCCTCAATTCCACTCCCTCCACCATGCCCAGTCCATCCCACTCTGGAGGTTACGATTTTAGTCCAATAGAGGACACCTGCAAAGTTAAGGCAGAAGTCAGGCCCTTAAATACCATGCCAGTGTTCAAAAGAGGCCAACAGAGTCATGGAATGAGGTGGGGGATGGTGGGGATCAGTGCAAGACGAAATAGTGACTCAAATCTCTGGTGGCATTTTCTTTGGGCTGTGACTTGATATTCACTATGTGTGTTAAGAATAAATGAGAGCCAGGTATGGTGGCACATGCCTGTAATCCCAGTAGCTCTGGAGGATAAGGCAGGAGGATCACAAATTCAAAGCCATCCACAGCAACTTGGCAAGACCCTAAACAACTCAGTGAGATCCTGTCTCAAAATAAAACATAAAAAGGACTGGGGATGTGGCTCAGAGGTTAGGTGCCCCTGGGTTCAATCCCTCGTACCAAAAACAGAAAAAAAAAAGAATAAATGAGAGATTGACTGTAGTGAGCCACTGGATCTTGGGACAGGGAAGCAGCAAATTCATTCTAAGCCCCACTGAAAGGCAAGGGTAACAAAGTGACATGGAGAGGTAACATGGAGCCACTGCTGTTTTTCCTGATTGGTTCAGGATATAGGGCAGGACAGATTCCACAAGTTCAAGATGACTACCCTGGAGGCAATCAGGTAGGGCCTGATGTTCTCAGGGCCATCACTAAGGCAACTGCTTGCATCCTAGTGAACTTTGAACACTGCAGGAGATGCCACCAAAGATTAATCAGTGCATAAACTATATCTCTTCTGTAACTGAGAACACATACTGGCAATGTTTACCAGATAACATCTTGAGTTGAATGGGTCACAGTATGCAGCCTACGATCTAGTACAAGCTTCTACCAATAAAAGGAAATAGACATAGTGGAACATTAAGCCATCCTGGAAGATGGAGTCCACGCCTAATACAACACACTCAAACTTTGCCCTTATAAATTTACAAGATGGTGCAGCTTGGCCAGTTAACAGTACTAGGCAAATTGCATTTGAGCTGAAAGACTAAGCAAATAGTGTGTTGACGACTGCCAAAAATTTTTAAAAATATTCTCACCTACCCCACCCCTTTAAAAAGGCATTCACCTTCAAATGTGCTGCCAAAAAAAAAAATAAATAAATAAATGAAGTATTCAAAAAGTTGTATAAGGGCTGGGGATATAGCTCAGTTGGTAGAGTGCTTGCCTTGCAAGCACAAAGCCCTGGGTTCAATCCCCAGCACTGAAAAAAAAAGTTGTATAGAGATGGAAAGATCTGATAGCCTTCCTCATTCATCATAAGGCCGGTGTTCCTATAACAAAAGACAAGTTAACAAGAGAAAAGCATAACAAATTAATTTAATCCAAGTTTTACATGACACAGGAGTATCTAAAGTGAAGATCCAAAGACCTAGAAAAAAACTCTTATGTTTATGCTTAGGTTTGATGAAAGAATGGATAGAGAGCTGAACAGAAATGGGACTGAACAAGAGGATCTGATCCACTGCTAACAGACTGAGCGGGCACCAGTGAGGCCTGCCCAGGTTCTTCCTGGCTTCTCTCTCTACAGCATTCCTCACTCCTGGGTAGAGGTCTGGAGCCCTCTGGAATGAGGATCTGCAAGGGAAAAGGGGGAGAGTGACCTTCCTAGATGTTTTGACTTGCTCTGGGGAAGAGAGGGTCTAATTTCTCCGTCCTGCCTTGGGGAAGAGGAATTCTGGTTTCTATGACCTTTCAAGACAATAAGAGAGACAGGAACCAGAAGGGAATGAAAAAGCCATAGAGACCTTGCTTTTGAGTTCTTTCTAATCTTCAGAGGTCTCAGACACTGGGGGTCCCTACTTTAGGGTATGGTGTTCTGAACCCCAACAGTTTCCATGAAATCAAAAGGAATCCATGGAACAGAGGACACATTTTTAGATGCTTAGAAATTTAAAATGATATATAAAATATTCTCTCTTCCTCTTGGACATACCCAAAACATTACCCATAGAACTCTGAGAGACAGAATAACGAAGCCAACACTAGCCTCAGGAAAGGAAGACTTCAATCTCGTCCACCTTTCACAGAACTCTGCTCCTCAAGCCCAATCCATACAATGAGAAAGTCAAACTTGATCAGTCAGAACAGCCTTCCTTAATAAGGCCAATTCAAAAAAAATAAACACAACAGCAGGACCTGGGCCAAATGTGTGCCTCTGTTCACTTAAAACACAAGTTGTTTAATTGATCCCCATGGTGCAAAAGTGAAATTACTTAAATAGTTACTAATTAACTTTAGAGTGAATTTACTATAACAATTGCTTTAACAGGAGAATATCAATGATAATCTAATCATTGCTTTCACTCTATTGAAATGTTAACGTCTGGACATTTTTGAGAAGAGGCAAGGGCACAGCTTTCTGGACTGCATCCTTATTCTTGCTTAAATTGCATCTGAGCATTCAAAAAAGCATTCACCACCTTTACTTCATTTCTCCCCGCAGCACACCCAGAGAAAATAGTACAATTCTTACTCCTCTTTCATATCTGGGAAAACGGAGGCTCGAAATAACTTTCTCAGGACAGGGAACTGGAAGCAGAGTTAAAGTTAAAATTCATTACATATAATGCACAGTGCAAACGTAAGTTTTTGATATTGTATAACAAAATGTGGTAACATCAGAAGATTCACATAGTTCACTAAACAGAATGTTCCAAATAGCCCATGAATGACATTACAAAATCATGCATAGGTAGGAGATCCACCCAAAGTACAAAACAGATCATGGGTTTTAATGTAACTGCATGTGAAAAGTTCATTGACATTGTTTCAGATTCTCTATTAAACTAGTCTTTAAGAAGCTACCTCTCAGGCTAAGGATGTAGCTCAGAGGTAGAGCATTTGTCTAGCGTGTGAAAGATTCTGGGTTCTAGCCTCAGGACCACAAAAACAAATAAAGGAAAAAGAAAAAAGAAATGGCCTCTTGCTTAGTGTTGGTATACTATCAAAGATCAATATCCTTAATAAATATCCAGGACCACCTGAAAAGGCTAGTCCTCCTCTCTCCGTCTACATAACTGTGTGAAGCTGAATTTATTTCATAAACTTCAACCAAAGCAACATTTCCCAATGAGGCAGGAGACTGCCCCAGATTACAAACCTGGACTAGAGTTTGTGTCTTGTTTGTTCCTGGCTGCCTGACCAGAAGGCCTCACTCATGCTTGGATGCCCATACATTTTTTTGTTGCCCCAGGATTCCTTGACTACCCTAACATTAGTCAACCCCAAAGAGTTGTTGTTTGTTTGTTTAAGGTTTTTGTTTGTTTTGGGGAGCAGTTGGTACTAGGGATTGAACCCAGGAGTGCTTAACCACCAAACTATATCCCCAACCCCCTTTTTATATATATATATATATATATATATATATATATTTTAGAAACAGGCTTTCTCTAAATTGCTTAGAGCCTCCTTAAGTTGCTGAGGCTGGTTTTGAACTGGCAATCCTCCTGCTTCAGTCTCCCAAACTGCTGAAATTACAGGTATGTGCCACCATGCCCAGCAAAAGAGTTGTTTTGAACTCAAGCAATTCCTTTAAGGAATAAGGACAGGACAAATGTTCCAAATGTTCAATAACAAACACATTAAACCATCCCATCCATGGGACTAAGAAATTTAAATTGTACACTTTCAACTGAGTCAGGGAAAGAGAAAGATCAAGGGGACCTCTCCGGTGAAAGGTTTTTTTCCCTCATCAAAATAATATGAAAACCCCTAGACAGAGAGCCACCAACGGTACACTCTTTGGGATCCCTCCCATGATGTGGAAGCTGTCCTTGCTTGCTTCTGGCAAATCTGCTACTTTTTTTGGTACTGGGGATTGAAGCCAGGGGATCTCAACCACTGAGCCACATCCCTAGCTCTTTTTACCTTTTATTTTGAGACAGGGTCTCCCCAAGTTGCTTAGAGCCTCGTTAAATCGCTATGGCTGGCCTTGAACTTGCGATCCTCCTGCCTCAGCCGCCCAAGTTGCTGGGATTACAGGGATATGCCACCATGCCCAAATTAGCGCACCTATTTTTTAAAAGATAAACATTTAATAAATATTTGCTGTTTCACATATGTGGTGTTTGTCTTACTGAACGAACCCAATGAGCCACCATGCCCAGCTCAAATCTGCTATTTCTAATAAGTCTACTGAATTCTCACCCTCCATCATCTGTGCACTCCATTCTCCTAGCACCCACAAGACACTGTGTCACACAAACAGGTTAGATGCAGAAGCAGACATGAGAGCCCAGTTACCTGCTCATAAACCAGGAATTAAAGATTTACAAAAACGTAAAACAGTGCTACTCATATCACTCATTTTTTATTTCAGAAAATAAAACTGTAAAAAAAAAATTTAATTGGTTTGTTACTGCCATTTCTAAATGAATTAATAATTATTTCTAAATTAATTAATATTAATGATTGAAGATTTTAATCTAATAATATCCATATAAACAAAATCTCTTTGGGATTCTCCATAATTGTTAAGACTGCAAAGGGATTCTAAGACCAAAAGTTTGAGAACTGCAAATAGCCAACTGTATCAATAATGACAAAATAAACTTTATAGAGAAGTTCACTACATAGTGAAAAAAGACTCACTTCACCAAGAAGATATAATAAGTCTACCTTCTATGCACCTAAAAAAAAACAAAACAAACAAACAAACAACCAAAAACCCTCAAAATACAGCAAAAAAAAAAAAAAAATCTACCATTATAACGAAAAATTTTATCCCTTCTCTCTCAATTACTGTTAGGTCTAATAGGCATAATGAGTAGGAATTTCATCGGTCAGGATTTGGCAGACAAGAGATGGGGCTACAGAAGCCAAGGTGGTTTCTCCCTGACCCTCCGAAGGTTCTCTTGAAGTTTGCTGGGGGAGGGGGCGCTGGAGGGAAAGCGTTTAGATTTGTTAACATGTGCTTGCGCAGGAGAAGCACGTAAAACACGGAACTCCAAGAAGGCCCACGTGTAAGTAAGCTGTAGGCAATTTCTGAGGAGTGGCTAATGATTTTTAGGGGACTTGAATAGGTCTAAAGATTACAAACCACTGGTAAAAAATTTCCCCCGAGTTCTAGGTTTGGTGTTTGATTTTCAGTGTCTTCTCCAGAGGTTAATCCTTCCTGTGTAATGAGACTTCATGACAATGGCATTCCTTCTGGGAAAGGGACTTCCCCTTAGATAAGGGAAAGTCAGAGAAAGCACCTCCTGGTGATCAGGGGGAGATGAGAAGGTCAAGAATGTGAGTGGGAGGAGCTAGGAGATAGGAAGGGGGAGGGGCAGGGAGGGAGGAAGGGAGGGGCAAGAGAGACAGAGGCAGAGAAAGACAAAGCAAGTATTTTCTGAACCCCAACATTATACTCAGATGAGATGAGAGGACAGTTAATGAAGAAATATTCACAAGAAATGCATGATGTTTGGAGACCAACCAAGGATGGATGAAGAAGCACACCTGGCGAGCAACCCGGGCAGGTCACCTCCCCTGCTCCTCAAGAACGCAGTGGCTGAAGAAGGGTGCAGAAGACTTCAGCCTTTACCTAAATAGGCGGGCAGGAAGGAACTGGCCGACTTCAGACTCTGACCTTTCCGCCTCGGGTTTCCGTCTCCCACCCATACCTCCCGCTGGCTCTGGCTGGGCGGGGCACGGAAGCCAGTGGAAAGGAGTCCCTGCTGGAGCCCTAGCAGTCAGCACCGGGCTGGGCGAGGTCATTTGGAGTGTAGCTCAGGAGGCAAATGGAAGCCGATCCAGCACAGATGAACAATTTGAACATGATATACAGGATTCGTTTTCTGGATGAGAGTGGAACCCTGGCTCCAACAATTAAGGAATATATGTTCTTCCCAAGCACACACAGGGAACACTTATAAAAATTGATCACGATGCTAGACTAACAAGCAAGTCTCAGCAAATTTTGAAAACAATTCAGTGATGTGAGATTAGAAATCAATGGCAAAAAGATGGAGGGAGAACCTCGCTTATTTGGAAATGTCAAGAAGGGGGTTAGGGTGTAGCTCAGTGGTGGAAAGCATGCTTAGCATACAAGGGGCCCTGGCAGTTCAATCTCCAGCACCTCAAAAAAGAATAGACTTCTAATTACTCAAAGGAAAAAAAAAATCATGCAAACTAGATATACTCAGAAACTAATAAAGAAAATTCTACATATGAAACTTTATGAATGTAGCAAAAATAGCACAGAAAGAGGAACGTTATGCCCTTAAGTGCCTATTTTAGAAAATTTAAAAACCAAGAATTAATGAGCTAAGCATTCAATTTAGGACGACAGAAAAAAAGAAAGTGATAAAAATATAAAAGCAGAGGCAGTTAAGGTGGGGCAGGCCTGAAATCCCAGTGGCTCTGGAGGCTGAAGCAGGAGGATCGCAAGTTCAAAGACAGCTTCAGCAACTTAGTGAGGCCCTAAGCAAGTTAATGAGACCCTATCGCAAAAATTAAAAATTAAAAGGGCTGGGGATGTGACTCAATGGTTAAGCTCTCCTGAGAGTTCACTCCCAGTACAAATATACATGTGTGTGTCTATATATATATATATATATATATATATATGCATGTCATAGAAAACAAAAATAAAATAGAGATGAACAACAAAATCCAGTGTTGGTTCTATTGCTAAGACCAAGACTCATCATGAGGCAGATTTGGGGTGAAAAAAAAAAAAAAAAAAGTGAGCAAACAAGAAGACAAATTAAAAGCTTCATCACTATTCTTCATGCTTCCACAGGACCTCAGTCCCCCATTTCCAACCTCCAGCCAACCTCTCTTTTGTTTCCTGTGAACTGAAAGGATGTGTTTGAAATTATAGCCTAAATAAGCAAAAGCACTCAAGTGAATTAGGTGACCCTGGAGTCTGGGGAAACCCTGCGGCCTACTGAGCAGTCTCCACCTAGCCTGACCCTCTGCACTCTGACCTTGGGTGTGTGGGAGGTTCAAGCTTGATATCTAAATGAGGATAAAAACAATAGATGGGATGATGAGCACCTGAAGTGGAGGAAGATTAAAGGGAAGGAAAGTTCCTGGAAAAAACCTGGGCAAACCTGGGAAGTTAAATAAGCAAAAGACAGATCGTGACTGCGCAATCCTTTTATCTATAGGCAGCTCTGTACTCGCTATTCATGAGGTGTGAACCTCCATTCAGGTGGGATTTAGGGTGCTGGAGTGCTCTCCTTGGCTACAGAAAAATCTTTTTATTGTGCTGTTTGGGGAATTTTCTTTGGGTTTTTGTATTTTCCACTTTTCTTCTGCTGCTTTATAATACCTTTTCTACAGGGACCGCAAATCCCTTCACAGTGCTCAGTCATCTTTATAAAATGGAGGCCCATTTACACTTGATGTCTCAAGATGTGTGGACCAGAAATAAAACATTCACCCAAACCATCCAAACCCCAAGGTGTTACACTCCTGGAAGACTGTGAAAGATAAAAAGAACTGTGAACCAGGCGCAAAGACACATTTCCAGCTTCATAACTACTGAGGAGAAACATTTCAAAACCACAGGTGCGGAACTGAGTTTAGCACAGGACAGAGGTCCTACAACACAGGCTAAAGCTTTGCAAATCATACCACCCATCATAAATTAGTAATATTGATCACAAACTTTGGGATCTATTTGTTGTATGTATCTCACACCATATCAGGAAATGGAAATACAGTAGTTAATTTTCTCCTACCAGAAGCTGATTTAAAGTTCTTTCAACTCTTGAAATGATGTCATTAATTTTCTAAATGTTCCATGTAGTTGGAGAAAAATTCTTACATTCCAATTTATTGGACACTCAATTCAGAATTCAACTTAAAAACATCAATATTCTTCATTCAAACAAACATCCCCCCCAAAACTCTCATCTCTAAGTTTAATGAAAAGAACAGTCCAAGAATTACATGTTCTGTTTCTTTACACACACCCATTAAAAAACAGAAATGGACTAAAATTGATTGATATTATCCTTGCAGTAATGACTTTAAAATTCTCATGCTGATCATTTATAATCACCATAAGTAAGTGGAATGTGTGTCTCTACTTACTTAACTACTAAGGAAAAAGACTTCATTGTTCCCCAGTCATTTCTTCAATGAATCAGAACTTTAACTTGAAAAAGAACTTTCTTCTGTTTTAATATCTGAGTATGATGAGATCTCCATAGAACATTATTTCTTTTCTATATTTTTGTCTTAGATCTGGATTATTCCTGCACATACTTAAAGCTACCTTCTATACTTTTTTATTTGATGATACAGAAATCAGAAACAATATTTATATATAATTACCCCATAAATACCATATAGAATGATTTAACCAACTGCTCCAGTGTTTGTTTCATTTTGACACTGGCATTCCTACTATCAAACCTAAGACACAGAAAAGGTGATAAAACTCTAGTTTAAAATTTATCACACAAGATTATAATTCTTGTGAATTCTTCATAAAAGTTCTATTTGTAAAATGTGAATGTTTTCTTGTTTCAAACTATTTTTCCTCCTTTGAAACCTAAGCATTGTTTTCATCAAAAATGGTAATTCCATGGTAAGTTATGCTGCAAATAGTTTAGAAATATATGCATAGACCTGCATTTAGAGTGCAAGGGTTTCATCATATTTAAATAAAAGCACAGCTCCTACGCAAGACCAATTCTGAATTTTCACCCCAAATTGCAGAAGTCTAGCATGGAAATGATGTGTAAATGAAGTGCTCCCTGAACAGGCGTTAAATGGGTATTATGAGGGAAGACTGTAACAGTACATCATTTCAATGGCCCCAGCCCAAAGGTGCTTGAGTCACTTTGACACAACAGAGTGTGACAGCTTCATAGGCCTAGTTTCAGGTGGCTGGGTTCAAGCCCAGTGGAAAAGAGCAAATGAAAATGGCCCAATGAGTCACTGATGGCTGTGACCCAGACCCTTCGCCCCAGCTGGCGCAGCCGATCACTTTTCCAGATTGGGTTTGCCAACTTGACCCACAGGAGGGAGGATTTTATATGGTTTTGCTTTAAGTAGATGATAAGCAACTGATGTGGAAAGAAGCCAACTGGTTCACTTGGTGATTGAATCCAAACCCTGGGTAAGGTTTCCAAGGGGTTCACCAAACAAAAGGCTGAACAGCTGGGGGGACAGCCTCTCGGGACTTGCTGCTCTGAGTTTTGCCTCATGTACCAAAGGTATGTAGGGTGAATGCCTAATAATTCAACTTTTCCTCTGGGGATTGGGAATAAAACATTCCATCTTATGCCAGCCCAGGACTAGTGTGTACATATCTTCCCCACCCCCAACAGGAGTCACCAAATAATAGTCCAACTCAAGTAATAAGGGAGCCATTCATAGAGGAAAACTGATCCCATAGTATAATGGCAGGAATGGGTTGCCATATGACTGGATCTCTACCACCAAACTAAACACACTAGGTACCTAAATTATGTTATACAAGTCAACCTTGGAGTACTTCTAAACTATTGATGGTGGACTTGTATATCCAACTATACACATTTCTTTTTTTTTTTTTTTTTTTTTTTGGTCCTGGGGGTTGAACCCGTGCTGGGGGTTGAGCCTGTGCTTGACCACTGAGCCACATCCCTAGCCCTTTTTTATATTTTATTTAAAGACAAGGTCTTGCTAAATTGCTGAGGTTAGTTTTGAACTCTCGATCCCCCTGGCTGGGATTACAGACGTGTACCACCATGCCCGGCTCCCTCCACTTTATCCAGTCTCCTAGGCCTGCCTTTGCACCATGTCTGGTTGGAAATGGGAGTCAAGTTGAGATCACAGAAGACAACTTCACTACCAGATTGTGAGAAAACTACCCATAATTTGGCCTCATTAAATACCATTCTCTACTGATGATATCGACCCACCAAAAATTCCACTTCTCAGTTATATTATTGAAAGAGTATGCTTTAGATCTAATGATGAAATTAAATGTCTAAGTTTTAGCAAAAGTGAATATATTTCCAGGAAATAATTATACATATATATGTAAATACATACATGTACACACACAATACAGTCATCTAATCTCATATATTAGGTTATTTCTCAATAACCTTTTCTTTTCCAGTGGAACACTTGATTTTCATTATTTTAACGACATTTCTTTTTTTAATATGTGAATACCAATACTGTAACTTAACCTTTTCTTCATATTTAGGGTTGACCTTAGAAATGTAATTTAACATTCTCTCCTATAACATAGTGGTGCTCTTGGGGCCTATTAATGTACATAGAACTCCCTTTTTTATTTATACTGAGAGACTTCAGTTCAAAGGGAAGGTTTCTGGGTACTTCTGTGCTTGTTTGAGCATTTGTCTCCTCCCTAAATGACAGCTGATCACTCCTCCCTGCTGTCATGCGCCAGCCTCTGTATGGAGTCACAGGTCTCCAGAGAAACAGAACCAACAGGGTCCAACACAGTAAAAGGGAATTTAGTAGTCTGGCCCACATGAGCAGGAACTGAAAAGTCTCACAAAGGCCATCTGCAGGCTGGGCTAGGGAAACAGGTAAGCTGCTAAGTCCAAGAATCCAGAAGCCTCAGAAGAAAAGGGACAGATGAGGCAGCATCAGTCTGAGGCTGAAGGCCTGGAAGCTCCCTGGACAGCTGCTGGTGCAAGTCCATGTTCAAAGGCTGAAGACTCTGTAGGCTGATGTCCATGGGTGATGGGCGTTGAAAAACACATTTACTGGAGAAGGGTCAAGCTCAAGCTGGAGCTCAAGCTTCCCCCTCTTCCACTTGTACTTTCTATCCAGGCCTATTAGACACGGCTGCCCACATTCAGAGTGGGTCTTCTCCATGCCAAAAGTCTCTGGAAACATCCTCAGAGACACACCCAGAAGTATACTTTACCAATTCTCTAGGCATCCCTCAATCTAGTCAAGTTGACAACCAAAACCAATCATCACAGCCTCTAATGCTCTTCTTTTCCCTCACTTTAATCCCCACCACCCCATTGGATTTTCTTTTTCTAAAATGCTTGTTAGAACTACTCATTCATTCATTCATTTTTTCTTCATTCTGAATATTAATGAGTCTCTACTATATGCCAGACACTATCCTGAGGAAAGCATGGAGCGCTTTCTTGTAGAAACTACATCTGGTAAGTGGATAGACATCGATGAAAGGATCACACCAAACATAAGAGCACCTCTGAGGAATGGGAGAGGGCTGTGGAGCCATACAATCAGGGAGGTCAGAGAAGACTTCCTTAAGGAAGTGCTGGGTGAGTTGCTCTCCTGAAGAGTTAACTGGTGAGGAAGTGTGTGGAGTACATTCCTCCCGGAGGAAAACACACGGGCAAAGCCCTGTGGGAGAGAGCATGGAGAATCCATGACATAGGAAGAGGATGCTGAAGCTGAGACTCAGGCCTGTGGTCCTATTCTAGGAGCAGTGGAAGACACTGAGCAGTAGGTGTGGGATGGGTGACAAGAAATTTGCATCTTGAAGATACCACATTGGCTACAGAGTAGAGGACCATTTGACAAAGCATGTGCAGCCAATAGGACTCAGAGGCAATATGTCCAGTGAGAAACCATGGTGGCCTCCACCGAGGCAGGTGATCTCAATCCAGGCTTTATAGTATTCTGTGAACTTAGATGGAAAAACAAGGATATCCTTATGTTCACCAACAAATAATTGAAACGTAGTATCTCCTTCCATTAGGAACAGAGACATCAAACCACAGTAGCATTGACAGCACCTGTGACCTTGTGCCAAGAAAGCACAGGTGTTTTCAGATCATGCTGTGGTTACCAAAGATCCACCCAGATATTATTTATACTCATCACTACTTGAAAATTACTGTAGTTGGTAGGCCTGCCACTAGATCATATTACATAATGCACTAATAAAGAAGTGTAAGGAGTATAATAACTCAAAATTAGTAATATTTTGATAGCTGCATTTTAACATAATTGGTTTCCTTTGTAATCCTATGTATTTTATTTAATGCACTTCAAAACCTTATTCTGAAAAAGGGCTTATAGGCTTCACCAAAGAGTTCACTTGTTAAAGAAAAAAAATGACTAAGAACCCCTGCAAGTGAAGAGGAGTGGAAAGTTTGAGAGCTGATTAGAAGGAGATCAGAGTGGCCTGACTGGAGAAGGATAGGTGTGCATGGGTGAGGTGGGAGGAAGGTGCCTCAGATAGTTCCCAGGGCTGGTTTGCGTGGGTTGATGGGCGGTGGAGCCTTTACTCAAGAGGGAAAACACTATACAAAGACCAAGAACATCTATGGATCAAGTGCAAGGGCTTTACCTAATAGACTTGAGGGCACCTTACTCGGTCATTTCTTCACACTTTCTGGTTCTCAGCCAGGTTGCAGATAATTGAGAAATATTGTTAATTAAGTCAGGGTCACCATGAACACCACACACATACACACCAATAGGAATCATTATCAAGAAAATTGCAGGTTTCCATTCACAACACAATTTGCAGCTACAAAGTATTTTTAATAACCACAAATGAAACCATTATCCAAAAGGTTGTCATTTCCTCTTATTACAAGATTTTTGCCAGGGCATTGAATTTCTTTTCCTGGGGAACTTCCATTTTCATTAATATCTTTAGTTAAGCAATGAATGTCATTACCCCAATCTTCCTTTTCTGGGTTTCAATCTCCTTTGTACTTATTTAAGACCCAAAAACTCTACAGTAGCTTCTTTAAAAAATCAGAAACATCATCAACCCAAATATCCTCATTGTTTCTATTCCTAAAAAGAGAACCATATTGACTTTGCCAAAACAATTAAACTTAAATCTTGAGTCACTAACCAAACAGTTCCCTTGGTGACTTCACGCAGACCTGCCAGCCATCGATTCTGTGGCTAGGGAAGTCTCAGACAGGGACTTTAAATACAGTGATGTATCTTCATTCCAACTTATTTTCAAATATGTTTAAACCTTTTAAACATCAATTCCTTCCAAAGTTTGGAGGATTAGAGTTGGGGGAACTAACTAGTGGTTTGCCCTCGGCTATGCAGACCTCAAGAGAAAAATCTCTCATTCTCTTCTGTTTTTGTTGTTTTTTTTTTGGTTTTGTTTTCTTTTGTTTTGCATGTTTTTTTTATACCAAGGATTAAACCCAGGCGCTTTTAACCACTGAGCCACATCCCCAGCCCCTTTTTGTATTTTTATTAGAGACAGGTCTTACTGAGTTGCTTAGGGTCTCACTCAGTGGCTGAGGCTAGTTTGAATTTGTGATCCTCCTGTCTCAGCCTCCCAAGCTGCTGGGATTACAGGCATATGCCACCATGCACAGCTGTATGCTCATTCTTAGATTAAATGAATTGTTACCAGCAAATATAGTACTATGACTGGTCCAGATCATGCCAATGTCCTGTCTAGGGACAAGCATACAGCCAAGGAGTTGAGGTCAAATTTTATCGTCCTTTTGCACGATATATTAGATCTGCAGTTTCCCAAAACATAGTCTCTGAAGAAATAGTGCTTAACAAAATAACAAATGTTCACCCCATTATGTGACAATCATAGTATTCACCAGGTAAGCTTTTGCCCTGGTTTGGCATTCCAGATACCAGAGAACAACTTAAATTACTTTATAGCAAAGGTCTTGTTTCTTAAAAATAAAACCGTAATTGTATGAATCATTAATAATGATGCTAACATGAAAAGGAATAATTCAATAGTGACATTAGGTGAACACTTTTTTTTCCCCCATTTCTAGCATTCTCTGATATTCCAGTAGGTCTTTTTGGAAGTAAAACAAAACATTGAGGATTTTTTCCCCCCTCGTGACTTATAATAGGCTATACTAGTAATTTTACAGAGTCATTAATGATCTTTCCACACAAAACTAAATGCTCCAGAATTGTTCTAAGTCACAATGTCAGCAGCCTAAGAAGCTAAATGAAAGTACCATAAACACGTCATCAGTGGAGACTGTTGTTTCTTTTATCACACATACATAACTATGCAGTAGTGGAGCCAGCACCAAGGTGCCATCTCTGCTTGGTATTGGCCCCTCTATTAGCCAGCTTTGCATTACTACAATGAAATACCTGACACAGCATACTTAGGAAGAAAAAGACTTATTTAACTCACAGTTTGGGAGCTTCAAAGTTCAAGATCGGGTAACCTCCTGGATTTGGCCTCTCGGAAGAATGGCAGATGGCGTCACATCACGGCAAGAGTACACGTAGGAGCAAGTATTCATATCTTGAGCCAGGAAGCAGAGAAAGAAGTTGCTCCTTTTATAACAATTCTCTTGCAAGAACTCAGGATAGCATGAGAAATGCCTTCGTTCCTTTGGAAGGCAGGGCCTTAATTCACCTAAGAACCTCCCATGATTCCTCGCCTCTTAAAGGTGTCACTAGCTGGGCACGGTAAGCATGACTGTAATCCCAGCAGCTCCGTAATCCCAGTGACTCCGGAGGCTGAGGCAAGAAGATCACGAGTTCAAAGCCAGCCTCAGCAATTTAGCAAGTCCCTAAGCGACTCAGCAAGACCCTGTCTCTAATAAAAATACAAAAAGGGGCTGGGGATGTGGCTCAGGGTAAAGTGACCCTGGGTTCAATTCCTGGTACAAAAAAAAAAGGTGTCACTTCCTCCCAATACTGTCTACCTGGGACCAAACCTTTAACACAAGGACCCCGGGAGTGACTCAAATCATTTCCAAACCATGGTGGTACCACAACCAATGACCTCAGAATCTGAACAGAGATACTGAGGCCAGCCCAGGCCAGCTCTCCGAGCCATCGTTGCCTGGCCCGTGAAAATGACAGGATTGAAACAGATGAACCTTAAGGTTTAAAGTTCTAAAACGTCATTCTAACATAAAATAACAGCATAATTGGGACATAAAAGAACCATCTGTTTTATCACCTAAAGTCAGTTGCCTTCGTTTTATTCTGGGGCTCCTTGCCACCCTCTGGTATTCAAGATGAGTACATTGCAGTCCTTGTCACATGTAGACTGGGGTGTGGAGGGGAGACAGGTATGGAAACAGATCCTTAAAATGCAGTGTCTGAAAGCATTCCGAGAGACAAGGAGCCCAGGGAGGAGGTGACTGACTCTTCCTCTTCTCCAGAGGAGGTGCTGTTCAAGAAAGGCCTGGAAAGACTGAGTTCAACAGATCACCTGGGCAGATGCCAAGTGTGAGGGCAGAAAATCTGGGCAGGGGAGAAGGCAGTGCCCAAAGAGCCCAGGATGTTCCCAGAAAGGACGAGTGGGACATGCGGGGCAGTGTTGGGAAGTGAGGCTGAGCTCTTGGCTCAGCAGGGAAAGCTATCGAAGTCTTCACACAGGAGTTGGGCATGCTCAGACCTGCCTTCTGGAAAGCTCCTGGGCAGGAGCGTGGAGGGTGGATCAAGGGAAGAACACCTGAGGGCAGAGGCACCAAGCCACGGAGAATCTCCTGCACGAGTGAACATGAGATGAGCAGGGAAAGAGGACAGGTCCCGCTCAAGAGGTGTCCTGGGACCTGGGAACTGAATTACATTTACCATATTGGACAGGAAGAACTTTTCAGTTACCCTATTGGGTTCAATACGTGGGGGACTGTGAATTAAAGTAACAAAATTAACAGGAGAAAATGCACACAATTTTTGTTACCTTTATATATGCACAGAAGTTCATAGAAAAGAAGTCAAACTTGAAAAAATTGACTTGGGGGCTTATATGCCATTTTAATAAAGGAAAGGGGGTCAGGTTTCAAGGGAATATAAATCATACAGAAGTGACTAGGAGATATGTGGGGAAATTAATAAAAGATAAATGTTATTTTTGGATCTGTTTATGCAAAAATCAAATCTGTGGTGACTCCTCATTTTCAGTGATAAGAATTATTCTTCCTTTCCTAGTACAAGGGCGGAGAGAGGTGGGCACCTTCACGAAGGCAAATCTATGCCCTGCTTTTAGGCAAATAAGAGGGAGAGCAGAGAACTTCCTGTATCTCTAGATTCTCAATTGCTTTCAGTTCAAAATAATCCTTATGCCAAAATGGCATATTTTGGTGTGGTATAGTCTCATCTCCTTCAAATACGTGTGTGGTTTGAGTTTAACCTCACTCTACTTTACTTTCCTTACCTCCCAAATGAGAATAAAACTTCACAGATTTGGGGGCTGGGGAGATAGCTCAGTCGGTAGAGTGCTTGCCTTATAAGCACAAGACCCTGGGTTCAACCCCCAGCACCCCCAAAAAAAAATTTTTTTTCACAGATTTGCAATAAAATCAAAATGCAACAATCCATTTAAATGACTCAAGACAGCAGAAAGTGCTAACAAATGTCAATCACCATCATTTTTATTATCATAAGCCACTGTTCAATAGCCCTGAGGACCCAGGGAGGAAAGTCGAGTCCACCCTACATTGATATAAGGTCCTGTGAGATGGGGCTCAGTGGGTGAGAGAACCCAGGGTGACCAGGAGCAGAAAGACCCAGAAAGCGAGGCAATAGGTGTGCTTTGGGTACCAAGTGTAAAAGCTGCAGAAGTCAAAAATCTGTCCTCAAGGTGAAGGGCCTGGCACAGAGTCGGAAATAGGAAGCAGAGCAGGAAGCCCCAGAAGATGCAGGGACTGAGGAGGAGGCCAAGAGCAAGGTTTTGAAAGAGGAGAGAAGATCCAGAACAACTGCAGCTGTCCCTAGGCTGAGAAGCCCAGCGGTGGGCGGCCCTAGTGGGTCCCCATGGCTTAAAAGACAGGAAGAACCTGAGCAGACACTGTTGGCCATCCCTCACAGCAACCTAAAGACACCACCCAAGAAAAGACTGCAAAGAACCTCCGCGTGAAGACCCTCTCCACTTACAAGAAAAGAGAACAACAAGCTTCCCCCAAACCCTCAAGGTCCTGGGGCAGCATTCAGTATTTCTTGTTATTCTTCCCACCTGAGACTTAAGAGCTGAAGGAAGAAATCACCTAACAACAACAAAACTTTGAATTCACTGACCAGGGAGTCAAGTCTCAATCTAAACATTTTTCCTGTATTAATCCTTTAATCCATAGAACCCCATAGAGTAGATACTGTCACTGCCCCCATTTTACAGGTGAGTAAGAGATGAGCTTAGAGATGGTGAGCAATCTGTTCAAGGTCATCCAGCTGGTAAGACCTGGCCTGTCTGACCTCAGACCTCAACTACTCTCCTCCACGACCTTGTGGCCTGGGGGCAGGAGGGAACAAAGCAGAGCATGAACAGAGGAGCCCATCTTTTCCTCTGAGACCAGCAGGAAAATGGGGAAGGATAAACAAATTTGGAGTTGGGGGTGAGTATTAGCTTTTGTTACTGTGACAAAACACCTGAGAAAAATCAACTTAAAGTAGGGAAGGTTGATTTTGGCTCACAGTTTCAGAGGTTATAGTCCATGGTCAGTTGACCCTGTCACTTAAGGCCCATGGTGAGGTGGCCCATCATGGCAGGGAACGTGCGGTGGAATGAAGCTGCTCACCTCGGAGTGGTCAGGAAGTAAAAAGAGAGAGAGGAAGCCTCACCCCCACCCCACAGGTTTCAATATCCCTTCAAGGGCACACCCCCAACAACCTACCCTCCATCCGCTAGACCCCTCTTTCTGAGGGTCTGACTGCTTCCGAATAGCACCACAGTCTGGCAGCCCAGCCTTCAAAATAGGAATCTTGACTCTGGATGTAGCTCAGTTGGTAGAGTGCTTGCCTCGCATGCACAAGGCCCTGGGTTCAATCCCCAGCACCAAAAAATAAATAAATAAATAAATAAATAAATAAATAAATAAATAAATAACAGGGATCCTGGGAGACCTCCAGGTCCAAACCAGAGCAGGGAAGAGAGAAGCTGAGGTTTGGTTTCTGGCAAAGAGTTGGGGTACATTGATTGTGGGGAAGCATAAGGCTAAGCATTTCCAGAAGGAGCCAGGTCCCCAAAAGGGTAATCCAAGCTGGGCCTTCCCAGGACAGGTGCTGCTTCTCAAGTCAGAGGGGCCCTGCGTCCTTTAACAAGACCAGCCCCAGGGCTCTGGCCCTTTCCAGTGCTGACCTGGGGGACCCAGTACAAAACCACCAGGCCCCAGTCCACTGTTGAGGGCAAGTGTGTACTGGCAGTCACTGTGTGTAATGTGGCCAGTTCAGCAGCACCCAGAGCTTGTCAGAAATGCAGAATCCCAGGCCCGCTTGGGCCTACCCAATCAGAATCTGCCTCTTAACAAGATCTCCAGGTGATTACTCTGCACAGGAGAAGTCAGAAAAGGATCCACCCCGTAATGGGCTTCATCCCATGGGCTCTATGTATAAGTCACTTTACCACCATCCTCTTCAAGCCACGAATCTCTGGAGAAAGAAGTGATCAAGCTTGGGTCATGAATTCGCTCTCTCTTGTTTTTTTTTTTTTTTTGGTTCCAAGGATTGAGCCCAGGGACACTTAACCACTGAGCTACATCCCCAGTCATTCTTTTTCTTGGGGGAGGGGGTGTGGATACCAGGGACTGAACTCAGGGACACTCGACCACTGAGCCACATCCCTTGCCCTATTCTGTATTTCATTTAGAGACAGGGTCTCACTGAGTTGCTTGGTGCATCACCAAATTTCTGAGTCTGGCTTTGAACTCGAGACCCTCCTGCCTCAGCCTCCAAGCTACTGGGATTACAGGCGTGCATCAACATGCCCCAGTGCTGGGTCACAAATTCTAGCCATCATCTGCATATCAAGTTCCAAATGAGGGCTGGGGAGATAGCTCAGTCGGTAGAGTGCTTGCCTTGCAAGCACAAAGCCCTGGGTTTGATCCCCAGCACCGCAAAAAAAAAAAAAAAAAAAAAAAAAAAAGTTCCAAATGAAAGGTGGCTGGCACACCGCGTCATGCTCTCTGAGAGGGAAGGAAGGGGTCCAAGTGTGAAGCCCCGGAAGCCCCGTGGGGAGAGTGCTCCTGTGCATTCCGCCATGTGGGGGTGGTGCTCCCACCAGGATCCGGTCATCACCAAGCACCTTCTAGTGCCAGGTGCTCCCCTAGCTGCTGATACCACAGTGAACAAAGCAAGTAAAGATTTTGGTTACATTCTAATGAATAAAGAAAATAAATAAGTTGCCAGGTGTGGTGGTGTGTGCCTGTAATCCCAGCGGCTCAGGAGGCTGAGGCTGGAGGAGCGCAAGTTCAAAGTCAGCCTCAGAAATTTAGTGAGGCCCTAAGCAACTCAGCAAGACCCTAAGTAAAAAATAAAAAGGGCTGGGGATGTGGCTCAGAGATTAAGTGCCCATGAGGTCAATCCCTGGGACTAAAAAAAAAAAAAGATAATAAAATGTAAGTATGCCACATGGCACACACACGTTCTGAGAGGGAACATAAAGCAGAAAGGGGCAGCGTCAGTGGTGATTTAGGTATTGGAGCCCAGGCAGGCCTCCCTGAGAGGGTAATGTTAAGACCCACAGGAGGTGAGGTGAGCTACACATTCACTGGGGGAGAACATAGCAGACACAGTAAGCATCCAGTGCAAGGGCCCTGGGACGGTGTGCCTGCTTGATCTAGGAGTGAGGAGTCTTATAAGGCTGCAGGAATAAACAGAGAAGCAGGAGAGGAGCTCAGGGATAGCACAGCGCCAAAACCTTGGGGCTTCACAGACTAGTTAAGAACTTTCAGACAGGTGCAGTCGCCCATACCTACATATAATTCCAGCAACTTGGGAGGCTGATGCGGGAGGATCTCAAGTTCAAAGCCAACCTTGGCAACTTAGCAAGGCCTAAGCAACTCAGTAAGACCCTGTCTCCAAATAAAATTTTAAAAAAGGACTGGGGATGTGGCTCAGTGGTTAAGAGCCCCTGGGTTCAATCCCTGGTGCAAAAACAAAAACAAAAACAAAACACTTTTGCTTTTTTCACAGGTGAGGTGATAAGCAAAGAGGAGCGGCAAGGTCTGGTTTAAGTTGGAACTGAATCACTCTGGCTGCTCTGGGGAAGCTAGGAAGTTAGGAAGCTACGAAAGCATCTGGCCAAGAGACGGTGGGAACTTGGAGAGGGTGAGAACCGCGGAGTTGGTGAGGAGGGGCTGGATTCGGAGAGGAGAGCCTGGATTCTGGCACGTGGGGAGAGCCAAAAGGATTTCCTGGCCAGTCGAATGTGGGACAACTCCAGGATTTCTGGCCTGAGTAACTGGAAAGATGGAGTTGCCACCATCTGTGATGGGGAAAACCGTGGGCAGGGCAGGCCAAACAATCTGGAGCAGGAGAGGATGTTGCAAAGCCCTCAAGGAAAAATATGGGTCGTGTTTTTATTTCGTATGTTCTGGGAACAACTGGTTTTTCATTTTAGTTTGAAAAAGTACTTAGGTGTTCCCTCCTCCCCTACTGAAAAGAATAAACTGTGGGATACCAAGTCCATGCCAGATGACAACAGTGAGCTGGCACCACGTACGTCTGAGCTAGGACATCACACTAAGCACAGACACACAGCCAAGACCCAGCTGATTGTGATGGAGCCTGAGAGCGGGTCTACCCGTGGGACTTAGTGCCCACCTTCAATCTTGCCGCTCTCCGGGACTTTTCCTCTGTCCTGGTTCTCTCAGAGTGAACCTTAACCAAAGCCAATTGGTGCTTGACGTCTTTACTCATAGCCAGGAAGAGCTTTTTCTTGCCTACAATGCCAAGACCATGGCCAGGAGAAAACCTGCCCAGCACACAACATGCTGAGCTTGATTGGCAGCTGGAGAAAGACCTCACTGACTCGATTTGAGACCCCTTTAGTTATCCCCAAAATTTCATGCATTGAAAACTGACTTCCCAAGTTCATATGTGAATGGTAGTTGGAGATGAATGGATCATGAGCCCTCATGAATGAATTAATGAGTTATCAAGATGGTGCCTTTGATTTTAAAAAGTGAGCTCTTGGCCAGTTGCAGTGGTACTTGGCTGTAATCCCAAGAGGCTCAGGAGGCTGAGACAGGAGGATCTCAAGCTCAAAGCCAGCCTCAGCAATTTGGCAAGGTCCCAAGCAACTCATCAAGACCCTGTCTCTAAATAAAATACAAAAAATGGCTGGGGGTGTTGCTCAGTGGTTGAGTGCCTCTGAATTTAATCTCTGGTCCAAAAAAAAAAAAAAAAAAGTAAAGCTCTCAGGCATGCTTGCTCTGCTTTGTCATATGGTACCCTCTGTTTTGTTACGTTATGTTACCATGCGGGAGAAGGCTCTCACCAGATGTTGAACACGTGCCAGCATCATGCTATTGAACTTCCTAGCCTCAGAACCATAGGCTAAATAAATATCTATTTTTTGTATTTTCTAGTATTTTGTTATAGCAACAGAAAATAGATTAAGATGTTAACTTTTCCAAAAATCAACAAGGAATATGACAAGACCACCTGAAGGTAAAATCTGACCATTCTCTTTTTAAAAAATGATACATGCACAACCTTCTGAAGACCATTTTCTCATGCCAGGAGTTGCAGTGTAGGCATCCTAAAAATCATCAATGTAATGACTTCACAGATGGTGAAAAGAGTCTGTAGATTAGCAGGAGTTAGACAGCTAATCAGGGACAGAGCCAAAACAAAGAACCCCACCTCCCAACTCCCATCACAGCAGAGCCTCCAGCTCCACGTGGCGCAACCCGGAGGGCCACAACCGTGGAGTCTGCCAGGAGATGGGACAGTCCTCCCGCTCTTAGGAAGATTTGAGGCCCCTTATCGACCTGCAGCAGTCCTCCTGCGCATCTAAATGAAATTTTTGAAATACAGACAGTCAAAATTTATTTGATCGGGATTTGGATGACCCTCTCTGGAAACATTCTAAATGCCTCGTTAAGACTGTGAGACTCCACGTGCTTCTGCCCTCCATGCGGGGCGAGCCCTCCCGCGGCCACACTTCACAGCGCCTCCCCGCTTCACGCAACCCAAGTGCTGCACTTTTTGACTGCCGGGATGCGAGAAGGGCTAGGGAACTTTCCATTCTATTTTCTACTACTTTGAATATCAGTCTTAAAATACACCAATGCTGTGTCCTCTCCATTCCAACCCTGCAACCCCATGACTCGTCATGCTCTTAGAAGGCTTGGCTGAGAGACATCTTGGAACCAGCAAGTTTTAATGCCCAAGGAAAGAAGCCCCGAGTGACCACCTGAGAACCCAGTGTTCTGTATGAAAGGAAAGAACGCACCCTGGCTGGCATCAGCCTGCCAGGGACTCGACCCATCCGGAAGTACTCAGATTCAGTGCAGAAGGTGGAAAACTTCGCACCTGCAGACCATGACTGATTTGGTAAGTCACTAAAGTTGCTCCAAAGTTCTGGGATATTTGTATTGTTTCTCAACGTTTTTCTTTCCTCAATTCAGACCCCATTTTTAAGTTTTTTAGATCCAGTTTTTAAACACTTCTTCAGAATAAGAATAAATGCGTGTTGAAAGCTGAGGGGGGTAGCTCAGTGGTAAAGCGTTTGCCTAGCATGCAGGAGGCCCTGGGTTCCATCTCCAACACTGCAAAAAGAATGTGTTGAACCTCCTGACAAGAGGTGATCATGTTCGTTGTCAGTTTTAATTGCGTGCTACAGCAGAATTTTCTAAATAGTAAAAAGAAAAAAGGTATTGTGTTCATTCTGCAAAGCAAAATGGCAAATATTTATTAAATGTTTATCTTTTTAAAAGATGGATTCACTGAGCTGAGTGTGGTGGTGCACACCTGTAATACCAGCAACTCAGGAGGCTGAGGCAAGAGGATCACAAGTTCAAAGCCAGCCTCAGCAACTTGGTGAGGCCCAAACTTAGACTCAGGGGCACTCAACCACTGAGCCGTATCTCCAGCCCTATTTTGTTTTTATTTAGAGACAGCATCTCACTGAGTTGCTTAGCACCTTCTTTTGCTGAGACTGGCTTTGAACTCCCAATCCTCCTGCCTCAGCCTCCCAAGCCACTGGGATTACAGGCATGAACCATGGAGCCTGGTTAAATGACATATTTTTTAAAAGTCTGGCAATGTGACTCAGTAGTTAAACACCTCTAGGATCAATTCCTGGTTCAAAAAAAAATTTTTTTTTTTTTTAACAAAAATAAAAATGGATTTACTGAGCTGGGCATGGTGGCTCATGCCTGTAATCCCAGTGACTCCAGGACTAAATCACTGAGACTAAATCCACCAAGTTCTATCTATTATCATCAGAATGGTGTGATGTAATGTATAGAAAATGTGCTTAATAATCCACAGAATAACTCAAGCAAACAAAATGATAGGCCTTTCCCTCAATGCCTTATTTCTTTATCCTCCAATGAAGCAAATACATTGAATGACTACAACATTTGGAACTTTGGCAAAGCCCTGTTTCTTGAAATGTACAATTGTAAATTAGAAGACCTTACATAACATGGACCTCTAAGTTCTCTGGGATTTCAACTGTATGCAGAGTATTTGATTTCTCTGAATAGTTATCTAGTGGGAAGTTCATCTCTGCTCTTATATTTAAGGTTCTTCCTCTCCTTCTTGTTTGGGGGTGGAAGGTTCACAGTGTGTCATGTCTGACTTCACATAAATACACAATCAAAATTAACCCCAAATAATTTAGGCAATATGTTCTTCATAAAAATAAAGTTTCATTATTTTTCCTACTCTGAATAAGCGCGTACGGGTGCACATACACGCACACACACACACACACAAATACTCTAATACCCTGCAGATTAACTATGTGAGTTTCCACATAGTTACTCCTGCTCCTTTGACACACACCACAACTGATTTATCATCCTACGTGCTAGCTGGCCCGTTTGGTGCCTATCAATCAACTTTTGAGACAGCCATATTGTATTTTTAAGTACATATTTCTGTGTTGCTTACCCATCCTTCCATCTCTTCTTTATTGTCAGAGGTCATACTAAACGTCCCCCTTCCAGCACTGTCCAGTGACCAATTGCACCTGACCTGTGAATCCTCACTATTTGTTGCCTGGGCACACAGAAAACTTCAAGTCCTAGCCCCTTGCAGTTGGACAGGGCCACATGACTTGTCCTGGCCAATGGCTGTGAAGGAGGATGTGTCATTCCTGGGCTGAAGCATAGAGAAGACCACATGAGATGGTCCAGCACCATAGAGGACCACACACTCCAGGTGGTGCAGCTGAGATGGCAGGCCACTACTGAGGTAGGTTTCTGGGTGACTGTGTGCAGCAGAGCCCGGCCAGCTTGTGTGGACATATAGCAGGAGCCAGACATGAAGGAAGCTGGGTAAAACCTCTGAACCTGGAGGTGGTTTGTGTCTGTAGCTCCCTGATGAATCCAGTGACTTTAGCTGGCATTGCTTCTGAGTTATGTGGATCAGGTATTTCCCAAAAAATGTTTCACCCATTCTCCAGCAAGCCTACTTTCAGACGCAGGAGAAGGACACAGATTACTGGCAGAGACCAAGAACTCCCCTGGGAGAAGTCTACTCCCGAAAGAAACCCTACCACTGGGCACCTCAGCCTCCTCTCTGGCTCCTTCCAGACATGCTCATGGGCATTCTGGGAAGACCACTGCTGGCAAGCCCTGTGTGGCCTGGACCCTCCTGGCAGGAAGCTCAGGCCCAGACACCAGCTTCCTCGGGACACTGTCCTGTTCTTGGCTGCCAATCCTGCCTCCTCTCCAGCCCCCTGTTGAATTAACTTCTGCACATTTTTCCAAAAATCGAACAAAGACTTGCTTTAGTGCCATTGCTGATTTTTCCCACTATTCATAGGTAAGCACATTTCTGCATTTTCTCTCTCCTCAGCCATTGAAGAAATCAGATTCTTTCCACTGAGAGCCCAGAAGTGGAATCTGAAATTCATCCCCAAAGTTACAGGATGATCTCATAGTTTATATCATCAATTCCCAAGCAGGTGCTTCCAGCCAAAACTCTTGCATGCTCCACTTTGGACTTTCCAGGGTTTCTTGTCTCCAGTTTAAGCCTGCCCCCTCCTGTTATTTTTATTTATTTTTATTTTTTATTTTATTTTATTGTATTGTATTGTATCAGAGATTGAACTCTAGGGCATTTAACCATTGAGTCACATCCCCAGCCCTTTTTATATTTTATTTAGTGACGGGGTCTCACTAACTTGCTTAGGGCCTCACTAAATTACTGAGGCTGGCTTTGAACTCACGATCCTCCTGCCTCAGTCTCCCGAGCCACTGGAATTACATGCATGCACCACTGGGCCCAGCTCCTCCTATTATTTTTAGATTTGATTTTACTCCTTATAAAAGGCCAGGAGTGGGGAGTTTTGTTAAGGACAAAAGCAAAAAAATTGTTTTTTAATTAAAAGCAGATGACAAAGACAGCTCAGTCATGGAAAATAATAAGAGCCAAGCCACCTCTGGCTCCCATCGGAACATTCCCTCCATCAGTCACAACTCAGCAGAACAGCAACGCTAACCAAGGCTCCTCTGCCTTTTCTAGAAGACACGTATTATCTAGGACATCTTCAGGGTCCACTAGAAAATTGCATATGCTACTCTTGCCTCACCATTCGCCCTCACAGAACAAAATAGTTCAGAGCTGGAGGGAGCGTCCATGACTGTCTTCATATGAGCAGGGAGATGCCCAGGGCCAGGGGAAGTCAAAAGGGTGATGGAGATGGGTCAGCGCAGTGAATGAAGTCTCTCTAGTCCCACCTTGCAAATGCCGAGCTGTCTGCTGAATCCAGCTTCTCAGCTGCCTTAATGTTCAAATGAGCAGAGGGACCTTCAGGTGAGGAACCTTCGCCTGGTATGTTCTATCCTTCAGGTTCTCAGGAATGAGGAGCGTGGCACACACAGATAAATATCCACGTTAACCACTGGGCTTTCACTCATTCTTCCATACAATCTTAATGCTGTTTACCTCCTTCCTAGTCACTTTCTGTTTGTTCTTCTTTCTCTCAATTACATTTAGCCTTAAGCTTACTCTAAGCTTGGACAGTTTGTTTGCTTGCCTGTTTGTTAACTCAAAGACAGTCTAATTCTAGATTTTCTTACAAGACTTTATTTAGATTCAGTCTTCAAAGTCACATTATTAAAATTTTATATATATATATATATATATATATATATATATATATATATATATCTTTACATGTTGTTGGACCTTTATTTTATTCATTTATTTTTATGTGGTGCTGGGAATCTAACCCAGTGCCTCACGCATGCCAGGCAAGTGCTCTACAGACTGAGCCACAACCCCAGCCCCACATTATTAAATGTTTACAGTTCAGGAGATCCTTAATCATATAACAACTCCAAGGCCCTGGTCTCTGCTCCTGGGGACTCACAGGGTGAATGGAATGTGGCTCTCCTCTCCTCGTGGTGATAGCAGACAACTCCTTGTTGTCTGTCAAACTCTCACTTTTCTTCCTTGTTCTGTCAAATATAAGAAGGCCCCACAGGGCAGGAGTGACCACATGAGTTGACTAGAGATGATCAACCAGGTTAAACCAGGAAACTCCTGATGAGGACAGTTCAACTCATGTCATATGGTGGACAGAGAAAGCATACGTTCTGGAAGCTTTGTCCCACTAACTAGGAAAATTACGACTCCTGACTGGGAAAGACAGAAACCCAAACCAAACTAGCATGACCAAAAGGAAACTTATTGAAGGCTCACATGCCCATTTGGGAAGAGCAGGGATAATGCTGGACATCAGAGACGGCCAGGACCAGCCAGGCACTCAGCACACACCTCTCCCCACCCGCTGTCTTCCCCTCCCCCGCCTCTCCCATCTCTGCACCTCTCTGTGATTTGGCTTTATTTCCTCCAGACAGGCTTTGTCCATTTAGTGAAACTGAGTTTGTCTTCATTCCCCAACTTAACCATAAGAGAAGGATTTGCTCTCTCTCCCCAATTCCAGTTGCAAATTCTCCAAGCAGTGATTCAGTTGGCCTTATGAAAGTCAAGTGCCTAATCCTGGGTATTGAGGGGCAATCACTGAGGCCCTTACAGTCACCCTAATTCACATCTATCACCACATGTGACAATGGGCAAGTGCCTTAACTTCTCTGAGCTGTGGTTTTTTCACCACAACATGAAAAAGCTAGTGGGAAGGGCAAAAATAATACCTTCTTCAAAGAACTGTTGGTCGTTTTACATAACCAATGCCAAAGACTGGTGTAGTGTCTGCTCTATGTGAAGCATCAATAAATGTTCATTTTTCTTCCAAGGTGAGTCTTAAAGTCAAGGAAGAAGTCAGCATGTTAAAAATGGAGAGGAAAATTACTTGAAGCGCAGGGAATCGGATGGGAAATGCTATACAATTCCGAATAAGAGGCACTACAGGAGTTGTTAAAAAGAGGGTAATTGAACCTTAAATCATTGCCACCCATAAATCACGCACAAGGCCTGTGTTCTAGAGAAAGGGGGGCTTGCATCAGCTATTGGGAACCTGGAATGTCAAGTTGACCAGTTAATCTGCAGCTTGTGAGACATTCTTTGCTATCGAGGGGAAGATTATTTCAGTCAAATAACATTTTAGGGCCAATATAAAAAGAATTGTAAAAGATTTGGGTTTTGATGAAGCCTGAGAAGCCAAAGCTGCATTTGCTCCTATTCCCTTTATAACGTTTTGGAGTCAGGCCAATGAACATCCCCAGCTGTGCAGCTGGATAACTTGAATTTACTACTACTTCTGCAAAAATGTTCTCTGTGTTGTCTTCCCTCATACATTTCATCCTTGAGTTTTATGAGAGGAAAAATAGACTTCATATTAGATATTTCTAGGTAAGATTATTATACCCGTGGAGCACAAAATCCATAGATGGTAAAATTTCCAGTTTCCCCAAAACTTGAAGACTTTAGTGCATCGAAGACTTGGCGTTTTTACCAATTGCATCAATTTGACTCATACCAACATCTGTTCTTGATAAAATAATATGAAATGTAATATCTTAATGGTGGCACAGAATCCAATTCTACCCTCTCTCCTTGTTCCTTGTCCTTTCTTTGATATTCCCCACAGCATCTGGTCCTCCAGTTTGTAAATGACCATGACATCTAACAATGCACTAGAATTCACCTGCCCCAGAAACCAGCTTTTCATTTCCCTAAACTCCCGTGAGTTTCCCATGTCAAGGGTCACACTCTCTGTCACCTGTGGTGTGCGGAGTGTTACACAGTTGAGCTGCGACTCGTCAGGTTCGGTCTGTCCCTGGAGCTTTGACTCAGTCCAGAACCTGGCTCCAAAACCTCCCCATTCCACAAAGCTCCAATTCCAGCATCCAGTCACGTTCTCCTCCAATAACTCTTTCTTGTAGCATCGGTACTTTGATCTTCATCAAAGGCAGCCTGGTGCTGCAATTTAATTTTACATGCTTTTGTCTGTATATTTATTTGGCAGCACCCAGCGCAACGCCTCACACCACGCACCGTAGAGGCTCCGTAAATGCGCAAGTAAGTGAGGAGCGTGTTGAATGTCCTTCCATCCCACCTGGTGTTTCAGTCTCTGAGGTCTACGGCAGGCTTGGGTCTAAAAACAGCAGATTGTGACTCAACCCTGTCAGTTACTTTTATATCAAATTGTCTTATGGACTGGAGAAGCTAAGCTCCACATGAGGAAACAGAATGAAACTGGGTGCCACCACAGGATGTAGCTAGCTGTGGCCAGGCATAGGATGGGGACAAAGACAGAAGATGGTCCAGGACCCTGGTCCAAGAACTGAGCGGTCTACCTGTGTCCTGGTCAATCACAAACAAACAAACAAGCCAAGCACAGTAGCACTGACCTGTAGTCCCAGCAGCTCAGGAGGCTGAGTCAGGAGGATTGCAAGTTCAAAGCCAGCCTCGGCAACTTAGCGAGGCCCTAAAGCAACTTAGGGCAACCCTGTGTCTAAATAAAATATTATAAAGGGTTGGGGATGTTGCTCAGTGGTTAAGCGCCCCTAGGTTCAACAATCCCAGGTACCAAAAAACAACCAAAAAACCCAACCTCTATATTTCGGGGTAAGCATATGATCTTCTTTTATTTCTTCCTTTTTCTTTCTTTTTTTTTTCTCCCAGTACTGGGGATTGAACATAAGGTTGCTCTACATCCCCAACCCTTTTTATTTTTTATTTTGAGACGGGGTCTTGTTGAGTTGCCCGAGATTACCTCAACATTGTGATCCTCCCGCTCAGCCTCTCAACTTGCTGCCATTACAGTCCTGAGCCACTGCACCTGGTGAAGTCATCTTTTTTCCTCATCCCAAGAAAATCCATATACATTTACCAGCATATATACAGGTTCATATATATATATATATTCAGCAGAACGAACTTCTGAAGGACCCAGAAGCATCCATCCAAAGTTCAAAGTAACAGGGCCAAGTCAACCTGGCACGAAGCCTGCCACCCTAAGACACACATTGCTTGCAGTCCTGGGGGCCGCAGTGGTGGGGCATCAAAACCACCACAGGTGACCTCAGAACTGGAGAGCAGCTCTCCCTTCTCCCGTGACACACTGGACACTCCAGAATCCCCCTACACCAGAAACCCGCATGACTGGAGGAAGGAAAAAGAGAGAAACTCTCAAAGATTAAGCATCGACCAATAAGAGCCTGCACCAACTGTCTTAAACCAGGAAATACTGAGGTATCGGTTTTTAGCTTTTCAATTTAAATTCTTCCCCAGTTCTTAAGTTATCTATTGAATGGAGCTCAAAAAATAAATTGAGCCAGGCATGGGTGGCACACACCTGTAATCCCAGTGGCTCGGGAGGCTGAGGCAGGAGGATCACGAGTTCAAAGCCAGCCTCAGCACTGGTGAGGCGCTAAGTAACTCAGGAAGACCCTGTCTCTAAATAAAATACAAAATAGGGCTGGGGATGTGGTCAAGTCCCCCTGAGTTCAATCCTTGATACCAAATACCAAAAACTAACTAAATAAATAAATAAATAACAAATTGAGGTCAATTATATTTTATAAAAGAGAACTCTCTACAATATAAATTTGTTACATAAAAATTACCAGAGGCCACTGTTTTGAACTGAGCTTTACACTGGGCCCCAAAGACTAAACTAAAAATCAAAATGGAGTCACTCATGCTGAGTTTCCTTCTCTTCAAACCTAAACTTAGTCGTTATCTGGCCCTCTGAGAAATCAGGAGACAGATAACAGCTAAATTTCCCAAACAGACCAGTTTCGAGCTGCATGGAAGTAAAATTTCCCTCTGTTTTAATCCTTCCCAAAAAAGTAACCTGAACTAACCCAATATTAACCAGTTATTCTTCTATTGTTTTCTCTCCCTATCCCAATGTTTCAGGGAAAATAACTTTGAAATGTCCAATCTACTTTTTGTTCTTAATGTCTGTTTTGTTCAGCTCAGCTCATCTCATTCTGCTTTATGGAATGAAGTGTTGGTAAATACTGGAATCTTGAATAAAGCCAATTAAGATGTTTAAACTTTCATTTCTCATTATCTATTAGAAGAGCCAGTACGAATGTCTAAGGCTGAGTTTGGGAAGGAAAAGAGGAAAAAGTCCTGTGCTATGAGAATAGAGCACTTCCAATCTTTCTCTACTAATTATATTCACTTTTGCTGTTATTATTTTTTAATTACCAGCTAAACCACTAGCAACTGCAAAACTCTAAACTCAAATATCTGTTATTCTAACATAGGCTTGTAGGTCTGATTTTTCACAGTCTGTTTGGTGTTGGCATTATTGGGGATTGAACTCAGGCATGCTGTACAACTGAGCCACATGCCTGGCCCTTTATTTTGAAACAGGGTCTCACAACTGAACATGGTGGCATATGCCTGAATTTCAATGGCTTGGGAGGCTGAGGCAGGAGGATTACAAGTTCAAAGCCAACCTCAGCAAATTAGCGAAGGACTAAGCAATTTAGCTAGACCCTATCTCAAAATAAAAGGGCTGGGTGTGTGGCTCAGTGGTTATGAGATGGCAAAACCAGACCCAGTTGTGAAATGAAATTACAAGAAATCAATGCCTGAGGAAAGGGTTAGTTCCCCCAACGCTTGTCAGCCTTTCTTCAGGAAACCTAATTAACCATAGGTCCCCACCTTTTGGATTGTAAATAACTATCTCTAGGAGTCTGACTACTCTCTTTTGAAGTGTAAACAGCCCTGTGCCAGCCTTCAGACACAAGGCTAAAGATTTATTTACTTGTGAGAAGAGCCAGTTTCTCTTATCATTTTTTTGCTTCTGTAAACATGCTTCCCACTAGAAACCCGAGCAAGGCCTTCTGTCATATAGACTAGAAATTTTATGGCACCAAATAACCTATAAATGTTATGAGAAACTATGAACTAGCGCTCAGAATTTAGAGTTTGTTCTCCTCTGGGTCCCCTGTAAATAAAGTTTGAGGTAAACGTAAAATAAAGTTTGAGTTCTCCTTCTCTGAGTGCTGCCTGCTGCTTCTTGTCCAGCTGGCTTCCTGCAAACTGTTAAGTGCCCCTGGATTCACCAACCTCTGGTACCAAAAACAACAATCAAAACAAACAAATAACAGGGTCTCACTAAACTGCCGAGGTTGTCCTCAAACTTTAATCTTCCTGCCTCAACCTCCCAAGCAGCTGGGATTACAGGCACGGGATACCATTGCCCTGCACCCTTGGTATTATCTTAAGACAATGCTTCCAAATGTCCCTGAGGATAAGAACCAAGAGAAGTCCCTTGACAAGAACAAGTTTAGGCTCCTCCCCGGAAGAGAATTATCCAACAGGTGAGGGTGGGACCCAAGAATCTTGTTTTTTAACACATGAGGGATGGTTGGGCAGGGCAGTGTGGCAAACACATCCTTTAAGGCAGTGGTTCTCAGTGTGTGGTTCCGACCAGCCACATGAACATCCCCTGGGAATTTTTTACAAATGCAAATTCACAGGTTCCGCCCTAGAAGTACTGAAGAAACTGGTGGCTGAGCCCAGAGGTATGGGTTTTAACAAGTCCTCTAGGTGATTCTGATGCACATTGAGGTCTGTGGACTACAGCCTTCAGAAAATGATAAGCAGGCAGCGAACAAAATTATCTTAGCAAAGCTAAATTCCACTCACTAATCCACAACCGGCCGCACCTTCGAAATCAGCAAGAACCTACCCCATATCACCATGCCCCATGCGTTAGGTAACTGTGGCGGAGGTGCTCAGGCTTTGCTGCAGATCAGAGTTACCTGGGGAGCTTGTAAATTCCAGCCACCCAGGTAGCTTTGAGGGTGGGGCCACAAATCAGCATTTGTTTAAGACATTCAAGTGATTCCAATGTATGGAGAATGTGAGAAACCACTGTCTCAGCACCTAAGTCCCTGAGACCAGACCTGCCAGAAAAGGTAACCATTACCAAACTCAGACAAGTGAGGGGATAGGGTGGCAGAGATGGCCTGGTGGGAGCTTTCTCATTTATCCAGGGTTTCAAAGGAATTTCTAGGAGCAAGGACCTGCAGGAATGTTTCCCAGAAGTCACTGGAGAGTTTGGAACATGGTCACTCTCTTGAGTGCTCCCCAGGATTCAAGAAATGGATAGTCAGGAAGGATAGAAATTCTCCCTCCTCCTCTTGACACCTTTGAACCTACTTGAACACTGTCAGCACTTTAATTAACATCTGCCTCCGTGAAGGGGTCTGGCACACAGTGACTGAGAGCAGAATAGAGTCCCGACACTCTGGGTGTAGAGTGACACGGAAGATGGGGGTTAGGAGGGGGGAGGGGTAGGAGACAAGGAGAAGAAGAGGAGGAGGGGCAGAGCTAACCTTAAGAGGTTCCCATATGCCAACCTTGGGGCTTCAGTTATGTTCTTGTTTAACAAGACTCAATTTTACAGTAAGCAATCTGAGGCCAGGGTAGGTTAAGTGGCCCCAGGTCACATCGGTGAGCGACAGAAGCATTCACTCCAAATTTTAAGGCTCTGGATTGTATGCCAGGG
Organism: Sciurus carolinensis; assembly: GCF_902686445.1. Lineage (NCBI taxonomy): Eukaryota > Metazoa > Chordata > Mammalia > Rodentia > Sciuridae > Sciurus > Sciurus carolinensis. The sequence continues at coordinate 123,157,382 of NC_062215.1, forward strand.
GACAGGAAAGAGACTCTGAGAGGTGAGATTGAAGGAAGCTTGGGACCCACTGAACCAGATCCACAGAGGGTGAGACATCTCAAAAATGATCCATCCATCTGGATTAATCCAGGTGCCATGTTCTGGATTTGGATCATGGGAAAGGAAGAGGGGTTCCTCTGTGACCAGAGCAGGGGTGCGGGGAGAGTGCATGGTAAGGGGCTCAGGGCAGCAGCCATGTACCAATATACTCGGTGGATTTCCACATCCCAAACAGCTGTGCCACAACATCTGTGTGTGGCAAGAAAACACCAGCCCTGGTTTAACCTGGTGCAGATGTAGAACATAAAGGATTTTTGTGGCTTTTAGAGATTTCAGAATTTTAAAAGCTCTTTGTCATCTTCCTTGAGACCAGAGTTACGGAGTGACAAGGAACGCAGCCTCCAGAGGGTCCGCCATCTTGGATCCCTCTGCCCATCTTCCTTAACTCATCCTTAATGAGGTCCCAGATGTCTTCTACTGGGCCACGAGCACAGCATATCTAACTGCATCCTTGAAGCCACGACTCCCCTCTCCCTCCCCAGAAGTCCTTTCTGGGGCTCTGTGTGGAAGCAGGAGCAAATGATTGGCACACAGGAAGAACCTGAGTGTGGCGGTGGGGGAGGGGGATTCCTAATGTCCTACGACATTGCACACATTTATCTCAAATTTCCCATTTGAGCTGAGGAAAACACACTCAAATATAACCAATAGGGGCAAGGTCATTGCTAGGCAAGAAAGTCTTTGCTAGGCAAGAAAGTTTCAGCAACTTGAGAGTAAAGTTCATCAAGCCGGAGAGAGAGGCTCACAAGAAGGGGAGAGAATGAGACAAGCCGGGAGTCTTAGAAGAAAACAACAAAAACAAATCATGAATTTGCCACTTCAATGATGTAAGTAAAAGTCAAATTGTGGAGTAAAAGTGATAAGGAAAATATGGACTGATATAGTTTGTCATACAATACCATAGCAACCGTTTTGCAGAGATTTATGGGAAGCAGAGGGCAGGAAAAAGGGAACATCCAAAGGCAGCACCCATGTCAGGCAAAGGGGTGAGGGGACCCTGGTCTGAGCTTCACACCAAGCACCTAAGGTCTGTCAGAGTTACAGGGTAACAATGAAAACAACTATTTGGATGTAAAATCCACCTAAAAGTGAAAGGTTAGCACTGTCAAGATCAAAATTATTGACGCAACATTTTAGTAATGACAACCCATGACAATGAAATGCTCAAAGATCCTTCGTGAAGCCGTCGAATGATACTCCCTCACCTTCTACCACAGGGAAATGTTGAGGAGATTGCCTCAAATCGGACAGACCCCATTAAAAAAACCCTGCTTCTTTCTTTTTGACTTTTTAAGCTAAGAAAAGTTTTCCTTCCCTTGAGGAAACAGTATTTTTTTTTCATTTCTGAGAATGAGTGTCCATCTCTCTTTCTCTAGCTCCCTTTTCAATTTTTAAAGTTGTTAGGAAGCTCAAGGGGGAGAAAAATCCATATTTCAAAGTCTTTTCTAATAATTCAGAATCATTTCAGCTTCTTTCAGACACAGCTAGGTCGCAATGTCATTGTATTTACTTTGTGTGTGTGTGTGCTGGAGACTGAACCCGGGGCCTGGCGCATGTTGGGCAAGGGCTCAGCCAGGGGCTCCGCCCCCAGTCCCTGGCCATTTTCTTAGCTGCCTGAAGATAATACTAGTATGACATGCTAAACAGGCAGTTCTTGGCAGGAATGCTTCCCAGCTACTACCCTCCCTTCCTGAGGATGCACTCAAATATGGATGATACAACCAGAAATCCATGTAACTGGACACACATGTATTTCAAGATGCCTCAGACTACTGAAAGCAACCAAACTAGCTAGGTGGCTCTGTGGGCCTCCATGGTGTAGAAGGTCTGCCCTATGTGCCTCAGGCCCGTGTGGCTTCTGTAAATGTCATAGGCCAGCCGTATGGAATGCATGACAGTCCATATGCTAAATATTACTAAATCCTGATGCCTCTCACTTAAGGAGGAAAAATGACTTCAACTAAACATAACAAAGTTCTAGTGTAAATACTCCTTTTCTTCCCATGCAACTGGTTTCACATGTGGACACTACTTTGGAACTTATCTATCTGTACCTCTGTCCATTTTTACATCTTTCTAGTCTTGATTTACATATTTTCCCTACTTTAATTTTTCATCCTTGTGGGACTGGGAATTGAGCCCAGGGGTGCTTTACCACTGAGCTATATCCCTAGTTCTTTTTATTTTATTTGAGACAGGGCCTTGCTAAATTGCTGAGGCTGGCCTCAAATTTAAGATCCTCCTGATTCAGCCTCTTGAATGCTGGGATTACAGGTGTGCACCACTGTGCCCAACACTTTTTATTTTTATTTGTTCTAACCATTAGTTTTTGCCTGGATTCTCCCTTTGTGGAACAAGAGTGTACATTCCTACATGCTGCAAACAGAATGGATACAAGAAACTGAAAGAGTCTTCTTCTTCTCAATGGCCATCTTGGTTTTTTGTTTTGTTTTTTGGTACCAGGGATTGGCTCGGGGGTGCTTAACCATTGAGCTACATCTCCAGCCTTTTTTTATTTTGAGACAAGGTCTCACTAAGTTGCTTAGGGCCTTGCTAACTTGCTGAGAACTTCTTTGAACTTGCAATCCTCCTGCCTCAGCCTCCAGAGATGCTGAGATTACAGATGTGTGCCACCACACCCAGCTCAGTGGCCATCTTGTTATCTTAGTTACAGCAGATATTTAGGAATTGGTAAACTTGGGGTCCTTCCAGGTGCCTACATCTCCAAACATTTCAAGATCACATTCAAAGGAATAAATGTGAACTAGCACTTGTTGTCAACGGAAACTGAAATAGTAAGTCTTTAACAAGACATTAAGTATTTACCAAATGAGGATGAAGATGGGTAACAGAAACCGGGCATGGTAGCATTTTCCTGCCATCCCAGCTACAGGGACACCCAAGCAGGAGAATTGCTTGAGTCCAGAAGTTCAAGGCCAGCCTGGACAACAGAGTGAGCTCCCCATCACAAAAGAAAAAAAAAAAAGGAAGAAAGAAAAAAAAATAAATTAGGATTAAGTTTGGTAACAGAAATTCTCAAAAGAGTGACTTTAACTAAGTTTAATTCTTACAAGAAAAAAAAAAGAAAAAAGCCAGAAGAAAATTCTTATTCTGGAAGTTCCATGAAAATACCTGGATGCAGTTACCTTCCAGGCCCTCCCAGGATGTGATCCCAAGACAGCATCCAGAGTTATAACCACCATGAACTTTTCCAGGCTGCCAACAGGGGAAGGAAAGGAAAGGGATGGTATCCTAAAGGACACACCAAGAAGTGTTCCACACCACTGCCCCTACCCCTCGTTGGCCAGAGTACTGTTACCCCACGTAGGTATAGGTAGGAAATACAGGCACTAAAAATCAGGGAGAACGGTTATTGGGATATCGGCAAGCAGTATCTGCCACATCTGCTTTGCAAATTGAGATTTTCACTAGCAAAGTACAGGATCCAATATTAGAAATGCATTTGGTAGATTCTAATTCTAGAACAAGTTTTAAGTTTTAACTGACTCTTTTTTTTGGGGGGGGGGTCCATTTAAAGATCCATTATCTCTCATCACCTGGGGGCATTTATATTAAGATTTATATTGGGTATACATTGTATATTACAGAAGCCTTGAAAAATATCTCTGTGAATGCACAGTTAATCTTAGCCACGTGTTTGGACATACTGAACGAAGAAGTTTTTCTGTCTAATGGAAACCTGGCAAGCCTTATACAATAAATATCTTCCTCAATAAGTACATCAGCTTTTGCAAACCTGATCCTCCTTCAAATGCTTGTGGAAGCTATTTAATGAAACCCACAGTGAATTTTGGAGGGAAGACTTGCATCTTATAATGTGAATAATCACACTCTATACATCAGATCAGAATTTGAAAGGTTGCTTATCAGATTTTCCTAAAAACGATCTCACAGGTGATTTTAGCAGACTAAAAGAAAACTTCTAAAACAAACTCAAAATGCAAATCTCATAATGGGTCATTTCCCTTTTGAAATCTCATCTCATTCTCTGTTATAAAGAGCCCACCAGAGAGATGGTCACTGGGTTTTGCAACTTTCCCACAGAACTGACCTCCACAGCTGGGATGGGGGCAGATACTGAATGACAGTCTTCTGTTGCTGAAGTGTCAGGGAGAGAATTCATTGTGCAATGACACACATTTCTTATCTTTCAATGCCAAATGCTCAAAGTCTAAAAATACTGGCCACTCAGAATAAGATAGGCAACGATCCAATCATGAGCTCACCCTACATCAGTGACTTCATCCTCCAATTGGGAGACCTGTGCAGTTTATAACTAGTCAACAAGGAACCTAAAAGAGGCAGTTCCTCCCCTCCGGGCCTCGTCCTCACCAAACCTGGAGTGCTTGCTTGCTCAAATAGACAGGAAATATTCAGGAATCTAGATCGTTCCACTGAGCTGAAGAGGAATCGGGTTGGGGACAGTGGTTGCATTTATCTGTGCACTTTATGAGTAATGGAATTGCCCAAGGGACAGGTGCGGTTTCCAGAGTGCTGATATCATGTGAGCACGTTTACCCACCCCCACCGCCATTACCTCTAAGCCATAGGAAGGGAGGAAACTTCTACCTCTGGTTTCTATTTCTTCCCCCTCTGAATTTTAAGGGAAAGAAGAAAATTATAAAATCAGGAGCCTGCATGTCCCCTGAGACATTTACATTTAAGCTGGACCAAGCACTACCCACATATCACAGGCAACAATTTCACCCTGGCAGGGAAATGGACTAAGTGACTTAATGGATATTTTCCATCTCTAATTTCCATGATTAAAAGAAAGAGGTTGAGAGGGGTACATGTGGAGCCTATTGTGAGTTTGCCAATGAATCCTAATTTAGATCAAAGAGAGTCTATGTGACACTGAACCATAAACACCCTAGTGTGCGTTACTTCAAGGAAGTTGTTAGTGTGTTCCCGATGGCTATTATGCGATACAGTTGCACTCTCCAGCCCGCACCCTTTAATTACTAATATAGAAGAAAATCCCATATAAGAGGGAGGAATGTAAATGAGACCTCTGCTCTTTTGAACCTTTTATGCATTTGCCAAATTAAAATTTGCTGTGGACTTTGGTTTTCCCTGATGGCTGTTGGTAGTGATCATTTGGCTCATGGGATTAAATCTGACTTTCCAAAAACTATTTCTGATCAGTGTGCAGATTTTAGACCTTTATGTATGCTTTGCACTGAGACATGGATCATCAGAACCAGATTGGGAACAACTTTGAAGTTTTCAAAGGTAGGGAAGATGGAAGAAATTCTCTTTCATTCTCATCTTTCTTTCTGCCAATTGTTGCTCAAGTGCAGGTTGTGGGACTGCAACTGAGAGAGGGGCCAGCGGAGTCCAGAGGCACAATATCACACCACGCTCAGGCACCACCTGCAACTTGTGCAAGTGGTTCCTGGACAGAGGACCTTGCCTTAGGGACGTGGATCCAGATCAGTAGGCATGACCACACTCACTTAAGTGGGGATCACTCAGACTGAGTTTTAAAGCATGATTTCAAGATGAGGCCAACCACAAATGTCATCTAGAATAGCGTGATTTTAATGAAACTTTCTTCCCTGGGATTCTTCTGCCCTCCACCCACATGCAGAAGAGAGAGGGGGAAAAAAAGAATTGATAACAGCTTTGCACTTAAACTAAGAGCTGAATATAGAACCAGACCCTAGACAAAGGCTAAGGTGCCTATTAGACAGACTACCAAAGGTAATAACCATTCAGTGAGATCTGCATGCCTAATACCACATCTTGTTCAATAAAGCAAACTCCTTCTTTACCATCTGTCTCATCCTACAAAGAGATAATAATAATAAAATCATTGCTTAATGAGTAAACTAAGAAGAGTATAATTCCCTGGTAGATCGTGTCCGCGTTCTTCTCCAGAGGATGCCATATTCTCAATGAGGCAGAGAACGCAGGGGAGAACGCGTGACCGTGCACAAACACGGATGCCCAAAATCAAAACCAGTGCAGCATATGTCAGTATTTAAAGCCCCATCAAAGAAACATCCAACTTTTCAGCTGTAACCCAAATATAATTTCTTACCCTGTCAATTAGCAGATTACAAAACTTCTGTAGCAGGAAGACCATTCTGCCAGCAAAGCCGTGGTGTTTGGATTGGGTCCAGGTCAGACAGATGGCGTGGAAAGGGGGTGCAATGAGACATTCCCTATCGGCAATGCCAACTGCTCTTCCATGCAGCAAATGTAACCTTTGAAGGACCGAGCCACAAGGTGAAGAGCATCGCCCACACGACTGGAGGAGCATACAGATGTCTAGACGCTCCAAGGTAAACACGACACGCAGTCATGTGGCTCAGGGAAGCACTTGAAGAAAAATATGCACAACATTAGATAATTGTCATTTGGCACCCTACCCACCCCACCTTAAACCGATGAGCAGAAAAAGCAGTCGTATCTCCTCTGAGTATGATATGACTGTTTAAATTAAGATAATAGAGAGTTCTTGTGCTCTTTGGAATGCTGACTCTACTACACACAGTCAAATGATGTAACCATGCAGGGAAGACAAAAGATATTTGCTATGCTATTATTAAATGCCACCTGCACATGCCACAGTTGATTTGCAAAACTTGTTCAATTATAAACAGTACTGACCTGGTTGCACAGAAAAGCTGGATTCAGCAGTTTATGGTTAAGAACGTTATCATGCACAGTAATAATACAGTCTGCCGAATTTAAAGTAAATTAAAAATGTAAACACTAATCGATGACTTAAATTTTTTTCAATTTAAATTCCCTTTTACTAAGATCAAAGAAGCAAAACCACTTCATTAACTTATTTTTAGGTCAATTAAAGTATTTTTGTTGATGTCTCTTTAAATTAATAATGACTAAGAGTCAGAGGCTGGCCTCAAATTTGCAATCCTCCTGCCCTCAACCTCCTGAGTAGCTAGAATTGCAGGCAAGCACCACCACACCCAGCGCTGTACTCTCATTTTAAAGGTAAGAGGTTAGGACTGGGGCTATAGCTCAGTTGGTAGAGTGCTTGCCTCATTTGGTACAAGGTCCTGGGTTCAATCCCCAGCACCCCTCAGGGGTAAATAAGTAAGATGATTAAAGATCCAAGAAAGAAGGAAGCCACATTCTAAGGCTAACTCCCAGTACTGTTATTTCCTTTCCCTTGGTCTAGTGTCTTTCCATTCCATTACAATGCCCCCAAGGAGGGAGGTAGTTATTTGTTGCAAGTTCTAAGTCAAACTTTCTCCTCAAATGGAGAAGTAACACCTGGTACTCTGCAGTTCAATGGTAATGCAAAAGAAGAGTCTGTGTTTGCATCATAATTCCTATTTTAGCTAGCTCCTGGTCTTGGCCCATAGTACCAGATTTTTGCACCATGAAATTTTGTGCCCAAGTATCAACTGTAGTCCTATTTTTAAGAAATTCCCCCTGAAGGTGATCCTGCATCCTCAGGAGGCTGGTTCTACCTTGCCAAGTGAGAGACATGCCAATATAAAGATGGTCATGGCATTTTTGATTTTCAAGATGCCTTTTCATCTCGGAATCCTAATTCTTTTCTTCTGCTCTTTGTGCTCACTTACAGAGGCCTGGGGTCGGGGGTCGGGGGCAGTTGCATTGAAATTGTGTAAAGAAGAGACACTGAGACCATTATCCTGACAAAATTCAGCTAAGTGTCTTTTTAAGTTGCTTTACAAAGTGGACTATGCCTTCATACAGAGACTGGGTTTTCTTTGACATGATCTTGACCAACAAAATAGAAGAGAACTCAATGTTATGCTCTGTCTACAATAGCCCTGATTAAAGAGAACGTAGACCTGGGATTGCAATTGGTGCTATAAGAATTTCAAAACCGAGACAAGGTTGACCTGCCAAACCTGGAGTGGAATTTTATGACTAGCACCTCTGTTTTCACTTCAGAATAATTCATAAGAAAGATGATCCAGTAATTAAACAACAATTAACTTGGTCATTAGTTTAAACTTTTCAACCCAGGCCCCTGTCCTATATCCACACCCTTTAAAGAGGGGGGGTGGGGAGCACAAAAGCCTCACAGAAGTAACAATTGCCTATTTTAATGTTGGCAATTTATAACTGACAATTATGTTGTTAATTGATAGTTATTTCAATGAGTTGTCATCCATGTAGATTGTTCAGATTAGCAATGTTGTTTCTGCATTGTGTTTAAACCACTGGGTAGCTGCATAAAAACTGTTGTGTTCTATTATAGATACATTCTAACATCTCAGAAGAGAAAATGGGCCAGCCCTCCTTAAAGATACAGATGACTTTTAAAAGAGACTGGGAGTTACAAAGTCTTGCTGAAATACCATCTTTAGCAGAATGTTCGATTAATGAAATGTAATGTTTAAAGAAATTTCTTTCTATGTAAATAACATATTAATTAGGTGGGAGTGAGAGCCGGCAGCAAGGCTACAGCATGCCAAGGAAAATATTACTCCTTTCCAGAATGAGGCTAACAGAGACCCAGGTTTTTCCCTGGAACTCTTTCGAACTCAGGACAGGGTGGCTAACTAAAGGATACATTGGGCGTCTTTTTAGGACTGGGGGACCAGAGCAAGTAAAACCCCCAAAGGAATTTTGGCATGAAAGATTTAGAAAAAATTCACAGCCCCAAACTAAACAGCACTTGTTAATACTACATCTTAAAAAAAAAAAAAAAAAACTATAACTGGGTGCAGTGGTGCATGCCTAGCATGCCTGTAATCTCAGAGGATGGAGGGTTCAAAGCCATCCTCAGCAAAAGTGAGGTGCTAAGAGATCCTGTCTCTAAATAAAATACCAAACAGGGCTGGGGATGTGGCTCAGTGGTCCAATGCCCCTGAGCTCAATCCCTGGTAGCAAAAAACAAACAACAACAACAACAAAAAAAACTATATCAATGACTGAAGATGTGGCTCAATTGTAGAGTATTTGACAACATGTGAGGCCCTGGGATTGATCCCTGGCACCACAAAACGAACAAACAAACAGCAACAACAACAACAACAAAAAAAAGAAACGAAAAACCACCCTATACATCTTACTTAAAGATGTTCCTCTAGGGTGTTTTGTTTTGTTTTGTTTGACAGGGTCTTGCTACGTTGCCCAAGCTGGTCTCAAACTCTTAGGTTCAGTGGATCCTCCTGCCTCCGTCTCTCAAATAACTGGACTACCAGTGTGTACCATTGCACCCAGCTCCTGTTCTATGGCTTCCAAATCTTGAAAAAAACAATATGAAATTTCTAATTTTTTCTACTATATGGAAACTTTCAGCTATGGTCATTTTATTAATAATAAGAGAAAATTATTCTGGACATCTGCCGGCAGAAACTCAGGAAGGCCCAACTGGCCCCTCCTTTCCCACAGGACAGTCCTGGCCACAAGGTGGCAGCTACCCAAATCTTGGGTAGAGGACCTGTTGGAACTAAAGAGTCCAGACGTCATGTCCTAGAGTTTTGGAATAAAAGCATTCAACTTATGGAGCATCTTTTTACTTCCTCTTAAATTAAGTCAAGAGAATGAGCCTGGCAACAATTCTTGGGTAATCCGAGCAGCATCTTCTTCAATCAACTGACATACCTTTTTTTTTTTTTTTTTTTTTTTTTGTACTACCTTTTTAATCCACTTCTTTGTGGTAGCTGTACTAGGCAACTTTGCCTTCACTTCTCCTGATCCCCACCCCAGATGCCCCACAATCTGGTTCCACAATCAATTAGCACTGCTACACCACTGTGCCACCACATGTGACTCTACCCTGCGCAGAAGTATTTCCCTTTCTCCTGATACTGGACTTTTCTTTAGATAACCAGCTTTCAACTACACTCTTCTCCAAGTTTAGGTGGGACAGTCACCACCTCTCAGACTCCAGGATGGGCACATACCTGGGGTCTAACCAGTCAGGTTATTCCAGGCCTCTGGCCACCATAAATAGATCAGGGACAAGCATAGAACTCAGTTAATTGGATAAGAACCCACCTTAGAACTTTTTCTGGAACTCCTGGGAAAGAGAAAAGAAGCACTCTTTCTTCAAGGGCTGTTAGGTAGGGAGGATATAAGCTTGGGGATGCTGGGTCACCACATGCAGACAACATGACCAGGAGAGGCTTACAAGGGGCAGAGTCAGGGGAGAGGGGCAGAGACTAGCAATTCAGTAACTGTAAGTTTAAACTAGGGTTGAACAACATTGTACATTGTAAGTAAGGGGAACCAAGTTTCTCACTGGCCGAAAAAGAAATTAAGAAAATGGCAAGATAAAAGCTACAATGAACCTTGAGATTTGGGTATTGGAATTGGAGGTTCTATGGGAATTCATAGGGCTTTTTTCAATACATATCCATGTAGATAATGCAGAAATAAATATCGTTGGGTATGTATATATATATATATATATGCATGGGAGATACATATATTTCATATATTTTTGATATATATATGAAATATATATTTCCCAGCCTTGTCTACCAAGAAGGCTTTGATGCAATGACACCTCTGTAGTAGTGAGTACCCTAGCACCCAGACCTTGGGTTCTAAACCATTCTCCAACAAAGAAATGGGGGCTCATTCGAGAAGCAAATGATTCCAGGACAGGAGTAAAAAAATATCATTCTGTAGTATCTTGTAGAAATGTTAAAAAAGGAATAGAGCAGGGTGCAGTGACATACACCTGTAATCCCAGTGATTTAAGAAGCGGAGATAGGAGGATTGCAAACGCAAAGTCAGCCTCAGTAATTTAGTGAGATCCTGTCTCCAAATAAAAAATAAAAAGGGCAGTGGTTAAAAGTTCCTGAGTTCAATCCCTGCCAAAAAAAAAAAAAAAAAAAAAAGGAATAGAAGCATATGTAAGGATATGAAAGAATCCAAACTCCCAGTAGCCAAAACTGGAACCATCTGAGCAGCCAAATAAATATTGGATTATAATCCATAGACTAGAATAAATATTGATGATATAAATACATTTTATGTATTCAATAAGTAATTGAACAAATAAATAAATTTAATTACAGGAGAAGGGACAGTTCTTTTTTCTTTCACATTTGTATTGACGCATTATAAGTTGTACATAATGAGATTTGTTACATATTCATACATGCATGCACACAATGTAACAGTATAATTTGGCCAATATCACTCCCCAAGAGGGAGACTAAGGAGACATGACAACTACTGTGAACGGAGCCCCTGGACTGATGCTAGAACACACTTTAGAGGAAACACTGGTGCAGTTCAGATGGTCTTTGATTTAGTCATATTATGCCCAGCATTAATTTCTTACTTTATTTTTTGTTTGTTTGTTTTGTTTTTTTGTACCAGGGATTGAACTCAGGGGCACTCAACCACTGAGCCACATCCCAGCCCAATTTTGTATTTATTTAGAGACAGGGTCTCACTGAGTTGCTTAGTGCCTCGCCCTTGCTGAGGCTGGCTTTGAACACGAGATCCTCCTGCCTCAGCCTCCGGAGCTGCTGGAATTGCAGGTGTGTGCCACTCACCCGGCAATTCTTAATTTTCACCATTGTATTATTGTCATTCAAGATGTTAGAGGAAGCTGGGTGAAGGATATACAGGAGCTTTCTGTACCACTGTGCAACTGAATCCATACACTTAAGATTATTTCAAAAGAGTCATATACATATATATATTTTTGTTTGTTTTTGTTGTTGTTCAATCATTTATTGTGGCTGTTGTGTTACAACCAGCAGCTAAGCCATCACTCAACAAACATAAAATAGGAAAATTAAACATCATCAAGAAATACCTTTTTGGAAGGTTATAATACAGATTGAAATGTAAATGTATCTAAAGGCATTCATATGATAAAATAAAATTAAAACATTCTGATTTTAGCTTTCTGCCTTCAAAGACACATTCTCATTAATTCAATAAATCCTTATTCATCACTAAATTACTTGGTCACATGCTGCATTTGCGTATGTATGCAATATACTGTATAAATTCTTATTGTTTCTAAAATGGATGCAAATTCCTATTTTCAGTTTTTTTATTTTCATTCATATTACTACTTTTAAAAATTTTTATTTGTTTTAATTAGTTGCACATGACAGTATAATGCATTTATACATTTTGATAAATCATACATAAATGGAGTGCAATTTCTCATTTTTCTGATTTTACCTATTGTAGGATCACATTAGTCATGCAATCATATATGTACATGAGGTAATGTCACTCTTCTATCCTTCTGACCCTCATACTCCCTCCCCTCCCTTTACTCCCCTCTACCTAATATAAAGTAATTCTATTCTCTCTAGCCAACCCTCTCCCACCTTATTGTGAATTAGCATCCACACATCAGAGAAAACATTCAGCCTTTGGTTTTTTGGGTTGGCTTATTTCACTTAGCGTGATATTCTCCAGCTCCATTCATTTACTTGCAAATGCCATAATTTCATTCTTCTTTAAGGCTGAGTAGTATTCCATCATATATATATATATATATATATATATATATATACACACACACACACACACACACACACACACACAAACACACACACACACACACACACACCACACCACATTTTCTTTATCCATTCATCTGTTGAAGGGCATCTAGGTTGGTTCCATCAGTTAGTTAGCTATTGTGAGTTGAGCTGCTCTAACATTGATGTGGCTGTGTCACTGTAGTATGCTGATTTTAAGTCCTTGGGAATAGACTGAGGAGTGGGATAACTGGGTCAAATGATGATTTCATTCCAAGTTTTCTGAGGAATCTCCATACTGCTTTCCATATGGAAATTTGCAGTCCCACTAGCAATGTATGAGTGTATCTTTTTCCCCACATCCTCCCCAACATTTATTGTTACTTGTATTCTTGAACATTGCCATTCTGACTGGAGTGAGATGACAGAGTAGTTTTGACTTGCGTTTCTCTAATTGCTAGAGATGTTGAACTTTTTTCATATATTTGTTGATCAATTGTATATCTTCTACGAAGTGTCTGTTCAGTTCCTTAGCCCATTTATTGACTGCATTTTTTTTTTGGTGTTAAGTTTTTTGAGTTGAGTTTTATATTTTTAATATAGAGAGTGAAAGTAGAGGGTCATCGAAAGTTAAGGGGTAGTCAAGGAGGAAGAAAGGGAAGCCAGGACCTGGTGAGATGGTACGAGCATTTTCCCTCAATCATAGTGGAAGCTAATTTATTTGGGGACTTTGCGGTTGTTCCTAGACAAGTGTACAAATAAATGTACAGCACCTAATTACACTAAATTTAGATCAGTAAATTCACAAGTGAAGATAGGGAAAAGGTTCAACAAAGAAAATATAAGTATTGCACTCTACGAAATATCAGAAGGAAGTCAGTAGATGTTTAAAAAATAATAAAATTGGAATGTTTGTAATTATGCCTTTCCAATACTTTTGAATGCTACTTTTGATTATCAACTGAATTTACCTTTTCCATAAGGGGAGTACCTGCCTAAATAGGTGCCTGAGAAATGCAAGAAAACTCAGCCTTAAAATATCTTTGTATTGGGCTGGGGAGACAGCTCAGCTGGTAGAGTGCTTACTTTGCAAGCACAAGGCCCTGAGTTTGATCCCCAGTACCAAAAAAAAAAAAAAAAAAAAAAATATATATATATATATATATATATATATATATATATATATATATCTTTGTATCGAATGCCACAGAATATGACATTCACAGTGTTCATCTTATTTGAAGATCTCTACTAAAATATAAATACTGTGGCCCAATTTATAAATATTCACCCTGATTCTACCTGGAGGAGTAACACATTATCAATATATTTTTAGTCATTAGCAACTTAGCACCAATTTATTAACTAGGGTCCTGGAGGAGTGGGGCAAGAAGGACGAGGAGGGAGGAAGGGTTTTAAGTCTAAAGGGAGAGGACTGGATAGTGTACTGACTTTGGGGTCCAGTTCAAGGGTTTCAGATAGAAGGAGAGAGAGTGTAGAGGGTTTTCAGCCAAATCCCACATGGATGAGAAAAGGGTTAACTGCTGGAGGACGATACTGGCTAAAAATCAATCTATTACCCATAAACTTACACAATCAATAAACACACAAGAGCCAATACTCTTTTTAAATGAGAGGGGGCGTGACGGATCGGGCCATAGCAGCTCTGGCCTCTAACAACATGGAGTAGCCCAACTCTCCTTTATATATATCACACAGGTAAAGGGACCCAGACTGGGAGGGGCTTCTTCTGTGATTAACAGGACGGAGTGGAATTAGGGGAGCCATTTGCTCAGGGAAACTATCATATAACTGGTCAGTGAAACACTCCCACACAGGGCCACATACCCCCAGCAATCTGGGACAGTCCATGGCTGCCAGTTCCTGGGAGTCGGGCCTCAGTGTCCCACGACCCAACCAAGTCTTATTCTGCTAGATAAGGATGGTTCCCCACAAGAGAGTAGACAGGGAAGGAAGGAATAGGGAAAGAAGAAGGGTGCAGTGCCAAGGGCAAACATTAAGACGGCTGTCCCCAGTCACAGTTTCCAATAACAATATTGGATGGTTTAAGGGGCACCTCAGATCTGGCCACCATGCAGTTATGCAGGCTATTATTGGACAAGGGTGCACATAGGAACCAAAATCAAGCTCCCCTTGCAAGCCCTGAGTCCTGGAAGGAACTGTGTCTTCCAAGAGCACCAAAAGTTTGCAGTGGCACCCTACCTCAAAACAATTTCAAGCCCTTTGCCCAGGGAGGGTACAAGGGAGTATTGATATTCCCGGGTTGCCTACTCCTCTTCCATTTGGAGGAATGTGACAAGGAATTTCATTGCCTTCTACTTCAACTGCGCATCCAGGCTGCCATCACCCCATCACTCTCCTGACATTTGGAGTTTCCAGAAGGCAGAGGACAAGAGGCTAGCTCAGGAAAGAATTTTGCAACATCCACTTCTTTTCAGTGAGAGCTACTGCAGCCAGTTCTCTACTGGAAACTTTTTGTGCATTTTGATAAAGCAGTGGAAGTAGTGAGAGGTGAATGACAGTGGAGGAAAGAATCCTACTAGAATCCTACTCGATGAAAAATAAACTACTTTCTGCAAAAAATGACTAGAGTCAAAGCTGGGGAAATCACCGTGACCACCGCTGCTTTCAGAACAATGGTTAATTTGCAAGACTACTTCTAACGTAGTCTGACCAGGTGGAAGTAGTAAGTTAACACATTTTCTCAAAAAGAGCCGTGCAGACATATTCATTCCTACCTGCTATTTCTCTTACAGAGACTCAGAGGAAATCCCATCAGGCCTCAGAGAATATTACCTGATGAATATAACAAGTACATGCTCATTTGGGTTTTGCCAAGCTCTTTTCTGCAGCTTTTCTCTGCTAGTAGCTATAGCTGAGGCTCACTTTGGGCATCTCCCCAGGATTGCGGCGACCTCGATAGAGCACCACACATCCTTAGTGGGACCGAAAAAGCACCCAAAGTGTGTTTGTTTGGTTGGGTTTTTTTTTTTTTTTTTTTTTTTTTGGTACCAGGAATTGAACCCAGGGGTGCTTAAACACTGAGCCACATCCCCAGTCCTTTTTTGTATTTTATTTACCGACAGGGACTTGCTGAGTTGCTTAGGGCCTCACTAAGTTGCTGAGACTGGCCAAAGTCCATTTGTTAAGGAAGATCAGGGGCTCGTCATAAGCATATATCTCGGTTTTTTTTTTCCTTTCCATATTCCTAACCAATGACATAATGCAGGTACTGAAAACAGAAAAGGAAACCCGTTTCAACTTAAGGCACCATCTGCCTTTAAGCACTTCCTTCCAATACTGTGTTGCTGCCTAACATATTTGCATCAGGTCAAGTACCCGTGTCTCCACATGGTCCAGTGCAAGCATGTTTCTTTGGAAGGATAGCACACTTGTAGTCCTGTCTTCAATCATGCAACAAATATTTACTGACAACCTTCTCTACCTACACAGTCCGCTACCAAGCCTGAGGAAACAGACCTGAGGAGCTTCCCATGCAAGTTAGCATTCTTCTATGTTCGACTCTTTTTTTCATCTTCAGCTTTGCCACTCCTTCAGGACGTCCCATTGCTAGTAAAGGGCCTCTCTTGCATTCTCCTGTGACATTTTGTGCAACACCTATATGGCACTTCACACTGAAGGAGGACTTCTACTTCTAAGGACTTCACAAGGGGCAAATGCTAGTTTACATACCTCAAAATCTCCTGTCATTTTCACGTCAGTTGTAAAGAAACCTAAAGTAACACTTCAAACATCAATTTTAAGGGCTACTAAAAGGAGGGGAAAATTGATATTCAGAGCACAAAATCTGGGAAAAATTAAGTCTATATCACTCATAATGGTAAGTATGATTGTGGGTCATGAATCTGGTCTAAATCACTAAAATCTATAAAAATAGTTATAACTCGTTCATAAAATACCTCTTGAGAGACTTTCCATAAGAAATTTTAGAAAGTAATGAAATAGCAGATAATGGGGAAAGCTAATTAACTCCAGCAACCTTGATAGGCTGTTTTACCATCTTAATTAGGTAGCTCGTGAACAGTGTCCTCCTGGACGCTCACCTTCTTCACCCAGTTTTCCAGTGTTGATGGGCCAAGACCTAGGTTCTTCTGCCACCAGGCCTGCATCCCCCAGATTCTATTCTTCAGTTTCACTATGTGGTTTCTTATATCTTCCTGCACATTCCTGGGCCACCAGATAGAAGAATTTTAGCAAAGAGATGTTCTCACTGAGAATTAAGACTATTAACAGTCTTAAGCCCATGTTCAAATTTTGAAATCAAAACCAGACCTATAAAACATGGTGAAAGATGTAAAACAAAAGTGAAACTACAGGGAGAAAAATTATCAAAGAGGTTAAGAAAATCCTTTCATGTCTACTTTCTCTCATAAAATAAGAAGACTTGGGGAAAATCACAACATCTTAGATTCAGAAAGCCTTTTTACTTTCTTCTGTTCCTTTCTCTCTCTCTCTTTCTCTCTCTCTCTCTCTCTCTCTCTCTCCTCTCTCTCTCTCTCTCTCTCTCTCAAACCCTGAGAGTCTTGACCTTTGATCTCAGGTTTCCCAGACCCATTAGCCATTCTGTATTATCATAGTATTTATCATCTTGTGCTCTTAACCAAAGGAGAGGGGCAATTTTCAAGGACAGTGAAACATTTGCTAAGTATAACAAATACCATCTGCATATCTCCAAATGGAGCTAATTTTTTCAAGATAAAATAAAGTAGGGTTACTGAATATCTAGACTTCATAAGTACCCATTTGATTTCACCAAGTAATTCAAAGGAGGGTAGAGAAATGGACACATTATTACTGTTGAAAACATATTATGAGGCATCATGGCAAATGTAGAGTTAGTAGGTTAATCTGTGGAAACTGATTTCTCTGACATTTTCCTGAATGCTCTGTTGATAGCACATTTTTTTTTTTTTTTGGTAGTACTGGTGATTGAGCCCAGGGAACTTCTAACACTGAGCTTTATCCCCAATGATTTTTATTTTTATTTTGAGACAGGGTCTCCCTAAGTTGCCTAAGCCGGTCCAAATTGCAATTTTCCTGCCTCAGCCTACCCTTTGGTTGGAATTATAGGCATGTACCACTAAACCAGCTTGATAGTATCTTTTAATGCCTAAGAACTGCTTTAGTAATCTTGAAGCAGGAAAAAATAATTAACATATATTTGTAACAAAAGGTGACTAAACATGTATCCCATTTGTTTACAATAAAAAAAAAAAAAAGGTGACTAGACATTGATGCTATAATGACATATCATAATAAAGAATGTCCTAAAAGCATGCCTAAAAACCTGAAGGAGATAGTCTGAGGACATTGTCAAGGACATAGCAATTTGGTAGTTGGAAAATAATTTAGGCAGCAAGCAATGTGGTCTGCTTACCCAAACCACAAAGAAAATGTAATTAGAAGGGGGAATGGAAAATATTGTGGGTTTCACTAAAAAAAACAAAAAACAAAAAACAAAAAAACTGGGTAAAGACTTTTCCTAACTATAACCTTCTCTTATTACAAATGTCAGCATAGAGTATTGATGCAAAGAATATGAATTGATGGCAGATTTTTCCAGACCCTTCCTTTTAAACACCTGGTATGCAGATAAGTAGTAAGAAAGAGATAAGTCTAGAACATGAGACTGATAAATTTAGATACTTCGTCCCGTTTGAAAAACCCTGTACTAGTCTCCTTTAGTCTCTTAGCTAAATTAACATGCAAGTAACAGAAAGACAAAAAAAAAAAAAAAAAAAAATTTAGCATTTAAAAATCAAACATTAATCTCAGTTGGGCATAATGGTGCACTTCTGTAATCCTGGCTATTCAGGAGACTGAGGCAGGAGAATAGCAAATTTGAGGACTGCCTGGATAATTTAGCAAGACCCCTGTCTCAACAAAAACTAACAAAAAAAAAAAAAAAAAATTAAAAGGACTGAATATGTAGCTTTGTAGTACCGCACTTGTCTAGCATGTGAAAAGTCTTGTGTCCAATTCCCAGCACTGCAAACATAAAAAAAGAAAGAAAAATGGTTCTCTTTTCTTCTATCATTTGAGTTTCTGCAAAATTGCAAGAGGAGCTATATTAGAGAACACTAGGGAAATCGCCATGCCCTTTACTATAATTTATTCAATTTGGAATTTCTTTCTTCATAAAGTTCAAAACTTACTTGAGACTTTCCAGTTAATACAAGAATATAATCCCAAGGTCTTGAAAAAAAAAATTAGCTAGGTCAGCATAACTTGCTTGTATTTAACTATCTAACACCACTAGCGCTGTACTTAAGTCTAGAGGGACCAGTTATTTTTCCTCTCTTTAAGGTCAGGCTCCCTATGGGGAGGCAGCTGAGGAGAGAGGGAAGGCAAATGAGAACCAACTGGAGTCTGGCTGCTTACACACCAGCCAGGCCCCAAGATGTGAGATGGGCTCCACACTCCCAACCAGAATGGAGAGTGAGAGCATTACAGAGGGGTGCAGAATAGTTCTTTGCACTGACTCAGACTGGCTATTGCGATCAGTTCATATTTCTCCCTGGGATGGGAATTGAGAATAGATCCATTTTCTGTCCTGTTTCCATTTTCTGTTTCTATCAGCAGGGCTCATCTGCTCTACAAGACACAGTAGGTCTCTCAAACAGACATTTTTCTGTCTGGGGCTGCCTCTCTCCTGGTTAGCAAAGTGTGATAGATGCAGGTCAGGCAGAAGGAATAGAATGAGATATTATTCAGCCATAAAAAAAAAAAAAAGTACTTGTATATGCTATAATTCAGGTGAAACTCAAAAAAATTATGTTAAGTAAGAGAAGTTAGAGACATTAAGCGCACATATTATATGATTGCATTAATATGGAATATCCAAACAGGTAAATCGGTTGGAAAAGAAAATAGGGTAGTGATTCTCAGGGGCTGGAGGCTTACAAGAAGCATCTGTGTACAGAGTTTTGTTTTTTTTGTTTTTTTTTCCTTTTGGAGCAATGTTTTGGAACTAGATAGAGGTGGTCACAATATTGTGACCACATTGGCACTGAACCATACACTTTAAAATGGTTAATGGTACAACATAGTGACTACAGTTAATAACAATGTATTGTATACTTAAAATTTTCTAAGTAGATTTTAAGTGTTCTCACTACAGAAGTATATGAGATTTGATTTAGCCATTTCACTATATATATTTCAAAATGTTGTATACCATAAATACATACATTTAAAATTTTTCAATTAAAAACAGCTTTCAAGGGTTAATTTTGTTATACAAATTTTATCTCAATAAAACAAAGAAATGCTCTTAGATAGGCAGAATTAATATTGTCAAAATCACCATACTACAGGCTGGGGATAATAGCTAAGTTGGTAGAGTGCTTGCCTTGCATGCACAAGGCCCTGGATTCAATCCCCAGCACCACAAAAAAAAAAAAAAAAAAGCCATACTACCAAAAGTATTATACAGATTCAATGCAATTCCTGTTAAAAATCCCAATGACATTCTTCATACAAATAGAAAAATCAATCATAAAATTCACTTGGAAAAATAAGAGACCCAGAATAGCCAAATCAGTCCTTAGCAGGAAGAGTGAAGCAGGAGGCATCACAATACCAGTCTTTAAACTATACTACAGAGCAATAGTAACAAAAGTGGCATGGTATTGGCACCAAAATAGACATGTAGACCAATGGTACAAAATAGAAGACACAGAGACAAACCACATAAATATAGTTATCTCATATTAGACAAAGGTACCAAAAATATATATTGGAGAAAAGATAGCCTATTCAACAAATGGTGCTGGGAAAACTGGAAATCCATATGTAACAAAATGAAATTAAACCTCTATCTCTCACCCTGCACGAAACTCCACTCAAAGTGGATCAAAGACTTAGGCCTAGAACAGAGACCCTGCACCTAATAGAAGAAAAAGTAGGCCCAGATTTTCATGTTGGCTTAGGACCTGACTTCCTTAACAAGATTCCTAAAGCAAAAGAAGTAAAATTAAAAATCAATAATTGTGATAGTTTCAAACTAAAGAGCTTCTTCTCAGCAAAGGAAACAATCAATAATTTGAAGAGAGAGCCTACAGTATGTGAAAAAAATCTTTACCACATGCACCTCAGGTAGAGCACTAATTTCCAAGACATATAAAGAACTCAAAAAAGTTAATCCAAAAACACCAAATAACCCAATCAATAAATGGGCAAAGGAACTGAACAGACACTTCACAGAAGAAATACAATCGATCAACAAACATATGAAAAAATGTTCATCATCTCTTGCAATTAGAGAAATGCAAATCAAAACTAAGATTTTATCTCACTGTAGTCAGAATGGCAATCATCAAGAATACAAGCAATAATAAGTGTTGGTGAGGATGTGGAGAAAAATGTACACTCATACATTGTTGGTGGGACTGCAGATTGGTGCAACCATTATGGAAAGCAGTATGGAGATTCCTAGGAAAACTTGGAATTCAACCACCATTTGACCCAGCTATCCCACTCCTCAGTATGTACCCAAGGGACTTAAAATCAGCATACTACAGTGACGCAGCCACATCAATGTTTATAGCAGCTCAATTCACAATAGCTAAGCTATGGAATCAACCTAGATGTCCTTCAACAGATGCATGGATAAAGAAAATGTGGTACATATACACAATGGAATATTTCTCAGCCTTAAAGAAGAATGAAATTATGGCATTTACAAGTAAATGGATGGAACTGGAGAATATCATGCTGAGTGAAATAAGCCAAACCCCAAAAAACAAAGGCCGAATGTTTTTCTCTGATAAGCAGATGCTGATCCATAGTGGGGAGGTGGGTAGGGAGAATGAAGGAACTTCAAATTGTACAGAGGGAAGTGAGGGGATGGGAAGGACAGTAGATTGAGACAGACATTATTACCCTAAATACATGTATGAAAAAAAATTTTTAAAAAGATATGAATCCAACAGGGATTATATTCATCTTATACCAATATAGTCATAAAATATAATTTTTAAAAAATTTATAAAAGAGTTCATAAAGCAAAAATGGCTGAAACCGCAAAAGCCATGATGCAGTCCTGACCACATGCACAGAGCACAGAGGTGAGCTGGAAGGAACTTGACTCTGAGGAGGAAGGGAAGGCAGTGTGGCTGGGGCCCATCAAGTGAGGGCCAGACTCCACAGAGAGAGGACGGTGAGGTCTGCAGAGGCCCAGCCAGGTCATGGCAAGGACTCGAGATGCTCTGTGGAGGCAACCATAGACTATTAGGGAGTCTGATACTTGTAAAGATAACTCTAGGCTGCTATTTGGAAAATAGACTACTTGGGGTCAAGAGGAGAGTTATAGGGAGATCATTGTAGAGAATATTACATCATCCAGGCAAAAAATGATGGCTGCTGGCTTAGACGCTGGCAGAGGAGGCCCTTTGGCTTATTGACAGTCTCGATATGAAGGACAGGAAGGAGGGAACGTGACTAGGAACTTTCACATTTCTGGCACTGGCATCGAGATGCATTAGATGATGCCATTCACTGAGATCAATTCTGAAGGCCCAGGCTTAGGGACAGACTTTCAGAAATTGAGATTTGAAAACAAAATTTGAGGTACTTGTGCAACTTCCAATTGAGGGGCCAAATAGGTAATTCAATATCTTTTCTGCAACTCATATAAGAAGTGGAATGGAAATGGGAAATTTGAGATACTCCATATCTGAAGCAAAGGAAAATTCTCCAAATGAAAGAGATCATCTGGTGAAACAGCAGAATGAAGTTAGGCATGGTGGTGCACACCTGTAATCCCAGCAGCTCTGGAGGCTGAGGCAGGAGGATCTTGAGTTCAAAGCCAGCCTCAGCAATTTGGCAAGGCCCTAAGCAACTCAGTGAGACCCTGTCTCTAAATAAAGTACAGAAAGGGATGGGGATGTGGCTCAGTGGTTAAGCACCCCTGGGTCCATCCCTGATACCAAAAAGAAAAAAAGAAAGAACAGAATGAGAAGAGCAAGAAAGAACAAGTTGAAAATGCCAGCATTTAAATATCAGGCACAAGAAAAACTAGCAAAGGCACGCATGGAATCCCAGAGGCTCGAAGGCTGAAGAAAAGTGGATGGCGAGTTCAAGTCAGCCTCAGCAATTTAGATAGGTCCTGAGCAACTTGGTGAGATCCTGTCTCAAAATATAATGTAAAAAGGGCTGGGGATGTGGTTCAACTGTTAAACGGTAGCCCTGGGTTCAGCCCCAGTACCAAAAAATTAAAAATAAAAAAATAAAAAAGCAAGGGAGAGAGCAGGGGAAGGAAACCTAAGTGGAGCCTGGATGTCAAGAGCAGGGACTGTTTGAGGAAGGGGCGACCAGTCACCTGCTCTAAACACCTTGGGTTTAAGCAGAAGTGAATGTTTACATGGTATGTGACTTAAGAAGGCTGGTGTTGACCTTTTTGAGAGCATTTTCAGTGAAGCCATGGGACAGAAACCAGATGGAAGTAAATTGAGAAGAGTGGAAGAGGAACTGGAAAGCTCCTGGCAACTCCTTCCAGCAGCTGACTGTGAAGGTGAGGAGCAGGCAAGAGTAAGACCAGTCAAACCTCTGCTTCACTCCCCTCCCTGCCTGCGCATGGAGCACAGAAGCAACCTGGTGCCACTAACCCTCAGACATTTATGATGAGCAGTACCCAGCTTCTTCTGCTGTTGGATGCCTGACTGTCTAGTAACCTGACAGAAGGCACAGTTTTTCTCTGCTCTTTCGGAACAAAACCAGAGGGTTTTTCAAGCTTGCAGCTTGCTCTCTAGTAACTCTCAAAGCTGTGGGGGAAAGCCTGGAGAACAAGGAAGGTGTGATCACCCTGGGGGAGCCCAAAAAGCCAGTTTCAAATAATGTTAAGACTTTACTCAGCAGCAAGAACCTGTCTCCGGTTTCTTTGGCAATTCTTCATGATGTTGAAAGAGGATGCATGGGGGCATGGTGACGCATACCTGTACCCCCAGCAACTCAGGAGACAAGGTAGGAGGATCAAAAGTTCAAGGCCAGCCAAGGCACTTAGCAAGACTCTGTCTCAAAAATAAATAAATAAATAATAAATAAAAATAGCCAAAAATGACGCTGCATACCTGTAATCCCAGCAGCTCAGGAGGCTGGGGCAGGAGGATCTCGAGTTCAAAGCCAGCCTCAGCAAAAGCGAGGCATTAAGCAACTCACTGAGAACTGTCTCTAAATAAAATACAAAATAGGGTTGGAGATGTGGCTCAGTGACCAAGTGCTCCTGAGATCAATCCCTGGTACCAAATAAAAAATTAATTAATTAAAAAAATAAAAGGGTCAGAATGTAAGCTCAGTGGTAGAGTACCATTGGGTTTTATCGCCAGTACCACAAAAACTCAAAAGCTGTGTAGCCAGCTCTGCAGGTGAAGGCCCACCTCCACTACCTGCACACAGCTGGCCTCCTAACAGCACACTCCTTTCCTTCCAGCCTCTGTTCCTTGTCCTCAATTTAAATTCTAGAATGTGAGAAATACCTTGTAGTTCCTATTTCAGGGTTGACTCTGTCTCCAATGTTAGAGTAGATTTAAGGACACTGTTCCTACTTTGTTTTTTTTTTCCCCTTACTTGGCCTATCAAGCAAGCCTCATGTTCAACACTAGTGCCCCAGCAAGTAAGGCTCTATATTCTTTCTTTGAATGTCATAAAACATTTATTAGGTGCCCTCATGAATGTAACCGTGCCAAGCAGCCAGAGGGCCTACACTTAGGCTGGTGCATTCTTGGGGGTGCGATGTTCCAGATGTCACATCTGTGGACATTTAGCAGGGCTATGCTGCAGCTTTTAGAGGATCATGTTTAAGGCAGGGGGGTGAAGCTAGTCTTTTCCTAACTTTTAAATAAAGGGAATATGTTGTTATAATAAGAAAAGTACATGAAACAAGAGAAACCAGACTGAATTTTTTTCAAGTCAGAAAGGTAATTGTAGTCATAATGCCATCAGCCTCTCTAACTATAAACCTTCAGGACAAAAATGATGAAATGATCATCGTTTTATCCCAAGTGCCCAGTATATAATATGCACTCAAATGTTTGTTGAAGGAAGGAATAAATGCCATTAATCCTATAAATTATATGAAGACAGATGTGGTACTTGGAATAATCAGACAGGACTTGAAGTCAGAAAATTTGGCATCCATACTACCTACCTATGTGGCTTTGAGTAATACTTTGCCCAAGCCTGAACTACATAAATGGAAGCAATGTCTGTTCCACCTATCTCCAAATGTTACAAGGCTCAAATAAGGTTACATGTGGGAAAGACAAGTAACAGGTCAGAAACAGAATGAAGAGGCCTATCACCTCCACTTCTACTTAACATTTAGTTGCTGATTAATCAAACATTTCATAAGTGGAGTTGAAAGAATTGGAAGAGAGAAGCCTTTTCTTATTTGAGAATGATATGACTGTCTCCACTGAAAATCTTATAGAATATACAAACTGTTAGAATCTAGTAAAGAACTATGTAAGATTGCTGTACAAGCTGGGCACTGTGGTGCACGCCTGTAATCCTAGTAACTCAGGATGCTGAGGCAGGAGGATCACAAGTTGAGGCCATCCTTGGCAACTTAGTGAGACCCTATCTCAAAATAAAAAAATAAAATAAAAAGAACTGAAGATGCATCTCAGTAGTAAAGCATCTCTGGGTTCAATCCCCAGTACAAAAAAAAAAAAAAATTGCTACACAAAAATTAATAGCATTCATATTCACCAGCACTGACCAATTTAAACATTTAATTTTAAAAAAGCCTATTCCCCATAGCAATAACAAAAAATGAAGTTACATAGGAATAAATATAAGGAGATGTAAGATCTTTCAAAGAGAATTTAGTAATTTATAAAAATAGTTGAGAAGACTTGAATAAATGAAGAGATACAGAATGTCCACAGATAAGAAGATAACATTCTTCCTCCAAAATAATCTAGAAATTCAACATAATGACAATAAAAATCTTACCATGATCACTTAATGGGGCTTACCAATTTAGTCTTAAAGTTCACAGGAAGACCCAAGGCTCAAGAATAGTGAAAATCATTAAACCATTCTGAAGGAGGGCAGGGCATCAGAGATGTTCTTACCAGGTAAGACCTTAAAGTCATGATATTAAGAATACGGTCTCTGCCCAGTGGTTCTGGAGACTGAGGCAGAACTGCAAGTTCAAAGCCAGCCTCAGCAATGGCAAGGCACTAAGCAACTCACTGAGACCCCTCTCTAAATAAAATACAAAATAGGACTGGGGATGTGGCTCAGTGGTTGAGTGAGTTAGAATTCAAGCCCCAGTAAACTCTCGCTCCCCCCCAAAAAAATATGATCTCTGCACAGGGACAGACAGAAGGCAAGGAATGGACCTACACACAAATGGAGTCTTGATAAATGACAGAGGTTATTACAATCACTGGGGAAATGATGGACCATTCAATGAACCAAACTAAGACAACCAATTATTCATATGGAAAATATTAGACATCACATCATAAGTGAAAATAATTTCAGTGGACTGATAAAGCAAATTGAAAGGCAAAATCATAATAGTTTTTGGAGAAAAGACCATTTTGACATTAGGCAGAGAATTTCTTCAGAACAAAAAAGTCACCACTCATAGACACAATAAAACTGCAAAAAAGTCACAATTTGAACATAAAATAAAACTGCAAACACCACACACAAAAACACTATAATAAAGTTAAAAGATAAACCTCCAACTGGGAAAAGATTTTACTAGAACATACATCTCTAAAATAATGTGTGAAGAATTGATTAATAGTGTTTAAAAATCAATGCAAAAATGCAAATAACCCAAACAAACAAAAAGGCAAAGGATAGGCAATTCACTTCAGAGGAAACATGGATTATGAACTTAGGAAACCATGCTCAACCTCACCAAAATCAGGGAAGTAAGAATTTAAATCATCCTATTTCACACCTATCAACCCACCATGTGCACTAGACTGTACTCCCAGTCCTTAGACGAAATGGACACCATGGGCAACAGCTAGCTGGGCTTAAGTCTTCTTCATAATATTCAATTCAAAAAGGTCATCTACTGTGTGGGAAGACTCCCCACAAGTGAGAGGCCAGAGAGTACTAGACCAGGGCAGGAGTTAAAGGAGTTAAAAGGTGGAAGTAGTGAGAAAAACATGTATGTTTCTACTTTAAGGTTTAGTTCTGCCTACTGATATCAATTTATTATTTTTATTTATTTTGCTTCTCATTTTACCTTGCTGTGGACTGAACCCAGGGCCTCACACATACTAGGTAAGTGCTTTACCACTGAGGTACATCCCCAGTCCTTGATAATCAATTTTTAAATATATCCATTTCTTTACTTTTGGTTCCTTTAAAAATTCTTACACTTTTTGTTATTTTCCTAGAAGAACTTAGAATTATTTTCTCAAATTCCAAAATAAAATTGCATTGTGTTTCACCAGGAAAAAAAAAAAATCTGCCAAGGCTAAGGATTGGGAAAGAGTACAGGCAAGTGTGAACTACCATAAACCACTACTAGGAGTATAATTTGGTATGTACACTAAGGAGATTAATTTGGCAATATCTCAAAAAAATAAAAATATAGTAGAGTACAGTGATTCAATTTTTAGATACATACCTCAGAAATGCTTACACATGTATATAGGTAAACATGCCAAGTAGTTCATTGCAGCATTGTTTATCATAGTTAAAAGCAGAATACCAACAAGAAAATAGATGAAATTTGTGATACTCATTCAATGAAAGATAGCATTAAATAAATTAGAGAAACATGTTAGAATGATATATCTCAAAAACACAAGTCATAAGGTTATGTACAGGATGAGTCCATTCGTATAGTTTCAAAAACATTAGCAGGGTGCAGTGGCACACACCTGTAATCCCTGCAGTTCGGGAGGTTGAGGCAGGAGGATCACAAGCCAACCTCGGCAAAATCAAGGGACTAAGCAACTGAGACCCTGTCTCTAAATAAAATACAAAATAGGCCTGGAGACGTGGTTCAGTGGTCGAGTGCCCCTGAGTTCAATCCCCAGTATCCTCCCTGCCAAAAAAGTTTCAAAAACATGAAAACAGTCCCATATGTGCTTCCACATAATAAGCATATACAACCATTCATGGTATCATTTTGGTAAACATCAAATTCAGAGCAGCAGTTCTCTGAGTATAGCGAGAAAAAAATGGAATGAGACAGGGCTATACAGATTTGAATTATAATGATTTTGTCAGGGAAATAAGCAAATGAACAAAAATGGTGTTAAGAGTTGGATGATGGGGACAGAGGTATTTGTTATGTTTTTTGTTACATTGTTTTCTAATTTTTGTATGTTTGAAATACTTCACTTAAAATGGGCACAATATAAATGCCAGCAATGTTGTTAATGTTTGCTGACAACTATGTAGATCACTGAATTAGCTCATCATTGATAAATGTTGGAATGGTTGATTCCAAGTGTAGGAAGAATATTGATTTCTCTAAGGTTTACTTTTTTAATACTTATATGACAGGCACTGTAGGAAATGGTTTAATGCATGAATTACTGCATTATTTATCTCCATAATTACCCTACAAAGATCACGTTATCATCCCCACTTTATAGAGTAGAAAACCAAGGTTCAGAGTGGAAAGCTGGAGCCCACTTTCACATAACAGGTAAGCAGGTTGCAAGTCCAGATGTGCATAAATCCTAATCCTGTGCACTTGATCACTGTTATCCTCTGACTTTACCTTCACTAAACAGATCACAATGAAAAAGTCACAGAAAGTTACCAAGAATAAAAATGAAGAATAAACTAAGAATTTTCAAATGATCAAGTGTGGGAAGGACTAAGTATTTGGGTATATACAATCAAAAGTAATGCACAAGCCAATTCCAAGTCCAAAATATACAAGTATGGGCTGGGATTGTAGCTCAGTGGTAGAGTGCTTGCCTAGCATGTGTGAGGCACTGGGTTTGATTCTCATCACCACATATAAATAAAATAAAGGTCCATTACAACTAAAAAAATATTTTAAAATATATATGTATACAGGTAAGAACATGTGGTATGAGATAAGGCTAACACTGCCAGAAAGTCAATATTCCTTAAGACCAAACAGACACAGATATAGACCCAGTCATCTTATAAGAGGGAGTCCCGACTGTAGAGGGACCTTTAAACCTCATCAGTTTTCTTTTCTATTGGTCCTTTAAGGCCCACCTTTTCAAATTCATCTAAGTTCTGTACTCAATTCTCTCATTTAAATCTGACTCATCTGGCACTGTGACTTGGTTTTTCTTTTTGCTATTTTTTCTTTTCTTTTTTTTTTGGTACCAAGAATTGAACCCAAGAGTGCTTAACCATTCAGCCACATCATCAGCCCTTTTTTGTATTTTGAGACAAGGTCTTGCTAAGTTATTTAGGACCTCACTAAGTGGCAGAGGCTGGCTTTGAACTTGTGATCCTTCTACCTCAGCCTCCAGTCGCTGGGATTGAAGACATGGGCCACTGCTCCCAGCTTCTTTTTGGTATTTTCTATGAGACCAAGTTACCAACTATTTCAAACTATCGTGTCTTATATGAGAATGGACTATTTCATGTTGTTCAGTTGGTAACAAGTTAATAGCCTCCTAAGCCTTCTCAATTAAGTAGAGGAGTCTTACAGTAAGTTTCAAGGCTTTCTTATGGAACCCAGGAGCAGGAAATGCAGACAGGCACAAAAGCTGGAACTAAAAAATGCAGTTATCAGAAATGAAAGCAGTCATTCTTTTTCTCGGAGGTTGGATTAAGTTGTCCTTGCTTTGTTCTTTCTGCCTCACATGCATGTTAGAAGTGGGACCCTTCAAGGTATCTGTTTCCCAATTCCACGTTCTTAGGAGAAATCATCTAACTGGCTCAACTCTGACCAAAGTCCATCCACCTTGTTTAATCTGAAAAGCTCCTCCTTGAAGGAGGAATGTTTTGGGTTGTTTTAGTACCAGGGATTGAACCCAGGGGTTCTTAACCACTGAACCACATCCCCAGGACTCCCCTACACACACTTTTTTTTTTTTTTTTTTTTTTTTTGAGAAAGTGTCTTACTTAGTTGCTGAGGTTGGATTTGAGCTTGTGATCTTCCTGCCTCAGCCTCCCAAGCCACCGGGATTCCGGTGTGTGCTACCAAACCTGGCATCACGCCGTTTTTAAATACTGTTTTAAAAAAATACATAGACGGTATAAAGGTTTATTTCATAACACCAAATAAAAATGAGATTTTTAAGTTCAAATGTTACACTTCAAGGAAAATAAACAAGTTACCTCTAGGTGAACTGTCATTCTAATTTTTATACTTATTACTCCAATATTAATCAGTACACAACTGTAAAATAATCTTTTCCTCATTCCTGATCTAGCCAATCACCTGCCCATCCTTCTTCTCACCAATACTGTCGTGCCCTGCACTGTCTCTATAGGCTTTTTCCAACCATGCCCTCAACTGACTGGTCTTTAATCCACTCAGTTCAACAGGCAATTCTTCATTGCCTAAGCCAGCAGTCTTTTCTTGATCTTCATCAACTTAACTTTATTGCACTTGATGATCAGCACAACCTTGACACTTATTATGGTCTTCTTGACTGCTTCTCTAATTCTTTACCAGTTCCTTTAGTGTGGTTGTTTCCCAAGTTTAGTTGTCAGCTCAACTAGATTCCACGGTGTTTGAAAACTCTGAACTTGAACTTAATTCTTCTGCAAAAGCCCCCCTCCCAAAATTAGCTATCATTGATAAACACTAAATTCTCAGCTCCTTGCAATGACAGTTCCTCTCCAAAATGTCTTCATTCCATCTCTCATAAATTCCCCTATTATGCATAGTGTGCCTTTGCTAATGACTCTGCCTGCATTTTCCAGACTTCTGCATGCAGAATTCTCCCTTTTAGTTTTCTATAGCCCATTAAATCTTCCACAAGTATATATTTACAATATATTCGATTATATGCAAATCTATCTGAACAAAGCAAGTAGCCAATTCATGTCTTTGTGTCTCCAAAACACTAAATAAAGGTGAGTTCACTAAAATATCCAATTCTGTTCCTAAGCCATCAACACTAATGTCTTACACCTTTGTCAGACAAGACTGAATACTCATTCATAGCATTAAGTTGTAAACATACTGTATACGGAAACAATTCTTTCACAATGAAAACAATTTTTACCAACTTCATATAGTTTAAACTGAAAAATAAATTGTCTACCAACAGGTAGCATGACTAACATATCTTAATTTTAAAACCAAATGTATTCCAAAATCATTTATGTAACAATCTCGAATTTCAAACAATGCTCAATACAATAAAAATTTTTTTTAAATATTCCAAGCAATACAAAGAATAAACTACAATTAAGATCCCAAAGAGAGGGGCTTGGGTTGTGGCCCCAGTGGTAGAGCGCTTGCCTAGCATGTGTGAGGCACAGGGTTTGATTCTTAGCACCATATATAAATAA
The DNA here is from genome assembly GCF_902686445.1 of Sciurus carolinensis. Classification (NCBI taxonomy): domain Eukaryota; kingdom Metazoa; phylum Chordata; class Mammalia; order Rodentia; family Sciuridae; genus Sciurus; species Sciurus carolinensis. Next base: position 123,188,392 of record NC_062215.1, read on the forward strand.
ATGAGTAAAATAAAGATCCTACAACTAAAAATGTATATAAACATAATTTTTAAAAAAGATACCAGAAAAGCTTGCCGAATTTTTAGTGATTATAACACAGGAGTGTCTATCAGAGCAACCTGAGAAACTGTTTCAAAATATACATAGCCTCCACCCGAACAGGTCAAGAATGAGACCAACCAACTCTCCATCATGTCAACTCAGGAACCAACTTCAACAACTCTTAAAAGCACAAGTAGTAAAATCAAAATCAATAAAAGGCGCAGTGCAGTGGCGTAGACCTGTAAGCCCAGTGGCTCAGGAGGCTGATGCAGGAGGATGGCAAGTTCAAACCAGCCTCAGCAACTAAACCAGGCCCTAATCAACTCAGTGAGACCCCGTCTGTCTAAATTAAACACAAAAAAGGGCCTGGGATGTGGTTCAGTGGTTAAATGCCCCCGAGTTCAATCCCTGATAGCAACCCCCGCCCCCCACTCCACCACACACAAAAAATAATGGAATGGTATCAAACTAAAAAGCTGCTTCATAGCAAAGGAAACAATCAAGAACATGAAGAGCCTACAGAAAAGGAGAAAATCTTTGCCACCTGCACCTCAGACAGAGCAGGATATATAATCTCCAGGATATATAAAGAACTCAAAAACCTAACACCAATTAAATCAAATAACCCAATCAATAAATGGGCAAAGAAACTGATTTCACAGCAGAAATAAAAATGGTCAACATATATGAGAAATGGTCAACATTTCTAGCAGTTAGAGAAATGCAAATTAAACTACACTGAGGTTCTATCACTCCAATCAGAATGGCAATTATCAAGAATACAAGTAACAATAAATGTTGGTGAGGATGTGGGGAAAAAGGTACACCCATACGTTACTGGTAGGACTCCCAAGTTGGTGCAACCACTATGGAAAGCAGTAAGGAGATTCCTCAGAAAACTTGGAATGGAACCATCACTTAACCCAGTTATCCCACTCGTTGGCCTATACCCAAAGGACTTAAAATCAGCCCACTACAGTGATGCAGACCTATCAGTGTTTACATGGTAGCTCAATTCACAATAGCTAAACTATGGAACCAACCTAAGTGCCCTTTAACAGATGAGCAGAAAAAGAAAATGTGGTATATAAACACTATAGAATATTACTCAAACATAAAGAATGAAATTATGTCATTTGCCATTAAATGGGAGGGAACTGGAGATTCATGTTAAGTGAAATAGGCCATTCCCCAAAACCAAAGGCCCAATGTTCTTTGATATGCAGATGCCAACACACAATAAGGGGAGGAATATAAGTTCATTGGATTAGACAAAGGGGAATGAGGGGAAGGGAGCAGGGAGAGAATAGACAGTGGAATGAACTGGACATTCCTTTGCTATGTTCATATATTAATACCCCACCACTGAAACTCCACATCATCTACAACCACAAGAATGGGACCCTTATAGAATGTTATACTCCATGTGTAGATGTCAAATGACACTCTACTGTCATGAATATCTGAAGAGATTTTTTTAAAAAATGAGGTCAAACATATGGACTTAACGAAACAAACAAAAGCTCCCTAGCACTTTCTGATGAACAATATTGGTTGATTTTTTTTTTTTTGGTAGAGCTGGAGATTAAATCCAGGGCCTTATGCATGCTAGGCAACCACTCTACCAACTGAGCTATATCCCCAGCCTTGGTTAAGAACTATTTCTAAGACATGGCTTCAGCTTATCTGTATATGTCTTATTAAAACGGGGACTAGAACTGTAGCTTAGTGGTAGAGAGCTTGCCTCACGTGTTTCATGAAGCCCTGGGTTTGATCCTCAGCACCACACAAAAACATATATAGGTATTATGTCTATCTATAATTTAAGAAAAATTTTTTAAACATCAAACCTTTTCACTATTTTAAAGGTGAAAGTTATTTACAAGGCATCTTATAAGTGTATCTCACTGAAAAATTTTGTGTACTTTTTTGTTAACTAAGTCACTTTTCAAAGTCATCTTTAAGTAACAATCCACAGAAATGAGATGCCTTTTTTTTTTTTTTTTTTGTGGTGCTGGGGATTGAACCCAGGGCCTTGTGCTTGCACTCTACCAACTGATCTATGTCCTCAGCCCGACAGAAAATGAGATGCTTTTAAATGATTTTTTTTTTTTTTTGAGTCATACAGTGGAGCAGATACCTAGTCTACTAGTGAACAACAGAAATTACTTGTATGTAATTACCTGTATGTAAATATACTGTATACTAGTCTTTATAAAACAAAGCAAATGAAACACCTAAACACTCATTGAATACTCATATACACTTATGCAGATTTTGTTAACAGAAAAAAATGACCTTAGAGTAAGTAATTCTTCAAATATTACATGTCTAGAACATATTCAACATAGAAAAATAGAAATATTTAAGACTTGAGGTTGAATGCTTTCCTTGTTAGGAAAAAGATCTATGATCATTAATATATTCTTAGAGGGTGCTAATAAAATCTAAGAACTTACCTAAATAATTTTCAGGACTATTTTTCTTCATTGCACTTAGTCTCTAAATTATGTTTGAAAATTCTTGGATCAAGTGCTCTATAAACTTAGGATAAAACTTTAATATTATTTAGAAACATCTTTACTTATTCTAAAAAGGTTTAATCTCCTGACTCAATGGACAGTTTGTTCACATAGAATAATCATCTTTGCACAATCTTAAAATATTAAAAAAATGACTCTAAAAATTATCTACAGGGATTTGAAGATTCAATTTCTAATCCTTGTAACTTCAAAACAATCATACATTCCTTTGATTTGTTTCTATAATTTCAAGGAATCTTCTCTTTCCACATATGGAAAAACTGTCCACATTTAATTTATATGTGTGTTTAGAGTTGTCCTATGCATTCAAATATGTAACAAGGTCAGACTGGGTCTGGAAAAACAACAATGGAAAACTTTTATCACTTCTGAATACATGTGCAAAGGAATGATTTTTACTTTTTTCCTGTCTCTTCCTTTCCTCCCACTCTGTCTTTATCATTAGACACAAACATTCAAAAAGATCTTTCTTGAACAGATCCTTCCCATCTTGCTCACCAAAGTTCGTCTTACATTACCACTTTAAGCAGTGTTTATGTTAACTTAGGTTTTTGATAAGTCAAAATGCACTGCTTTAAAGGCAAAAACAAGGTCACAAAATGGAATTGATAAAACTAATATGAATTAACATAGGCTAAGAGTTTATAGATTTTTTTTTTCAAAAGTTGTATGTTAACAAAGTCATTCTTAGGTGAAAAATTAAATTGCCAGTTTAATTTTCTACACAACTCATTAAGTAAATATACCTGTTTACAATTTCAGTGTCTACAATCGAGAATCTGAAATGGCTAAGTTAAAGAAAAATAAGCTACACAAATTTTCTTACCCCACACCACTATAATATTTTAAATGCATAGGAATACAACAAACTCAAAAGAAAAAAAAATAGTGTTTTATTAACTACCACACTGTTATAATACACTTTAAACGTACAATAAGGTAGCCTTTAAATCTGAGGTGGTCTTAAAGATAACAAATGAACAGAATTTCAAATTTTTGAAATAGGTGAACTGCTGCAGTTATAGGTATACATTTAGGAAAATTGTATAGCTCTTACAAGACCAGCAATGTAACTTTATTTTGTACATTTTTAATTGAAAATATAAACAATAATTAAAAAATAAAAAGAAAATACAGCATAATAAAAAAACATACGTTTCTCAATTAAATGTATTGGATACATATAAATTTTAAGGGAAGAAGCAAAAAAGGAAAATGGTTGATATTTAAGTGCAGACTGACTACCTAGACAAAAAAAAAAAAAAAAAAAAAAAAAACTTAAAAAAATATCATAAAACCTCTAGTTTTCTATGACTAATATCCATATGGTTGGAGTATCGTCACTATGGAAGTGATTTTGTTATGTTTGCATATGTTATACTTTACTGGTAATTTACATGATGGCTTTTAAGGCCCTGGCAGACATATGGTTTTTAGAAACAAGATTGGATAAAAATCACTGCTAAGACGCAATACACCTTATTTTTTTGGTCCTCCAATATTCAAGAAAAGGGATAATTCACTATAACATTTTTTACCACCCAAATGCCTCAACCTATACATTTTACACTTTTTTAAAGATTGGTTATATTGCCCAACTTCGTTATTGAAAGAATATTAACAAGACATTATTTTGGCAAATTAAATCTTAAACATGGCTTTTCAACAGGATTTAAAAGGTGACTATCCCTAGAGTTCCATGTTAAAATGTAGTTTTCAAAATCTTACAAGAGTAATGCTTAAAATATTGTACATAGTTAACCTAATTAAAATAATTAGCTTCAAAATGACAAATTGATAAGCTAAGTAAAGCCTACACTATGTAACATTTGCTTGGAAACTTGATTTGTCAGTTATGCATAATAAAAATTCCAGTCATCAAGAAAATTACAAAAATTTTTATCATAACATGATTTCTTTCACCCACCAACTTTTTTTTTTTTTTTATCTTACAATAGATAAATACCAACATGTTCTCATTTTTACACTAAACCACACAGGATTGATGCATTTGGTTAGACTACCATTCGCATTGTTAAATTCAATTTTCTCTTTATATAACTTGGTAAAATTTCATTTCTTCTAGATTCCAAAAGTACCTACAAAACCCATGCAATTTTACCATTTTTAATATACTATGGAATATCATACAAAGTAAGGCATTTCAGTGTCATGTATAACCAAGTTACTGTCAATCCAAAAATTTTTGCACATCAATAAAAAGATATCTAAGAACTTAGGAACAATATTCTTCTCACTACTGTATAAAAATAACCACAATGAATAAGTATTTGTGTAATATTTACTCCATTGTCTCATTTCCAGAAACTGTCACAAGCTGTAAAGGTATTTCAGTGTTGGTAAGGATATCCTGATTGCTGGTGGCAGAAGTATTAACAGTTCCTATCCCTGAAACAGAACCTTGTTGAATATTTGCAAGGATAAGTGTTGTTCCTCCTGCAGTTATCAAAGTATCGTCTCGCCCAGCTTCCACAGAGGCTAGCACTGTACTGCTAGAGTGAATAACTTTTTTGTTTTGATGTGTTTTAATATGTTTGGCAAGGTGGTCACTTCTCATAAAGCGTTTTGAACATTCTGGACAAACAAATTTCTTCTCACCTGTTAAGAAAAAAAATTAAGTTACTTAGTTTAAAAAATTCAATTTCAATATTGAGATCCTCTCTCCTGAAACAAAGCCAAGACTAATGATTGAGTGGGAAAAACAGGGATCTATTAAAATTGTATTAGTTTCATGAGCTGCTTCCTCAAGATTTCTTTTATAGAATATCTCTCCAAAATAAATTTCATCTTTACTTTTTGATGAAAAGCAATCCTCAAACATACTGTATAAGAGACTAATAAACTATGACAAGAATTTTATTTGAAACACCTCTGTTAAAGCCTGTAATGCCAGTGACTCAGGAGGCTGAGTCAGGAAGACCAAAGTTCAAGGCCAACCTGGGTAACTTAGGTCAGTGGTAGAATGCAGAAGGCCATGGTTGGTTCAAGACTCAAGGTGAAAGAAAAAGAAACTAGCTAATCACAATCATCTACATGTAATACACTTCTTTTCGTATCCACAAAACTAAACCTTCAACTCTTAAATATGAACTCAAAGTAAAAACACTGAGTACTTCCAGAGTAAAAGCAAAGATGTAAGCTTGAGGCTCAAAAAGATGAATTCCAAGAATAATGGAGATGGCTACCTGACATGGTTTCATCTGAAATAACCAATATCAGCCTGATATAGGAAAATTTTAAAGGTGTTAACATAAACATGATGCCTAAATTTACTTTCTAGCAAGAATACTATACTTAATGATAGACAGATTGAACTTCCATTGTATCAATGACCTACTACATAAGAGGACTATGAAAGAGAAGGCAAAGGCCAACCTAAAGGAATCAAGAGTGAAATCAATCAATTAATCTAGTAAACAGTTTAATTTTTTTCTTCAAAAATGCTTTATCCACCAGGCACAGTGTGAAGCATATAATCTCAGCAATTTGGGAAGCTGAAATTTATGCACATTACATCACCCACTTAAAGATGTATAACGTTCATTTAGCTTTCAATTTAAAAATCCTAAGTAGTACTCCCTTGTAGGTAATTTGTATCCTCTTTAACCCAAAATTATTTGATCACACACTTTTCCCTCCATTTACATTATGTCCTCTTACAACTTACTGACCAAACTGCATTAAGGAAAATCTTAAGGTCTATTACCCAAGGATGCCTTTCTATCTCAAGCAACAACTGTCTTTCCTTCTAAGAATTTTCAACAGCACAAATTATAACACAAAATCTTTTCACTTTTTTTACCTACATTTTTGTTTGTTTGTTTCAGGGATTGAACCCAGGGGCACTTAACCACTAAGTCATATCCCCCAGCCCTTTTTAAAAATTTTATTTAGAGACAGGGTCTCACCAAGATGCTGAGGCTGGTTTTTAACTCACAATCCTCCTGTCTCACTCTCCAGAGACACTGGGATTACAGGCCTGCACCATAACACCTGGCTTCTATTTTCAAATATTGTTTGTTGCAATGTAATACAGGTTAATCTCATCTGGCTAGCACCTAATGAAAGATATAGGAAGTAGAACATCTAATATGTGTACTGCTTTATACACTTCACTGATTATTATGTACAGTATTTAGAGCCAAATTTAAAAAGCATGAAGCATTCAAAAGCTACTTTCTGACTACTCTGAGACTACCCTGTTCTCCAAAAAAAAACCTCATTATATAAGTAATAAACTGTTTTATGCCCTGTTAAAAATTTTTAGAAAAAATAAATTATTACAACAACAAAAAGCATGAAGCAAAAACAAGGACAGTTTATTTGCTTATCTAATAGAAAACTTGGATTGGATTCTAGATGTAGCAGATTTCAAAATCCAATACTGCTCTTCATTTCACCATGCTTTTTTCTTCTAAACTCTCAGGAGATTTTGTAACAGTATCTATTTTTCAATTCTTTAATGTTGAGCATAGACTGATGAATACTTTGACCATGTATTTTAACATGGTAGCAGGAGAAAACTATCTCTGAATTATTATGTTTGGATCAACCCTAGGTCTACCTCATGTAACAACCACATAATGCTATGTAAAAACAACTAAACAATGTACACATACAAATACGGCATAATGAATCCCACTATTACATATAACACACCAGTAAGAAAATTTTTAAAAATTAAATAAAGGGGGCTAGGATTGTGGCTCAGTGGCAGAGCTCTTGCCTAAGCATGCGTGAGGCACTGGGTTTGAGTCTCAGCACTGCAATATAAATAAATAGAAGTCCATTGATAACTAAAAAACTGTGTTTTTTTAAAAAAATTAAAGGAGAGTTTTAACATCAACAATGCCTTGGCTATTCCTCAGTGGAATATCTTTCCCTCACCTCACAGATAATAATTAACAACAGAAAAGGTGAAATGCCCAAATTTATCAGAACAAAAGGTTTACTCTTTGCGATAGTGTTAGGAGGAAAGAAAAAAAAAAAAAAAAAGGGATTGAGAATAAAAGTAACCAATGTCTGCATAAAATAAAGCTTAGTTTTACAGCTAGTTCCCATTGGCTTATTCTTTGGAAATAAGGTTTTTATATTATTGTTACTGAAAGTAACTGATATATAATTAATTATCAATATTAAATTCATCAAATATTAGGATGCAAGTAAAAGCTCAGTGTGTAGTGTATACTTAGAATATGCATATAGTTCAATCCCCAGCACACAAACACAAAAACAAATCAAATCAAACAAAATATTAGTAACCTGTATGTGTTCTTCTGTGCCTCTGTAATTCATCACTTCGAGTAAATCTTTTGCCACAGAACATCCAGTTACAAATAAAAGGGCGCTCTCCAGAATGCCAACGCAAATGCGCTCTCAGATGTGAGGTCTTCCCATAGACTTTACCACATCCTGGTATATGACAAATGTGTTGCTTCTTTTTCCCAAGATTGGTACCTCTAAAAAAACACACACAGAATAATATACACTTATATGAAAGTACTCAAATGGACATTACCGCTTACATCATATATCCATCCTCATGTTGTATTTCAAAGAGAATTCACATTATCAACATGATATCAATCAGAAACCAAAACTATTTTGTATCTATTTAAATGAAAATTTATATTTTAAACATTGTTTTACATGTTAACTTTACCTCAGAATTAATGATTGCTGTCCAAATGTAAATATACTTAAGAATTATGTAATTTTGAACATACATGAATGTACAGTAAAACTATTTACTATTCGGTCAAAAACAATTCTCAAATACTACACATAAGCTCAATTCAATTAACTGGGAAACTTTTTATTAAAATAGTCATGATGTCATGTCAGATAATTTTAAAATATTTAAACCAAAATATAAATGCACACATTTAACTGAGCACAGGCACAATTAAAAGGTATATAGGTAGTTTAAACACTTTAAATTAACATGATTTAAGCATATTTATTCAAATTAATGTGATTTAAGCATTTTTTAAAATATTTGAATAGCTACGCCCTATATATACACTGACTTGGAGAAAGCTTTTTAAATTTTTTAAAAATTTAGCTAAACCTATTGTCTTAACTTTATCATTCAATGAAATCAAAATTATTTTTACAGCTAACTTTCTCCTGCCATAAACCATGCAAAGATATCCCCCAAAATACATAAAAGATATAACAAAAGAACATCTTTCCCATGTCATAAAATTTGACATTACATTTCAGTATTTGATACCAAGAACAGAGTTTGGGAGACATGTGCTTTGATGAGTGAACAGAGGCTTCTAAAAACTTTTTTGATTCCAGAACTGATATATGAATAGCATTAAACACTACAACAACAAAAAAAATCAGGCCATTACTAAAATTAGTTTTTTTAAAAAAAACATGACATTTTAGACACAACAATTACCAAAATCACATTGTATAAACTTTGCAATGTTTCTCTGAGATTTAAAAGTATATTTAACCTCCCATTTCCCATCCTCCCCCAATTTCACAGTCTAGGTGTAGCCTATAAACTTTCCATAGCCTGTAAATCCTCCTGTATATAATACACCTATTGTTTTCCAAATTTTACTGGAAAAATGCATATTTCCCCACATTTATAGTTTAATGTACTCACACTCAGTAGCATGTGAAATTGCCATAGGACAAACAGTGCTAAACGGTGCAGTGCTGGCTGTTAGATGCCATAGGTGTTCTGAACAGGGAGACATCAATGTGGGCTCCAGTAGTTAGAGAAGACTTCGTGGAGGAGGTGGGTAGGATTTAGATAGAAAGAAGGGAAGGCATTCCAGGCAGAGGAATAGCATAAGTAAAGACAAGGAGGAGTCATGCTGTTGTCTCAAGGGCAAGGATGTCATAATCTAACACAATTCTAGTTTCTGCTCCAGTCCACCCCCATTTTCAACAACTCTCTTCAAAGAGCTGGGTCTCATGAGTGAAATGTTTTTCTGGCTCACTTGCAATGCCAAAGTCTTATTGTTTCCATTTCATTCAGCTTCTTAAAATTTTGCTTTACTCTTAAATAGCCCTAAGAAAAAGAGCAATGTTTGTGGCTAGTGATGTACAAACCAATTTTACATATTGTGTTCACCATAGCAATTTCACAGAGAACTCAATTCAGTTCAATTGTATATTCATGACCTCTTGCCTCTCCTTTAAGATTATCACTTAGGTGATAAACTCAAACTTTTTATAAACTCAAAAGTGCTATTTCACAAACTCAGCAAAATTTAGCTTAAGAGCACTAAGTAAGTCTTAAGACTCTAACAAATCAACACAACAAATCTGGATTCTCAAAGGATCAAAAAACTAGTAGGGAAAGATTTTTCAATTAAATTATTAGGAGAAATATTCACTGTTTAAAAACGGGATAAGTATCTAAGAAAGAAAAAGCGAGGCATGGTTGTACATAAATACTATAATTTAAGGGAAATGCTCAACACTCAAGTCCAAGTTTCTACTTTAAAAGGAAATCTGGGGCTAGGACTGTAGCTAGGTGGTAGAGCATTTGACAAACATGTATGAGGAACTGGGTTCAATCCCCAGCATTGCACAAAGAAAGGGTGGGGGGATTTAATTCGAGATAAGACCTAAATATACTACTAGATATAAATTTATACCAAGTCCTATAAAGGGAAAGGACTGAAGTGAATTTCTCAACAAACTTCAGGTAAGATTCACACATCTTTTCTTCTTGACTGACACATAATTAGATACCACTAACATCTAGTAGATAACCTAAAAAAACTAACAATTTTAAGATTCTATTCCTAAGTGCCCAGTGATTTAATGATGATAAGATAGTGACACAGAACAAATAATACTAAATTCTGGGTACTTCTTGGTTAGGGTGGGAGAAACAAGACAAACTAAATGCTGACAAAACAGATTTTACAAATGAACTTTAAAAATATGGATCAATGCTTTTAATCCATACAAAACCTACACAATGATAATGTCTTTAACATTCTATTTTACTTTAACACAATCGTCTCCTCCACTAGTGACTCTGAAGGTTGGTTCTGCTCAATAAATACTGGCTAAACAAATAAGTTTTTATTATTTTTACACTTTGCTCAAAGAGAGAGACAAACAGTTCTTCAATGATGAATGAAATTAGTTCTCAAAAAAGGCCATCTTGCCTATATTCTTCTTTTTTTTTTTTTTTTGCAGTGCTGGGGATCAAACCCAGGGCCTTGTGCTTGCAAGACAAGCACTCTACGGACTGAGCTATCTCCCCAGCCCTTGCCCATATTCTTTTAAAATTTTTTTAAGAAAATGGTTGAGGAAAAAAGGCCAATATTCTATTTTTTAAAAGTTTTATGTGCCACTTATCTTTGCAGAATACTATGGAATACTTTAGACTTACTATATATGTCAATGCTTCTACTAATTAGATGCAACAATTGTAGTTTACACAAGTATTCCTAATACACACACACACACACACACACACACACACATAGTTGAATTGTGTTCAAATGAGTTTTAAGAGACAATATGGTTTTCTTCTTAAGAACCTTGATTTTTATTACTTATAAGAAGTTATTTTTTAAAACGAAGTCACAAATGTCCTAGAAAAAAATAACTGAACATTTCGGATAGCGATGGCTTTTAACAGCCTAACAAGGCATCTAATAAAACACTGACCAACTTAAATTTTTTGTGTGTGCTTAAAAACAAAGTTTGTCAGAATGATGGAACTACTCATATAACAATACATTTTGCAAACCACTGACATTAAATTGAGGCAATATAAAACTAGGAAAAAATATTTGCACATGACAATACATAAACGAACGGATTCACAAAAGACAAACAATTCATAAAAGAAATTTTAAAATGGCAAAATAACAACCAAAAAAAATGTTCAACCTCACCAAGTAAAACAATACTGATATATTATTTTCGCCTGTCAGCTTTAAAAGGTTAAATGATTAAAATCCAGTGTTGGTCAGGATGTGAAAATGCAGATAATCTTAATACAATGCCGGTGGGAGTTGAAAATGATACAGCTTTCCTAGCACAAAATTCTTTCAACCCAGCAATTCTACTTCTACCAATTTATATTAATGATATATAATCAGACAAATGTGCAAAGACCTATGTGCAAGGATTATGACAAGCCCCCCAAAAAGGAGATATTAAATTATTACACATCATGCAATAGAATACTACACAGACATAAATATGGTCACAAAAGTTTTCAAAATAAGATAAGACGTACAAAACAGTGAGGAAATAATGATTCTACTTTAAAATACATGTAATATCTGAAAGGATACATAACAAAATGCTACAGTGGTTATGTTAAAGTAGATTAGGATTTTGGTGTTTTAAAAATATTATTCTATATCGCTGAATTTTTAGGAAAAAATGTTATTTTAGTACAAACTAATTAAAAGATTTTTACTTTAAAAAATAAATAAAACAGGCCAGGTCTTGGTCTATAATTAGATTTGATTTGTATAAGTTCCTCTAAAATGAGAATAAATTTCAGAAGTTATTGCCTAACCAGAATTCCACTTTTTTTGAACAAATAAATTTAAAACAACTGATTACAATAAGTGCAAACACCTAAGAATGAAATGCAAAAGCAGATTCAGTCTGAATATAGTACAGCATAATGGTAAAAGTTTTGGAGTAAGTAACTGTGTTCTCGAGTCATTCTGCCTGTCTCTACCTCACTGATATGACATACTGGATGACAAGACATACTGGAATATAGTAAGTTGACAATGTTAGCAGTTACTAGTCATTATAATTATTATTATTATTATTATTAGTAGTAGTAGTAGTAGTAGTAGTAATAGTAGTAATAATAGTAATAGTAGTAGTAGTAGTAGTATTACTATTATTGCAAATGGGCTGGCCAATGTACAAATCCACAAATAAGACTAACCCAGAGAGGCAGAAAGATGATTAAGCCTACGAGATAAACTGTGTATATTATATACACACTTCTATTTTGCAGTATATTTTGTCACTTAAACAGTACTTAAGAGTAGCGTGTTAAGACCTTTCACTATGACTGAGGATTTGTTTAGTATGGCTTTACGTAAAGTTCTACCAGTTTTTGCTCACGTATTTCGAAGCTGTACAAAAATGTACCATGAATATTAGATCTGCTTGACAGAAACTTCACATTATTAACAAGAAATATAACCCTATCTGTCCACCTGATGCTTTTCCCTTAATCCTATCCTTGCCTGATAGCAACATTGCTATCCAAGTTTTCTCTTTGTCAACATTTGCCTAATAAATCTTTCTTCATCCATCCTTTTCAACATTACTGCATCAATTATTTAAGGTGTTCCTCAAAAATACTGAGTCACAATCTCTTATTTAATAAGCTTAATTAGCACCCAATTTGACACAAATACTAATGGTTTGAATTTATTCCTGTCATGTTATTGTCTTAGCATTTAGTTCAACACTACAACGGCATTTAAAACAAAAATTCCACCATTAAGGCCCTTTTTTTCCCATTTCCCATTTCTGTTGAAAATGGAAAATGTTTGTGCTTATCAACTATTTCTGAATTTTCTATCTAATAAAAACAAGAATAAGTTTACAAACTGCAATTCTCAAGCTAAGAATTCTTTTATTGTATTTAAGTAAAACCCACTGCTAGTTTGCTACCAGGATTATTTCTGATATAGGCCAATAAAATCGCATCTGTTATATTTAAAAAAAAAAAAAAAACTAAATAATTTTAAAGGCATTCAGATCTGAAAATTTAATTTCACATATTTTTGTTTTCTAACTTATGCCACACTCATACAATCACACACCCAAAAATGATCATGTAATGAATAATTTTCCAAATTAAGTGACATGGCATGCAGTATTTTAAAAATTAGGGATGGTCATACTAGGACTCTTAAAAAATACAAAACCAAAAAGAGTATGGTTCATGTATGCATACCTCCCACCGCCTTCTTTACAGTTGGGACAGGTACAAGCTACCCTCCGAAGTCTTTTTCCTTCTTGATGTTGTTGGTCCCCTTCTTCATCTACCACCTGTACTCTTAAGTGTGTTAGATCATTGGTATTCAATGTAGAATCACCACTGAGCTGCCACTCTTCAGGATCAGGTTCTTCTTCCTTGATCCTAATATCTAAAGAAAAAAACAAATGCAAATGAGAAGCAGCCCACTGGCACTGAAAGAAAGCATAAGATCTAAACTTATCTAACTGAATAACAGGTTAAAAAATAAAAATTAAAAACAAAACAAAAACTACCTGTTTGCAGAACATAATCATTGTTAATTTCTGCCTTATTCCTTTCAAAATAATTTTATTCTAAATATCAAAGATAAAGCAATAATGGAAATAAAGCCAGTAGGACAGCTTACTTCTTAACAAATTCAGTAAGAGTGAAACTTCAGTTATTACAGTTGTTCAGTTAGTCAATAAACCTAATGATCAATATAGTGTGGAACAAATTCTAATGCCTTTAAATCTCTCATAACTTACATCCATTCTGCCTATTTGTAGGTAATATATGGAATGCAAAAGGCAGCATTCACTTGAAACTGTTGCTCACAAACTTAAGCTTCCAAAAAAGCTTAAGTTTTTAGAAGTCAACCATTACTAAAATTATCTATAACGTCCACGACATTACTATTGAAGGACATATAGTAATATGAGACACCTTCTATTTTTGAGGAGTTTTATTATAAATCATACTGGGGAACAAAATGAGCATGCAATAACAGAAGAATGGATATGGCAGGAAGCTGTCATTTACTCAGAAGCAACAACTAATAATATAATAATGTAATAATACATTATTTTCTAAGTGAAACTAAGAGAACTGATCAACCAAAGTATTTTTCTTTTCATCTCAGAAAACTGATTTTTTTTTTTAATAATGATTTAGAACCTCCTTTGGTAAAACAAATTTCTGCAAATTTTTAATGTAAAACTAAAAATCTTTAGATCTATATTAGTCACTAATAATAAGGGTACAAACAGCCTAAGAATCAAATATTCTGGGCTGGAATGCAGCTCAATGGCAAAGCATGTGCTTAGTTCTTGTGAGGAACTGGGTTCAAACTCCAGCATGGTTCCCCCACCCACAAAAAAAAAAAAAAAAAAAAAAAAAAATCAAGTGTGCCAAATAACTTCTGAGTTTACATTAATGAAAATTAGAACATATAATCAACAATTTTTTAAAAGGCATCAAACAGCTTTAAACTAATATATTTTATCAGAATAACTAAGAATCAAACGGAAAAAGGAGATGAAAGGGGATTTTGGTCTAGGCAACAAGTTGACAGTGATGCCATTCCATGATATAGAAACTACTAGATAAGGTCCAGGTGAGAAGAACAATTGTTAATTCCAAGCTGAAGATCACCTAGTTTTAACTATTTGTGAGATACAGAAGTAAAGAAGCTTTATTTCTTTACAGGTTTAGAGCACAGAAAGAGGTATATGCTAGACATAATTGGGGATTTTTAGTATGCTACAGTCCATCCAAAAAAGTAGTTTATATCACTCAGGAACTATGAAAATGAGGAGAGAAGGTGACCTATAAGGAACACAAACATTTAAGGGATGAGAAGAGAGCAGTCAAGAAAATGTGGTAGCATAAAAAGAAAGAATGTGTTCAAAGAAAGGTAAGAAACAGACAACATCAAATGCTACACAGTTACATCAATAAAGAAACTGACTAGTGAGTAAGAAGTGATAGAGTAACAGACAACTTTTCATGAAGTTTGAGAAAAAAGAGAGAAACGTATCAGTTGAAGCTAAAAGGGAACACAAGATAAAAGGTGTTTTGTTTTAAAGACAGTAAATATAAACCTTTAAAGCTTATGAGAAAGATTCATTACAGAGGGAAAGTGAATTTCCAGTCAAGAGGAGATGATAATCTAGAGCACTTACAGGTTTAGTTGAGGGAGCAGTCACCTTTTCCTTTGTTGGATGAAGGACCCAACAGATAAGAGCACATTCATTCATCTAATAGATATTCATAATTACCTACTATGTACCCAGATAAAGAATGAATTTTATTTGATGGCTAGGAATTAAGGGGCAATTGAAGAGACCTAATCTGTTGTTTCTATATTCTCAGTGAAAAGATGAAGTGGGAATCAGATATGAATAAAACTCCTTCCAGATACTACAAGTAAATCTTAAACGGTTACTTTATAATCAAGTACTCAACTGTATCAAATATTGCCCAGTACTAGCTTTTACAAGTTGAATAAAAGACAGCATATGGATTATCACATAGATCTGGATAAAATGAGGAATCTTATCCAATATTTTAAAAGTTACTCATTTTAGTTCTACTTTCAATCTTCTTTGTATTCAACATCATTTGTGATAAGATGGTAGAAAAAAGGTGGCAAAATAGTAACATTAAGAATAGATAAAGGGCTGGGGAGATAGCTCAGTTGGTAGAGTGCTTGCCTTGCAAGCACAAGGCCCTGGGTTCAATCCCCAGCACTGCAAAAAAAAAAAAAGAATGGATAAAGAGCTGGACATGGTGGTGCCCACCAGTAATCCCAGTGGTTCAGGAGGCTGAGGCAGGATTTTGAGTTCACAGCCAGGCTCAGCAACTTAGCAAGGCCCTAAGCAACTCAGTGAGACCCTGTCTCTAAATAAAATACAAAAAAGGGCTAGGTGGGTGATATGGCCCAGTGGTTGAGTGCCCCTGGGTTAAATCTCAGGTACCAAAAAAGAATGGTGAAAGAGCTGGGCATGGTGGCAAATGCCTGTAATCCCAGCAACTCAGGAGGCTGAGGCACAAGCTCAGGACCAGCCTCAGCAACTTAGTGAGGCCCTAAGCAACTTAGCAAGATCCTGTCTCAAAATAAAAAATAAAAGGGCTGGGTATGTGGCTAGTGGTTAAGAAACTCTGGGTTCAAAAAAAGAAAAAGAATGAATAAAGAGCCAGGCACATGCCTGTAATCCCAGCAACTCAGGAAGTTGAGGCAGGAGGATCCCAAGTTCAAAGTCTGCCTCAGCAACTTAGTTAGGCCCTAAGCAACTTAGTGAGAGACCCTGTTTCAAAATAAAATATGAAGTGCCCCTGGGATCAATCCCCAGTAATACCCCCGACCAAGAAAAGAATGAAGAAATCTAGACAGGACCTATATAAGAATAACTTAAAGACAGCATAAGAAACAAAAGAGCAATTGATAAGAGGAAGAAAGAATGAAATGCAACCTGATTGAGATGAAAATATTTTAAGACATTCTTGTTATTACCGAAACCTACAAAGAACAAGTTTGAAGAATGAGTCATAAAAATGAATATTGACAACTTACAGTTTTCTTTCTTACTGCATCTGGATAAATGACAAGCAAAAAGAACTTAACAGGTTCAAATTGAACAAATTTTGTCCACCCCAAAAAAATCTTTGAAAAAGAAATCCCATGAAAATAGAAGGGAGAACAGTAGGGTGGAGGAAGAAGGTAGAACTGAAGAATAAAACTGAGCGAAGTATGTTATCAGCATGTACAAATATGTCATACTGAAACCCACTATTCTGTATAATTATCATCCACCGATTTTTAAAGAATCTCCTTGCATCAACCTAACTACTCCAATTATCAACTTCAAGTAAGTCTTGTTAGTCCATCCCCAGGCTCTCATCTCTCTTCAATTCACCTTCTACTCAGTTTCCCAAATTTTCTTCTAAATAAGAACCTATAATTGCATTACTTTCCTGATTGAACATATGTACTAGTCCTCTATTTTCTACAGGATCAAGTCCAAACTCATTAACTTGGTATTCAATCTGGCTCCACCCTGCTCTTCCAACTCTAAATATTAAAAAACTGAAATTCTCAGCATTTTTATAGAACATATGCTTTTTCAATGTCACACCCTTGTATGAGCTATTTCTTTTGACTAGACTGTTTTCTATTTTTTTTTGTTCTTTATCTAAGTAACCTCTATCTCTACTTCAAGACAGTTTAAAATCATTTCCCTTTATACATGTTTATGGTAAAATTAATTATACTTATTTGCTCCTACATCCCTTTAAATCATAAATGCTTCACTCAAAAATGCTCAGAAAATACAATTTGACTAAAATGAACTAACCTTCTTTAAGGAAGCATTTCCAATATAGGTAATAATCCACATAGGAAAATTCTGTTCTCTATTTCTCTATGGTCCCTCTATGTGCAAATAAGAATTTTATAAGATTAAGAATCGCTGGACACAGTGGTGCACACCTGTAATTCCAGCAGTTCAGGAGGTTGAAACAGCAGGATTCCAAGTTCAAAGGAAGCCTCAGCAACTTAGCAAAGCCCTAAAGCAAAGTACAAAAAAGTACAGAGACCCTCTCTCTAAATAAAATATTAAAAAGGGCTCGGGATGTGGCTCAGTAGTTAAGTGCCCCTGAATTCAATTCCTGGTACCCAAAAGAAAAAAAAAGAATCAACTACAATAAATAGGACCACAAAGTGCTCACTAAAGACAATAAATTATTGCCCAAGAAGTATTACCAATAATTTCCAATCGCTATATTTACTCGTATCCATTTGGGTATTATTTTTGAATCCTAATCATAAATTAATGTACTTAATACTTACCCTTTGCCAAATGCATGCCAATTTAAGACAAATACAGGATAAACATCCCTACCTGAACTGCAAAATCTGAAATGCTCCAAAATCCAAAAAAATTCAGAGTTGGAGCATTTCAGATTTAGGATGCTCAAGTGGTAACACCTCTGCAAATAATACAAGATCCAAAAAACTCCAAAACCTGAAACACTTCTGGCCCCAAACATTATACATATGGGATACTCAACCCGAATCTAAGCTTTCAGTATAAGTGAGTCAAGTATACATCTTCTTCAATATATTTGTGTAGACAACAAGAAAACATTTCTTATTGTGCTGTATTAGTGTCCTAAATGGTACCTAATTATTCTGAGATCCAGGAAAATAATAATTAATCTAAATGGTCCATAAAAGTATGGAAAGTACTAAACATTATCAGTTACCAGGAAAATAAAATGTAATTCGTAATGAGATAACACTACCTGTCCACCAGAATGACTGAAAATTTTTAAAAAGATACTACCAATTGTTGGAAAAGAAGTAGAGCCAGTAACACTGAGATGGTATGCTGATGGTAGGTATGTAAATTAGTAGAACCACACTGGAAAATCTTTCATCCATAATCCATATCTTCTAAAGTTGAATCTATCTCTGTACTATATTTACTCCTAGGGATATATGCAACAGAAATGCATATATGACATCAAAGAATGTATAAAAATCACAACATTATCTGTAACTAGATGATATTCACTGTAACACTGTATCTATGATGTATTCATTTGTATAATGGAACATGATAAACCAATGAAAATTAACAACTTACATGCAAATGACAAGTGTGAAACTAATTTTGAACGAAGTCACACATCTATACACACACTCTATATAAATATATACACATAAAAAGTACATGTATATCTCCTCCTACATATAGAAGGAAAAGGATCACATGATTTATGTAAACTAAGAATTCCATTTATATAAAACTCAGTATATGCAATGGTTCCAACTACGACTCTGTGGGAAATGAAAAAGCTCTGAAGACAGTAAAATAAAATAACAGAATAAAAATCAATGGTTGACAAGAGAGAAGGGAGGGATGAATAGGTTGGGCAGAGAAGAAATTTAGGGGAGTGATAATACCCAATATGACACTAAAATGGTGAATGTATGTTATCTATTTACCCAAACCCACAGTCTGTACACCACCAAGAGTATGTAGAGTATGAGCTTTGGGTGATAATGATGTGTCACTGTAGGTTTATCAAGTGTAACAAACATACTACTCTAATGGGAGATGTTGATAATGGAGGAGGCTATGCATGTGTGGGAGTAGGGGATATACAGAATATATCTGTACCTTCCTTTCAGTTCTACTGAGAACCTGAAACTGCTCTTAAAAAAATTTAATTTTTCAGAGAGGGAAAGAGAACTGTATGGTGACAGAAGAGTGGTGACTTCCTACTTCTGAGAGGGATAATGGAAAGAAGTATTTCTTGGTTGGTAATATACATTTCTTGATCTGGAACCAATTTTTTGATCTGTGTGTTCATTTTGTAAAATCTTATCAAATACAAAATTTGATTTATAAATTTTCTGGATATTATGCTTCAATATAAAGCATTAATCTAAATTACCTAGGAATAATGTACAATTTCTTTTGTTGAAATATGAACACTAAAAATTTTAAATGACTGTGCTGCCAAAATTAAGTCCATAATTTGAAGTTTAGACTATAATCTTATTCCCAACAAATCTATAAGCAGCTCCACTCACAGTTCTACATTGTAAGGAGAAAGTAGTTAATAAGAGTTAATGTCATGTCTTTATCAAGTCAACTTTCTAGTTGGGGGAAGACAGAACAAATAAACTTACACAGTACTTGAGCAATGATTAATTGGGGGAAAAAAGTGTTTTTGGGTAAGAAAGGATAGGAAATGGAAGGAAAGTAGTAGCTGCTACTCTTTTTTATTTTTTATTATTAAATTTTTTTTGAAACAGGGTCTCGTTATGTTGCCCAAACTAACCTCAAATTTGTAATCCTGCCACCTCATTCTCCTGAGTAGCTTGGATTACAGGCATTACCACTGCACCCAGGCAGTAGTGGCTATTTTAAATAGAGGGGATAGAGAAAGATTTTGCTAATGTGGTGACATCTGACCTAAAGAAGGTAATAGACCAAAGTGGTTAAAAGCAAAAAGAAAAGCAAGTTGGGTGTAACTTTGGTACATTCAGGGAAAAGTGAGGCAGCTTGTGTGACTAGAGTGGCTTGAATATAGAAGAGCAGTATAACATCACAGAGGTGATCTTGGAATGGAAGTAGGGAATAGAATCATGTTAACAAGTTATTGTGTATTATCTTTGAGATCATTATAAGGACTTTACATTGTATCCTAAGGGAAGTCAAGGGGGGATTGAGAGGGGTGATATAATTTGGACAGAATTTTATTAAAATAAATCCAGAATCAGGATCACTCTGGATATTCTATAGAAAGACTATGGGAGGTAAAGGCAAAAGTAAGGGTACTAGCCAGTGTGGGGGCACAACACCTTAATCCCTGCTACTTGGCAGGCTGAGGAAGGGGTATTAAAAAAATAAATAAAATAAATCTTTAAAATATACTGATTAAATTAAGAGGGCTGCTGTAAAATTATTAAAACACAAGATATTGATGGCCTAAAACTAGGGTGCTGATGAGGAGACAGTAGAATGAGTCAGGAAACACTATAGCCAAAGATATCTGCTAACGGATTTGTTACCAGGTTATTGTATGATGTCCGGGAGAAAGAAGTTAAAAAGAGACTTTCAAAGTTTTTGTCCTGTATAACTGCTGTTAACTGAAATAGGACAGAATGTAGGTAGGAAGTTGTAGGGAAGGCAGCCAACTAAAGGCCTATTTTTGGATATGAACATTTTGAAATGCCTGTTGAATACCACAATGATCAAGCAGCTGATGGATCGGGAGTTTAAGTAGCAAACTGACCTGCCAATATTAATTTGGGTATCATAAGCATATACAGTTGGTATTAAGAGTCACATGGAATACAATGTAAATAGAAGGAAACCCTGGAGCAATTCAAAAGTAAGCAGAAAGCCAGATGTGATGGCATATACCTTTAATCCCAATGACTCTGTGGGCTAGGGTGGGGTGGGAGGCCACCTCAGCAACTTAGCAAGATTTGGGATTTTAGTGAGAACCTGTCTCAAAATAAAAAATACAAATGACTGGGATGAAGCTCAGTGATAAAGCACTCCTGGGTTCAATCACCAGTTATCCACCTCCTCCAAAAAAAAAAAAAAAAAAAAAGTATAGGAGATTAAGGAAGCTGGGCATGGTGGTGAACACCTGTAATCCCAGCAGTTTGGAAAGCTAAGACAAGAGGATTGGGAATTCAAAGCTAGCCTCAGCAAGTGAGGTGCTAAGCAACTCAATGAGAACCTGTCTCTAAACAAAATACAAAATAGGGTTGGGGATGTGGCTCAGTGGTCGAGTGCTCCTGAGTTCAAGCCCTGGTGCTCATAAGTCAAATGAAAAAAATCATTTTCAAGAATCTAACCACATTAAATGCTTGATAAGTAAAATGAGAAACAAGAAATGATTCTTGGATGTAATAATATGTTAATCACTAGTGATCTTCACAAAAGCTGTTTCAGTGAAATAAGGAAAAAACTCTGCCTAAAGTAGATTCAAGAAAAGGGAAAGACAAATATAGCCGACTCTTTGAGAGTTTTGTCATGACATCAAGTGCTATGTAGTTTGGATCTTAAGTGTCATCTCAAGTTCCATGTGGTAAAAGCTTGCTCCCCAGGACTGCACTATCTGGAAGCAGGGATCAGTGAGAGGTCTTTAGGTCACTGGGGTATTCCTTGAAAAGGATTATGGGACCCTTTCCTCTTTTTCTTTTCCACATCCCAGCCATGAGGTGTTCCTGATCACAGAACCCAAAACTCTAAAACTGCAGCCCAAACTAAATCCTCTCTTTGTAAGTTGATTGTATCAGGTTATTTGTTACAGTGACTGAAAGTTGACTAATACAACAAGCACTGTAAAATGGCATGAAATTTACAAAGCCCACAAAAGTAGATTTAATGCATGAGATTATCTAAAATATTGTAACTAGCCTTTATATCGAATAGCAATACCTGTACTATATACACTAGCAGTATAGAAAATGAATATGCTCGTTTAAATTTTACTTTGTGTATTTTAGGAATCGAACCCATGGCCTTTGCTTGCAAGGCAAGCACTTTACCAACTGAGCTATCTCCCCAGCCCTAAGTGCAAAAATTTTAACTGACACAAATTCAAGGATATCTGCATAACACATTTTAGAATTTATAAGTTAACAGGTTTGGTGTTTTACTATGAAAAATAGATTTATTTATTTATTTATTTGCAGGGGGATGATGGTACTAGGGGTTGAACCACTGAGTCACATCCCCAGCCCCTTTTTGTATTTTATTTAGAGACAGGGTCTCACTAAGTTGTTGAGGTTGGCTCTGATCTCATGATCCTCCTTCCTCAGGCTCCCATGCTGCTGGGATTAAGGCATGCAGCTATTATGAATATTTTCTATCCGAAAGTATTTGTTTCCTTTTCATCTGGCCTGGTATAGCACTAAGAGTATCTCTGTCCCATGACTATGTTGTTTTCAAGGCCTATTCATACATAAAACAAGCATGTGAAAAGTATATAGGTTGGCTGGGGATATAGCTCAGTTGGTAAAGTGTTTGCCTCTCATGCGCAAGGTCCTGGGTTCAATCCCCAGACCACCAAAAAAGAAAAATAATATAGGTAAGAGAAAAAAAAAAATTCTGCACACCTGGATAAGGACTGAAATAAAGGGCAAGCACTTCAAATGATAAAATACACAGAGAGAGGCATAAAATATAGTTACCAAGACAAGATTAATTTTCAATATTGGTTAAACATTAATAACTCAAAGCATGCCTAGATTTCTATTAAAAATATTATCAGAAAAACACCCTAAATATCTCTACCTAAAACTAGTTGCTAATTACTTATTAACAGAGTTAATAGAATATTTAAGGTAAATTCTTAACTGTTTTATCAAGTCTGGAAGATACATTATGGATTTAAATAGGTAACGTTAGATAAATATGAATTACAGCACTGTTGATAAAATGAGCCATTCTCCTTTATCAATAGCGTATCATTAGGATTTCGTTGTTATCAACGTCTTTCATATTCTCTGCCTTCAGTTTCTTAAAGCACTGATGAAATTATATTTGATTCTTAAAGTTTAGTTTATTTAAATTTCCCCTTAATCAGTTCCACCTGCCCCCCAAAAAAATCACCTCAATAGAATTATGGGATAGTCCTTTGCAATTTCATATATTGTTTAATAAGATTTTCATTAGCTATTCAAATTCCTATGGATGTTTCAGAGCTACTAAAAAGTCTTTTTACCAGTTTTCTTTTCAGAGGATAAGTTATACACAGTTCATGAAAATAGTTCATGTCTAATCCAAAGAAGTTAACACCTTATGGGCAGATTTTAAAATTTGATTTTATTTTCTTACCAAACATCAAAAAATATATTTACTGGGGCAACCAGTTCTATCTCTATTCTTCATATGTGAGTAAATTCTAGTCCTTTCTATTCCTTTCACTTAGTTAAAAAACAAATGTATGTACAACATGCATATATAAAATTGATCTTATTCATCTTTCATATTTTACACAAGTTTTCCAGATTATCTTCAAAGGTTTTCTATCCATTTGGAGGATATAACCCTAGAAAATACAATCTCCTATAGTATAAACACACATAAATGGGCATACCAGGAAATAACTAATGTTCTAAAATACCTTACAGAAGATCTCATTCTATGGTCTTACCAGAAATATATGAGAAAAAGACTTAGGTGGCCTGCAACTAATACACTGTATATAGTGAAATATTAGCTTCATCTTTTAGAATCTGAAGTACTAGGTAAACCTATTAAGAGAAAAGTATTCTATCAAATGACAATGAAGATGTTATCTAAGAGTAAGGTTTACTACTTTCAGGCATTCTTGTGAACATTTAACATAATTACACCTCGTTCCATGCACCCAACCATGTGGCAGTTAATTTTTTCTAGAAGATAAAATAAAGGTGTTATACAGTCACCTAAAGTCGCACAGTTGAAATGGATGAAGCTAAGACATAAAACAACAAAAATTTTATGAAACCATATTGCAGATTATTACTAAACATTAGTTACTAGGGACTGTTCGCAGGAATGAGCAGTATTAAGTTACCTTCCCCTACATATAAATATATGTGATTTTAAACTATAGTGTGATCAAATAGTATTAGTGACTCTAAAATCTGGGAAGGATAAAGAAATTTTAGCATATATGTACAATGGAATATTATGCAGCCTTAAAAAAGAGATACTGTTCCACATGCTACAATATGGATGAACTTTATGCTAAGTGAAATAAGTCAGTCACAAAAGGACAAATGCTCTATGATTTCATGAACATGAAACATCTAAACAGTGGAAATCATAGAAACACACAGCAGAAAGCTGCCAAAGACTAGGGAGAAAAGCACAGGGGAATTGGTACTGAATAGGTATAGGATATCAGTTTTGCAAGATGAAAAATTTCCAGAAGTCAGGCACAGTAGTGCAGGCCTCTAATCCCAACTACTCAGAAGGCAGAGGCAGATGGATTGCCAAGTCTGAGGCCAGACTCAGCACACGTAGCAAAACCCTGTTTTGAAGTAAAAAATAAAAAGGACTGGGAACAGAGCTCGTAAAGTACTCCTGGGTTCAATCCCTAGTACCAAAAAAAGAAATGTTCTAGAAATCTATTGCAGAACAGGGTGAATATACTTAACACTATTGAACAAAGCACTTAAAAATTGTTTAAAATGATAAATTTAATGTGTTTTAAAAATTTTTGACTTTTAAGTTAAAATGCTTCATTAAAATTAAAATTAAAAATATTTTTAATTAAAAACAAAAACAAAAACCCTGAGGCTATCTGCCCTGATGCTTCCCACTTCATAGGACTTTAATTTTAGGAACCCCACAGAACAATTCTTCAATGTCACAGCTAAGAAATTCAGAATAACTATGACATCAACATTATAAGTTACTACAGACAGTATTCTTTCCTAAGGTTTCCTCCCTCTGCCCCACAAACTTCAGGGGCTAGTTTTTCTTTCTCCTTCAGATGATAAATGAGGAGTAAGAGGAAGAAGAGACTTTAAAGCTACTTTGAAGATTTCTTTTTTTTAAAAAGGTTGTTCCTCCAAGTTAAGATGATAAGAAAAGAATGACAGCTCCCAATAATTCCTAATTGCTATCCTAGAAACATGAAGTGATTTGCTTCAAGCAGCTATCACAACTCACAACTCTCACTATTCAAATCCTAACAGTACCAAATATTTATCTTAAGAGGAGTACATTCCATTTTAGAGATAACTAAAGATGATCTGAAGCTACATTATTATAAGTTAAGTACTCAAACTAGGAGATACAATATTGCTTTTGATTAAAAGCAAACCAGAACTATAACTATTACTTCCCTTCCCACTCCCCAATCACCTGATCTTTGAAAAATTCTATCACTAGAATATGCAACTGTCTTAAGGCAAAGTACTTGAGGACAAAAATATACAGTTGTTTTAAGCTACCTCCTGCTGTAGGACCATGGGGTGAAATAAAACATATATAACTAATGTTATATGAGATTTTATAACCTCACCTCTCATAGCCTTATTCTCAAGCTTTCAAAGTTTCTACCCAATGGATGTTATCTATCCTACAGGTTCATACAGGTTTATATTAGTTACCCAAAATGCAAAAAATGGCTTCCACATGAATTTTCTTACTAATTTATTTTAACTGGATGCTGCCAGAAAATTCTTTCAAATTGGATGTAGTTACATCTAAAAATACTCCAAAGCAGCCGGGCATAGTGACACACAACTATAATCCCAGCAGCTAGGGAGACTGCAGCAGGAGGATCACAAGTTCAAAACCAGCCTCAGCAACTCAGTGAGGGCCTAAAAAACTCAGCGATACCCTGTCTCTAAATAAAATACACAAAAGGGCTGGGGATGTGGCTCAGTGGTTCATTGCCCCTGGGTTCAATCCTTAATACCAAAAACAAACAAACAAAAAACCCAAAACATAACCATGACATAGATTGTAGGTATGCTTTTTAGATACTATATATAATTCTTGTATTTAAAATACAATGATAATGACACATAACATAGTATTGATCCATTTTCTCAAATTTAAATACCCTGGGGTTTCAAAAACTTAAACTTTGGAGAAGAGTATTATTTAATATTTTAATATTTAATTATTTGCATATCACTTCAAAAATGCATTGAAAACTTTAAAATTAAAAGTCTTTAGGACACGATTTATTTGGAATAGAATAAGTTACTTAGGATCATTATAAGGTAACTTATAAGTTACCAGATTCTAAACAGAAATATCTCCAGAATTAATTACTCATTTATCTATTTTCCTTAGCAGGAAGCCCAGGATATTATTTAATCTTCATCTAATAACTCCAATTTCCACCCATCTCAGTCTTACCTGGGGTTACAGGTATGCATTATCATGCCTGGCTTACAACACTGCACTTTTTTTAGTGTCTAAAATTCTAGGTTTTTTTTTTTTTTGGTTGTTGTTGTTGTTGCAGTGCTGGGGATTGAACCCAGGGTATTGTGCTTGTGAGGCAAGCACTCTACCAACTGAGCAACATCCCCATCCCTTTTTGTTTATTTTATATACTTGTTTTTCTATCTTATCCCAAACTCCAGTGATATTTTTTCTCTCCAGCTCCGAGTCACCATACCCGTTACCTTGTCTAATCTACATCTTCCAAATCAGTTTTACACTTTGCAATCAGCCAAGATTTTTAAACTGATCTTGAGTTTACTCCTAAGAAACCTAACATCCCCACACACCAAATGAAGATGGCCACTGGTAGCTAACACCTACTTCAGCAGTCTCAAACTGTTTTCTTGAAGGATATTATGCCAACAGAAAAGATGAATATATGGGGTTCCAGGTCATTGTATAAATCCAAGCAGCCCCATTACAATCAGTCTCATACACTGGATATTTACCAGAGACTGTTAGAGGAAAGGGTTCTGCACTAGCACTGGACTAAAATTATGCTGCTGCCATTTGTTGCTATGGCTAGGGTGGAGGAAATCACCATATGAGGTCTTTCCCCCTCATTAAAAAAAATACTGCCTTTAAACAAACTAAAGAAAAAGACTTCCCTTCCTTAAACGTGTGTTTAAAAGGCATATTATTCTTCCTAAGGATTTCAAATACTCTCTGTAGATCAAAAACAATACTAGGACTGGGGTTGTGGCTCAATGGTAGTGTGCTTGCTTGGCATGTATGAGGCTCTGGGTTCAATCCTCAGCACCGCATATGAATGAATTAATTAAATAAAGGTCCATTGACAACTTAAAAAAAAACAAAATACAAAAAACAATACTAATGTGGCTTGATATGACCAGAAACAGAAAACAATGCTTTAAATAATCCACTAAACCATACTGTACATACAGCCTTGGTTAGTAACCTCTAGTTATATGTTTCACCTTTTTTTCCTTTCTGTGTCTTCTATGTAATCACCTTGCCATATTACCTATGTAAGAGGGTTCTTAAGTCAGTGTGCAGGTTGACTATTACAAGGAATATAAACCAAAGGTTGAATCTTGGCAGTTTTATAATTTGTACATTTTTCTTTTGCCCTCAAATTTCAATGTATTCAATTCAAACGTTTAGCAAGTGCCCAAAATTATATCCAAACACATCAATCAAGATTGGTGAGGTTATGGGGCTGGGGCTGTAGCTCAGCTGGCGGAGTGTTTGCCTTGCAGGCGCAAGATGCACCAGGCCCCGGGTTCAATTCCCAGCATGCCTCCCTCCCCCCAAATCCAAAGTCTTAATGGCTTGATGCAACAAAAGTTTATTTCTCCCTAATTCACAATTCAGGTTGGCAGGAGATCTTCTGCTAACAATTCCTCAGGAACATAGGTTCCACTTAAGAATGCTTTCAAGATTACCTTAAGGAAGGTTAAGAGTTTGTGGCAAATCACATCCTACTCAAATTTTTACTCACATTTACTGGTCATAAAAAGGCACATGGCTATGCCTAACTTGAAGAATTACAGAAAAGGGCAATCCTATCATATGCTTAGAAGAGAACTAGACTGTTAGTGAACAATCTTGACTCTCAAGTTCCTCTGCTGGTCCAATATTCTCTTTCCGCATGCAAAATATACCTATCAGAAGACATCTGCAGAAGATAACCCAAATATCCCATCTAGTCACAGTATCAAGTTAAAAAACTAGGATCTATGGGTGGTATGAAAATAATCTCAGTACCAAAAAAAAAAAAAAAAAAAAAAAGAAAGAAAAAGGAAAAGAAAAACAGTCAATTATTTTCTTGCTCATCTCTTTCTTATAATACCTCACTGAATGGAGCCAATGGCGGCTAAAATACAATGTTTTCCAAGCTCCAAACACATTGGGTACATTATATGCCTTATTGCATTTAAGTTTTACCAAATGCTTCTCCTCTATCCCATCTTCCCAGGCTCTAAAATCAGTTTCCCTGCTACTGGACCCTTAAGCCAATGCCAGAGTTTAATTTTTTTTATTAGAGCACACAATTCCTTGTATCAGTTTTTATTTCAGTCCAAACAGGCTATTATATGGGCACGGTCCAATAAAAATATGATGCAAGTCACATAAGTAATTTCAAAATTTCTGGTAGTCACAGAAAAGATAAAAAATAACAGTAAAATTAATTTTAATACTGTTTCATTTAACCCAAAATGTCCAAAATAATTACATTTAAATCAATATAAACATTCATGAGATGGTATTTTACATTCTATTTTTTCTATCCTAAATCTTCAAAATTCCATTTGGTGGGGTTTGTTTTGTTTTGTTTCGTTTTTTTTTTAAATTTTCCTTTTTGTTTTTATACCAGGGATTGAATCTGGGGCATTTGCTGGGATTACATGAGTGTGCCACCACATCCAGCTCAAAATTCCATTTGTATTTTATATTTACACATCAATTCAACCTAGGCATATTTAAAGGACTTAACATCACAGAACTGGTGGCTACCATATAAGACAGGACAGAGCCAAATTATGTTTTAATAGCCCCTGAAATTATAGTGGCTGAAAACAATGCTTTATTTTTAAAATTCACTTCCATAAGTCAGCTCAGGAAAAGCATGCTTCCTCAGTTACAGGTCAACAATAATGCAACAGTAGCCTATTTCTTTAACTAAAGCAAGCTACATAGCTACACCTAACTTGGGTGTTCCCAGGAAGAGAACCAAAAATATTAGGTAGACAGCACTGGTGATTACCACACTCATTTTTCAAATCAAATTTAAAATTTTCAAGCTATATTTTCAAGGAATTCCTTTTTTTAATTTTTTTTATCCCTCAATATAACCTGCTTTAAAAAGCAATAAAGGAGCTCAGCATGGTAGCATTTGCCTGTTGTCCTACCTACTTGGTAGACTGAGGTAGGGTAGGAGGATCCCTTGAGTTGAGGACTTTGAGATCAGTCCAGAGAGGACAACACAGTGAGATCCCATCTCAGGAAAAATAAAGAGGGGGTGGGGTATGTAGCACTTACCTAACTGCATATGGGTTCATCCTCAAAGCCACAAAAAGAGGAGGGGGACAGGAATAAAATTATGAAATATTATGAGTCATACTATTTGAGTAAACTGCTTTTACTACTTACAAGATAAATAGTAATTGTATGACAAATAAAATTTCTTTACTATGGAACATAATTTTCCCTTCAACAGTGTTTCTGAAGATTTTGGAAAAAGCAATTGAAAAGATGTGAATAAAGCTCAAATACTATTACTTCATTGTGGCAAACAAGTACTCTGAATCCTCTTTAAAACATCTTACCAAGATTTTCTGAGTGGTTACTGTTGCTGAAACAAGTGCAGACAAGAAAAATTAGATGGGGAGAGGAAAAGCCACAATTACTCCTCAAAAGTGGGATGAAATAAGAAAAGCTAAAGACATTTGTACTGACTTTCAAGAAGATTTCCTCTTATAGCCTTTATGATTAACTCCCTGCCATTTATCACTAAAAATCAACTGCCTATTTAGTTAACCAAAATGTTAAGAACCAGTTATCTAGAACCACAGGTGAAGCTCTGGTTTCACAGGTCTAAAGCTAAAATCCCTTTCTCCTAAAAAAATGAATATTTCTATTCTACTCTATCTTCACTTGGGCATTCAAGAATCTTAGGAGCTGGGTGCTATACCCCAGTAGTACAGTGCTTGCCCAGCCTGCAGCAGGCACTGTTTTGCTTTCAAGCACCAAGCAAAAAAAGTGAATTCCTTCCCACAAA
Organism: Sciurus carolinensis; assembly: GCF_902686445.1. Classification (NCBI taxonomy): domain Eukaryota; kingdom Metazoa; phylum Chordata; class Mammalia; order Rodentia; family Sciuridae; genus Sciurus; species Sciurus carolinensis. Next base: position 123,218,947 of record NC_062215.1, read on the forward strand.
AATCTGTTTTAAAGTTGGGTGTTCTAACTTATTAAAGATCAGTTTAGGATAAAATAAGATATTTGGGGGTTTTGGTTTTGGTACTGGGACCGAACCCAGAGGTGCCCTTTTTGTTGTTTTTTAAATTTTGAGACAGGGTCTCACTAAATTGCCAAGGCGGGCCTTGAACCTGCAATCCTGTTTCAGTCTGAGATTACAAGTATATGCCACTGCAACCAGCAAAATAAGCTCTTTTTAATATACGCAGTGATAATATCTAGAACTTATAGGTAATTCACGTAGATGCTTTTCTGATGGATAGTAAGATAAAACCAAAACTCAAAACTGTAACTATCCACTGATTCCAAACTAAATTTTCTAATGCCAGATGTCAGAGGAAAGAGAAATTTTTTTTTTTTTTTTTTTGCAGTGCTGGGGATTGAACCCAGGGCCTTGTGCTTGCAAGGCAACCACTTTACCAACTGAGCTATCTCCCCAGCCCGGAAAGAGAAATCTTATAACCCAAAGAAATATTACTCACTAAACTTTATTATCCTAAGAAAAAAATTTTAGAAATGACAGAAAATGTACACACTTTTCTGCATGTTTAACTGATGTTTATTAACATAGTAGTTACTTACAGTTCCCACTCCACCTCAAAATTTCCCCAAACATCTACCTTTTATTAACTAATTCCCATGCTCAGTTTATCTGCTCTCCCAACTTCGATGGGGTTTATAACTTCTCTCCTACATTAATTCCAGTCTCACATCCTGACCTCATCTCTATTTACACTATCAACAGTTCCTTCAATCTAGTATCACAAATCCGATCAATTAAAACATATCACTTGGCCAGACTCCCTCAGTTACTCTTTAAACTCAGTTCATGATGTGACTTTTCTTATTAAAACAGTAGATACATCTCTCATTCCATTAACTAGTCACTAATCTTATAAGTTCATTCCTTGAAATGCCTAGTATTTTACTTCCTTACTTTCATTAGTTTATCCCTGTTTATCACTACCTTCCTTAGGGCTTGTTTCTTCCCATTACAACCTATTACTGAAATAGTCTTCTCAGAATTGATTTATTCATGTTATTACTCTTCAAAAACTTTCAGTGGCTCTTTAACTGAACTAAAAATAGTAAAATTCTCATAGCTAGGGTCAGTATTCCACACTCTTATCCTATCTACTCAAATGAAATGTGCCATATCAACCACTAGTCACCAAATAGCCTCAACTGTTATTCATGCTATTAACATTTCCCTAAGTAGTTCTTCATAATTAACCCAATGACATACTACTAATCTCTTGAGATGTATAATCCAAAATAAGAAAAAAGATGTTGCTTTGAGTTCTTAAAGGATCAGGTTTATTTTTCAATGAATTTTGCAGAAATTGTGATATGCTAATGAATATTTCCACGATTTATTTAATAATACCTATTTAACCACTTATAAACCACTTTGGGGGAAATGCTCATTATTAAGCTGTCTCCTGATTACTCAATGTGCTTATGCACATTGACAATGCTTTCTATCTTGTTAGTAAACATCTTTCCCTCATCTCTACCTATACAAATATAGACACCCCCATTCAAGTTCTCCCCTTTCATGAAGTCCTCACTGACAAATGGAGCACTCTGATTTCCTCTGAACTACACACAATTATCTGCATCATGAAATTTAGTAATCTATCACATTGATTCATACTGTCAATTATGCACTGATTTATAGTGATGATATTGTCCCATATTTCTGTTATTAACACTCCAACAAATCAGTAAGCCTTTAGAGAAATGAACATGTACATACTCCTCTTTTATAGCACCCAGTTTAAAAAAAAAAAAAGTACTACTTATTTGACTGAATATAGTTTCACTCTATCTGTTCACCTTCTTTCAAGTTTTTGAGCTTTTACTCTGCCTTTGGCCAAAATATAAGAAACAACAGCATTTATAAGTTGCTTTTCCCTTCACCTATAAGTAACACCAAGGACATCTCACTGCAGTTTAGTGTAAAGAGCCAACCCCTGAAATTTATCAATTACTGTCTTTGTATTATAGGAGATAAAAGGAGCAGCAAAACAATCTAGAGTCAAAATCTACCTTCACGGCTTTTACAGAACCATAAAATCCTTTCTACTTGAGAGCCAAGTGAGTGTTCACACTTTGCCCAAGCTGTTACTATGAACAAGGCTTACTAACCCAAGCCATCACAGGGAATTTCTGGCACCAAAGTCCAATATACTACTAGTATGCTGTTTCTCTTAAAAAACTTTTGTAATCCACAATTTCCATTCATCAAAAACATGAGAGGATCAAACATTTTCAAAAGCTTTTTATTATATAAGATCTCAAATACATACAAAAGTAAAACAGTATTTAACAAACCCCAATATACCTATCACCCAGCTTCAACAAACTTTGGGGCAATTCTGTTTCATCTATAAGCCAAATTACTTCTGCGTGTGTGTGTGTGTGTGTGTGTGTGTGTGTTTAAATCTCAGATATAACATTTCATTCACAAGTATTTCGATATGCATTACTTAAAAACAATGAACATTTTATAAATCTTTCAACATGTTATTCCTACAGCACATAAAATCTATAGTGTTAAAAGAACTTTGCAACCAGTCAATTCTACTAAATTCCCTCCTATGAAGGCAAGACCATCTAAAATTCCTTCAGCTTCTCTTAGTACCTCCCCCTCAAATTTATATACTCATTTCTGAAATAGATAAATAGATTCTAAGTCAAGGGTTTTTATAAAAGCTACAAATTCAGGGGCTGGGGTACAGCATTTGCCTGGCAAGCACAAAGCCCCAGGGTTCAATCCCCAGTGCCCCCCCCCCTCAAAAATAAAAAGCTGCAAGGACCTAAGGGATTAAGGAAAGAAACTAACCTATTAATTACACTTTTATATCTTTTCAATTTGTGCCTTGTGCCATTATTGCCTATTCAAAAAACAAAACTTTTTAAAAATTGTAAATGAACTGGAAAGAGAAAAGATTAGAGGCAAAGAAAATAGTAGACATTATAACAATACCTTAGGAGACCAATAAGAGCCAGGTTAACAAAATGAGAATGGATAGAAAGAATAGTTCACAAAAACATGGCAGAGAGAATCAAAAGTACTTGGAACTTTTTACTTGGGAGTAGGAAAGAACCAACGCTGTACCTACCCCCTAGTAGCACACAATAACTGGAGAAAAAATAAAAGGGTGCTAATTATTCAAGTGGGAACCCAATACTACTGCAATTGTTTCACATCTCAATTCCCAAATTTTCTCTGAAGACCATTTCATACCTCTCAAACTTCTATGCCCAACTTCTACTATACCTGTGGACCTATATTTCATCTTGCTTGCCTTCTTCAAATCTTTTATTCATTTTACGTTCTTTACAGCATCAATTTTCCAGTCTTTATTGAAACATTCTCGGAAAAATTTTCCCTTAACCAAATCCACCTCCAGTTACCATATTCTTTTTTTGAACTTCTTCCCCCCATTAAGTCATTCTTGCCAGGTTTTCTGCCCTTGCACTCCACTGAATCCACTTGTTGAGGGCCTTGGACAACCATTAGCCTTGCTCTTATCTCCCATTCTCTATCATTTTACATATTCTGCCTACAATGTATGAAAGTTACTCCCACCACCATTCTTAGGTAGTTTATTAATTTGGATTCCTGGTTATCATTCTCTCCAGGAAGCTTCTTCTGTTTCTTTTGCTGTCTCTTTCTCTACTTCACTCTCTAAATGCTGGCAATGCCCTAGGACTCAAGCCTCCAAAATTTTCCTCAATTTTGGATTATTTTAATCCTCAGTTGCTGAATTTCTATTTGTTTTATTTTCACAAGCCTGCAATGTCATTTTTATTATGGTCTCTAACTTAAAATTTTGAAGCTTGACTTTTATTTCCTAGACCACAGCAAACAGTTGTTTGGGTCCACATCTGATAATTAATTTTTATATCTGGAGTTCCAATTGTCTATTTGGATTGTTTCCACTGGTTCTTCTGTCTGATCTCCTCACATGCCTGGTTACCTTTGATTCTGCATTAGACATCTCATTTGAAAAATCTGGAGAAATATTTTCAGGATGAAAATGGTACCATTTTTCAACCTCTATTATATTTCTTGCTCACAAAGTAATTCAGAAACCAGCTGCACTTCAAAATCCCTTGGGGATTTTTTTTTCCTAGGCCACATACAGAGCAATTAAATTAGAATTGGGAGGCGGGTGAACACAAGTTGTTAGCAATTTTTTAGAAGTTCCCTGTGAGATTCTACCATGCAACAAAAGGTTAAGAAGCTATATGACCTGAATGATTTCATCTTGTCACATCTATATACATTAATGACACCTTACATTTTATCTCCAACCAACCTGAACACCAGATTCTGATATCCAACATATCCAACTATTTATTTAAACACTACTATGTATATGTACTAGAAATTTCAAATTCAACAAAGCCAAACCAGAGTTCTTAATTCCCTCTTTAACCTACCCTTTCTCAGATTTTCCTTACTAACAGTCTAGCCAAAGTCACCTTCCTCTTTTTCCTATATTATTCTGTCAACCTTGTGCTTACTTTGCCTCAGGGATCTGCTCGTAAGTGACAAGGGACACTAAAATCATCTCACAAGAGGAGGAGCCCAATACTTTTAAAAGTCTGGAACAGAGGTCATTTTTATTAAAGGGGAACTTTAAAGAGAGAAATTCCATAGCCCTGATTGGGGGAGGGGTAGTTCAGCCAATATTTTGGAAAATCGTTACATTAATTTCATACTTATCAAAAACGCAAACCACATATGTCAAAGTATTAAGCATTTTCATCTGGGTATACTATGCCTAGCACAGAAAAATGCTTTATGCTGGAAAAAATAATAATTTATCTCTGGATCCCCTGCTTCTTGGGGAACTTACAAGACCTATAAGCTCTATCACTGAGCTACAACCCTGACCCCTATCTCCCTCTCTTATCAATTAAATAACACACCAAGAAAAAAGTTTTCCTAAAATCTAATATTCCCAAAATAAAAATTTCTTAGTTTTGGGCTGGGGAGATAGCTCAGTTGGTAGAGTGCTCACCTCGCAAGCACAAGACCCTGGGTTCAATCCCCAGTACCACAAAAAAAAAAAAAAAAAAAAATTCTTAGTTTTTATTTCTAAATAGGCTGTGTACTATCCAGCATTTTAATTCTCATTTGCTTTAACTTTACTTTCTCGACAAGAAAAAAAATTTTCCCCAGTATGGGTACTGAATTCAATCCAACGGTGCTCTACGTTATATCCCCAGTCATTATTTTTTTATTCTGAGACAAGGTCTCACTAAATTGCCCAGGCTGGACTTGCAATCCTCCTGTCTCAGGTTCTGAGTAGGAATTAAGCATGCACCACCACTTTCAGCTCCTTTTCTTTAAAACTGGAAAAAATTCAAAACAATGTCCTTCTGGAGTACTTCTTTATTTTACCCCCTTTCAGACAACACTTCAAGTAAACGTAACCACTTAAAAAAATTCCATTCTGTATTTAATTCAGACAGTGTTTCTATTTTGATAACACCTGATGAAATCACCTTACTAATACTTAATGCTTTGTAAGAGACTCTCAATTTCAACACCAACAAATTCACAGAAATCACAAATTCTGGAGACATTTCTAACATGTATCAAACGCCATAACATTAATCTAAGTAATCTTTAAAAACTATTTTCAAATATTTTTAAGAAAGAATTTTCAAATGTTTGAGACTGTCTTCAGAAGTCTGTCATCTTACCAGTAGTTCTAAAAATTTTTGGTCTGAAAACTTGTATGTGTATGTACTTGGGGGATTGAATTCAAGGTCTTACACATACTAAGCACACGCTCCTTCACTGAGTTACACCCCCAACCAAGGGCTCTTTTTTAAATTCTTAAAAATTTCTGAGGTTCCCCAAAAAACTTTTCTTTGTGTAGGATACACACACGTGTTGGCACACATACATGCATGCATATATATATGTATATATATATATATTTACCACATTAGAGGTACTTACCATATTAGAAATAAGAAATTTAAATTGTTAAAATTCATTTAAAGTAAATCCAATAGAGTACTTGCCTAACATGCATGAGGCCTGGGATTTGCTTGACACCATTAAATATATATCTCTATAACATGTTAATATAAATTAACATTTTATGAAAAAGCTGCCAAAAAATGCTTTATAATAAGAGAAACCATGTTTCACATTTTCACAAATCTCTGTAATATCTAGGTTAAAAGAAGGCAAGGGTCTCAGATCCAATTCCACATTCAATCTCTTGCAATATGTGCTTTGGGTTGAAGTATATGAAGACACCTAGTCTCACAAATATATGCAGCTGGAAAAGGGAGGAATAATTTAATAGCCTTTCAGGTAATTGGATTTTCTTTGATACCACACCAAACTTGACAAGTGGCAAGTTAGTTGAATATGGTAAATTTTTCACACTTTGTTATTGATCTATTTTATACTTTGACTGGCTCTTCTACCCATGTAAAATAGGTTCATCATCTAAAAGCTATGGACAGTCAGGCAGGTTAGTACACGCCTGTAATTCCAGTAACTAGTGAGGCTGAGGTATGAGTTTAAGGACTATGTCAATAACAATGAGATCCTGTCTCAGAATAATTAGAAAAAAGTCTGGGATATCACTCAGTGGTAAAGGCAACCCTGGGTCCAACCCCTGGTGTTATGTGTGTATGTATGTATGTTTATGTATATAAATGTGTGTGTATATACACACACATACATAAAAATAAAAAATAAAAACTACTAATTAACTGAATTTTTCACAGACCTTCCAAGTGTTGGTATATCTCATTATAGTATCAAGCACATCCTATTTATTAATATCCCCACCCATCTCATCAGAAAAATGTTAAGTATTAAGAAGATAACAAGCTCATAGTAATAGATCTGAATTAGTCAAAATTCTAATTTTCACTGGAAAGCCTATATTTTATCACTAACAAGAAATATTGTAGGGTTTAAATGACAAGCTTACTTCATTTATTTTTGCTTAATTATTTGTCACTTAATACCCGGTCTCAAAAACAATCACTTGTCATTCTTTCAAGTAAAAACAATGTTTCAGCTTGTAACACACAAGATTGTACAACTAGGAAAAGTACTTTCTTTTCAAAGTAAATTATCTTTATTTTGGTATGCAATAGAAATGCTTTATTAAAGCACACTTCCCTTTGCCTCACAAAAAATATTATATAGACATCAAAAAGAACTGCAAATCAAAACCATAATGAGATACCACTTCACACCAAGTAGGGTGTTTATTATAAAAAAATGGTCAGTAACAAGCATTGACTGGAATTAGAGAAACTGAAACCCTCATACAATGATGATGAGAACACAAAATGGTGGATTCTTTTTGGAAAAACTGTTTTAGCAATTCCTCAAACACAGAATTACCATAGAACCAAGTACCCACCCCTAGAAATATACCCAAAAGAATATCCATGTCCACACACAAAAAAACCACAAATGTTCACAGCACCATTACTCATAATAGACAGAAAGTGGAAACGATTCAAATGTCCATCAACAGAAAAATGAAATTTAGTAAACAAAGGAATATTGGGTCATAAAGGGAAACGGAAGTACTGATAAATGCTGTTACCATGAACAAACCTTGAAAACATGGTACGTGAAAGCCAGACACAAAAGGCCACATACTATACAATTCCACTACTATGAACTAATAAGCAAATCTAGAGACAGAAAGACAGAGGTTGCCAGAAGCTAGGGTGAGAGGGGGAGGAATGACTACTAATAGGTATGGGTTTCTTTTTGGGGTGATGAAAATGCTCTAAAATTAGATAGTGATGATGGTTGCACAAGTCTGACTATATTTAAAAACTACTCAATTGTATAAAGATGAATTTTGTAGTATGTGAATTAGAATTCAATAAAGCTACTATTTTTTAAAAGATATGCAGTACTAAAGGGTTGAGATTTAGTAAAAACAACGGTTTTTATTGATTCATGTATGTCATTCTTCAGTGAAACAATTTTTTTTTTTTTTAGTTGTCAATGGACTTTATTTATTTATACGTGGTGCTGAGAGTCAAACCCAGTGCCTCACACATGTCAGGCATGCGCTCTACCACTGAGCCATGACTCCAGCCCCCAACAAACCTTTCTTTAAGTGCACAGTCATGAAAAATACTAGTAGTTCGGTCCTCCATCAGTGAAAGTGTGAAGGGGGGGGAAAATCAAGTAACTTCTTAGTATTACTATGAAAAGTAGTTTCACATAAAGGATCTCTGAAAAGGGTCTTGGGGATCCTCAACCATCCACAGATCACACTTCAAGAACTGCTGCCCTAAACCCAGACCCAGAAGGCACAAATGCAATTAAAGAATTTCCAAATACAGATCTGAGACTCCAGGGCAATTCCAACATTCTAAGTATATGTCCCAAATCTCTCAAAAGAAAAAGGATCTGAGAGTGGTGAGGCATGCCTGTAATACCATCGATTTGGGAGACAGAAGGATCACAACTCTCTTAAGTCTCAGCAACTTGAGAGAGATTTTGCCTCAAAATATTAAAAAAAAAAAAAAGAATTCGGGATGTAGCTCAGTGGTAAAGTGCCCTGGGTTCAATTTCCGATGGTGCGGGGGAGGGGGATTTAGGTCTAGAAGGTATCCTAAGGTTACCTAGTCCAATATCCCATATCCCATTTCACACATTGAGGAAACCGAGTGAGTTTTCGAGAGAAAAATAACCTGAACAAAATTACACAGCTGGTTTGTGACTGAGAGAGCTACACAGTATTCTACTCTATGCTAATCTGAACAACCAAATAGAATGCACACAACGTTTAAACCAAATCACACCAAGGTCAAACAAGACATACTAGCTGCAAAATTATATTCTGTAATGCTTGACAACACTAGATGTCAAAACATATAAAACTATTTTATATACAAATATAATTGGTATAACAAAAATGAAATCTTAACTTAAAAAACTACAAACTTTCAAAGAACAATTTGGAAGTTACTCTGATGTCTACTTACAAATAAACCTAGGGATATATAACCTTTACTAAAAGCTATATACTAATAAATACCTGAAATTAAAAAAAATTCCCCATATATAACTACATTTTTTATGGAAGGACATCATTTAAAACTCACCTGCAGGACTGTCAGCATTCTCTCCTGGATGTAGCTGTATACCAGTAGAATCTATAGAGTTTACTGTAACTGTCTGTAGATTTGGCAACTGACCAGTGCTTAGACTAACTGGAGTTGAAGTCAAGGCTCCACCTGCTGCAACTTGACCAAGTGTGAGTGTCTGGACAGGCGTCAAAGTTATTTGTTGGGCAGCAGTATTCTGTATTTGCAAATTCTGCAAGTTCTGGACCCCTTGTACTTGAAATGTTTGCCAAGTTATCTGTCCAGAAGGGGTCACTGTCTGTGCCTGAATTAAAAAGGTTCCAGGATTCAGCTGCAATTGAAGATTTTGCAAAGCCTGCTGTGATATATTCTGACCACTGGCTTGCACACCATGGATTGTCTGTGGTGTAATACCTTGCACAATTTGGGCTTGACTGGTTGGCTGCTGAGAATCTTGAAGTTGTAGATGTTGTACAACAGGCTGTGCTGTAGAAACCTGAATATTCTGAGCCTGTGTCTCTTCGGAAACAGGCGACTGGATATAATTTCCCTGAAGATCTGAAGAATGGACTTGCCCACTAGAAGTAGTCAAGCTATTTGTGTTCTGTTGTAATATACCTGTACTATCTATTGTAACAGGCAACTGTGATGAAGAGGATGTTGGCACAAATAAATCTGTATCAGTATTAGTTTCATTAATATCAGGAGAAACCCGCTCACCAGTCCTTTCTGAATTGTCTGAACTATCCATAGCTTGTCCTGTGTTTATCAAATGTCCATCGGCATTAATGCCTGCAGTCATTGTCTGAGAACTGCCCGAGAGTCCCAAAGAATCTAGATCAACACTATTGATTGGTACAAAGGTAATATTTCCTGGCAGACCAAGAGGCACATTAGCAACTACCTGGGTTTGGCCAGGAAAAGATGAACCACCAATTGCAACTCCCTGAACCTGGACTTGACCAGTCTGTGGTATGAGATTCTGGATATTAGCAGGAGGTGTTCCAGAGGCAAGTAAGGTTTGATTAGAGCCAGGAATGATCTGAATTTGACTGCTTTCTTGATTTATACCCCCATTATCTGAAGAGCCTGTGAAACCAATCTGAACCTGCTGACCATCTGTTGACTGAATCTGTGGTATTACTTGATATTGAACATTGGGCACTGTACCATTTGATGAATCTGATCCTGGTGCAACTGAAAATATTTGTTGATTCTGCAAATTTTGAAGGGGAAGGACATACTGCCCACTTGAAGTAGCAGCACTTGGAATCTGTACTAGATTACCAGCTTCATCTTTTATAGTTGTAGGTGTGGCTGACAAAACCTCCCATCGGTTTGGTGCTCCTCCTAACTGTGCAGAAGCCAAATCACCTGTCTGGATGAAGAAAACAAAAATGTTGTGATATATTTTGTGGTATGTTTAAACCAGTCCTAAAAAAAAAAAAAAAAAAAAAAAACTTGTGAACTTGTAAAAATTGTACTACCTAAGAGTGAAAATCCCCTTAATAACACAACATAACTCAAATACAAAAGCAATACTACAAACTACAATAATGATCCTTCCAGCTTTGCAAAGGAAGGTCATTCTATTTAATGATGACCTGATTCTTTTTTCTTTTGTTTTTTGGAAATGGAGTCTTGCTATGTTGCCCCAGGCAGGTCTTGAACTCATGCATCAAATGATCTACTCCGATTATCTTTCAGTTACTCCCTATAATCTCTAATGTTGTACAGTTTTTTTTTTTTAAATAAGTGGAGGTGGCTAGAATAGAGTATGAACAGTTTAAACCAAACATGCCAACTACTTAAGAGCTAAGTTCACAACCCACTAAAAAGTATTAAAAAGTATGCAAACCACTAAAAATGTCAATAAACCAGGTGTACTACAATTGAAAACAAAAAAGAAAGTGCAGTGTTATCAAGTTATCTAAGTTAGAAAAATAAGATTTATGTATTATTGTTATAAACCTTAAGTCAATTAAAGCTATTCTTTTGTGAAATGTATTAAGGTACTTCAGAATAAACTCATAATTACTGGAATTTCATAAGCATAACATCAAGTTCTTCACTTTTATCATGAACTACTAAAAAAAGAAAAGAAAAACCATGAAATCTTATAAAAACTTCATGAGGAAAGGTTATTATTGCTCTGTGACTACACAGTAAAATAGCCCCATCTGAAAAGTTTTTTTAGAATCCAAAAGCTGGAGACTTGATTTAGTTTTACTTACTATTCTAAGATTTCTAGTAGAATGCCTGACATAAATTTTTGTATGCTGTAACTGGCAAGAATCTCAGGTATCACTCCTATAGTTTACAAATTAGGCAACACTGGGAAAATGTCAATGACGAAAGCAGAAAGCAAAAGGAAAAGGAAAAGGAAAAAAAAAAAAAAAAAAAACCTCACAGGCATCAGGCCATCTGTAATCGCAGTGACCCCAGAGGCAAATGCAGAGGGATTGCAAGTTCAAGGACAGACTCAGTAAGCTAGTGAGACCCTGTCTCAAAATTTTAAAAAATCTTGCATGCCAATGTCAAAAGAGTAGATTTTGTTTAAGGGAATGGTAACAATAATATCTAACATTTAAGCTTTTCTTTATATGTAAGTATCATAACAGGGCTTATAAGACTAACTCATTTACTTTCTTTTTTTTGGGGGGGGTAGTACCAAGAATTAAACCTAGGGGCACTTAACCACTAAGCCACATCGTTTTACATTTTATTTTGGACAGGGTCTCACTAAATTGCTTAGAGGCCTAGCTAAATTACTGAGGTTGGCTTTGAACTCAAGATCCTCCAGCCTCAGCCTCCCAAGTCACTGGGATTACAGGTGTGTGCCACTGCACCTGCCCAGTTAAAACAACTATATTTCGACAGAATTTACCATCATCCCTATTTCATAGGATCAGAAAATTGAAGGACAAAGTCACATAGTTAACAAGTGACCAATAAAGGATTTAAAACTAGGCTAAGATTAACTCCAGAACTCAGGTCCTTAAACACTATGCCATACTTGTACCCCACTAAGATGAGGAGTAAAGTCACTGGGAATAGACCCTATATGATTTACCATCAAAATCAAGCCATCTCTATTCCATTTACTTACAAACCTATCTACGATTTTCTATAACTCCACATGTCATTAGATAATGAGAACATAAAAGCACATCTAGCCTAGCACTGTCAACTTACGACACACAACTGGGCTTCAAGGGATTTCTGAATCCTATAAAACAGCATATCACTTTTTGAAAAAGCATAATTTGGGGAAGGGGAAGATAATCTAAGGTTTCATCAAATTCCCAAAGGGGGTCCATAAAAAAAGGTTAAGACAAATACTGTTCTCCTAACTTAGAAATTCCAAGAAGTTTAATGCAAATAATAAACCAAAAGATCTAAAATCTTTCAAGGAAACTCCTTATTTTTTTGTAGTTATTTATCCATAAAGGATGAACCATAGTTGAATGACTCAATTCAAACATTTGAACATACCTGCCAAGATGAATAAGAATGAATGAGTAAACAATACAATCTCTATTTTCAAACGGTTCACACTCCATCCAAGCAGACGTATACAAACTAACACAATGTGCAAAATGGCATATGCTAGCCACATGATCGAAATATTATGTGGGAACAGAAGATGGGGAGGAAGATTTCACAGGCAAGATATAAGAAGTATTAAAATATGTAAGATTTCACTGTTGTTAGAAATAGAGACACTAAGAAAGGTATAGAAACAATTACAGACAAAAAGAACAATATGCTGATTGAGATTGAAGTTCAAAACAGGATCTAGAAAGGCTCCTATTTATAGACAAAAGTAATGGAGAACAAGACTAGACATTTTTATCAAGGCTTGTAAATGGCCTGTAGATCCTACTAAATTGTTTGGACTTTATCCTGCAGATAGTGAATGAAAGCTATAAATGCTTAATAAGCAAGTGAATGGTGCAATCACATCTGTATTTGATAAAGATAAACTAAGGCCCCCTCAAAGGAGACTGAAAGAAAAGTAGAAGAGACTAAAGGCAGAGAAACTGGAACCAGTACCAGTCTACAGGCCTGAACTAAAATAGTGATCTGTCTTTGAAATACATACTTATTAAACTTAATAATTTTAAATTTGAAAATGGAGCACCAGACATCAAAGTCCCATGTCATTCACCTTCAACTGGTATCAAAATTGTAAGTTTAATTCAGCTTTCCTAACATTACAGTAACAACTCATGTTTCACTTCAGTCTTTTGACATTTTAAGTAAACTAAGGCTATTTAAGGTCTGTATACTAAAAAACAGGTCTAAAATCCAATCTTTATCTTAAGATTACTGTTCATCTGGAGAATCAACTGTGAATTATTTCTAGCCCGTGTTAAATTTACGAATATTTTTAATAAGAGTACACTATCTCATACATAAATTAATTTTATAATACTGGCATTCCAACCATTTTCCTTTCTTTAAAAAAATGTCAAGTTTACGGCACCCTAGTTTTGTTTTGTTTTGTTTGTTTTTAGAGAAAGTCAGATACTCAACCACCAATGAACAGCTTTCTCGTCAAGAAATTTCTTGAAAATAAATATAACCACTCCAATGACAAGTCTGAGTAAATATGTCCAAGTTACCCTCTCCAGAAGCTAAATAAAAATAAACTGTAGTACTTTTTCCCCAGCAAAACAGGTCATTAAATGAAAGGGAAATCTCTAAGACAAAATGAGGCACTATGACCTTCTCTGAATAAGCCCAAGGTAAAAGGCATATATAAAAAAGATCTGTGAAGCTCAAAGATGGTGGGGACAACAAATAGCTTAAGCACAAATATCAAGAAAACAAAACAATTATTTTATGTAACAGATTCACAGTTTTTTAAATCTGCTGTGTAACAGATTTTTTAAACAGAATGGGGGGGGGGAACCTCACCAAATCCAACTCTGATGATTTCAACTACAACTATGCTTAGAGGAAGGAGGAATATTGCATGTTCACAATGGGCAAAAATAGTATCTTGCAGGGAGGGTCACAAGAATCAAAAAGAAAACGTTAAACTTTATGAACTTTATACCACATTGGAATCCCAAGTTTTCGTAATTAATGAGATTAAAAGAACAGATTTTAAAAAGCATCCATTAGACAGCTAGAACAACTGCTGGCATAGATTAAGATTAATATATAATTTACTGAATGAATAATTACTGGTATTTTACTTTAAAAAGCATTGCAAAGAAAATGACAGAAATGGAATGATAAAAACAAATCAAAAAAACTGAGGTATCAGAACCTTCTAAAAACACTATAAGTCAATTTTACACCTATTTCCATAATTCCACAATGAATAAATCACAAATGTTTCAAAATTAAAGTTTTCTAAGTCTACTCATTTGCAAAAGAAATTTCATCAGCAAAATTTCTCCCACTGAAAAAGATAAAGTAAAATAAATAACAAATAGGAAAGGGATAAATCAGAAAGTCATGACACCAAAAACATAAAAATATTTTATATTACAGACTATTGGAAGCACTACAGAATCAAAGCAAGAGAGACAAAAACACAACCCTGGGGGAGGTGGTGGCACACATCTGTGATTCCAGATACTCTGGAGGCTGAGGCAGGAGGATTGAAAATTCAAGGTCAACCTCAGCAATTCAGTTAGACTCTCAAAATTTTAAAAAACAGGGCTAGGGATGTGTTTCAGCGGTAGTGCACTTGCCTAGCTTGCACAGGTCCTGCATTTGATCCTTAGCACCACAAAAATGAATGAATGAATGAATAATGAAATGGATTAGGGATGTAACTCAGAGGTAAAACACTACTGGGTTCAAACCCCAGTATTTAAAAAACAAACACACATAACCAAAACAAGAATTAGTATTGGATAGAATGATACAAACAGTATTACCCTATGTATACGTATGATTACATGAACCTAGACAGTGTACAACTATAGAAATGAAAAGTTGTACCCCATTTGTGTACAATGAATCAAAATTTAAATTTAAAAAAAAGGATTAGTATTGGTTCAGGTACAAGACAAGATAACCCCCTATATGAACTTACAAACTATAAGAAAAATCCAATGTTTTTCTTAGACTAATATTCTTTTTGGACAATTAACAAACAAAATATCATCATTTGGCCATGAAAGTTGGTATTATTGTAAAAAGTTGTAACTGAAGATATTCTAAGTGTTCCTCTCTCTATAAACACATAATCACAAAATGAAGAAGACCCCAACATACAGCAGCCTTGTGGGGGCGGTGGGGGGGGGGTATCAGGCAGAGGACAGTACCAGCAGTAATGTTACCACAGCAAATTCAAATTCATTACAAAGGTATTCTGGGATGCAACTGTGCATAAAAATGAAAGGGAAGGGATTGAGAGAAAAGAAAAAAAAAAGGTGAAATTTCTTAGAAGATACCTATGGAACAGGAAAAGGAAAAAATTCATACCACTTATTGCACAGCATTTTGAAAGGATAATTAACTTCTCCGTTCCCACAGATGGCTATATAAAAAGCCTAAAATAGGCAAGGAAGGAGTATAACTGAAAACAAGAACAAGTGTGAAGCTTAAGTGGAATCAAACTAAGAACCATTCTTAAGCAAACACTCAGATTTCTTGAGACCTTCAAGGAACATTAATAGAACTCAAACAGATTTCAATGACACTGTAGGGCTTAACATATAGGAGTAATGACCTTTTCTTGAAATAAGCTACTATTAATTTTTTTCAGTTCACCAACATTTATGTGCTAAACTAATGAATACTAAATTTACAACTTAAACCAAAGATCAGGCAATGACTTGTAATATTTATCTGTTCAGTTTATTTCACTACAGTACTAATGAAATAAGCATTATAAATAATCCTTAAGTTCACACAAAAGCAATTTGTACAAGTTGATACTTGCATAAAGGTATACTTTTTTTTATTTCAGGTTTATTACTAAAATAAACCACAACATTTTTAGTAATACAGTATGAAAGGCTTGCTTCCATCTTTGGGAATCCATGCTTTGGGACATTATATATAGGCGAGAATGCTTTTGTGACAGTGACCGGAGTACTATGCGAAGGGCAACAAAACACCCTTGTCTGGGATCCTCTTCTGTAACAAATTCCAAATTCACATCTTTAAAGCAAACCTTTCCTGCAGCTAGCTGATTGCCTTTCAAGGCCCTTTGAAATCTTGAAATATCAAGCTAAACTGGCATAACATTTAACTTTACGTGTATATTTCCACTGGGTTTTAAACACAATACTACATGCAATGTGGTTATTACCAGATGGATCCTGGAGCAGAAAATGGACATTTATGGAAAAACTGACAAAATCCAAATAAATTCTGTAATTACTTTAATAATTAATATACCAATATTAATTTCCTAGTTTTGACAAATATGCCACGATTCTAACATTAGGGGAAGCTGGGTGAAGGGTACGAGGTAATTTTCAGTTCTCTATTTTCAACTTTCCTGTAAATCTAAAATTATTCCATAAATTTTTAAAAACACAACTACAAAATAGCACTGACTTCTCATGATTCCCAACAATTTAATTAACTAAAATGAGGTTATTATCTAAATCCATTTTTTTTTTTCATTGTTGTTTTTTGGTTATGGGGATTAAACTGGGGGTGGGGGGGACACCTAACCACTAAGCCCCATCCCCAGTCCTTTTATTTTGAGATAGGGTCTCATTAAGTTGCTCAGAGACTCAACTAAATGGCTCAAAGACTCACTAAATTGCTGAGGCTGGGCTTTCAACTTCGATCTTCCTGCCTCAGCCTTCCTGAGCTGATGGGATTACAGGCCTGTGTCCATTTTTAAGTGGGGGAAAAAAAATGCCCATGAACTGGAAAAAATAATTTTTATTTTTGCTAAGGCAAGCATCTAAGCCAGTCTTACCAACTTCACTTAAAGTGAAAAATTTTATGTAGAGATGCTAAACATACCCCAACAATGTATGTTCTAAGAGTTTGCTGGTAAAACTATATTTTCATTTTATTATGATTGCCAAATTATGAGGTGTCTGACTGATACATCTCATATCTCTAATTCTAGTTCATGTTCGGTTGGGAAATGTGTTGTCAGTGATTATGTGATAATTCAGAGAAAGATCTAAAGAGACATGAAAACAGGAAGCAATCCTATTGCCATAGTTGGAGACATTATTCTAATCCGAGGCTTGAGACTAACACATAACATTTTCACCGATAACTTCCTTCTTCACTTCACCCTTCCCCCATATATAAGTTGATACCTAAACCTGGCAAATTTGGAGAAAAATTTCAGTCTACTTGGAAAAAAGTAGAAGAAATCTATTTTTCAATTTTATTTGTGCAGTGGTTCATTAACAGTTCATGTGTTTTGGCATTTTTGGTGTATAGAAATATACTTCATAAAAATGGTTTACCAATCCATAGATTTGTTTAAATAACAATGTTTTTCACAAACATAATTTTATGCTTTTACACTTTAATCTACTTACAAAAGCACACCTAAAACATTAAAACTATTCACATCCCCCATAGCACAATTTGAAGCACTAAAATTCCAAACTATTTACCAACAGTATAACTTAGCAAAGCATTAGCTTAAACTTGTAATGCCTACATACTACATATTCACTATACCAAATATCAAACTTCTGTCTACTGTGACCATTCAAAACATCACTACACAGGCCAGCATGGTTGCAATGCCTGTATGCCAAAAGAGAAGCTTAGGCAGGAGGATCCCAAGTTCGAAGTCAGCCTCAGAAACCTATCAAGGCCCTCTCTCAAAATTAAAAAAAAAAAATAATAATTTGTAGCTCAGTGGTAAAAGGGCCCCTGAGTTCAATCTCCAGTACCCCCCTCCAAAAGCCACCACCACAAATCAATTCCTATAGTCCAAAAAAAATTAGAGAAGGGTTTCAATTATAAACAAACACATCTACAGATTAAACTAAAGCAATAGCAACGATCCAAATATAAAATTCGTAATTAATACTCTACAATCTGTTACTAACTAATTTTGTCTTAAGCATTCATCTTAACACTGCCAGTTCCTCCCCACTGCCCAGACACTGTAAAAACCCTTCCAAAAGAAACCCACCACATCCTATCGGATTACGGTCATAATATAATGAAAAAAGTTTTGCCAACCAATCCTACTGTATGATATGCATTAACGTGCGTGTAAATAAAATTCCTCACCTGTACTTGTTTCTAACACTGATATTCATATTCAATTTCAAAAGCTAAAGTACTACGTAAATAACTGCTAATTTCAACGGCTGCTAAATAGACTTTTACCAGGCTTAGGAAAAATTAATACAACTTTGTAGTAGTCTGCAAAAAGTAAAATTCAACCATTTTGAAAGGTCACTAAAAGAAGCACTCAGTGTTCATTCCTGCATACAAAGAGTTCAAATTAAACCTTTACGACTTAAGTCAGTAAGATCTAGTAACTTTCAGCAGAAAATGCCCCAGACTCAAAATTCTAGAAACTAAACACACTGCCTCTCTAGCTGATACTATCTATGGCCGATAGGCTGTGCTTGAAAATGTAGTGTTCAGCGAAGGAGTTTTCAGCACAGATATGAATTGCTCAAACATCCATTTTGGAGTCCCCTACCCCCGCCCTCTCAGACTTCATTTTGTAGAGAATTTTGAGCGAGGTGCCACAGTGACAATCTCAAGAAAGCCTGTGCTGACTTGAGATCAAAACAGGGATGCATAGAGCAGGAAAGAAGCCCTGACTCGGCGACCCGCGCGTGTCGCGGCCGCGCGGGCGCTGAGAAGGCCTTTGGGGCCGGCGCGCCGCAGGCCCGGGATGGCGGGCGCAGGGCCGCGGCGGGGGCGGGCCGCGCACGCGGGACTTACCGCTCCGGTGGCGGCGGCTGGGGCCCCGGCTGCGGCGGCCGCCTCCTCCTCGTCGTCGCCCGGCGATGGCGGCCCTATCTTGCTGCAGGTAGCGGCCAGCAGAGCGAGCGGTGACGGCTGAGTGTCCTACCCCCGATGGGCGGGTTCAGAGAGGGAGACAGGGGAGGGGGTGGCGGTTAGGGCCGGGCCGCCGCTCGCACAGGAAGTGCGGCTCGGTCCTCGCCGGCAGCGCCCGGGCGAGCCAGCCCGCGCTCTCCTCCTCCTCCTCCTCGGCTCTCCTCCCGCTCGCACGCACACCGGCCCCGTCCGCGGCAGGCCGACGGCGGGCTGCGCGCCGGGCCTCCACCTTCCGCCCGGAACCCACCCCGGGAGGGCGCGCACACACACACGCACAAAAAGGCGGCGGGCGGGGGAGCGCGGGCGGGGTCGGAGCGTTGGCGCCTCGGGCGGGCAGCTCCCGGGGCGGGGGAGGGGAGGGGAGAGGAGGGAGGGGAGCGGCGAGGGGAGGAGAAAGCGGCGCGAGGGGGGAGCCGGGCCGGGGCTCAGCCGCTCCTCACCTGGGCCGCCGCCGCCGCCGCCGCCACCGCGCCGTTTCCGTGCTGCTGCTGCTGCTGCTGCAGATACTCGCCGTGGCCGCCGCCGCCGCTGCCGCCGCTGTCCACGTCCAAGGCAGCCATTTCCTCTTGTTTCACGGGCTTTTCGGGAGCTGCAGGCACAGCGCGGGGGGGTGGGGGTGGGGAGGAAGGCGGGTGGAGGAGAGGGAGGGGGGCCCGCGGGCCGCGGCGAAATTACTCCGAGCCCCGACCGAGGCCCCTTCCCCTCCCCCACCCGCCCCCCCGGCGGCGGCGGCGGCGGCGCGGCGGCTCCCTCCTCCCCTCCTGCTGCTGCCCCCGCCCGCCGCGGCTGTAACCCTCCTCCTCCTCTTTCCCTCCTCCTCCTCCTCCCCGCGCTGCCCCTGCCCCCTCTCCTCTCCTCTCCTCCCCTTTCCCTTCGCGCCGCTCGCTCTCACTCGCGCTCGCTCCTCTCGCACCGTCAGTCACTCACACACGCCCGCCCGCACCCGCACACAGGGGGATGCGCTCCCGGCGGACCGGGCCGCCTGCCCCGGGGTCCGGCGGGGAGACGGCGTTGCTGGGGCTAGAGGGCTGGACGGTGGCTGGCGGGGAAGGGAAGAAGGCGGAGGGGAGTGCGGCTTTCTGCCTCTCACAGACACTCGGTCGCACACTCGGGGCCGGGAGCCGGCGGCGGCGGCCCCGAGCTGGCTGTGGTCGGCGGCAGCGGCGGCGGCAGCAAGGGTTGCTCTCTCTCTCTCGGCTTTACGTACCGGTCATAGTGTGTTTAGGGCACCTCAGGCGGGGCTCCCCGCCGCCTTACACATGGTGAGGAGCGAAGGCGGCGGCGGCGGGAGAGGATGCGGGAAGCGGCGGCGGACACGGCCGGAGCGGTCCGGGGATTTTTTTTTCCTATTTTGATTGACTGTGCGGGAAACACAAAAGGTGGAGCCTCCAGCCCAAAAGGGGGGAAGAGGGTGACAGCCCGCCCGGAAGTCCCGCCCCTCTTCTCCGCGCTCATTCGCCGCCACGCTTTCCGTCGGCTGTGCTCATTGGTCCGGGTGCCTGTCCGTCGCTTGGCCTGGCGGCGCGCTTCCTGTTTGCCCCCCGGGTGGAAGGGGAGAGACAATGAGCGGCCGTGGCGGCGTAGGTTCCCGAGAGCGGCTACGGCTCGCCGGTTATCCCGCTGTGCCCGCCTCGCTTGCCGGCTGCCGATGCCAGCCCCACGGCGCAGGCCTCTTCCACCTCGCTGACGCTCGGAGCAGGCCCCGCCAAACTGTAGGGGCGCTGAGCTGGGGAGGAAATCCGTCCCCGCTGGCTCTGGCTCCGCACGACGTTTCCTCCATGCCGGCGGCAGCCTCGGCAGGATCTCCCCAGGGCCTCGCGCTCTTGGAGCCGCCGCTTCCCTGCGCTGCCAGGAGGCCGCCGCCGCTCAGCCCCGGGGTTCTGCTGCGACCGCTGCTGCTACTGAGCAAACCAGACCCGCCCCGCGAGCCCGGGGGGAGGGAGCTGGTATTGGGGGAGACACCCCCTCCGAGGCTGGAGGAGGATTTTTTTTCTCACACATTCAGCTCTCAGATTCACAGTCAGAGCCATCCCGTTCCCATCCCCCTTAGACCTAGGTTTCCCACCCGGGAGGCAGGCATTTAAAGCAAAAAGAAATCTCAAGTCACCTCACGGGAAGAGATCTTTAATACTGACCAGTGGCACCAAAACAAGGTGTTTTTTGTACGAAGCATGTATATGTTCAATGAGACAGAACCCTTTAAAGAAAAAAAAACATTTTGCTACACACACTCTATTCCCTGCTTCTTAATCCTCCTGATATGAAGTCAAGTATCACCTGTAAAAACCCCACAATTGCCAACGTTTTTAAAATACTGAATCTCAAGTTTAACCCCCATGAATCACCTTAGTTATACTTTAATTTTAAGTCTTTCACCTAAGCTGTAGTAGGTTAACATTCCTTCCCTCTTTGGTTTCCTTGATATTCTTGCTGTCAACCTTGGGGGAAATGCTTAGGTTTTACATGTGTGTTCTGCCAACCAAGCGACATCTCTGCCTATTACCCTTAGGTTTGGTTGCCAAGGAGGTTAAATCAAGAAGTGGAAACGTTGCCCACAATATGTCTTTTATTAGAAATCAGACTCAAATCAGTGTTCCAATTATTTTGTTTATTACACTTCGTGTAATAAATGAGGTTATGCTAAGGTTGTAAAGTTGAAGCACTTGAACTGTGTGCACTAACTCAAAAAATTCTGTATCCATTTGCTAGAGACTTGTTTGCATCTCACTTCCAAAACATGCATACATACCTTCTACGCTCATAGGATGAGAAACTTGTGATATTTGGCTGCTAATTATGCAAAAAATCAACATTTCAGGGAATTGACCTAAAATATACAACCATACCAAAAAAAAAAGACTCGAAATTCTGAGTACTAGAATAGGATTCATCTTATATTAAGTCCTTTGGGTTTCATATTTTAAGTAGAAAAAATCACTTTGAATAGAATAGAACAAATGGTGTACTATTTTTAAGGAAAATAAAAGTGTTAGAATAAGCTGATGGGGGAGATAGAAAAAGAGGACTGGGTAATTTGTACAGCAGGACAGAGAAGAAAACAGAGTGGGAGCAAGGGAATCACAGTATTACCACTCTTTCTCCTTACCTAAATGTGTTGGATAGAGGGTAGCTTTTCCCCTGGAAGGGCTATTTTGGGTATTTTTAGATATTTTTCCAGGAGTAAGGGTATGTTTTTGGGGTGTAAGTACACTCTTGAAAAACATTAGTCCGGCCACCTCAGAGAATAAAGTACTTAGCCACAGAAATTAAATTAATCTCTTCTTTGATACCAACTGACAAATGACATGGAAACTTTGTTTTGGTTCGCAGACCATTCTGACACCATGCTCTTAAAAGATACATAAATCAAAAATGTTCACCACTACAGTTAGAATCAAAACCTCAGACTACACTTTAGTGCCATGGGTAGTATTTTAAGATGACTGGAAATGAAGACAGCATCTTGAAAGAATACTGTTCTTAACTATTGCAGTATTGTAGTCAAATCTTAAATATTGTTTAATTGATATTTTCTTCTTTCTTTCCCCACTCCCCATACTGGCAATCGAACCCCCCAGGTCTTCTGCCACAGAGCTATGTTCCCAGTCATTTTTTATTTTAAAACAAGGTCTATTAAATTGCACAGGCTAGCCTCTAACTTGGCAATCCTTCTATCTCAGCCTCCTAGTGGGTAGGATTACAGGTGTCCACCACCATACCCAGCTGATATATTTTTTTCTTATGGAAGGCTGCCTTTCAATGGCACCTACGGTTACATTTACACTAGAACCCAAAATTGCAGTTGCTGAACAAGGAGAGAAACACTGTGCTGGATGTTGTATTCTTTCCAAAATGACTTGAGGAAGCTCTGTGGTAGCCTGTTTATATAATGTAAGAAGATCTGGGTGTCACTTTATATCTGCTTACCCTCAATAGTCTCACTTTTTTGTTTTTGGTTTTCTTTTTTTTTTTTTTTATTTTTTGCAAATTTTCTTAATTCTTTTGAACTGTGACGAAGGTTGAAAGTCCCCAAAGGCATCTAGGTACCTACTGACATGGTACTTTTTCCTACAAAGAAATGAGGCCACTAAACATTGCTTAATCTACATCTGCATAAGCCTAGCCATTCTGTATTAAAAATAAGACTGTCCCGATTAATTGGACCACACCTGAAGGACTATGTATGCCCTTTCCTCACAGTCCCTACTTACGCCTTTCTTCAGTCTTGAACATTCAGGTAAACCTTATGTACCCATACTCTACGCGTTTCAGTCAAAACAGTGACAATTTTGTAGTTCAACTTAAACCAATATCTCATGAACATAACCTTTTTTGCTATAATTGGAACCCCACTTTTATTTGCCCTAAATCTTTAACCTGTTCACATTGGCTCTCCAGAATCTTAATTTGTTCTTCATACTTAACATCATCACTATCACAGAAATATTCAATTTTACATGAACTGTGTACTTAACACTTTCTTAGTTCATCCATATTTTGTCAAAAGCATACCTTGAGAGCTGTATCTCTTGTTTCTAAATCTAGTAAAAGGTGATTTTTTTTTAGCATTTACTATGTGTAAAACATTTCACAAACATTTCACATTTTACTTAATCCTCACAAGTCTACAAGATAAATATTGTAGATCTACCATTATATAGATGAGAAAAGAATCTCACCAATCAACATATCAAGTCTTGGACTGGGGTTGCTGCTCAGCGGTAGAGCGCTTGCCTAGTGAGGCACTGGGTTTCATCCTCAGCACCACATAAAAATTAATAAAGGTTTTGTGCCCGTCTACAACTAAAATATATGATCTATAAGAGACTTGAGAGATATATATCTAAAAAGACTTGAGATATATATATATACATGACACATATATATATATATATATATACACATGACATCAACTAATATCAAATGAGCCAACCATGTCCAAATCCTTGCTAGAAGATATATATATATATATATATATCAAGTTTTTTAATGATCAATTTTAAAATTTTTCCAACCTATCATCTGAAAAACAAAAGATAAAGAAGACATAACAGGAGATAAGGGTATACCTCAGGGACAGAGCATATGCTTAGAGCATGCTGGAGGCCCTAGGTTCGATCCCTAGCACCAATAAATAAATAATGTAGATAAAATCACCACATCCTGCAAGGATGCAATCTCTTTATATTACGGATTATGTATTTTGAATGCTTTAACCAACATCTGGCATGTAGATGTTTAATATTGAGCGGAAAATTCATCAAGACAATTGTAGGAAAATGAATGACAAAAATTTAACTGATATTACTGATGATAAAATTTCTTTGATCTTATAATAGTTCACCTCTTTCAAGATCACCATCCCTACACAAGTTAGACCCTCATTTTTATTTGAGCTCCATACCAAGGATATTACTGTGATATAAAAAGGACTGTTGTGCTTATAAGAAATCTGATTCTCTTCATCCAGGTCATTGACATTCCTTAGTATTCTAAAATTTCTAATTATCCACAATACTCCTGAAATCATCTTCATGTCAGTCTAGGAAGCTTAATCCACTGACATTAGATTTCTAAGTTGAGCCAATATTTCTACCTTGTTAATAACCTGTCTTAGAAGGATATGGAAAGTTAAAAATTCTCTTGGTTGTAAATTTACAATAATAAGAAATAAGGTGACGCTACTGAAGTATGTGATGTTTTTAAATGATGAGCAACATCCGTCAGCATAGTGCATTCATACTTTATTTCATGCTGTAGTCTCTGTGTTAAATAGAACTTTTTTCTTTTAATTGTATAAATAAGACACATGACATCAACTAATATCAAATGAGCCAACCATGTCCAAAACCTTGCTAGAAAAGATAAGAGGAAGGGGGTAAAATAAAGAATGAGGTGTCAGGGAGAAGATTGAATAAAATTGTAGAAAATATTGAAGACCATTTTTGTCTGCCTTGAAGAAATAGAATTTTTCTAACTTTGCCTAAAATGCCTGAAATGTTACATCATAGCATCACTCCATTTCAACCCAAGAGCTAAAGTAAAATATATATGCAACTATGTGCAGGGCATGGTGGTGCACACCTGTAATCTCAGCAACTCAGGAGGCTGGGGCAGAAGGATCACAAGTTTTTGAGACCAGCCTCAGCAACTTAGTGAGACCCTGTCTCAAAAAATAAAAAGGGCTGGGGATGTGGCTCAGTGGCAAAGCAACCCTGGGTTCAATCCCCATCTGACATGTAGATATTTAATACTGTACAAAAAAAGAAAAAAAAATGCCATAAATGTAATTGTGTGTGTGTGTGTGAATGTGTAGTCTTCATTCATTTTGTGTTTCTATAACAAAACAACTAAAGCTAGGTATTTTATTTATTTTTATTTTTTTTTATTTTTTATTGTAAACAAATGGGATACATGTTGTTTCTCTGTTTGTACATGGCGTAGGGCATGTACCATTTGTGTAATCATAAATTTACATAGGGTAATGTTGTTTGATTCATTCTGTTATTTTTTCCCTTCCCCCCCACCCCTCCCACCCCTCTTTTCCCTCTATACAGTCCTTCCTTCCTCCATTCTTGCCCCCCTCCCTAACCCTAACTCTAACCCTAATACTAACCCCTCCCACCCCCCATTATGTGTCATCATCCACTTGTTAGCGATATCATTCGTCCTTTGGTTTTTTGAGATTGGCTTATCTCACTTAGCATGATATTCTCCAATTTCATCCATTTGCCTGCAAATGCCATAATTTTATCATTCTTTATGGCTGAGTAATATTCCATTGTATATATATACCACAGTTTCTTTTTTATTTATTTTTTAAAAAAGTTTAGTTAGCTCATACTTATGGAAACTGAGAGTCCAAGATTGAACCTCCTCTATTTAACTTCTGATGAGGGCCTCCTCACTGCATTACAACATGGCAAAGAAGAGGGGAGGAAACCAGCTACATGCAAAAAACTAAGGTCCCTCAAGAACTACATTAATCTTGCCAGGTGTGGTAGTATATGCCTGTAATGCAGTGGTTTGGGAGGCTAAGGCAGGAGAATCATAAATTTGAGGCCAACCTTGGCAACTTAATGAGTCTTAGTCTCAAAAAATAAAAGTGCTATGGGTGTAGCTCAGTGGTAGAGCATCTCCAGGTTCAATCCCTAGTACCCAAAAGAAAAAATCTCTTCCAAGGGTGATGCACCCATGACCTAATTAACGCTTTGTAGGCCCCGCCTCTTAAAGGTTCCATTACTTCCCCAATGCTTATCATTCACACACACAAAGTTAGATACATAATATGCATATAGACATATATAACCCACAATGGATAATACATTGTGATGTATTCAGTAAAATGGAATTTAAAATAAGTGGAAAAAGAGATGACAATCATCATGGATAAATCACAAAAAACAATATTAAGTGAAAAAAGTAAAATTATAGAAGGATAAACAATTTAATATCATTTACATGTTTTATATCAGTTACAAATTTTAAAACATACCAAATTGTATGTTTTACTATAAATTGTCCTATACTATATATAGATACAAATGTGTAGTAACACTGCAAAGTCTTGCAAGGGAATGATAAATGCTAAATTTAAAATGGTGATTACCCTTGGTATGAAGAATAGAATGGGGTTTGGGTTTTCAAGAGGCTTTGTATTTTACAAGTTTTACTTAAGTCAGGATGAGCATATCATCATCATCATCATCATCTGCTCTATGCGGCTGCTCAGCCTGAAATTACATAATAATTTTAAACTTAAAAAAAAAAAGTAACAAATGAGAACATGATAGAAGCAGTGAAACAAATATTCCCAGGCAACTAATTAACTGCAGAGCTAAGGGAGAGAATGATTCAATATGACTAAGTGTTCCAGCTTTAGTAACTGGAAAGATGAACTGAAAGAAGGAATGTAATGAATGGGACTTGGTATGGGTGGATAATCATGAGAGTGGTTTTAGACTGGTGGAGTTGGAGTTGCTAGCAGGGAAACCATGACATGACCCCCAGACTAGAGTGTAGACTTGGGAGCTCTTGCCATTTTGACAGATCTTTTGTCCGTTTATCTGCAGACATGAACAAGCTTCTTTTTTTTTTTTTTGGTAGGGGGTACGGGGGATTGAACTCAGGGGCACTTGACCACTGAGCCACATCCCCAGCCCTATTTTGTATTTTATTTAGAGACAGGACCTCACTGAGTTGCTTAGCACCTCGACATTGCTGATGCTGGCTTTGAACTCGTGATCCTCCTGCCTCAGCCTCCCAAACTGTTGGGATTACAGGGATGTGCCAACACACCCAGAATAACATAAGTTTCTTATCTTTGAATACCTCCATGTGATGCTGCTGCTGCCTCTAGCAGTTGTCTTCTTTCCTTCCTTTCCTTTCCCAAAATCAATAGCTTGTTCTCTTCCTCTGGCCTTCTTAATTTAATTCTTCACCCAATTTTTACATTTGATACTTCCTCCTTAAAATGCTCTCCTCCCTTCAGCATCATCTGCTTTCTGGTTTTCACACAGATGAGCATTTCTTTGGATCTTTGCAATGCTGTTCCATTCAAAAAACTAGCTTCCGTCATGGAAGTGTTCTGTTTTTGCAGTTCATCCCTATAGCCACTAACCACGTGTGGCCAGTAGGCACTTGGAATGTGGTCAGTGTGACTCGGGAACTGGAAGTTTTCATTTTATTTAATTTTAATAAATGTAAATCTAAATGCCTACATGTGTCCCGTGCCTATCATATTGGACATGCCACCACTTTCGTCTCTTCTCTGTCCAGCCCTTGAATTCAGACATGACATGACTCCAGGCTATTTTTAATTCCTTGCCTCGAGCTTTTCTTTGAAGGCTCATGTGCTGGTTTTGTTTTTGTTTTGTCTTATTTTTGTTCGGTATTGGGGATTGAACCCAGGGGTGTTTTATACCAAGCTACATCCCCACCCAGTCTCTCTCTCTTTTTTTTTTTTTTTTTTTGCGGTGCTGGGGATTGAACCCAGGGCCTTGTGCTTGCAAGGCAAGCACTCTACCCACTGAGCTATATCCCCAGCCCACCAGTCATTTTTATTTTATTTTGAAACAGGGTCTTGCTGAGTTGCTGAAATTCTCACTAAATTGTCCAGACTGGCCTCAAACTTTTGATCTTCCTGCCTCAGCTTCCAAGTCCCTGCGATTACAGGTGTGCACACTGTGCCCGGCAGGGATTGAGTTTAGAGGGGAGGGCTGGAGTTAAAAGGAATGTTGAGCTTCCAGATGAGCCTACAAAACCAGGTGTGGCAGTGCATGCCTGTAATCACAGACTCAGAAGGCTGAGGCAGGAGGGTCACAAGTTTAAGGTCAGCTTCAGCAATTTAGTGAGAACCTGTCTCAAAAAGTATAAAAAGGGTGGGCAATATAGCTCAATGTTGGAGCACATCTGAATACAAAAATCCTCAGTTTTGAAATAAATTGATTGAATAAACTCAAACCTTATCTTTAGTTGTCTTCTGTCATCTGAGATCCTGTTCCACAGCCGTAAGCACTATAAATTCCTCTTGACTGTCTCACTTTGCCTCAAACTCTCACGTTCAACTCTGCACTCACAACTTATCTGCACTGCCCTCCCTTCTGACACTGTGTCTTAGACAGTGATGCCATCATTCTCTCAGAAGTCGGGTCATGAAATCACCTTTGACATATCTCTCCCATGGACAGCTGGTCACCAGGTGTCCCGTCAGGTTTTCCTGCACAATCTCTCTCAGAGAGATTGAAACCACAAAACTTACTGAACCCCAATCTGCAAGACATTGGATGGCCCCTTACCTTCAAAAAGCAGACAATCTATGCATGCAAGAAATGAAATATAACCATGCACAAATTCAAATGATGAGAAATAACAAAGTCTAAAATATATCAGATCCATTGCCAAAGAACTGCCCTCTGAATTCAGAATTCCCTGGACATCAGGCAGCTCCTTCTGGAAGGCATCAGAGCATGCCTTGCCCTGAGCAGGCTTCCACAGCCCTAGACAGGACTCTAGACTTTCCTGCCCCTTTGTGTTCTACATCTGCCATCATATTAATCTTCCTTTCCCTAGCTGAAAACATTTAGTGATTCCCATACAAGGGCATTTCTTGCGACTCCCCACTGTCCCGCAGTTGATCACTCTTACTTCTGAACTCATTGTCTGCCACCAACCAGGATTGGCCTTCCCTCTCCCCTATGTTCCTGCAAATCCTAAGGAGACTTAAAGCTTCAGCTGGAGTCCCAGCCTCTTTCCATAAAACCCTTGCTTCCAGCTATTGGTAATTCCTTCCTCTTTAACTTCCCATATTCCAGTGCACCCCTCAAAGGTACACTTAATGCTTGTCTTAGCTTGGTCAACCATGACTGACTGATAAGCACTTTGTGCATAAATATAATATCTTTTAATAATATCTTATAATATCTTATTCTTCCTCTGTAGTTTATTATTGTTTCTTTTGTTTTGTTTTGTTTCTTCTGTGGTTCTTAAGCAGTGAATGTCAAGGAAAGAGAGAGGTATGATTTGTAAACAAAACAGTTCTTGCTTTGTCCCTCAGGGACATTTTCTTTTTTTATAAGCTATGACATTTGGCTTACTTTAATTTCAAATATTACAAGAAAATATGGGTTTGTTATGCCTTACCAAAAGAGTCATGTTATTTAATGAAAGAGATCAAGAAACATCTCTACGGTGTTGAGTAAATAGAAGATAATCAAACAAAAGCCTATTGAACAATTCATTGATTCCAAAAAGCCATGGATTTGTTCTTTTGGGATTCATGTTTCAGACTTTTTATGTTAATAAAGAAACAGCAATATGACCTATTGATTGTAAAGGTGCCACAAAACTAGTATTAACCAATTGAACAGATTATTAAAAATTTATAAGGAAATGTTTAAATGTTCTTATTATGGATATACATAAAATAAGTATAATGCACATCTAAGTTACAAAGCATAATAAATTAGGTGACTCCATCATTTAATTTAAGAGATTTCTGGTAATGATAGTCTACCCATAATTTAAGGACTCTGTCATCCTTGGCAGCAAATGTCCTCATTTTTGCTCCAATTATTTATGTATAATTATGTGTATAGATAACATATATACTATTTATCTCATGTATATGTGTATATATCATATTTATATATCACATATATATATTTACATATCTCATATATTTCCAATTATTTATGTATAATTATATGTATATATAACATATACTATTTATCTCATGTATACACATTTCTCATGTATATGTATATATGTCATATATTTATATACCACATATATATTTACATATCTCATATATTTACATATAAATGTATATTTACATATAAATATATATGCATATATTTCAGTGAGTTGTTTTCTTAGTATAGTTTACCAAGAATATATTTCTTTAAGTTCTATATTCAATATTTTTGCCCTACTCATAGCATTTGAATTATTTTACTTATGGCATACTTATTTACTCATAAGTTTTACCTTTTTTACTCTATTTTGAACATTCTGACTTCACATTCCTGAGATAATCTTTCTACTTCATATTTCCTCCACAGTGGACTGAATAAGCCACTTATCTACTTATGTTCCCCGTCTATAAGTCATTTCATTCCTTCTTGGTATTGACTGACCCTCCCTCTTGTTTTGTACAACAAGCTTACCGCATGTTCCTTCTTCCAAATCACTGACACATAAAATGAATAAAATTGGTCCTAATATTGATCTCTGGAGCTTTGTAACCCATCCATTCCAAACTATTCCACACTTTGATATGAAAATCAATGTTTAATCGACTTAAGTAGTTCATCCCTATGCCATACTTACCTAACTTCTAAATTGGTTGCTTGTGGGGTGTCTTTTCATGGTACTTTATTTCAAAGCCCGAGTAATTGGTTCATGTCTTCCCTTAGCCAATACTTATGAGACCCAGAAGTTATTTCACATCCACCAAATAGGTATGATGAGAGTCTATGTGACCCCTTTTAAACTAAATAATATGCTGGGGGCGTGGGGAGTACACCCCTGTAATACCAGGAACTTGGAGGCTGAGGCAGGAGGATCACAAGTTCAAAGTTATCCTCAGCAACTTAGCAAGACCCTGTCTGAAAAAAAAAAAAAAAACTAGTAGAAGACTTAAAGAAAAAAGTTCGTGAGAACGGCCCCTGTCGGGTGCAGGTTTTCTCCCAAGAAAGTTTTACACTGGCTGTTTAATCGTGCAAACTTTTTCTTTAAATTAGGAATCGTTCATCTTTTTAATAATTTTATTTATTTATGTGGTGCTGAGGATGGAACCCAGTGCCTCACACGTGCCAAGCAAGTGCTCTACCACTGGGCCATAATCCCAGCCCCTAATTGTGAAAACTTTTTTGAGGAGAAGATAAAAGCATACAAACACAGGTTTAGAAATGAATGTTTTGAAAGTAGGTAAAGCAGTAGAATGGACAAAAGCAAAAACCTTTAAAAGCTTGTTTAATATATGCTAAAAGCAAAATGAATAACAGGTCAAATGAATAAATCCAGCGGGCTCCCCACAAATACACATGTATATCTCTGATAATGCAACAGAAGGGAGAAGTGCAACATATATTGTGTGCATCTGTGGTCCACTTGATGGCAGGGATCAGCAGGAAAATTCGCACATAATTGGATGTCAATAAATTTGAATTTTATCCGTCTATAAATTTTAACTTTTTTAGCCCTGTCTTCCTAGTATTAGTTGACTATTCCTAACTTGTTTTATGCTATGTTTAATTTATTTGTTTTTAATAAACTTTTTATCTTGAAATGTTTTAGATTTATGAAAATTAAAAATTACAAAGATTTAAAAAAAGAAATTACAAAGATAATAGAGTTCCTGTGTATCTCTAACCCAGATTCCCCAGTGTAGACTGACCAATTGTCCCAGTTTGCTTGGACCGTCCTGGTTTTAGCAAAAAAAAAACCCTGCATCCAAGAAAGCCCTTTCCCAGGCAAACTCATGTAGTTAGTCACCTCCACTGTGTACATTACCACGGTACATTGGTCAGAACTAAGAAACCCTCAGTGATGTTTAACTACTAAACCCCAGACTTTGGATTTCACTAGTTTTTCCATTAATGTCTTTTTTCTGATTCTAGATACGGTTTCCACATTACTGTTCCAAAAAGGGCAAAATCAAAATTGCATCAGTTTTTTAAAATTCTTTTTTAATGGTTCTGGGGACTGAACCCAGGGAAGCTCTACTACTGAGCTACAGCCTTAGCCTTTTTTATTTTATTTTGAGACAGGGTTTCACTAAGTTGCCCAGACTGATTTTGAAATTGTGATCCTCCTGCCTCAGCCTCCCAAGTAGCTGGAATCACAGGAGAAAATTGCTTCAAGTTTTAAAAAGTTTTATTTGGATTTTGAAAACGACAGAGCTTGTTTTCCAATTTACCTTTGAAACCATGAGACTTTAGTCTTTTTTCTATACATAATTTTCATTTGTAAAAGTCACATTATACCATTATGTGCTAATTTTAATTAACTTTTAAATATATATCATGGATATCCTTTCACATAATTTAACATGTCTGACATCATTTTTAATGTCTGCATAAAATTTCATAGTATATTATTTAACACCTTTTTAGATGAACATTTGCATAGATTCATGATAATTTCTTAAGATTAAATTCCTTTAAGTGGACTCGCTATATCAAAGGACACGCAATTATAAGGTTTTTATTTTTTTAATTAAATTTTTGTGGTACTAGGGATTGAACCCAGGGACATTTTACCACTGAGCTACATTCCCAGCCCTTTTTAAAATTTTTTTTGAGAAAGGGTCTTGCTATATTGCTGAAGCTGTCTTGGAATTTGTGATCCTCCTGCCTCAGCCTCCCGAGTTGCTGGGATTATAGGCTAATTTTAAGGTTTCTGATATGCATTGCCAACTTGCCTTCCCCAGTGAATAAATTACCAGTTCATACACTCAAGTAATTTATAAAAGTACTCATTTATTCACCTATTCACCAACTTTATTTTTATTTCCAGTCTGCCAATTTGACCATCAAAAATGTTTTTAGGCTGCATTCCTTTGATTTCTAGTGAGAGTGAACATTTTTTTAAGGTTAGTTCTATTGGTATTATACTGTGAATAACTTGTCTGGACTCTTTATCTAGACTTCTGTGGAGGCATTCATCGTTTTCTTATTGAAGTGACATTAAATTTTTTCTCTCAATGTGTTTCAAATATTTTTTCCCACTTTTTCATTTGCCTTTTAATATGTCTTCAAATTCAAAGGTGTGAATCGTGCCCATTTGTTTCCTGCCTTCAGAATGCTGTTTTGTGTTTGGGTTTGGTGTAGTTCTGGTTTCATGTGCAGCTCAGCTCTGCAGCCTGCGTGCCCCTGCTCAGGGCAGCCCTGCGTGAGTCTTCAGGACTCATAGCACTGCGATCTCATCATGGATCCACAGTGCGCTCCTTCTAATGAGGAAATACCCCCGAGTCCTCAGAGTCCCAAACTTTAGTAGATAAAATAAAGAATTGAAGACAAATTCAAAAGCACACTGCCCTGAAAACTGCCAAATTCAGTTTGCCATCGACCTCCAAGAAAATAAATTCCAAAGATATTCAGCCATCAGTAAAAAAAAGTGCATCTTTTAATACAGCTCAGCTCCCAATCTCCAGATGCTGTCTTTGAATGGCCTTAGTGCAGTACAGATTAGGGAGTGCCAGCCCACTGTATGTGGACCTCCGTACCATCAAGTGTGCCCCAGGTTCTTGCTCCCTCTGAGCAAGGAATCCCATCCTGGGCTCCCACCTCTTGCCGGGGTAGGGGGTGGGGGGATGTCAGGACTGAAAGTTATTAGAAAAAATTAGAAAGACTTAAAAGTCTTCTTCCTCTTTTTTTAAACAAATGAAAATGTTTTAAGACAACAAAAGCTTTACATTAAATTTAAATAAAGAAAAAATAAATAAAAAGGAAAAACCCAAGGCAAGAAGGCCTGGTTCACAGATGGTTCACGTGGTTTGCTTCTTTTTTAAAATTGGCCAAAACTGTATATACTTATGATATACAACGGGATGTTTCAAAATGTGTGTATACAGTGGAATGGCTAAATTGAGCTAATTAACATATGTATTACCTCATATCTTTTTTTTGTGGATAAGGATACTTAAAATCTACTGTTTCGCAATTTTCAAGTATATAATACGTTGCATTTAACTATAGTCACCATGTTATACAATAGATCTCTTAAATTTATTTCTTCTAACTGAAATTTTGCATCCTTGGCTAACATCTCCTCATTCCCTCCAGTCGCAGTCCGTTGGCAACCTCCATTCTACTCTGTTCCTGAGATCAGCTTCTTTAATTCCACATATAAAATGAGATTATACAGTATTTGTCTTTCTGTGCTTGGCTTATTTCGCTTAGCATAATGTCCTTCAGCTTCATCCATTTTGTTATAAGTGACAGGATTTCCTTCTTTTTGAAGACTGAATAGTATTCCATTTTGTATATGTATCATATTTTCTTTATTCATTCATCTGTTGATAGATACTTGATTTCAAGTCGTGGCAATTGTGAATAGTGCTGTAGTGCATATGGTAATTTTAGCAGATGTCTCAACGTACTGATTTCATTTCCTTTATATATGTTCCTAGCAGGTAATTGCAGGATCACCTGTGCTAGAGTTTGAATGTCCCCTCCAAAATTCATGTTGAAAGTTATTTGCCATTATAACAGTATTAAGAGAAGGGACCTTGCTGGGGATGTGGCTCGGTGGCAGAGTACTTTCCTAGCAAGTCCAAGACCCTGGGTTAAATCCCAGAAAAACAGACACACACACACACACACACACACACACACACACACACACGGTGGGATCTTTAAGAGAGATTAGATTTGAAGACTCTGCTTTCAATGAATGAACGAATGCTATTATTGTAGGAGTGAATTAAATATTGCAAAAGTAGATTTTTTTTTTTTATGTACTGGGAATTGAACCCAGAGGCACTTAACCACTGAGCCACATCCCCAGCCCTTCTTTTTTATATTTTTATTTAGAGATAGGGTCTCACTGAGTTATTGAGGCTGGCCTTGAACTTGCGATCCTCCTACCTCAGCCCCTTGAGCTGCTGGGACTACAGGCATGTGCCACCGCGACCAGGTCTAAAAGTGGGCTCTTAACAAAGAGGATGAGTTCAGCCCAATTTCTTCTCTCTGCCTTGTGCAGCTTCATTTGCCTTTCTGCTGTTATGATGTAGAAAGGACCTCATTGGATACCAGCACCATGCTCTTGAACTTCCCAACAGACCTGTAAACCAAACAATTTTTTTTGTTGTTGTTGTTCATAAATTATCCAGCCTGGGGTATCCTGGGATAGCAGCAGAACATGGACAAAGACATGATAGTTCTATTTTTGAAAAATTGAAGGTCCTCCATACTGTTTTCCATAATGACTGTGTTAGGTAGAAGTTCAGGGACACCAAGATGACAGAGATGGGGTGTAAGAAAGAAGCCACTGGAGGACAAGACAAGGAGATGAGTCCTGTCCCTGTTTATGTTACCATGACAATTCCCGCCACTGAGGACTTGTCACTATGACAACTCCTGCCACAGGGTCAATATTTTAAAATGACCAATGAGGGTAAAGTTGGCAGTATCCTAATTAGGTCTTCTAAAGTAACCAATGGGAGGGGAGGATTGAAAAATATTCTAATCAGGTATCATAAGATAACCAATGGGAGCCAAAGGGATAGGCCTTCAGTCCATCCATAGAGGCACGAGAACACCTCAGCACTAAGAAAACACTAACTTCCTTGAGCCTCTTTTGCTCCTCCTGCTCCGCTCTACCTTCTGGAGTGCCACTTCCAGCTCCGCCTTCAGTCAGTCTGTACTTTGCCTGTTACTTCTGAGTGTCTTGCTCAATTCTTTGTCAAGGACACCCTGACGGTAACAGCTGTACTGATGATGTGCTTTCCCACCAGCTGTGCGCAAAGGCTCCCTCTTCACCGCCCCCCCCCACTTGTTATCTTTTGATAAGAGCCATTCTAACAGATGAAAGCATCATTTGCTTTTGTACAGGGAATTAAGGGATCTTGAAGGCCCCCTCCTCATCCATTTTCCAGAATTTCCCCCGAACAATTGGTTTGTTTCTGAAGTGCCTTGGCGACCATAACCAGACAGGGCAGGTATTTATAAGAAACTGTCAAAAGTGGAATAATTCTCAGGAAGTACAGAGGTCTGCGTATTCAGATCTTCAGACATGCAGATTACCTACCTTCAGTTCTGCCCTATTGCCCTTGAGAGCCAGGTCTTGATGGAGAAAAGTACCCACAGGACCTCAAGGTGGGAGCAGTAAGGGGGGCCCTGCCAGTGCACTCACTGTGTACCTTCAGTCTGTCTACTGGGTAATCCAGCTTTGGTTTGAGGGAGAAACCTCCCTGATGTTAAACGGAACCTAAATAGTAAAGGAGACATGGTTTTTCACCCCAACCCAC
Organism: Sciurus carolinensis; assembly: GCF_902686445.1. Classification (NCBI taxonomy): domain Eukaryota; kingdom Metazoa; phylum Chordata; class Mammalia; order Rodentia; family Sciuridae; genus Sciurus; species Sciurus carolinensis. The sequence goes on from NC_062215.1 coordinate 123,255,559, forward strand.
TCACAACTCATAAAAGCTGGCCTAATTCTAAAGCTGCAAATGCAAACAACTCAATATTCAGCCAGCAACCCCAGGTCACACCCCTGATTCCAAAAAGCTCCTGCTCGATGAAGCTGTGTTATGGAGCTATTTTCCTTAGCACCAGTAAATTGCCTGCTTTCTAGAGTTTCCTTTTTGGTGACCCTATTTTGCCATCCAGCTTCAGTATTAATGCAGCATAGAAGGGGAGTAGGCGGGCTGTCCTAGCCTGAGCTGAAGCTGGGCTCCAGGCCGCGAAACAGTTTCGTCTGGGCATGTCTGCTGGGCTTGCCAGGAGTCTCTCTGCACAAGGGATTGAGGAGGCCCATAGAAAATAACATCCTAAGGCAGTGGGTGTGGGAGACACATCACAGGTATCAGAAACACCAGGCAAACTTTCAAAAATATGGATTCCCTGCACAAGTACATCCTTCATTCCGGCTATGTGTGTGTTTGTATGTGAATTTGAAGGTGCACATAGCCAGGAGCACTGCTTTAGGACCACAGTTGGCCCCTAGAATTATGCAGGTCAGCCCACCAGGGGTACTAAGGGCTCCAGAAAAAACAATGTGGCTTCCGTACCTGAGAGTCGCCAACACTGACAGTGTGCTCACCAATCGCTTCATCACTCCAGGGACTGCCTGAATCAGGAATTCTTAACCTAGAGACCGTGGACCCATGGGAGACCAGGAATAGGTACAAGGGTCAACAAACTCCTGAAAACTGCCACAATTTTCTAAGTGGACGTGATTATTTCTCTGAAAAACGGTTCTGTAAAACTTTCATCGCGTTCTCAAAAGACGATGTGATCTTCGAAAGGTTAAGAGCTACTGCCCTGGCAACTGCCAAAAAAACACTGGGGTGAGCAGATTTTGTAAGATCTAAAAATACTACGAGGGAAATATTGGTCTTTTTATTTTTAGTTAATATGACTTATTTTGACCTCAAGACTTCAGTGACCTGACAAAACACTGAGGATGTGAAAAATATGAAATCCCACCCGTGTGTCGAGTCGACTTTAAATGCTTCCGCCTCTTCCCCAGTCAGGACTCACAGCTTAAGCCTCATATACCTCTTTTGTAACCTAACTTTTTTCAGAGTATTTTAGATGTGAATGCACACCCATATCACTTCTACAAACTATAACCTTTGGGAGAAAGAATCATGCCTTGTCCATCTTCTTTCTATCTTAGGGTATCCAACACGACACATGTACCTAGTTATCACTGGGTGAAGGAATGAACACATCAGAAATCCTTTATATCAGTCAGGCCTTTTGATTCTTTCTACTGAAACCAACTAACCCTATTTCCTTGTACATTATACATTTTAAATATATTCCTTATAACATATTGTCCTCAGCGATTGATTTACCTATTTAGTTACCATCCAGTGTGTGCCCGTCTTGTCTGTTTACTTGATTGCAATCTGCCTGGAGGGTAAGGATCGCATGTAAACCCCAACTATGTAAACCGACAGGCTTCTGGGGAAGAACACACAGAGATAGCCAACATGTCCAGCGTCCTGGTGTATGGGTCCCACAGCACAGACACACCACAGGGACATGTTTCATAAGCTGCAGACCCAGACAGAATAGAGGTTGCTAGAAATGGTGGGAGGGAGAAAGCAACTCCAAATATAGGAATTAAGCAAAAGACCCAAATCATCAGGCTATGGAATGGGATTCTGAAGAGGAGATAAGTCAGAGAGAAGCCTGAACCTGTCTGTGGAAGGAGCGAGCAACAAGAAGGCAGCCAGACTCAGAGATGGGTGTGGTTTGACAACAGTTCAGAGCCTTGGAACTGGCTCCATGCAGGCTGTGAAAGAGCTGCCAGGTTTTTGTTTTGTTTTTGTTTTTTAACCCTATTACTCAATTTGTTTTGTTCCATCTTTGGGTCAGGTTTTTCTTGTGTTCAAAAATTTTCTGACTGCAATTATTATATGTAAAATGATGTTAATGAAATGGATTTATGTAGTCTCTTCTCAAAGTGGAACACAGGCAGAGTATTTGTAAACTGATCTGACCACATTCCTGGTTATCAGAGAGAGGCTCCCATGGAGACTTGGCGACTTTCTCCTCTTTCTCTCCTTTTCTTTTCTGTTTAATACTGTATTTACTTGTTTACACATCCGCCCACATGTTAACACACCCTTAGTTCCATACAATCAAAGTCTCCAGTGATTGTGTGATTTTTCTGATCACTTCAGCTTAAAGACTGAATTGTGTTACAGAATGATTATTCTAGGGATGTTCATTAACTAATAACGGGCAGAGTCACCGAAGTCAGACCAACCATTCTACAGGCAAGGCTCAATCTAGGGAGCATGATAGTTGAAGTTAATGCCAAACCATTTGGTGACTACATGGATAGCCCCAGAGAGCAGCCCTGGGACCCAACTATAACACCAGGGTGAATGTAATTAGATAAATTAATTTCACATGGCTCATTTCTTATCACAAGTTTAAGATATTCATTCATCATTCCCCAAGCTCCTATTGAGTACCTGTCTGTGGGATCCAACACTGAACAGAACCAAAATCTCACCCTGGGAAGTTTACATTCCAACAGAAAACAGAAAAGAATTCCATCTGGGTGTCAATCCTTGTGAGAGTTTTACATCTTCTCTAGATCTGAATTCTTGGAGGTTATTATCATGCTTGTACATGGTATTTGCATTTGTGGGGGTACTTGGGGTTGAACTCAGGGGTGCTTAACCACTGAGCTACTTAGGGCCTCGCTAAGTTGCTGAGACTGGCTTTGAACTTGGGATCCTCCTGCCTCAGCCTCCTGAGCCTCTGGGATTATAGGCCTGCACCACTACGCCTGACTGGTATTTGCATCTTTAGGCCCAAAATGACTTTTTTTTTTTTTTTTTTTTAAATCCACCTTCCTCACCCCCATCTTTGGAGAATCTATTCATTTCTGGGCCCCAGGTTCATCCAGGCCTTTCCCCTTTGTAAATGTACCTACTAAAGAGGACACTTTCCTCAGGACCTCAGCCTGCAATTCCTAGGTTCCACTCATTGGAAATGTCTGACTACTGAGAAAGGCTCTAGGACAGAGGCTAGGAAAGTATTTAAGGGTCTGGTTTAATTCACTTAATTCCCAGATGAGATCAGAAAAGAAAAGGGACTTGTCAGCATCACACAGGGGACCTCCTGGATGTGGCCCTCAGGTCCTCCATCGAGCCTCGTGCTTTTCTATCATATCACCCCCCCACCCACCCACACACACACACAGGAAAGTGACGCACCTTGTGGGATCCAGCAGGCCAAAAAAGCTAGAGGTGGGGGGTGGGCGCCATCAGAGAGATCTCACATCTGGGAATAACAAGAGAACCGAATTTCCAGTTAGACCAGAAATCCACCCTAGGCTATATATTTGAGCACCTTGGTATTATATCCTCCTTATCGCCCCAAACAGGATTAAAGCAAGTCATAGGTACTGGGGTGGGGTGTCCTGAAAGCACAGTAACCATGGGTCAGTCTATAGTTAAGTTAGAATTTTTAAAAATCTATATTCCGTAAGTGAATCCATTTATATGTTTTATAATTGTTTTCTCAGTTTGCTGGGATGAGCCATTTTGAAAGGATCCAGTGTTGTTACAGCTGGCTGGACTAAACCAAGAGGAAAGCATTTTTCTAGATCTTTTTCACTATTGGGACCAGGAAGGATCGCCACCTGAGCCACAGCGCTGATAAACATGGGACAGAGAGAACTGAAACCCTAGGAAGCTCCAGCTCACTTCCCATTTGAGATTTTCTCTTAAAAAAGAAACCTAACAAAATTTAAAACGTTAATAAGAAACCACATGATTCAAGACACCTATACATAATTCATTAGCTTTTAACAGTCCTTACCAACTAATCAATTAGCAGTTAAACAAGAGTAGGGTATGGTGTCAGATTTAATCTCTTCACATACCAGTTTTATTACTTGGGGCAAGATCCTTAACTTCTCTGAGCCTTTCTCTCTCCACTCATAAAGTGGAGATAATAAAACCTGCCAGTTCTACCTCTCTAGATTGTGAAAATTAAATGAGCAAGCATTTGAATGCTTTTTACAAACTGTAAGGTACTGTAAAAATTTAAATATCATTATCAATTAGCAACCAACTTAAAAACTTTCTTAATAAAACTCAACCTTAAATTTAGTAACCATATGAACTTCTAACTACTTTGGCCAGAGTTGGGGAGCCGTTTACATGTTACTGATGTCAATATTTTAGAAGCAAAGAAACAAATTCTTGTAATTACAATCATGTGATTAAAATATTCTTTCTTTTCTAAAAATATAGAATTTCCTTTTCTTATCACAGAGAAAGCTACAAAATGAGCTACTGGGATGAGTTTTCCACGTACTTCGTAAGCAGATAAGGTACTGTTCACTCAGTTGAGTTCTGGAACAGAACTCCAATCTGAATTCTGCCCAGTATCAACTGCACATCCTTCAGAGCTCTCACAATTTGATGTCTAGGAAAATCTTATTTCTTCGGATCCTATACATTTTTTTTTTTGTACTGAGAATTGAAACATAGGGACAATTTACCACTGAGCTTCATCTCCAGCCTGTTTTAATTTTTATTTTGTGACAGGGTCTCAGTAAATTTCTGAGAGTCTTGCTAAATTGCTGAGGCTAGTTTCGAACTTGCGATCCTCCTGCCTCAGCCTTCTTCATTGCTGGAATTATAGGAGTGTATCACTGCACTCAGACTGTGCTTTTAATTTTCCACCATGGAAATATTCATTTCTTGGTCCCAAATTGCATGAAAACCTTCTTTGCTGAGACAAGCAAAGAGTTGCCACTCTCAGTTGCTTTGATCCAAAACTGTTTCTATAGCTTTGGCTGCCTAGACAAGTTGACTAATGGACAGATATTTATTTACTTGCATAGGACCAAGGGATATCCTTACAGTGCAATAATTCTTAAACCCACATCTGCCAACCTCCAGGGTATAATTAGCATTATTTTATTTTATTTATAAAATTGTACCCTGTACAGCACTGCCCTTGGGTGTTAGTAGAGAAAATGAGCACATTATAACAAATAAAATATTACAGAACAACAACTAATAGCTCACACTAATTAAAAATGAGAACTCATAAAATAGTCTTATTGCCAGGCCACTGGGAAGGAGCAAAATCCTTTAACCACCAAGACTGGGACACAGTAGAAAGAAGAGATTTTTCCTAAGCAACTGAAGAGACAGGCAGTGGTAGAAGGAAGAAGCACAGGAGAATAGCAAGTTTGCTTTTTTTGGTGCTGGGGATTAAACCCAGGGCACTTAACCATTGAGCCATATCCCCAGCCCTTCTTATTTTTTATTTAGAGACAGGGTCTTGATAAGTAGCTTAGTGCCTAAATTGTTGAGGCTGGCCTCTAACCTGCAATCCTCCTGCTTCAGCCTCCCGAGCCATTGGTAACAGCACACTTTAGTAGGGAACAAATTACATAGGCCCACAAAAGTCCCCTGAGTAAGGTAATGAGTCAGTACTGCCCTGATGATCACAGCTGAGCATGGTTATATTTGCTTCTTGAACTGTCTAGTCCAACTGAAATTGTTAACGGAAGTCTTTGTTTAACTTTCCCAGTAGTCTTACCTGATATTATCTTCCTCATTTTCTCAAATGGGAAAAGTAATATATATATAGTTTGTTTTCAGTGCTGGGGATCAAACCCAGGGCCTTGTGCTTGCTAAGCAAGTGTTCTACCACTAAGCTACACCCTGGGTCCCCCATCCATCCTTTTTTTTAGTTCATTAGTACTTAAAAACCTAAATAGAAGCTATCCAATCCATATAACTAACTACAAATACATATTATAAAAAAGTATACATATATACAGATACATACAGTCTATACATTCATGTATGTCCATGAACTTACAGGCCCTTCCACAGATCTGACAACACAGAGAAACATAATTAATCTATAGTCCAAAATACAGAGCCAGTCCACTTGACTTCCTTAAAATAAAAGAGTACTCTAATTTTTCTTTAAGTCTCTACAAAGTTTTGCATTGCTATCAAAATATTTTTGGAAATTCTGTAATGTTTCTCCTTTTCCCTGAGCTTCTTATTTCTGGCAAGGACTAAACCCCAAAATATCTTTCCTCTGGGACACTGAAATAACGGTCCCAAAGCAGCTGCCAGAGCCATAGCTATTCAGAGATTGGGGACAAATTTCCAAGGAAGGCCACTTGTAATTCTAATTGAGTCAAAAGCCTAACCTAAGATGTTCAAAGAGCAGGTGTGGGGCGGGCTTTTGTGTGATCTTTATGGATGCTCTCATTTTCGTTCACAATTCTATCTGCTGTTTCACTTCCGTTTCTTCCCTCCTTTGTCTCTGCCCCACCCCTCTTCTGGGTTTTAACTGTGCAGAAAAGTCAACCAGTGCCTCTTCCCCCAGGGCTCTGAATTCTGCCCTGTGACTTGTCCAAAGCTCCCTTCCTATAAAGGTGCCCCAGACCTAGGTTCTTGTTACCCAGGACCACCTTCCCCAAGTTGAGAGCAAGTTAGAGGGCACCTCTGGGGAGAGGAGCAGAGGAAGAGAGCAGTCTCCACCAGCAAGCACAGCTGCTTGCCTGGCCCAGACTGAGAGGCTTCCTGCAGATATACAAGGCTTAGACCCATCATGTGGCACCCAGGGGCCTTTGTGCTTGTGCCCACGCTACTCACCTAGAGGTCAGTGGTTCTCATCTCAGAGTCACCTGGGAATTGTTTTAAAAAATACCTTTGTCAAAAAAAAAAAAAAAAACTATATTCAGACAAAAACAAAAAAACCTTTGTTCAGGACCGTTGAACTGAATCTCTGGGCCTGCGCCTGGGCGGGCGGTGCAATTTTTTTTTAACAGCTCCCAGATGATTCTATTGTGCGGCAGGGTTAAGAACCACGATGTAGATTCCGCTCATGGAAGTGATCCAACCCCAAGCTTACTCTCCCTTCCTTCCAAACACACCCCAGGAGATTCCTCTGCCTATTCTCACACCAAAGATTTCTGGGAGCCAGGAAATAAAGTCAGGCAGCCTAGGGAACACTGCTAGGTTTAGAAAGGAAGAGGGTTGGAAAGGAAGGTGGTGCCAGCATGGGCGGATGCTGTGCTCACGGCTCTCCCTCCCCTCTCTCTGGATGTGGGCTGCATGCAGCTGGTGGACAGAAGGCCACCTCCTCTCCCAAGGGCCTGACCCTCCTAGGATTGGGGGGATAAGATACTTTAAGTATCACGATGTTCAGTTTCTTTCCTGCTGGGCTAGGAGAAGGGTAAACAAGCACTGGAGAGCCCTGGAGGCTCAGGAACTACAATGTAGAGACTCCAGGGAGAAGAACGTGATCCCCAGCCAGCAAAAGACAATTTAAAAATTAAGTCACATCTATGCTGAAAGGGGTGGGATACAATAACAAATATGATTTTACATGCAAAGGAGCTTGAGAGGCACACAGCTGTGGGCGCACATGACGCAGTCCATTCGTAGTCACAGGAAGGCCAGGGACTCTGCAGGAGTGTGTGTGTGTGTGTGTGTGTGTGTGTGTGTGTGTGTGTCTCAGTGCCCCAAACCACTCGGGTCCCTTCAGACCCTCTGACTATTCAGCACACAATTAGGAAAGACTAGGCAAACCTCCATTTGCAACCCAGAGCTCAGAAGAACCCCTCTCTCCACCTTCCTGGGATGTAGACACCCCCAGGTTGCTTAGGCAACTGGTGGACCCCCTCTGACACTTCTAGGCCAGTGGCTCCACTGGGAGGGGCCTGCCCCCGCTGCTGAGCTTTTCTGCTCAGAGCTTCTTGGCCATCTGCCTGCCTTCCTCTGGCACGTTTATGCTGCTGTTGCACTCTTGGCTTATTCTATACAGAGGTCTCCCTGCCTCCACCCCTTTAGCTGTCTCTCTCCCCAGATGTCTGAGTTTATGTGGGAAAGCATGTTCTTACAGCCTATTAGGGTTTTTCAAAGCCAGGCCTTCCCCTGCAGCCTTGGGAGCCCGCCATGTCTAGGCACTGTGTGAAAAGGCTTGGACAGGGTGTAACTGGTTTGCGTTCTCTGGGTAGAGTAACTAAGTGATTCTGGGTTTCCCCTGGCACTGTTTTGATTCATGAGTATCCAAAACTCAGGTTCTTGCCCTCAGAACGGCCATCTAGATCAGCAGGATTAATGCGCATGTGTGATATGGATGAGCTCCAGCTCCGGAGGAGCAAGGGGGATTACATTGTTTTATGCAATGAAAATCCTCCCCATTCCCGCAGCCTTGGTGCCTCCAACTTGATGAAATTCCATTACCTGGAATTTGGGGTTGTCCCCCCTCCTCCTCCCCCCTCCTTCTTCTCCTTTTCCCTCTTTCTCTCTCTTTTCCCATCTTTCTCTTTCCCCAAAAGAAATTTAAGCAAAGACCCAATGTGAGAGAGTGATATCAGATAGTGAATCTCAAGGCCTCCCACCATGTAGCGCCCAAACTAGCATGTGTCTGGACCTGCTGGTCACCTGCTCTCAAGCCAACAATGCAACTCTCTAGAAGCAAATGTGTGTACCTCCCAACTTTAAGAATAGTTCTTTAAAGGATATACATCTATGCAATCTATTCCATCTGTATTGTGACCTAATAGTCAAACCAAGGTACACATTAAATGTGATTTTTTTTAAACCAACTAATAGTGAAAATTTATTAGAATGGAAAGGTACAATTTAGTAAAGAATACAATCTACTTTTTATTTTTTTATTTTTCAAAAAAATACCTTTGTTTTATTTATTTATTTATATGTAGTGCTGAGGATCTAACCCCGTGCCTCACATGTGCTAGGCAAGCACTCTAACACTGAGCCACAACCTCAGCCCCTTTTTTTTTTTTTTTTTTTTTTTTGGGTGCTGGGAATCGAACCCAGGGCCTTATGCTTGCAAGGCAAGCACTCTACCGACTGAGCTCTCTCCCCAGCCCCCTCAGCCCCATTTTTAATGTATTTTTTAAAACCTTGTCACAGTGATCACATGCTGTGGCTGGGCATAAGAATACCCTAAAGGCAGATCCTCCCACTGGAGGAGCAGGCAGGAAACACCCTGCCTGGAACAAATGCTCCTGCTGCAGGGGTTTCTTGTCATGCTCATTTTTAGAAACCAGAAAAACATGAAATGTAAAAAGGGCTTCAGTTCTAACCATCCCACCCAGGCCTGGCCCCCAGAAAACTAGGAAATGGGCCAGGCTTTCAGCCCTGATCTGTCCCTGGAAAGACATGGACCCTTTTGCCCAGTTCTGGGTGGACTGAGGCAGCTCTGGGCACGTGCATTCCTGAAGACCTTTTGTGCAGCAGAGCACAGCAGAGAAATCAGAGTTGAACATCAATGAGTCAATGAAATAATCACCATGATAAGGTAATAGGACCGCTAGGATTCTTATTTACTTCTGCTCCTTACAGACTTGTGACTTTGGGCAAGTCATTTAACTTCTTTCTTCACCTATAAAATGGTGATCATTATGAACTCTGCCCTTGGCTCAGGCTCATCTTAAGAACCAGATGAGAACCTTTAAAAACTTTTTTGAAAATATAAAGTTGAGTTGTAATCTATTTAGAGTCTTCATTCTTATTATGACTATACCTAACGCCAAATAGGTATTCCAAAACAGATACCACACTTAAATACTACACCTAGTAGATAGTATCTTAATTATCTATTGATGATTAAATATGCGAGATTTGGTGAATTTATCTGCCAAATCATATTTGTCATGTAATATTCTACTATTGCTACTGGGGATATATAAATAGCCTCCCTACATAAAACCAGTTATCATGGCATTTGCTAGAGTGCGCTTCTACCTAGCCATGTGGTAGATTTCAAGCGTCCCTAGGGGGTGCTCTGCACAACTCTGAGTGGGTGGTACAAGTCTTTAACTAGAATACATAAAAATTATGTCTATACTCACTGAACACAGCTATCTCTATGATTTGTGAGTAGGCTGCTCAATGAGTTCAGAAAAACATTTCCCTCCAGCTCCAGCTGGCAAGATGTCAAGACTGAAAAACCCTTTTCCTGGTTCTCCTCCTTGCCCCAATTGGGATGGATGACCCTAATTCTCACCACCCCATTTCCTTAAGCCATTAGCAGTGATTGAATCTCTGCCCATCCCAATGAGCCTCACAGACCATTTTAATGCACAGCAGCACCCGTAATAGAGAGAACTATGTTGTGAAACTTCAAATTTACTTTTAATTCCATCTTTGACAGACCAAATTGAAGCCACGGGTTATGCTTTGCTATGGTCACTTAACACTAGCTGGAAATTCAGGCACCCTCCAGTTTGTAAAAGTTTCCCTATCCCATTAGCCTCGGATCAGAGAGAGGCATCCTCAATTCAATCCAGTCCACAGAAAAGGTTCCTGGTTACTAGGAGAGGGTATAGAAAGGACAGCCAGAAGCTGGCTTCTCTGAGGAACTGGGAATCCAGCAGGAGAGAGATGCGACAGCCAAGACTTCTCTTACTGCTCAGCACTTCTAGGGTTTGAATTTGAATTTGAATTTTGAATTTAGTTCTATGAACTGCTGTAAAGCTAATGCCTAAAAAAGGACCTGATAAGGCAAAAAGCTATGATTAAGAGATATTAATCTGGTTTTGATGTAGAGAAGGGGCTAGAGGTAGAGGGACCAGAGAGTGAGAAGAGAGTGTGTAGAAATCAGGTGAGAACTCAGAGGAACTTGCTAGGGAGGGCCTGGAGGCTCCAATTGGGAAGCTAGGTCCAGCATAGACTTGGGTCTTGATTGAAGAGAGGAGAGAGGTGGGCATCCTGTCAGGACTGAACCACACACAGCAAGACTGCTCACAAGCCTGCTCAGATATGGAAATACTGTGAAGCTCAGTTTCACTGCACAAATAATCTCTAAAAATCTTTGGCCATTGGGCCAAAGGGATTGGCTACTGGTCTGAGCCAGCAGTTGCACCTACTTTTAACGATCTTCATTGGCTTGAGAAGGGAAAAAAAAAAAGTCCTCAAATCAGAGAAGATCTTTTCAAATGTAAGTGGGTCCTCGTGCTACTAAGAGTCATGAACCAGAAGGTAACCATCACTGTCTTTCCCAATCAGATGGTAAATATTCTCTTCTTGAGAACAATGGCAGGTCCCCTTCCTTTTTGGGGAGCCCCACAGAGGGTTCAGCACCAAGTACACAGACATGAATGCTTCAGAAATTCACTGACTTGACCTTCTGGAAACTCAGACTTTCACATTATGACCTATACAAAGCTGGTACTTGGAACTCCAAACATTTGTGACTCAAAATTAGTACTGTGACAAGACTTTGATTACTTACATCGGGTACCGGGGAGGGGGGGGGTTGCCTTTAAGGAATGCACCCTGGAATTCTTAGAGGTTGGTGGTATCTATGAACAGAAGAGGATTTGGAAGTGCAGACACACAGACATCTATCCATTCAACAAATATTTACTATGTGCCTACTACAAGCCAGATCCTGTTTCTGGCATTAAAAATTGCAACACAGGCAATCCTGCCTTCAGGGGGGCGCTCTTCTAGTAGAAGAAGACAGATAACAAACATAATAAGTGAACAAGTAGGTCTTAAAGTGGTATGTGATTTGAAAAAGCGATTGAGTGTGGGAAGGGCGGTATCACAATTTTAAATAAGGTAGTCAAAATAGGTCTTGTTGAGATGGTGACACTGATCAGAGAGCTCAAGGAGGTAATTGTCCATGCTGCTCCTTAGTTGTAATGCTTACATTTAAAGTCTTTCTTAAAACATCACATTTAAGGTAAAAATAATACATCAGCTTATACCTTGTATAAATAAAAATGAGAATGTTCTGTCTCCTCACAAAACTAATCAGACACATTTTTGGATTTTGGTTTTTTGGGTTTTGCTATTTATTGAGCATTTATTACACGCCAGGCTCATTGCTGTAGATTCAGACACATTTTATACATTTGAATTTTACTTTGATTTTAACAACAAAAGAAATTACGAAACAATTTTTCCAAAGCAAAATGTGTTTAAAAAAAAAACCATTTTGTATAACAAAGATCCCTCCTTAAAACTCTTATTGGAGGCACTCTCCCAGTTACCATTCTTTCTCTGAAAACTACAATAACCAGTGCTGTCTTATCAAGATTAAAATCAGAAACCAAACATTTGTAGTGGATTATTAACAGCCAAAAGGAAGTCTTGGCACTAATTCAGTAGGGAATGGAAGGGAACGGCTGGGGGTGTGTAGCCCAGTGATAGAGCGCTTGCTTGGCATGCACGACTTTAATAGCACAATTTTTTTTTTTTTAAAGTTCATTTTAAAAAATATTTTAAAAATTGCTGGGCAAAGTGGCACACACCTGTAATCCCAGTAGTTCAGGAGACTGAGGCAGGAGGATCATGAGTTCAAAGTCAGCCTAAGCAACTTAGTGAGGCCGTAAACAACTTATTGAGATGCTGTCTCAAAATAAAAATATAAAAATATCTGGGATGTGCTTGGTGGTAAAGCACTTCCAGTAACAAAATAATAATAATAATGATAATAATAATAATAAAATTAAAAAATAAAATAAGCAGTGTATGAATGAGTTATGAAAATTCCCTTTGCCAGTAAAACAACCAGCTGTTCCATGCTTACCCATCGGCCTGATTTCCCACTTGGTATTATATTTATAGCTTTTATCTGGAAAAAAGAAACCAGAAATTGTGAGTTGGAAAAATTTGATATCTAACCAATGATAGCAATTCAACTTTAAGTGCATATTGTGAAAATTATAAATCTCTGTTCCAGATTCCAAGCTATTATACTTATTTTCAAGACTTTCAAATTCCAAATGTTTCTAAATGTAGAAAATCATCTTACTGGTCAGTGGGTCAGGGTTTTGATCTTAAACAGAACCAGTTCAGAGAAAGTTCCCATGGGGAGCTTTCGAGATTCCTAAAATACAGCACATGTCTGAGAAGTTAGAAAGTCCGAAACACATTTTTTAAAACTATTTTTAGTTGTAGATGGACACAATACCTTTAATTATCTGAGAATCCGAGTGCCTCACATGTGCTAGGCTCTTCCACCAAGCCACTACCCCAGCCCCCACAACACATTTCTATTACATGTGTGGTAACTGTTTTTGTGAGTGATGTTTACTGCTACTAAGGGGCTCTGCTCAAAGACGTATCCCCAGCACTCCTTCACAAGCCTATCTCCTCTGCATTCCCCAGTCTGCTCATAAATCTTCTCTTTTCACTTTGCTCAACACAGCTTCGGCCTTCCCTGACCATGAGTTGCCAACACCAGAATGTGTGGCTCACACACTTGAAAACTCATGTGAAAGGAACACAACTTCTGCTTTTCGGTTATTTTCTAACTGTTGCTTTATTTCCTTTTTTCCTATTAAGTAATTCTATTTGCACAGAAAAAAACTAAAAAAGTGATTTTTTTTTTCCAACTAAATCACAGAAACAGTGATGGTAAATTAAATTGCCAAATTTTGAGAAAACCTACTGGCAAAGTGTTGTGAGCCTCTTTGGAAGAAACAAAACAACAAAATTGTCTTTACAAAGAAAAAGAAGCATGGTTTAATTGTGATTTGAATTGACAAAAACACTATTTCAAGCAAAATTATGACTGGGCACATCAGGCATTGCAATATCATGTTAATGTTGCACACACCTAATTATTTCCTCCATCTTTGGTCAGATGTTCAATTCCAAGGTTTGGTCTAGAACCAACATATCCTGTTAAAGCACAGGAAGAAAATGGAAGCTTTCTTCCACAGGAAGACTCAACATATAAATATTTTCTCTTTGACCTATCCACTCTTAGGCTTCATTCATGACTTTGTATATCTGCAGTATTTCACTAGAGCCTCAACCGTCCCCTCTTATTGTGAAGATGAATGAACTGTTACAAGACGAAGTGATTTGCCCATGATCCAAGGGCAAGTGGCCAGACTAGAACTAGAATTGGGCTCCCTGACTCTAAACTAGAGTTCTTCACCCAGGTTACACAAGTAATTAATGAAAGATGAATTAATTGCCCCTCTTTTTCAGCTCCCTACAACACCTGGCTTCCCCAACTTCTCTCACTCAACGTACTAGCATGTGACTCCCTATGTAACCTGGGCAGGTGACTTAGTACTATATCATGTATTGTCCAGTGTCTTTTCTTTGTCACCTTGAGTGCTTCCACGCAGGGCTGATATTCAAGATGTTTGACTGGTACGGTCTAGGAACTGACCAATCAGAACCAGCTTACTGTGGATTCAAGGACCTGGAGGCTTAGCTCCAGATGAATCAAGGGGACAGAGACATCCCAGGGAAGCTCTGCTTAGAGGCAGTTTCTGGAGGGAAACCTGGGAAGGGTCCAGTCTTCTGTAATGTGTGTATCATTTTTATACTAATTCTGATTTATTATTCACTCCACAAACACTAAGTACCTGCAATACATAGAACCTTATGGGAAAAACAAAATCAATCAGATTTGTCCTTATGTCTCAACAGTTTTCAGGTAGAATCAATAAGAAATGCACATCAAAAGCTTTAATAGAAACCAGAAAGTTGTGTTTGAAGATGAGTTCAGGAAAATGGGTATAGCTTTTGAAAAAAAACAAAAAAGAGGGATCCTTTCTGATTGTAAATCATAGAAGGCTTCCTGGACAGCTCTTTTCATCTGGCTACTGAAGGGCGGGTGGGGCAAAGATTTGGTGACAACTGCTAACAGGGATGGACACCGGAAGAAGATATGTGAGAGGCAGAGGCAGGGAATGCTAGGGGCCGCCTAGATGGCCTGAAGGGCGACTGAGGTCACCTGTGGCGCATGCGCAGGCAACAGCCCCAGGTGTGTGTGTGTGGTCAACAGGTAAGGGAAGGTTTACCGATCATTGCTGTTCAGGACCTGCTCGTAGGAGCCCTCTCATTTCTAAGACAGTCCAGGCGCGCACTTTCCTCAACTCTGACCCTCCTGGAGAGCAAGCAGGCATTTGCCAAGAATTACATGCCCTTTCTGGGATATGAGGGGCGGGGGAAGAACTGGAGATTGAACCCGCCCGCCCGCTGGGGCCCTGCAGGCGATCTCTCAGGAGGCAGCCCAGGCCCAGCCTGGCTTTAGTCCAATCTGGCTCCCGGGCCTGGAGGGAGTACAAGTCAATGGGCGGTGAGTGCTCCCTGCTTCCCAATGCGGACTCAGTTGAGTCTGGAAGAGGGAAAGATCTGAGGGCAGGAGTGATGCTCACTCTGTTGTAGACAAAATTGGGAGTTTAAAAGTTGCTTTTACTGTTCCAGGTAGCATATAAGGGGGCCTCATAAGTTTAGTTCAAGGATGGAAACTAGCAACATAGAAAGATGTGGGCTGTGGAGTTGCACTGATCCGAGTCAAGTCTCCTCCTTTAAGAGGAATGCACAATTCCTGTTTACCTAAAGTGATCCGTTGGCAACAAGGGTTGGTGGATTCAAAATGAAGTCTAGGAAAAGGGAAGTTAGTGAGTGATTATGTGTCCGTGCTTCTCTACCAAGCAAGAAAGAGGGTGCTCAGTTCCCTGTGACAGGTAGAGAATAGACAGAAATATCTATGCAGCAAATGCAGATGGGATAACTAGTTACTCTTGTCTAACGCCTATTCCCTGAGAACAGCCACCTTGCTCTGTTCTTTTTCTATACTCACCAATCTGTCTTCTAATCTGCAAACCAGTTTCCTGAGCGAACTTGCTTTAGAGCATCCTGTGTACATAACAGCCCCAGTTTTCAAACAAAGCCCTTCTCCTATTACATTGTTTTTCAGATAGGAGTCTTAAATCATATTCTCAAAGGTTCATGAATTCTTTAGGAGAAACTTATTCTTTTGTTTTCACTTTAAATATAATTTAAATTTTTTTAACATGAGCATCACCTGCATTGACACTTTTTTACAGAGTACAGTTATGTACTATCAATGGCCAGACTAGATTTGTATTTATGACTGTTTTGGTCAACTAATCACCTCACAATGCAGTTTTGAATGAAATGTGACTCAAACTGAAAATGTTCAAGAGTCTAAACCTGGTGTAGTGGTACATACCTGTAGAACCAGTGACTCAGGAGGCTGAGATAGGAGAATTTCGAGTTCAAAGTCAGTCTCAGCAACTTAGTGAGACCCAAGCAACTTAGTGAGATCCTGTCTCAAAATAAAAAATAAAAAGGGCTGGGGTGTGGCTCAGTGGTTAAGCACCCCTAGGTTAATTCAATCCCCAGTACCCCCCTCTCCCCAAAAGAGAGTCTACAGGTTCTCAAGTGTGAGAAACATCTTCTATTATAAATAATCTGATAAGTTCATCCAGGTTTGACCAGGACGAATTGCTCTTTTTTGGCTTGATCACCTGGAGTGAAGGGGTTCAGAAGTTATTGGACCCATTAAGCTAAGGTTCAGAACTCTTTTATCTATACCAATATATTATCAATCAGTAAAGCAGTCAGCCAGATGGTCTGCTCCTGAAATGCTCTACTTGCTTCTGTGTGACAGGTGTATTATAATTAGTTCACCAGACAGACTAATCTTAGATTTGAAATAGGAGACTTTTCTGATCCTGGGTAAGTCCCTTAATATCTGCTCTCTACTTTGTAGAACACAGGTAGTAAACTACCTATCAAGTGGGGGATGTTGTACTAGTAATTACAGGCTTTCTTCCACACTGAGTAGGTCTGGCCTTGCTTTTGACAGTGCTCTAAGGAGTTTACAATTTGCAAGAGACTAATTCAATGAGATTGGAGAGACATGAGAAAGAATGTTTTGGGAAGACTGTTCCTAAAGTCTGAAGACCAGCTTTGGTGGAACTGTGAATAATTTCTTCAGATGTATCTGGAACAACTGGACATCCACACGCCAAAAAAAAAAAAAAAAAAAAAAAAAAAAATGCATCTAGACACAGATCTTGCACTCTTCCCCCGGATTAAGTCACTATGGATCACAGGCCTAAATGTAAAATGCAAAACTCTAAAACTCCTGGAAGATAACATAGGAGAAAACCTGGATGGGCCTTGGGTTGTGATTTTTTTAGATATAACACCACAGGCATGTTCCATGAATGAATTGATAAATTGTATTTCACTAAAATTTAAAATGTCTGTTCTGCAAAAGACTGTCAAGAAAATGAGAAAATAAGTCACAGACTAGGAGAAATTATTTGCAAAAGACACATCTAATAAAGGACCATTAATGAAGCTTAACAATAAGAAAACAAACAACCCCCTCTAAAAATGAGCCAAAGACCTTGACATCTACCAAAGCAAATAGGCAGGTGGCAAATAAGCTTACGAAAAGGTGTTTCACATATTTAATATGGGAAATGCAAATTCAAATAGAGATACTACTACACATCTATTTGAATAGTCAAAATTCAAAGCACTAAATATATCAAATGCTGGTAAGGCTACGGAGGAATAAGAACTCACATTACATTGCTGGTTGGAATGCACAAAGGTACAGCCAGTTTGAAAGCCAGTTGGGCAATTTCTTACAAAACTAAATATAGTTTTACCACACAATCCAGCAATTGTGCACCTTGGTATTTACCCAAAGGACTTGAAAACTTATGTCCACACAAAAATCTTCACACAGATGTTTACAACAACCTTATTTTTTTTTTTGGGGGGGGTGGTGGTGCTGGGGATTGAACCCAGGGCCTTGTGCTTGCAAGGCAAGCACTCTACCAACTGAGCTATTTCCCCAGCCCCCAGCAACCTTATTTGTAATAACCAAAAACTTGAAAGCAACCAAGATGTCCTTCAATAGGTAACTGGATAAACTATTATACATTCAGACAATGGAATATCATTCTGCAGTAAGAATAAGTGAGCTTTGAAACCATAAAAAAGACATGGAGGAAATATAAATGCGTATTACTAAATGAAAGGAGACAATCCAAGAAGGCTACATCTTGTACGATTCCAACTTCATGACTTGAAAGGGCAAAACTGTGGAGACAGTAAAAGGATCAGTGGATGGAAGAAGGAATGCATAGCTGGAGCCTGGAGATTTTTAAGGCGGTGACGATACTCTGTATGCTACTCTAATAAGGAATATCATTATAGACTTATATTTGTCCAAACCCCTAACATGTACAATACCAAGAGTAAACTCTAAGGTGAACTATGGACTTCGGGTGATAATGATCTGTCAATGCAGGTCCATCAGTTGTAACAAACTTGCCATTCTGGACAGGTTAATTTTGTTGTTGTTGTTTTATTTTACATTTTATTTTATTTGTTTATATGTGGTGCTGAGGATTAAACCCAGGGCCTCACACATGCCAGGCAAACTCTACCACTGAGGTACAACTCCAGTCCTTTTTTTTTTAAAACTAGAGATCAAGACTGACGCTTAAACACTGAGCCACATCCCCAACCCTTTTTATTTTTTATTTTGAAACAGGTTTTCGCTGAGTTGCTTAGGGCCTTACTAAGTTGCTGAGACTGGCTTTGAACTTGGGATCCTCCTGCCTCAGCCTCCCAAGTGCTGGGATTATAGGCTGGTGAGGGATTTTGATAGTGGAGGAGGCTATACATGGGAAATCTCTGTCCTTTCTCTTAATTCTGCTGTGAACCTAACACTGCTCTAATGCAGATAAGAAAGTTTCTTTAGGCAAAGAGTGCATCTGAGAGACTTCTCAAAGAGTCTGAATGACAGAAGTAAGCATACTTCAGGATGCAAGTAGTAGACAACGAGTAACAAAGTGGACTCATTGTTTCATGCAACCAAAAGTGCAGAGGTCAATCAGACCTCACGTATTGATCCAGGAGGCCAGCAGTCTCTAGGACCTGTTTTTAGTCTGACATTCTGCCCTTCGGAACACAGCTTTGGCTCCCTTCTCAGGCTGGCTCTTCTCGTGGGCATAGCATGGTCGCCAGAGTCTGGTGAATCACACGCTTCCTCATATGGGGTGTTTCTGCTCAGCATTCCAAGAAAGAATGCCAAGATTTACCCTGAGTAGAGTCCTCCTTGATATCTTTCTTCTCCCACTTTCCACATTCAATCTGTTAGAAAATTCTACCTTTAAAATATATCCAGGATTCAGCCACCTCTCACTATCTTCACTGCTCCCCGCTCATTGCCAGCCACCAACACATCTCACTTGGCTGCCTGGGGTCACCTCCTTGCCAGTCCCCAAGATTCTACTCCTCTTCCCCTTGCAGCAGCCTGAGGGCCACTGTAAAACTCCAAGTCAGATCACACCACACTCCAAAACCCTCCAATGCTTTGCTCCCCATCCCACTCAGTAAAAGCCAATGACCTTGCAGTGCCCTTGCAAGGCGTGATCTGGGTCCCTTGTGACCCTTCTAACTTCACTTCTGCCACTTTCTCCCTCTCTCCCTCCCCCCATCACACTGGCCTCCGAATTGTTCCTGGAAACATAATACTTATGTTCAGCTGCTGATCCGGGGCTTTAAATATTGACTGTCCCCTCTGCTGAAGGCACTTTTCTAGACATCTTTGAATCACTTTGTCAGTGAGGCCTTTGCAGAACACCCCATTTTAAACTGCAGCGCCTGCAGATGCCCCACACTCACAAACCCCACAGCTCCACTTGCTCAGTGCACTGACTTACTGTTTCCCCCCCGCTGGGATGTAGGGGGTTTTTGTCCCAGACCATGGAACAGCACTACAGTGTTTTGTTCATAGCAGGAGCTCAGAAAATGGTGCTGCTTGAATGAGTCTGACTCGGGACACCCACGCTACTTCTAAAGTCTCAGAAAGTTAACGCATAAGTCCCCAAAACTGGCAGTATCACCAAAGTAAGATCAAGCTTGGGTCTCCAGAGTTTGGAACCTAGATCATGCTTTAAGAAAGAAGCTGTTAAGAATTAACAGAAATCAACCAGGTGTGCTGGCACACACCTGTAATCCCAGTAGTTTGGGAGACTGAGGCAGGAGGATACAAATTCAAGGCCAGCCTCAGCAAATTAGCAAGGCCCTAAACAACTTTTGAGACCTTGTTTCAAAATATAAAGGGTTGTGGGTATAGCTCAGTAGTAAAGTGCCCCTGGTTAAATACTCAGTACTAAAACAAAGAATCAACAAAAATCAATGAGGTTAATTGAGCCGGATGCCTGTTTAATGTGATTATTCCTGGGTACCACCACATACCTACCAACCCAAAGCTCTAGGGGTAAGGGTCATCAATTTGCTTTTCTTCATTCTTTCTTTTCTTCCTTCCTCCCTCCCCCACCCCTTTCTTTTTTTCTTTCTTTCTTTCTTCAGCAGCCCCAGGTGATTTTTCTACTCACAAAAACAGACTGTTCCAGAGATGGTGTATAAATGTTTGGCAGGAGAGACACAGATATACTGTGAGATGTGACTGAGGTGTGACTAAGAGAACTGAGGCATAATGAATGGTATTGACACATAAGAAAAAATATCTTCTTAAATTTAGGAAAAAGAAACCCAAAGATTAAAATTTAGGGTGTGGTTTTCCAGTACTGGCCAAGAGACAAATACTTAGATCTAGAGATTACAAATAATTTCATCGCTAAGCAGGGTTATGAGGTAATTTGTTAAGCTCCATAATGCAAAACAGCCCTCAAAACCATGTGTATTAGTTTTCCAAGACTGCTGTAACAAAATATCCTAAAATGAATGGGTTGGGCATTTTATTCCCTCAGTGCCAGAGGCGGGAAGTCTGCAAGGTGTGTCAGCAGGGTTGTTTCCTTCTGAGGGCTGTGAGGGAAAATTCATTTCATGCCTCTCCCCTAGGTTCTAATGGTTGGCTGCCATCTTTGGCATTCCTTAGTGTATGGTACAGAAAGCATCTTGCTGATCTCTGCCTTCATCTTCCCATGGTCTTCCCCTTCTGTGTGTGTCTGTGTCCACAGTCCCCTTTTTATTAGGATACCAGTTGTATTGGGTAAGGCTCCACCCTCCTCTATTATTACCTTACCTTCACTAATTACATCTGCAATGAACTTATTTCCAAAATAAGGTCACATTCTGAGGAACTAGGGGTTATTACTTCAACATACAGATTTGAGGAGGACAATTTTCCCTATAAGACCATCCATTTCTGTTCTGAGACTTTGAGATAACCTAACAACTTTCTGGGGGCTAGGCGTGTAGCTTGGTGGAAGAGTACTTGCCTGTATGTGCACGACCTCGTGTTGGATCCCCAGCACCAAAAAAAGAGTTGTAATTACATTGCCCATTTAATAAACCATTTTCTGGTTACTAGTACATTTCCCCAGGTACCCAGGACTTAGCACTGAGGCTCCTGGGGAACATATATAAGTCTATTGGTCACAATCGATATTGAATATCCCCATTGTGAATTGGCATTCAATTCACTCATAGTCTTCAGTGAGTATGGCTAACATAGATCAGTCCCTGAGAGGTTGGTTACCTTCACATTGACAATGTGAGGTTTGAGGACTACAAAACTGATCATTCCCTCCCCCTCATTTAGGCCCTGCTATGGTTTGAATGTGTCCCTTGAAAGTTCATATAGGGAGGCTGGGCACAGTGGTACACACCTATAATCCCAGTGACTCAGGAGGCCAAGGCAGGAGGATGGCAAGTTTAAGGCCAGTCTCAGTAACTTAGTGAGACCCTGTTTCAAACTAAAAACTAAAAAGGGCTGGGAATGTGGCTCAGGGTTCAAACCCCAATACCCCAGCACCGCCTTCCCCCCCTAATTCATAGAAATAGAAATTTAATCCCCAAAGTTATATATTGGTAGCATTTGGAGGTGGAGTCTCCGAGAAGTAATTAGGATTAGATGTAGTTATGAGGATAGGGATAGGGCCCCTATGATGGCACTGGAAGCTTCATAAGAAGAGGAAGAGAGACCATAGCTAGCTTGCTTGCTTTGTGCCACCATGTGATGCCCCTCGCCATGTTATGATGCAACAAGAAGATCCTCACCAAATGCTGAACAGATGCCAGCACTATGTTCTTGGACTTACCTGCCTCTAGAACCATGACCCAAATAAACTACTACTCTTTATAAGTTATCCAGCCTCAGGTGTTTTATTCTAGCATCAGAAAACAAACTAAGAAAGGCCCTGTTTGCAGACTTGATTGGCTTCTCTCTGTGACATTCCTGGGTCTTCTGTATAACTATAAGAGGGAATTCCATCTTAGAAGATTCAGAAAAACATAGAGAAGTCAGGAAATGTGCCACAGTACACATCTGTCACCAGCCCTCCTTCCAAGCAGTCTGCACTTCACAGTTCTCAGGTTCCAGGCCTACCATCCTCAAAAATGAAGGCTATCAGTGTGTGCCCACATTAGTAGGGGATAGAGGTACCTGAGTCACAGGCAGAGATTCTCTGATATTTTGTAACAGATAATCTGTCTTTTTTATGTCCCCATCATTCCTGAACTTCAGGCATTTTGAAAAGGGGTAAGCTTCTGAGAGGTAGGCCTATAGACAAAGGTAAATAAAATTATCAGCCTAGGAAAATCCCCACCTGCCTTGACTATACTTTCAGACAGCTTAGACCCCAATACCTTTTGTATCGGGAACCTCCACAATGAGAAGAAAGGTCTTGACTTCAATTTAAATATTCTTGCTCTCATACCCTTTTCTGACTCCATCAGACATCTTTCAAGTTCTGTGTCTCTGGAGAAAAAACAGTCTAAGACTTAAGTAGAAGTTCTTAGAAGCCTCAAACATTGTCATAAACTAGGAAGAATATTTTCTTAGATTAGCTTAGACATTTTATCAATCAATCTCCTTGTTCTATCCATAGAAAAGAATATAATCAAATGACCTTAAAATAGCTCAGTGAGGGTTGGTTAAATATGTAACAAGAAATTTGTGGGCCATTAACACTGATTGTAAGCTTGAGAGCTTTAGATCCAGGTCAGGTATCTTTAAAACTCAAACCATAGCAGCCAAAACTTAGACACAATGAGATTTCCAAACTCTAGTGGTTGACCCAGAAATTTAACCCAACAAAATTTTAATACAGTAGAAGCTCTCCTTATGGAACACTGCTTTACCAGTCTCTGGATTACTGAAGCTCTATTCCTCTCTAAAGGCCACCATTGCCACTGTGCCATGAACCTAGGAGGCTTCTCTTTAACACAGTAGGGTTCAAACTGCAGGTATTCATACCAATCTACTGGGGTGAAATAAATTCATTGGGTCATGACCAGCATTTTAAAAATGAAACAACACAGGTCTGCTGATCTGTATGTTTAGAATTAGTTATTTGTTCTAAAATGTATTTATGTTTATTACTTAAAATAAATAAAATTGATTGCAAAAAAAAAAAGAAAAACTCCTTAAAACAAAACAAAACCCCAAATTATGAAAATGAAGTTAAATGCTTTGAGAAGACTCTGTAAAAGCAGTCACTGAAAAATAAACAATAAAAAGTGCAACAATAAATTAGTTGTGGGCTACAAAAGTTTAAAGAAAAAGAAATTTCAAAGCCTAAAAGAATTCCACACTGATACTGTGGCTCTCTCCTCACTATAGAAAATGAGAAGTTAGAAATCATAAACCCAATATATGAAGGGTGGGTCTATCCAAGAAAAACAATAAGTAATTTCAGAGGATCACCACTGAGCCTGACATCTACTGATTGGGGATGAATGTAAAATTATATGCTTTACTTAAAAATTAAAAGTTTAAGGTATATATGTTTTATAAATCTCAATCATTGTCGAGTACCACAGTACATGCTTATAATCCCAGCATCTCAGGAGACTGAGTCAGGAGGAGCACAAGTTTGAGGCCAGCCTCAGCAAATTAGTGAGACTTTGTCTCAAAATTTAAAAAATAAATAAAAAAGATTGGGGGATGTGGGTTAGTGGTAAAGTGTGTCTGGTTTCAATCCCCAGTATAAAACAAACAAACAAAAACCCAAACAAAAATCTCAATCATAGCTGATAAAAGAACTACTATTTTTAAAATTTTTGACCAGTTATTAGAAAATGATGGAATAGGATCTGAGTAGTATAAATTCATCGCATTTTTCAACAGAGGAAGGAATCACAAAGCATACTCTTAATGTATCAGAAAATGCAATTGGGGGCTGGGGTTATGGCTCAATGGTAGAGTGCTCACCTAGCATGTGTGAAACACTGGGTTTGACAGCACCACATACAAATAAATAAATAAATAAAATAAAGGTCCATCAACAATTTAAAAATATTTTTAAAAAAGAAAATGCAGTTAGATGGCTAGTGCATAAGATAACATGATTAGGACAAAATACACATACACACACACACACACACACACACACACGTCTCACATCAGGAAAACACCCGCATATCAACTAAAGATTCATAATCAGCCAGAGAAATGTTATCTACGCAGCTTTTCCTGTCTCTTCCTCATTGCTATCTTTCTACCCTATAATAGCAGGTTAGGCCTTGGTGTCCCACTGGTTGCAATAAGTCTGTCTTCTCAGGTCCACCAAGCCCTGAGACAATTTACTGTATGTTACTGTTTAGATGAGTGTCCATCAACAAGACCCGGAGCTCCTCACAGAGAAGGGCCAGGTCTTGATTTCTATCCTCGGTATCAGCCCAGGGCCTGTACTTGGTAGATATTTAGTCAATTCTGTTGAATGAAGGACCCTCTCCACTGCCCAAGCAAGGTATTGTCCTAATTTTCAATGAAAATGGAAGGTAACTCTGGTTGAAGTGAACTAGAAATTTGGATTTTTAAAACATTATCACTATTATTTTGTGTGGTGCTGGGGTTGGAATCCAGGGTCTTATGTGTGCCAGGCAAGTGTTTTACCATATAGCTACACATTCAGCCCAGGAAATTTTTTAAAAAGTGTTACAGAACTACAAATTGAAGAGCACTCGTATATCTTAAAGCCTAAAAAAGAAAATCACTGGAAAGGTGAAAGTCCATTAGATTAGTTGAAACAACCATGAAGACCAATCAACTCACTTTTCCTGGACTCTGGATTTTGTATGAACCTTCTGTGATTTCAGTTCCTTGCCTGGGATCTTGATACTTCAAAGTTTCCTAATGAAAAAGACTAATTTTATGGTTACAGAATAGAAACTGCATTTACACTTTAAACTGATAAGTTTTATTTTTTCTAGCACAAATTAGTAAAGATTGGCCAATCTGGAAAAAAAATGAAAGAAAACTTTTCTATTTTTGGTTCTGGGGATTGAATCCAGGGGTACTCAACCACTGAGCTACATCCCTAGTCCTTTTTATTTTTTAATTTGAATTGGTCTCACTAAGTTTCCCTGGCCAGACTTGAACTTACCATCCTCCAACCTCAATACATGTGCAATATATTAAGTTGGTGCCCTTAGGTATACATAAAAATAAACTACATTTAAAGAACTTAAAAACTAGGTTGAGAGCTGGGCATGTAGCTCAGTGGTAGAGCACTTGTCTAGCATGTGTGAGGCCTTGGGTTCAATCACCGGTAGCGCACGTGGGTGCACACACACACACACACACACACACACACAAAGGAGGGTGAAGCAACAAGATATTTATAAACACAGAAAACATACTGTCAAGCAATTCCCTGTGAAATGAGTTAGGAAGTAAAGTAAAGGAATGGAAAGGGGCAGTTTAGGAGAAAGAGGGCTCTTGGCTCTGATCGATAAGACCAAATGCTATAGTGTGAATGTGTTCCTCAGTGTTCAAGTTTTAGAAACTTAATCCTCGATAATGAACAGTCTTGGGAGGTATAGCCAAATAAATGGTGATTAAGTCATGAAGACTCTATCCTTAAAATGGATCAATGTCCTTATCTCGGGAGTGGGTTATCAGGAAGAATAGTTTTATTATAAAAGTGGGTTTGGCCTTACGCTCTTTTACCCTTCCACGTTCTGTCATGTGGCCCTTGCCAAATGTCTGTGTCATATTCTTGAACTTTCCAGCCTCCAGAACCATGTGCTAAAATAAATCTCTGCTCTTATAAATTACCCAGTCTCAGGCTTAGTTACAGCAACACAGAGCAGACTAAGACACTAGGTAAACTCTGCTCGAATGGGTTAATTCAATCCTCCAGTCAACCTTGGGAGATGGGTATTATTTTTTAATCATTCTCATTTTATAGCAGTGGAAACTGTGGTGTAGGGAGGTTAAGTAACTTATGGGAAGGCATAAAACTAGTTACTGTGGAGCTCAGAATCACCTGGTGAGAAGTCTGGATCCACAGAGTTGCATTCTTAGTACAGTCTTCCATGAGATGTCCCAAGACTAGGGGAGACTGGATAGTCAAAGAACAAAGGAAGACATCCAATCAAGTGTTAGTAGAAAAAAACGTTTGAATTTGTAACTTGGGAATAAAGGAGAGAATAGGCAAAAAGGGAGACCAAATACAATAAATGTTGTCTCTATTTGATAAGAATCCCAGGAGCTCACCAGGCGGAGGATGTCTATCTGGAAGGTAAGGTGTCTATCTGAGATACTTTTTTCCTTCCGGATACTGGAGATTGAACTCAGGGGTGCTCTACCACTGAGCTCCCAGTCCTTCTTTATTTTGGGACAGGGTCTCAGTGAATTGCACAGGCAGGCCTGCAATCTTCTATTGTGTCTCAGCTTCTGCGTATCTGGGATTACAGGGGTGCGTCACTGCAACACTAGTCAAAGATGCTCAGCACTTTAGTCATGTTAGAAGACAGGACCTCCCCGTGAACCACCTACCCAATGAACCCCGACAAGCCATCGTCCTTTCAGGTGACCCTACCCTTCACCCCACCACTCACACAGGCTGGGAGAGCGGAATTCCTGAACCAGAGAACTTCATCCTGCATGGGGGCGCACTCCTGCTCACAAGCTCCCCTTCCTCTGCAAGTTTCCAGGAGCCCAGGAGCCCCTTGGAGGAGCCAGCTGAGGAGTCTGGTGACCTCTGACCCTCCAGCTCCCCCGTTCCGATCTGAGAGCCACAACCGAGATGGACTTTTGGCCTCTGCCTTCTACAGAAAGCACTGCTCGGCCAGACCCAGAGCGGCGCATAAATCCTCGGGTAAGAGGCCAGAGCCCTGGCCCGGCCCCAGCAGCTGCCTCGCGCCCTGGAGCCGCGCCGGGTCCCACAGCGTGGTCCAGGCCCTCCGCTCACTTCTCGGGTCCGCGCGCCCCAAAGTTTGCGCGGCCTTTCCACGTTGGAAACCGGGGGTCGCCTCCTGCCTGCGACTGCTTTGGGCCCAGGCGGCGCGCTGGGCGCACGGTTAGGAGGGCGCCGTGCGGGCGGCGCTGGGCTCTCCTCCCGCTGCCCTCCTCGCGTCCCTTCCTCCCTCTTCTCCTCTCTCCCAGCCCCCACTTCTTCCCCTCCCCCTCCTCGTTCCCTGCCCCTCTCACCCTCCCTTCTCCCGGTCCCTGCTCCCGCACCACCTCCTTCCCCTCCCTCAGGCGATCCGCGGGTGAAGGACCCTCGCCTCCCCGGGGAGCTGGAAACCGCGGAGCTCGCCCCGGCAACGCTGCCAGCCTGTGTCCCGCCTTTTCCAGACCTAGAAAATGCAAAAACATCAAGCGGCACCGCCAAGCGGGTTAAAGGCTCATAAAGGGATTTGGAGGAGGCCCTTTCGGAGAATAAGGCTTTTCACGCGAGTGGCTCCTCCCACAGGACGGGGAAATAAGAGGCGAGATTGCAACTCCTCGGAGAAAACGTCTGGATACATCTGGGGCTTGTGTCGCTGCGGCACGGTGGCGGTGGCGTGGGAAGGACTAGGTGAAGGAGCAAGAGGCTGGGCTGTGCCCTGGGACTCTTCAGCGCAATTTGAGTGCCCTCGACGCCCCTGTGTGTGAACTCCAGTCCCACGAAGTGCGAGAACCATCAGTTGTAGTACCTTCCCATAGTGGGCTTCAGGCTTCACTAGACAACGGCAGAATCTGTGTGTTAGTTTGGGGGAAGGGATTAAAATCCCCAAATCTAGAAATGTATAGCAAATATTCTGATTTGACCAAAAAGCTAACTAATGTGTTCAAGAAACACACACACACACACACACACACACACACACAATGATGGAGTACCAAGGAGCATCAGATCTAGAATAGAAGAGTTTAAGTCTGGGCACTGCCCCTGGCTAGCTTTGGATGGCAAGCAAATCATTGAAACTCTCAGCTCATTTCTTCATCTATAAAATGTAATAATTCCTATCCTCAGGGTTGCTGCAAGGAGAAACTGAGATAATGCATGTGAATAATGGAAACTATTAGGTGCCATACAAATGTAAGCTATTATATCTTCAGAGATTCATGGCCCAAAGGAGAAAAAGAAACCAGAGAGCTTAAAACTGACTTGTAACAAGCCCACAAGTGAAAACCATGTTTCCCAATGCCATTATAGCAATATCCTGGGAGAGACCCCAGGGGCCCAGACCCCTGGGACTGTCCCAAAATTCTTGCAAAATTCTCTTAGCCAGGATACTTTCAGTTCACCATTACTAAAAAATAGCTTGCTGTTTAATATATCTGGGAAGAGGGCAATGTTACAAAATCAAAGGTTGGGTGTCAAAATAATGACAAGGGAGGTGATTAGGAAACATTCCCTTAAACCAAGTAAAGTAGGTTCTTAGTTGTTGTTTGGCTACAGAATTCCTCAGGGTCTTTGGTATGCATATTGTAACTCAAAAGAGATCCAGAGAATTTGAACTGATCTGGCAAGAAATGTCCTCCATCACCATGCCCATCCTTTAGTCACATCTTCCACAGGCAGACTGAACTAAGATTGTAAGGATTAGAAATCCTCATGCTCAGAATGTCTGAACTTTTTGTACCTGAGGTGCATCACTACAGTTTCAACTTCTACATCTGTAGTCAAATGCTTGCAAAGACTTGAACTTCAGAGATTCATTAATCAAATTTGTACTGAGTTCCTTTGTGCCAGGCATGGGGCTACAGGTGCACAAGCACATAAAACAAGTGATACTCCAGTCCTCAAGGAGTCCCTGATCTCGGTGGAGACAGCAAATAATGACAGTGCAATCAGCCATTCACTTTGAGCAGTTGTTGGTTATCCTGGAGTAGGGTTCTGGTCAAACTCAGGTGCTCCCAGGACCATAAGGTAACATAAAGACGTGAGACAGGGGCTGTGGAGAACAGAAGCAGAAGCAGGCCTGGTCTGAAAGGGAAGCCACCATGAAGTATGTGCCAATTGTTGGTATGCAGAACCAGGTTACTGCATCTCCCAATTTTTCAGATTATGCCAGAAATTTGAATTTTTATGCGATATTACCTGATTTTTTTTTTTTTTTTCGGGTGCTGGGGATCGAACCCAGGGCCTTGTGCTTGCAAGGCAAGCACTCTACCGACTGAGCTATCTCCCCAGCCCCCTGATTTTTAAATGTTGTTGACTAAGTAAAACTTTTAGGAAAACATTAATGGAGATATCAAAACTCATTCCATGGGCTTGGGAGTATAGCTCAGAAGTAGCTATAAGTGCCTAGCATTTATAAAGCCCTGAGTTTGATACCCAGCACTGCAAACAAACAAACAAAAACAACAACAACAAAAAAACTTACCTTACAGTCTGGGCTGCCAGTTTGTAACTTCTGGCCTAAAACTACTTATATTATAAAAAACTACTCAAAATATGATAAGAATCCAAAGAAGATTGAGAATTACTGCTTTATAGCTACTATCACTAAAGGAAGCATAAATGTCAAAGATAGACTGTTTAATCATGGGGCTGGGGTTGTAGCTTAGTGGTAGAGCGCTTGCCTAGCATGTGAGAGGCACTGGGTTCAATCTTCAGCACCATATAAAAATAAATAAAACAAAGGTATTGTGTCCATCTACAACTAAAGAAAAATTTAAAAAGAATAATCATTATGAAACCAAAAATATTTATTGTGGGATTAATATGTGCTGACATCTTTGTGAATGATAGATCTCACTGTTCAATTATAACTTCTGTGTAAATTATCAGACTGCTGTACCTCTCAGTTAAGCCATTAAATAAAACAAAACTTGGCTCCACCTGAGTAGCAAAAACTCTAAATTGTCCAAGAAAATGGATAGAAATGGTTTGCTGAATCTAAAATGCTATTTTCTGGGACTGGAGCTGTGGTTCAGTGGTAGCATGCTTGCCTAGCACATGGGAGGCCCTGGGTTCAATCCTCAGCACCACATAAAAATAAAATGAAGGTATTGTGTCCACCTACAAATGAAAGATGTATTTAAAAAAAAAAAAAAATAGGGCTGGGGAGATAGCTCAGCTGGTAGAGTGCTTGCCTTGCAAGCATAAGGCCCTGAGTTCGATCCCCAGTACTGCAAAAATAAATAAATAAAAAATAAAAAAATAAAAAATAAATAAACTGCAGAATAAAATGCTGTTTTCTGACGTTTGGGTTCTCAGAATACCTGAACGTGGGGGCAGAAACTCTGGTACACATATTTATATAGTTGACAGTTCTGGTTTTGAGTTGATGCCCAACACAGTTGGCTTTTGTTTTGGCAAACAGTCATCCAATTACAGTTTGTCCTTGTTTTCTAAGAAATTGAAAGTAAAGATGCTGAAGGAGTGCTGAAGAGGGACCCTAGAATACTGTCCAACCTGCTGGGTTATCCACGTAGCTAAGTTGACTTCAAGGAGGAAGAAACAGTAGCAATTGATTTACTTGGTCGAAATTGAAAATTAAATTATTTTTATTTTCCAATTGTTGGAAGAGGGTTGGGGGTGGTTATACCAGGGATCATACCTGGGGGCACTTAACCACTAAGTTACATTCCCAGTCCTTTTCATTTTTTATTTTGAAACAAGGTCTCACTAGACTTCTGACCTCAAACTTTTTAATTTTTTTTTTAATTTTTAAATTTTTTTATTTATTTTGTGGTGCTGAGGATTGAACCCAGGGCCTTGTGCTTGACAGGCAAGCACTCTACGAACTGAGCTATATCCCCAGCCCCTGACTTCAAACTTTTGATTCTCCCACCTCAACCTTTCGTGTCGCTGGGATTACAGGTGTGCCGCTGCGCCTGACTGGGAAAGGGATTTTTGAGGATAGAAAGAAAAAACTATTGAAAAGAGTGAGAGAAGAGTATAAAACAGTCATGCCCCGCAACAGATGACTACCCTACTTCACAGAGAAAATGAATGGAAAATCCCTGCTCTTCCAGCTTTCACCCCAAAAGCTTGCTTGCCTTCTAGGCATTCTTTCCTCCAGTCCTAACAGGTGTCCCTCCTCCCAGGTCATGCTCAGCAAGTCTTATCTCAGCAGCTACTTGTCCTGGCTATGTCACCTTCATCTGAGGACATTTCAAAAGACAATGATGCCAGGGGCCCACCTCCCATATTCACATGAAAGGTCTGGAATCCCAGGTGATGTACTGTGGGTCCGGACCCTCCCATTGGTTCTCCCTGGACACTACTTGCCACACCCTCCTTTTCAGAACTTATCCTCTCTGAGATTGTGCGTTTTATCTATTTCTCGGACTTCCTTTTCTCATCCTCCTTAGTATTCTTGCTTTATAAAGATTAATACTGGCTCCAACTGGGTACAGTAGTACACATGCTTGTAATCCCAGCAACTCAGGAGGCTTGAGGCAGGAAGATCACAAGTTCGAGGCCATCCTGTCAATTTAGTGAGACCCTGTCTAAAAATTAGAAAATAAATAAATAAAAGAACTAGGGATGTAGCTCAGTGGTAGAGTATCCTAGTTTCCAACCCCAGTACCTAATAAATAAATAAGAGTTGGGGGTGCTACTCAGTGGTAGACCACTTGCCTAGCATGCACAAGGTCCTGGGGGTTTAATCCCCAGCACAAGTAAGTAAATAAATACATTAACGTTGACCCCTGGTCAGGCATGGTGGCACATGCTTATAATCCCACCGACAAACTCCCCACCTAGCAACTCAGGAGGCTAAGTCAGGAGGATGGCAAGTTTGGAAGCCAACCTGAGTAATTTAGAAAGACCCTGTCTCAACTGAAAAATGAAAAGGACTGGGAGGTATCTCAGTGGTAGAGCACTTGCCTAGCATGTGCAAGGACCTGAAATCAATCTCCAGAACTACACACACACACACACACACACACACACACACACACACACAACACACACACACAAAGTTAACCCCTTGGAAACAACTCACTTGTCCATCCACTAATGAATGGATGAATAGATAAACTGTGGGACATCTGTATCATGGAATATTCATTGGTTATAAAAAGGAATAAAGTACAAATATAGGTTACAACATAGTGCACCTTAAAAACATTACACTAGCCTAGTGCAGTGGCATAAGCTTGTAATCTCAGTGACTTGGGAGGCTGAGGCAGGGGGATCACAAGTTCAAGGTCAGCCTCAACAACTATCTGAGATGCTTTCTCAAATAAAAAAGAGCTAGGGTTTTAGCTCAGTGGTATAGTGTCCCTGGGTTCAATTTCCAGTACAAAAACAAAACATGCTAAATGTAAAAAAGCCAGACTTAAAAGGCCACATATTGTACATACATATATGAAATGTCCAGAGTAGGCAAATAAGTAGAGACAGAAAACAAATTAGTGGTTGCTGGAGCCAGAGTAGAGGTGGGGAGTTTAATTGTTGCAAACTTGCCCTCTGGGGTGATGAAAATATTCAGAAATTAGACAGTGGTGATGACTGTACAAAACTGAGAATGTGCTAAATGTCACTGAATTTTATTCTTTAAAATTGCTAGTATGGTGATTCTTACGTGAATTTTATTACAGTAAAAAATGCAACTTAGCTGGGCTCAGTGGCACACACTTGTGATCCCAGCAACTTGGGAGGCTAAGACAAGAGGATCGCAAGTTCAAAGCCAGCCTCAGCAACTTAGCAAGGCCCTAAGCAATTTAGCAAGATCCTGTCTCTAAATAATATATATATAAAGGGTTGGGGATGTGGCTTCATCCTGAACTCTAGGTCAGTGAGTCCAAAGAGCAGACATCTCCAAAGACAGGTCCCTTCAACTCTTCATGTGAATAATTTAATGCGCCAATAATTTTATCCTGCTTTTCCTCCTCATTCCTGTCCTTTATGATACTGTTCCCTATGTTCAAAACCAGGAATCATCGTAAGTTCCTCTTCTTCCTACTTCCCGCCCACCCCACTGGGTCAGCCATTGGGTTGATCTTGGGAGTCTGATATCTCCTCTTCACTTCAGCTAACTACCTTGGTTTGGTTGTCTCTCCTCTGGATCCTGCCTCAGCCTCAACTCCTCCAACCTGACCTCCTCAATGCAGTTAGAAGAATGCCACCAGAAAGACTAAGATCAAACTTGCTCATGCCACTGCCTTAAAGTCCTTCAGGGCTTCCCATTGTCACTTGGATGAAGTCAAACTATTTGGCCTGCATCCTGTGGCTCTCTCTGGTCTGACCCTCACCTCACCCCGCAACCCTTCCTCATTGCTTCCTGCCTTGCAAGTTAGGCCCAGTAAGAACTATTACCATTGTACTGGGATGTTGGTGGGATCCAAAGTTTGTGATTCAGCATTTTGTCAGTTTTAAAGCATCAAAAGACAAAATTATCACACACTTAAAGATCTTTATTTGACATCTAGAATTGGGCGATCTCTTATCCCATAAAATAGGATAAGCTGAGTAGAGGAGGTTGTTTTAAAGACAGAAAAGGCCAAGGGAAGCAGAGGCAGAAAACAAAAAGCGGGTTGTTTGTGTCAAAGTTACTTCCCTTGTAAAGGTTAAAGCAGAGGGAATTTCTTTATCATATCAGCTAAAACTGACTTGTTTGGGAATTTAATATCTTTTCTCCTCTGATGTCTTGGAAGGTTAGATAACAACTTTTTTTCAGGTCAGTAATAAAGAACTTCAGCATGAGCAACTCCATTTTGGTTTGGTCAGTTGGGCCTAGTACAGTAGTTCAGTCCAAACCAATGGCCTCGTATAAGTTTTATTTAACAAACTCTACCCAGAAAGATCCCTATCTTCTTTATGTGGGCAATAATCAGACCAGAGAATACTTGAGGTGCCCCCAGACTTAGTACAGACTTCTAGGTCACTTGACCAGACTCTAGGGGCACCTCCTAATAAAGGGAGGATGACTTTGCAGGTCACTTGCCTGCTCCCACCCTGCAGACTCCACTCATTGACCACCCTCCACCCTTACTCTTCCCAGTCTCCTCACCTTTGATCCTCAGGGACAGTAGGAACCTTAATGCTTGTCAATAGTGAGGAGATAAGCATGAGTCCCTTAATGTTAGAAGGCCTTATTGCCATTGTCGTTGTCTTACTCTGGAGTAAAATGAGAGCCCGTTTTTTCCCTATAGGCCCTGTCTGTTCTGTTCCTGTTCCCATATAAGTGGTTTGTCCTCTTGGAGAGATGAGACCCTATTCAGCCATTGGCTAAGGTCAAGTGCCAGTTCTCAATATCATCAGCGTTCTCTGACTCTGCAGATATTATTGATTAGGATGGGGCTAAATTGGGCATTCTTGTTTTTCAGAATAAGTTTATTAAAGTAAAAATGCTGAGCAAATGGAAACTATATGGTTTGTGGATGAGGCAAGACCTAAAGGTTGTTCACAAGTGACTGGTTTGGGGAAATGTTTGTCAAACAGTTGCTCCAGTTGGCTTCGAGAAGGGCACTGTGGGAATGAGGAAGGGAGAGGCATCTGAGGTGGGTGAAAGAAAGGGGAAGGGACTTCTGCCCACAAAGACTCTGAGCTGGGGGCCTTCCCTCGCCTCCTTAGGCCTCTCTACTCCCTGAGGGCAGCTTCCATACTAACCCTGAGAAAATCCCAACATTCCTGACAAGAAAACCCACTGTGGTTTCCAGTTTGTGACACTCTATCCTACAATTAAGACAGAGCAAGAATTGTCTTTAGCTGCTTGACTTGGTATGCAAAGAGGAGAGGGCCACAACTGTCACTCTGCAATAACAAATTGCTGATTTAATTATCCATTAATATCCTGTAAACTCTAAGTCATTTGATATTTTCTCAGAGAAAACATCTCCAAATTGTCAGCACTCTTCCCTGTATTCTAATTATCGTGTCACTAAATGGGTTCGTTCCATTCCCACTCCCCAAAGGGTCCCTCGGCATTGCCTGATCACAGTTATCTTTTTTTTAAAATATTTTTTTAGATGTTGATAGACTTTTATTTTTTATTTTTTTAATTTTTTTTTTAGTTGTAGATGGACACAATACCTTTATTTTATTTGTTTATTTTTGTGTAGTGCCGGGGATCCAACCCAGTGCCTCATGCGTGCTAGGCAAGCACTCTACCACTAAGCCACAACCCCAGCCCCTACAGTTATCATTTTTTAATGGCCGAAGTTGATGGATTTACAAAGAATTTCCGCCAAGTCACTGGCCATGTGGGTCTCACGCATCAGCATGAGACAGATGTGAATTAAGTAATTCCAACTCAGCCATTTGCCAACACCTCACAGGAGAAAATGTGAGCAGCACCTGACAGAGATCAAACTAGTTATACATTTGACTTTGGCTGTTTTTCTTCTAGAGATTAAAATTGCAAAACCTTAACCATCTATTACATTTGTTTATTTATTTTTTATTTTCTTACTTACTTACTTATTGTTAGTACTGGGGATTGAACCCAGGGGCACTCTACCACTGAGCTTCATCCCCAGCCCTTTTAACTTTTTGAGACAGGGTCTCACTAAGTTGCCTAGGCTGGCCTTGAACTTGCGAGTCTCCCGCTTCAGCCACCTGGGCAACCAGGATTTTAGGTGTGCACCACTGTACCCGGCTACCATCTCTTATGTTTAAAAATCTAGTTTTTCATTGAAGAAAACTAGATAGTTTTCTATTTCTATATAATGCTTGGCCTACCAATCAAGGGTAGGATAACACCAAAAGAGAGCTAGTCTACAATAATAATTACAAAAATGATGATAGTTAACAGTTAAGTGCTTCTGTATGCTAGACCTTGATCTGAGCCCTGTGTGTATATTGACTCACTCAATCCTCCCAACGCTCTCTGAGCCAGGCATTGTTATTTTCCCCATTTTTCAGAAGAGAAACTGAGGCACAGAGAGTTTTACTAAGGTTACATAGCCAGGAAGTCTGCTGCCAGAATCTATGCCCTGAAAACCAGTCACCCCCACCAGAAGTAGTACCATCTTCATTATATCAACAAATATGTGTAAGCACCATAACAAGCGTGTGGACTGCTTCACCTGCATTCTTATTTAATCCTGTGGCAATTCCATATGGAAGCATGATTACTGTTTCCCATTTTACAGAAGAGGACATTTAGGTTTACTTAGGATAATGCGCCCAAAGTCACACACCTTTTTGGGGGTGGATTAAACTCAGGGTGCTCTATCACTAAGCTATATCCTTTTAAATTTTATTTTGAGACAGGGTCTTGCTAAGTTGCCCAGGCTGAGCTTGAACTTGTGATCCTCCTGCCTCAGCCTCCTGAGTCACTGGGATTACAGGGGTGCACCACTGTGTCTGGTGGCCACATCACTTTTTAGGTACTGGGGCAGGGACAATAGCCCTATTGGATGCTACCACTGTAAGGAAAGGATCTGATCTGGGCCTAAATGAAATCACTAGCATAGCAGCAGGGAAATGTCAACTGCCCTGGGAGGCCCTTTGAGAAATGGTACATGCCAGCCATGCAGCAGCGGGGGCTGAAAATACATGGCAGGTCTGGAGAATTTTATACTGACAGAAAGTAAAGTCGTGCTCAAAACAAACATGCACACTTACACAACGCAAAATGAAAAAAGGGATGAAGTCATGTAGACAGGCCACAGGAGTGAGTCCAAGAAAGGTCCCAATGTCCAAATCTGAGCAATAAAATAACAGCAGAATTGAATTATACCTAAAAAATAAAATATGCATCCGTGAATAGTGATATAAATAAATGATTGAATAGATAAGTAAATGAGTAAAAGAGACAGACTGTCCTTACAGAAGATTCCAGATAATAAATGTGGAAGAAATCAGAGAAGTAGAAAATCACCATTTGAATCCACAGTAATAAGTGCTACAGGAAAGAGTCCCATGAATGCTAAAATTAATGGGTGAAACTTTTAGGAGAAATAGAACCTTTGTGTAATCTCAAAGTACCTGTCCCATAATATTAGTTACTATGGTAGTTTTAACATATGTCTACAAATTCTTTGCCTCTCCTTCCACCAGAGAAGGAACCTAATTCCTTTCCCTGGAGTAGGGGCTGGACTTACTTTTTAACAAATGGAGTATGGAAAAAGAAAATTAGTCACTGCAGAGTAGCAAAATCTGAGATACCACCTTAACCGAGTGATCAAGGTTAACATCATTGTTCTCTGCCATGCCGTACCAAGTATCCTCTGATGTGATGTCATGAGAAAGGCACTTCCTCTCCTGGTATTCTTTCCCCAAATGCATAACCTCAGTCTAGTCATGAAAAAACATCCCACAATTCCAGACTTTGTTGTTGTTGTTGTTGTTGTACTGGGGATTAAACCCAGGATTGCTCTACCACTGAGCCACATCCTTAGCCCTTTTTATTATTTACCTTGAGACCAAGTCTCACTAAATTGCGGAGACTGACCCGGAACTTGCCATCCTCCTGCCTCAGCCTCCTGAGTTGCTGGGGTTACAGGCATGCACCACCATGCCCAGCAAATTGAAGGACATTCTGCAAATTACCTGACCAAGAGTTTTCAAAAGTGTCAAGTCATGGAAAACAAGGAAAGTCTGAAAAACTCACAGATTGTAGATAACTAAAAAGACAGCTCTGGTTCTTTGAGATATTAACATTAGGGGAAGCTGGATGGAAGCATGAGGGGACTCTCAGAAATGGCTTTGAGGAGGGGCTGGGTTGAGGGCTGGGTGCCAGACTATTGGAAACACCTGGCATGAGTAGATTCCTTTATAACTATCTGCTGTTCCCAAATGTTCTCTCACAAGACTGGACACACCACCGATTTATGATTGTTCTCTATTAGTTTTTGAAAGCTGGGAGGGAGATTAGAGAAAACAGGTAGCAGGGTTAGAAAGTGACAGATAGGCAGGGGGACAGGTCCAGGTGATAGTAAACACTGAGAAAATAAGAATAAAACATGAACTTTAGATAATAATCTGTCATTCAGTAATTGCATCAATGTCCCACACTAAAGCAAGAAATCAATAGTAGGGAAGCCAGGTGTGAGATACCCGGGAACTCTCTATGCTATTTGCTCAGATTTTCTGTAAAATTATTTTCTGTTTTAAAAATAGTCTGTTCAAAATAAAAAAAAATAAAAAACTAAACATTGTCCCCTCTGTGTAAGGTAAACAGAGCACAGAGGCTCCTAGTGGTTGAGCAGATCTGCCCTGGCTTAGTTTGGCTCTGAGGGACCTGGGAGTGCCACCAGAGACAGTGCCACATGCGGCAGAAAGAAGAGCCACAGGGAGGAGAGAAGGAGGCAGGAGTCACAATTAGTCACAGGAAAGCAGGATGACTAAGGAATGAGACCTCCTGCTCCAAGTGAGTCTCTCCCGTGGCTGCCCTCCTGCCCGACCCCTGTCCTGACTCCTGATCTCTCACCCTGCAGTGTTCTCCCAGCACGTGTTACCTTCACCATGTAGGCTGTCTAGTTCTCCCTGTCCCTCTGGATTCGCTCTCTGCCCTTTCCCCACCCTGTCTCTAGCTCCCCTGGGCCTGGGCCAGTGGGAGGCAGAAGCAGGAGCTCTGAAAAAAGAGAGAGTGGGCTCAGAGTCCTGAGGCCCTTTGTCCACCAGTGTCCCCTTGTGACCGTGTCTCTAGTCTAGAGGCCCAGTCCTTACAGCTCTTATTGGCTTTTGGGAACTCTCCTGGTCATCCAATTTCCAGCCTCCTAACAGGAATGGCTCCCATAATGGTGGTGGTGGGGGTTGGGTACTGCACTTTCTTACTGCTTTCCCTGAGCTCTGCCCACATCTTGGTAAATCTTCCCTTTACTGACTTCTTCTCAATGACTCAATTAAGTATGTCATTGGTTTCCAGCTGGAATTTCAACTGATAGAAAAATTGACTTCCTCATTATATTTATGGTCTACTGTTTTTCTTCCTCTTTAAAATATAAACTCTGTGAGGGCAGAGGTTATAAATGCTCGGTTCACTGTGGTGGCAAGCCATACATATTTGTTAAATAATTGAGCATATGCTGCATATATTTGTGCTTACGTGGTTGTCACTAACTGCATATGGCATTTGAAATGTGGCTAGTGGGACTGAAAAGCTGAATTCTAAATTTTAATACACATAGCTACTGTGGTCAGTGGCTACAGTGCCCATCTGAGGAGAGGCCCTGTGCTTAAAGCAATTTGCTAGCTAGTAAAATCCACTCTGTCCCAAGATGGGTTAAGAGTGTCTCAAGACTGAGTCAGCTAAAGCAACTCAATGGCTCTGGTGGCTTCCCCTGCCCTAGAGAAACAGGGTGCTGGGCTTTCTGGCTTCTTTCTGGGCAGGCCAGCTTGGAAATATATGCCCTGCATTTGAGCATTTGCATTTTAATGCAATAGAACAGTTATAGTGTGCACACCAGGCCCTTAAAAACTTACAGCTTATAAGAGCTCTGGCCGCTGGCCAAAGGAGTCTCCAGCTGCTGACTGACCCTGCCTGGAAAGTCAACTTGGAAGGGACACAAATGTCCTAATCCTCTTCCAAACCACTCTAAGTAGGTTTATCCAGTGACCTGTAAAACCAAATTAGTAAAGGGACACTTTAATTCCAGCTCATTAGAGAGCTTCTAAAATCTTTGAGAAAGCCAACACAGCAAATTCTGTGTTGGGGGGCTGAGAAAAGCATCCCAATTTCAAAAGCGAAATGTCCTTGCTTTATCATGGTTTCTCTTACCCACATAATTCAGCACATAGAACTTTTCTGGGGCTTTCGCAGGCATCCCCGGTGAAAGTAGGAGGCAGTTCTCGAAAGAGAAGAAAATACGGTGGCCCCATGAGGTCAAGTGATTATTTTCACCCAAGTTCTGCCAAGGCCAGTCCCATCTCTGGTCTCCTGATTCTGGCAGGGGAACATTTGCACCGTTCTTATTACTTACCCCTCGAGTTGGCTTATTGCACAACATCAGGAAATAGTCCATATGAAATCCTGGCCCACAGAGTATACATGTTCTGTTTTTTATTCTGCAGCTTTTTTTATAATGCGTGTTTTCCTTTCCCATAATGTCATCTGGAAGCAATTCCTCCCAACAGCTGGATTTGCTTTCACAATTGGTAAACACGTAAAATGGAAGGCCGAGGAAGACTTGGAGACTCACAGAGGAGCCTTTCCCCCACCACTTGGCTCACGTTCTGAGGCTTATCTTGGGTCTCTGCACAAGCCTCATCAAAACCGAGAAAGTCTTCAAACAGGCGACCCACATTCATTCCCTCCTTCAGAGGGTCAACATGTTCTTTGGGGGAGAAATTTTCTGAATATTTTGCAGATAAAATTGATCAGATGCAGGCTAGATTGCCAGCTGCCAAGATCTGCATGCCACATGTGGAGGCCAGGAAAGCAGCGTCTTCCGAGTTACCACCACCATGGTACAGTCAGAACCTCTGGGTCCCCAGGGAGGCCTCCTTGAGAGAGCTGTGCCTACTAGTGCCGCTGCCACCAAACCCCACGGACAGGACAAGAACCCAAAGAGAACTAAGCAGTCATCTTCATCAGGATGAATGTCCTCCAAACCAACTCCTCAGGAACAAGTTTTCATGCAAATAAAAGCAGCAACGCTGGCCAGGCTCTGGAAAGGCTGTCTTCCAAGGGTACAGCTGTCTTCCGTGTGTTGGCTCACACTCTCCGCTCTGCCTCCGGGGCCTGCAGGGCCACCATTCCAAGGGCCCACCAACATGACAAGATCTGGTCCAAGAAGTCTAAGGACATGGTATAGGTCACAAAGCTCAGGCTCTAGGCTCTCCATCTCTCAAGGAGGAATTGCTGTTCTTTCAAGTTTCCGATGTGGGAAAATTTGCTGAGCACAAGGCTGAACTCTCAGAGGGAGCTCGGAAGTATGCCAGAGAACACCAGGCCCAGCTGCATGGATGATCGAAACACAGTGTTGGCCAGCTTCAGGGACGAGTGGGAGGGCCTGCCTTCTAAGCACCATCAATTCTCTGGGCCACTCACTCCCCATGAAAGGGAGTCTGTAGCATCACAGGCCTTTGATTATGAAGTTCTCCAGGTAAAGATGGGCATCCTTCCCACTGGACAAACAGAAGGAATATTCTAGGAAAGAGTGCCCACCCCTCAGCACAAGCCATAGTACGCTTCCTCTAGAGGAACCTGGGGCTCCTGGACCTACCTCATGGGGAGGCCCTTCTCTCTTACTCCATCCTGGTGGAAGCTTTATCTTATTTGGGACCAGAGAGAAGAAAGTACATCATATATTTTTCCATATTTCATGGTCTCTTGCCTGGAATTTTGAAAATCCAGGAGTTTTAGTTCATGCCAAGGCTCATTCCCTCAGATCCTGGTCACTCCAGTCTGGTCACATGGGGGCTTGGAGGACACATGGAGAAATTCACTGAAGCCTGGGACAGAGGGATGGGTGGGAAGAGCAGTCCACTAGTTAGTACTTGAAAATGATCCTCTAGATTAAAGAAACTGAAGAAACGGAACAACCTAAGACAATGTGGAGACTGTTTAGATTCTGAGTCAAGGAACCCAATTGCAAGGAGATATTTTGGAATAATTAGGAATATTTGAATTGGGACTATGTATTAGAAAATATTATGAAGAGTTAGTATTAATTTTGGTATGTATGATAATGGTGGTGTGATTATACAAGAAAATGTCCTTATCTTTTAAAAGGTATATATTAAATTATTAAAGGGTGAAATACAATGTCTGGGATTTGTTTTAATGATTCAGAAAAAAAATAAAAGAAAAAGTAAATATGTCAAGGTATTAATGGTTAAATCTAAATGATGAGTCTGTATTCGGATTCTTTTGTGGGGGCGGGGGGTACTGGGGATTAAACCCAGGAGCACTCTACCACTGAGTTACATCTCCAGCCCTTTTATATTTTATTTATCTTTAAAATATTTTTTAGTTGTAGATGGACACAATACCTTTATTTTATTTATTTATTTTTATGTAGTGCTGAAGATAAACCCAGTGCCTCATACATGAAAGGCAACTGCTCTACCGCTGAGCCACAACCCCAGTCCCCCAGCCCTTTTATTTTGAGGCAGGGCCTCACTAAGTTGTTGAGGCTGACCTTGAACTTGTGATCCTCCTGCCTCAGCTTCTTGAGTTGCTGGGATTACAGGCATGCACCACCACATCTGGCGATATGTGGAATTCTTTATACTTTTCTCTACACTTTTATGTATGATGAAAATAATTTTGTAATAAAAAGCTTAAAATATAGAGAATCTTATCACAAAAACTCATAGAAGAGAACCAAAGACACACCTGATTATGTGCCTCAGTGGAGACTTGAATCCTTCCAGGGATACAGTAGGGAAGTGACCAGAAGGTTCCATCAAAGATGACTCCCACAAGCTCTGACCAGAGGTTACTAGGCCATCTCAGCCCCCCTCTGCCTGGCCAGAAGGAGAAGGGGCTCCTGGCTAGCTGTCTTCTGCCCCACAGCTTTCACCATCTCTGTGGGCTGTGGTTTCCTCCTGTGCAGGCCGCACCGGTGCCTGAGCAGCTTGGGGGCCTGTGTGAGGGAAAGTAGGACACAGACCAGATGCTGCTGAGTGACAACTAAGTAAAGTTCCTGTTATTATAGCTTCAGGTTGCTTCTGCTCCCTGGCCACCAAGTTTCCACACTGGCCCATCAGGGTGCTGCCCATCACTGTACACGGACTCATTCAACAGGCATTAGTCCATCATGAGCCGGGTACAGATCTGGGAGGATGAAGACGGTCTTTCCAAGTGTGGGGAAGGCCTCCTGTTAGTGAGTGAAAGCTGGGCCCGATGCATGCTGACTTCTTCCCTGGCTTCCATTCTAAGTCAGTCCATGATCTCTAGCCTTTACCTGGTCTCGAGAAGGATGACTTTCCTTGTTCTGGCCTCAAACAGGATTTTCTAGTAAACCATTTTTTCCCCTTCTACCTTGAATTATGCTGGGTACTTTACTTCAGGTATAAAAACTATATTAATGGAAAAGGTCTACAGACATTTCTTCTTGGACACACCCACAAAGCAGCCACAGTGACCAGAGGTCTTGTGTGCCGGTAGAGAAGGTGTGGTCCTTGGTGGGCCCTAGTCTTCTTCAGTCCTTCAAGGTCTTCACGGAGCTTGTCATCCAGACCATTGGTCAGAACCTGGCTCTATTCTCCATCCTTCTGTCTGTTCAAGAACCATCAGGAGCTCACATGGACGGGCATGAATTCTGCAGGATGGTAGTCATATGCTCCTATCATCCTCAGGTTCTCCGGCCCCCTTCATGAGGTATGCTGGGTATTTTATTTTCCTTTATGAGTAAAAGGTGAGCATCTGATGGAGGGGTCATGCCTTAGTCCTTTCTTAGTATGGACCACAGCACCCAGCCCTCCAGGATGGAAAGGAGGGCCTCGCCTGAGGAGGTAGTGCCCAGGGAACTGGTGACTCTAAGGAAAGAGATGGCTTCCACAGAAACAAAAGGTGAATTTTTAAAATCCCAATTATGCTTGATCTGTCAAACTCAACATCTGATGCTCCTACAGTATTTTAGATATATTCTCTAATTTTGATTTTTTATTTTTTCATGGTTTCCATTTTTGTCTCAATAAGAAAGTAATGAGAACTACAAGTTTTGCTAGTATCACCCACACTTCTTTTTCTTTCTTTCTTTCTTTCTTTCTTTCTTTTTTTTTTTTTTTTTACAGTACTGAGGTTGAACCCAAGGCCACGAACATGTTAGGTTTGAACTACACACCAGCCCTAACATTCACAGTTTCATTTTAAAAATTTCTGCTCATTTTTTGTGACTAACAATGTTGCAGAAGAGACAAGGGGAATGACAAGGTACAAGCCAAGCAGAAGTCCCACTGGAGTTGTGTCAATAGTAGCTCAGATGTTTGACCTGTCAGTGGGTAGGCAGAAGTTCAAGTTCAATCCACAGGAGATGGAAGAGGGTCCGTGCATAAAGTGTGAAAGTATGAGTTGTTTAAAACCCAAATTTACAAAAGCTGAAAATGTTGCCCAACCTTAACTAGAATGCAAGTGCCTTGCGGGCAGGAGTGTTGTGCATGCTGTACGTTACTGTGCCTCAGTGCCTGAGTCAGGAGCTGGCACAGGACAGGTGCCCAGACTGTTTCAATGCAGTACTAACGATGCTTTGGGATTCCTGTACCTACTTGTCCCGTTCTACCATCTATGGCCATTATTGCATTTTTCTTCAAGACTGGAAGCTTTTTGAAAGCAGAAATAAATCTTTTCTCTTAGACTATGTACCTCATCCACTAATTAAAATTCAATAAACTTAAAGTCAATTATCTAATTTAGCCCATGATTAAACAATAGAAAAACAAAATCCAAAATAGGTCATGAGAAAAACCATGGCCCTTGCCATAGAAAGGGACGATCTCTGGAGTCTCCAGAAGGCCCAAAGTACTGTGTGGCAGGGAAGTAAATTTTCTGCCCCAGAAATCTGCAAAAGAATTCATTTGAGGATTTAAGTCTTAGAAAAAAAGACCCAAGGAAGGAGGCAGAGAAGGGGAGGTCTTTTCCAGGGCCCACAGATTAAGGGTATTTAGATACCACTTAAGAAAAGGACCAGATGCCAGCCGGGCTCCTGCTTCAGTTTAAGCATGCTCCTGCAAACTTGCTTATGGGAAGGAAGATCAGAAGCGCTGACGATCATTACCGAAGAGGATTCAGAGGAATTATGGCCTACTCCAGGTTGAAGAGAGAACAAGTCCCAGTCTTTTTTTGGTGTCAACTTCTATTGAAATGTGCTGTTGTCAAATCAAAAAGG
Source organism: Sciurus carolinensis (assembly GCF_902686445.1). Taxonomy (NCBI): domain Eukaryota; kingdom Metazoa; phylum Chordata; class Mammalia; order Rodentia; family Sciuridae; genus Sciurus; species Sciurus carolinensis. Next base: position 123,300,254 of record NC_062215.1, read on the forward strand.
GGACAGATTCGGAATTGTACAACTCTGATGAAAGTGAAATAAAAGAAAATCTGTATCATCTTAATCAAAGCATGTGCCACCTGAGTCGGCTTCCCGTCTCGTCCCTTGGCCTTGGTGACTCTCATGTGCTAGAGGTTAAGGGTTTGTTAAAGAAGATGGGTTTTGATTAAGTGTCACATTTAGTGTGATGTGACATGCTCTTTATCATTGCAAGGGAAGATTGGGGCCAGGGGGAGCTTTATAGCTAGTTCCCAATATAAATTAGGAGTCTTGGGGAATGGGTGCTTTGCTGTTGGCCTTGATCTTTCAAGGGCCCAACGAATGTGTATGTGAGAGTGTGCACACATGTATGTGTGTGTGTTTGGAGAGATGGCAGCAAAGTCAGCTTCCAGGTGCCTGCGCTAATGGGCTGGTTACCCCTGTTGGAGTTTGACTCGTAATTGTAACACAACGCTCCAGTTCTAAATCTGTCCGCGTTCTTGATGTCCGAGGCAAAGGTCTCGGTGCCTTTCACTCTTTTGGAGTTTCATTGTTGCCACTGCATGGATTTGAAGGTGGAGAAGCAGGAAGAAACATTCCAAGTACCAATGCCATTTCTATCTGGAAGCCAAGGATCCTGCCTCCCCTTTCTCCAAGGGCAAGAAGCATGGACAGAGCCAAGGCCTCCTTCTGCCAAATCTAAGATGCACAACACACCTTCAGATTCTGATCCCTATTAACTTGGGGAGAACAGAAAAAATGGGGGTGCAGAAGAGCCCCAGACGTATCTGGAGTGTCATGAGGAAGGGAACGTGGAGGTGGGAAATAGGGGAAACCATCTCAGCCTTCCACCCAGTGGCCACCATCCATCTCCACACCATGTCACTTGCACTGACTTCCTGGACCGTTCAACATCCTTCAGTGGTCTTCCCTTTCTTGTTTGTCTACCAAGGAAAAACCACTCTCCCTCCCGGCCTCAGTGTCCACATCCTGGACTCCACAGCATCCATCTGTTCATTGCCCCAACTGAATGACTTATCCCTACCTTCAAGCTATTGTTCAGGTTACTCCCTGCCTGCAAAACCATCCCCGTTTCTCTCTCTCATGGAGAGGCTCCCTATCTTCCAAGAGTTGGTGGAGCCCTTCCGGTTTCCAAAGGAGCCACAGCCAACTGCAATAACTCCAACTCCTCTATTTATTACAGAAACAGGAACTGAGAGCCTACTATTGAGAGCCTGCCCAGGCACCTGGGATGAGTGAGAGAATAACAGATGAAGACCCCTGTCTCCAAGGAGCTTGCAGTGTGGTCCTGGGGGATTCTGGGAGTAAAGTGTGAACTTGATGCAGAAATAGCCTGACTGCTGTGGAAGGCAAGACGGAGCAGGGAAGTGGAGACCAGGAGCTCAGGCAGCGTTGGGGCCGCAGCAGGTTGCAGGTTGGTAAGGATGGTCAGAGGGTCTTGCTGAGGTGGCTAAGGGTCCAGGGAGTGAGGAAGCTAGCAGAGAAGAAACTGGGAGAGGAGAGTTCTAGGGGAGGGAATCGCTGCCCCAACCCATTCCTGCCCAATCCTTGGGAGGGATGGAGCCCCCCTCCACTTTTCCCGGGGGCTCTGTAAGGTGGCAGGCCCTCAGGAAGAGTGTGGATAAAGAAAATATATGAAAATCCATAGCCAAGTTCGGTGGCACACACCTGTAACCCCAGTGACTTTGGAGGCTGAGGCAGGAGGATGGTGAGTTCAAAGCCAGACTCAGCAATTTAGGGAGGCACAAAGATGCTTATCAAGACACTGTCTCTAAATATCATAATAATTTTTTAAAAGGGCTGGGGATGTGGCTCCGTAGTTAAGTGCCCCTGGGTTCAATCTCCAGTACCAAAAAAAGAAAAGAAAATCCCCGATGTTGAATACTGAGTGGAAAAACCTCCCGTGTGGCATCAAGAAGGAGAAAATAGAAAGGTAATGGAAAAGTGCCCACATTTTTATTGTTAAATTCAAAGACAACTTTTTAAAGACATGAAAATTATTAAAGACTTAACTGATAATTTCTTTTAAATATTTTTTTTAGTTGTATATGGACACAATGCTTTTACTTTATTTATTTTTATGTGGTGTTGAGGATGAAACCCGGTGCCTCACACATGCTAGGCAAGCACTCTACCACTGAGTCACAACCCCAGCCCAGTAATTGCTGCTTGATGTGGGAAAAAGCGCCCAATACAGGTGCAAGATGGCAAACACCCTGTCTCCACCACATGGCTTCTCCCGCCACCCCGCCTCACCTCTTGCTGCCTCGCTTCTGCCCCTGCTGCATGGCTTCCTGCCGGGACTTCACAGCTTTCTGGTAACCATCTCCTCGGACAATTTTCCAACCTCACTCTCAAAGGAATGGCATCTAGTTTCAGGGAAGAGTTGAATCCCTGCCTCCCACTTCCTACCTGTGTGACCTTGGGCAAGTGACTCAACTTGTCTGGTCCTCAGTTAACTCATTTACAGAATGGAGTTTATTTTAGCATTCTGCAGCTCCTCAACGGATTATCTCCTTGAGATAATCTGCACAAAACCCTGCGTGCAGGTCCTGGCACAGCGTCAACTAGGGATGAGTGCTCATGGGGTGCTCTGCCCTGCTGTTGCTGTGACTTGCTTCCTCTTTCCACTGGGCTGCTCAGACACCCCCTGCTCCCTGCCACACTTTGGCCCACCCCATAAGTTGTGAGGTTTTCTGGAGCTCTGGCTTCTACCTCCTCCTGTATTTCCTACCAGGCCTCTTCACATCTAGGCTGGTGACTTCAATTACCCTGTATTTATATTGGTGACCACGTCCCATTTTCTCTCTCCAGGCCTGAGCTCCAGACTCTCACATCCACGGTATGCTGAGCACTGACCAGAGCCCTTAGTGTACTCCACGCAATCTGCCCCCGCAACCCCCGTCCACTCCTTCCCTCGCCCCTGCACCATGTCCTCAGTATGCATGGAGACTGGTTCCAGATACCTCTGCGATACCAAAAATCTGTGAATACCAAAATCTGGGGATGCTCAACTCTCTTATGTAAAATGGTGCTGTTTTTGCATATAGCCACACCCATTCTCCTGCATACTTTATTATTTAATTTTTTTTTTTTTTAATACGGGGGTTTGAACCCAGTTCCACTTGACATTGAGCCACATCTCCAGCCTTTTTAATTTTTTATTTTGATACAGGGTCTCATAAATTGCTGAGGCTAGCCTCGAACTTGCAATCCTCTTGCCTCAGCCTCCTGAGTCCCTGGGATTTCAGGCCTGTACCACCATACCCTGCTCTCCCATATACTTGAAATTATCTCAGATTTAAAGTCTAGAGGTCTCTAGATTCCCTGGGGTCCCCAATACAACGTAAATGCCATGTACATAGCTGTCATTGTACTGTTGAGGGCATCGTGGCTAGGAAAAATGTGTATGTGTGTTTAGTACAGACATAAAACCCTAACTCCTTAATACGGATGAGGGAATGAGGCTCTGGGTGAACAAGGCCCAAACAGTGAGTGCTGAAAGGGACTGAGAATCTGGGGAATGGCAGCAGGCACCAAAGGACCTATACATGGAGGTAGGTGTTCAGGGGTCTTTGGATGAATGAATCTTGGAATGAGAAGAGACCCAGGCTGACATTAATATTGACCAACACACACTGCAGACTTAGGAAGGGCTTGTACTGTCTTCTTACCAACACTACGGGGTAAGCACTGCTATCACCTCCACATTACAGATGAAACTGAGCTGCAAGGAGCTGAAGGACTCATTCAAGATCACATGCAGATGGAGGTGAGGGCGCCCTGCCCACACTCTCAACTACTCAATTTGGGAGGTGGGAAGAAACAGGAAGTAATTGAAGCTTGGGAATGGAGGTTAGAGATTGCAGAGAGAGGGAATAATTCCCGAGGAAATGCCCAATATTTTAGGAGAGTCCATGGAGAAGCAATCAGAGGTGGAGGAGACCTGGAAGGGTTGAGCCCTGGATGCCTTTGGAAGGCAGAAGGAGGAAGGCAGACCATCCGTGCGGGGTGCCCAGGGAGTGCTGAGGTTCCTTGGCAAACAAGATGAATTAGCAGGGTTCCAGGAAGGCACTGACTGGGGTGGTGAGGAGGGCTATAATCTCAACAGCACCTCTCTCCCCAGGCCAGGCGCCATTGTCCCTGCCTTCCAACCAAGTCCCAATACAAGCCAGAGCAGCTCAGGATCGGTGACCCTTGTGAGGATGGGGCAGGGTGGCAGGGGGATGGATTTTGAAGTTTATCAAAGACTTGTCTTTCAAGTTGTTTGACTGGAAGGAAAGGACAGAGAAGTGACTTTAGAGAAGGAATAGGGTGGCATGGTTCTCACTGAACCAGAAGAGCCGCAGACAGGGAGCTAATGAATGAATGAGCTGGGCACTGAGGTTACCTGTCACTCAGCAGTTGACTTGCCCACTGAACCCTCTTTACTATTCAAAAAATATAAAGTTCCACCCTGAATTCCCTACACTTGTCTTCAATATTCCCCTAGATGCGATAGTTTCCAGTCAGTCCTGCAGAAAGAAGGAAACCAGATAAGCAGTTTACTCCAAAATCACACTGGCTCCTTGTGGCCTAGCATATGACATTAGGCACCTGCTGAGGGTGTGGAGGACCAGGGACCACCAGAGAGCAGTGTCTTCCGTGAAGAGTGCAAGGTCAGCAGGTTGGGAGGTTGAGGCAGGAGGGAGGCTGAGGCAGGAGGATCACAAGTTCAAAGTCAACCTCAGCAACTTAGTGAGGCCCTGAGCAACTCAGTGGGATCCTATCTCTAAATAAAATATTTAAAAAGGCTGGGAATGTGGCTCAGTTGTTAAGTGCCCCTGGGTTCACTCCCCAGTACCAAAAAAAAAAAAAAAAAAAAAAAAAGTGCAAGATACTCTGAGGTTCACATATAAGACTAATGCCCTGAACCTTCCTTTGTCACCAAAACAATCAGACTTATTAGAAAATATGTTAACAGGGCTGGGTATTGGGGAAAAAAAAAAAAGAAAGAAAGAAAATATATCACTAACTCATTGCATTGGACTTGGGGACTCATGCAGATGCTCATCCTGCAGCTTCTGCTATCTCTACACAGGCCTGTTTTTCAAACACAGGCCTATCTTCTGAGAGTTTTCTTTGTGTAGGGTTTTTTTTTTTTTTTTTTTTTTCTTTAACACAGTTGTAATTATGTCCACAATTTTATACCCAGCTTGTCCTACTTACTATGTCGTATTTCCTTCTGTTATTACTAACTTTAGTGCATAAAATGTCATCATGTATCAAAGTTTACTTAACTGTTGGGTATTTAGACTGCTTTTAATGTTTTGCTATTCTAAATTTTTTCTTATTATAAATGTTTTGCAATGCAGACATGCACATTGACTTTTTGGCATTTAAGGCAATTAAGATACAGTCTCAGAAGTAAAATTATTCAGTAAACAGATATGAATGCTCCTAAGAGTTTTAAATTCATATTGCTGAATTGCTCGCTAAAGAGGACTATATTAAGGTACACTGAGACTAGCAATGTCTGAAAAATTTAAATTCATGATAACTTCAACCAAACAGGCTATGATCACTAAATATGTCTGTATCTAGATCTATTTATCTATGTATCTATCTATTCATCTATCATCTAAGAAGCAGAAAGTGAGTTGTTTTTATGTAAACTTTATAGCAGGTTTATCACACATTTAAAAACTATGCCAATCACAAAATGAATTTTCACAAAGTAAACACCTGTGATTAAGTAGCAGCCAGATCAAGAAAAACGTTAGCAGAACCCTAAAGCCACTGTCACGGCCCATTTTCTCCTCCCCGACCCCACCCAAGGGGAATCACTATTCTGACTTCTCACACCATAGGTTAGTTTTGGAGAGTAGCTTTGTTGTCATTTTCATTTCCTGGATTACTACAAGAGCCGACCATTTTCCACATTTTAGTCAACGAGTCATAGTTCCTCTTTTGTCAATTGTCACTTCAAGGTCTTTGTCCAGGAAATGCGTGACTCTTAAGCAATCTCTCAATGTTGAGTTTGACTGAGACGGAGTGCAGGCACTGGGATGCTGTTCACTCGTGGAGAGGTGTGCAGCGTGCGTGCTCCCCTGGCTTGGCCCTTCAAGACTCTTCTCGGTGATACTTCTCAGCTGCAAAGCAAGATGGCGCCTCTCTGGGTAACACCTGGTGGGGGTACTTTTTCAGTGACAGAACTGAACCTAAATAGACTCTGCTGTTCTTTCAGTGTGTATGAAATTTTCAGAAATAGGTCACTGAACCTTTTTAAAAATAGAACTGACACATTTGGGGAAAGCATTTTTTCTGCTGAGATAGCACAGAGTACAAGATATAATGATCTCTACAGGGTAGATGATGACATTGGGTATTAAAAATAAATAAATATTCTTAATGATAATGATGGCCAGGAAATAAAGTTTTTCATAGGAAAAGTCCCTAAACATTGTGACCTGAAGAGCCCATATAAAGTTTTCCCACTTCAATTCTAATGTGGGTTCTTCTGAGGTATAAATGAGTGCTTGGTAACCCCTACCCAGTCATACCTGGTAACAGATTTTGATGGAAACAGAAAGGCCACATCATGGGGCTGGGGAGATAGCTCAGCTGGTAGAGTGCTTGCCTTGCAAGCACAAGGCCCTGGGTTCGATCCCCAGCACCGCAAAAAAAAAGAAAGAAAGAAAGGGCACATCATCTGTCGTGGGCAGTATTTGCTCTCTTACCAAAGCCAAGAGCTCCTGTTTAACTGGGTTTGATTCCTCCCCTCTTGTTACAACACAGCCCACCAACTCTTGGACCATTATCCAAGCCACTGCAGAGCAGCGACCAGACCATCATACTGCCTGTGAGCAACTCCATTCCACGGATCTGGGTCAAGCCAACCACAGCATCCTTTGCCCAAGGATCCCCAGGGAACTGTCTGGGGCTCCAGATTTGCTTTGGGTGAGGCTCTTTTCACCCTGCTCAAAAGTCATCCTCAGAAAGCATCCTCGGGCTGTTGCCCCAGCCCTTCTTCACACCCTTACCCCGCCCTGCTGCCTTCAGAAGCCCCACAAACCTCAAGGGTGGAAGCTTGTGGTTTAGGATTCCTGATAAACTGCATACACCTCTTCCTGGACTCCACTGCTGAAATGAGCAAGTTCTGCTGGCCGGGAAAGCAGAGCCTCAGAGTACTATGGGGAATAGCAGGACAGGACACAAGAGGGACTTGGCTGTCCCAGGAGAGGAGGTGAGTAGAAGCAAGGGTGGATGCCGAGCTGGGATAGGGCAGACAGAGCTTCACAAAAATCTGGCAGCAGGAAGAGAGGCACAGGACTATTGCTACCAGGTATCCAAGTAGCAAGCTTGGGAAGGTGGGGAGTGGGAGGGACAGGTGTGAGGCATTTTTTTTTAATAGTACAAAGCAGAATAGAAATGTATTTATAATTATCCTTTTTGTAGAATTGTTTCATACACTGACATTTGTAATATCAGACAAAATAACTTCTGAAATCATATTGGTATGAGACTTTTTAAAAATATTTCTTTTTTTTTAGTTGTCAATGGACCTTTATTTTATTTTATTAATTATATGTGGTACTGAGAATCGAACCCAGGACCTCACCCATGCCAGGCAAGTGCTCTACCACTGAGCCACAACCCCAGCCAAATGTGAGACATTTTTGATAACTTGATGACTTGGAGGTTGGCACCAAGGAAGACAGGAGAGTCAAAGATGCCCGTAGAGTGTTTTCCAGCAAGAATACAGTTCCTTTCAGCAGGGGTGTGTTGAGTACTTTGTTCCGACTTTGTGTCAGACACTGTTGTAGACTCTGGGATTAACATCTTGGGTAGTGCCCAAAGAGTGTTTTCATTCTGCTGGGAGGGGAGAAGGCCATTTGGATGAAGAAAAAAGTAAACAAATAAAAAAGGTGATTTTTTTTTTTTTCATGGCAATAACTGTTCTTGGAAGATAATTTGAGCTAGGGATGATATGATTAGGGAGAAATTTCCTGAGGAAATGAATTCCCATTGAGGCCTGAATGAGAAGAAAGCCTCCATCAGCAAAAGACCCTGGAAAAGAACATTCGAGTTAAGAGTAAAAGGCCCCAGGGGGAAAGACAGTGTTGGAACATTTGAGGAACAGAAAGAAGACCACTGTGGCACTGCGAAAAGTTTTATGAGACCAGATTTGCTCCTACCAAGTTGCCGGGCTGCCCTTGGAGCCCTCCTACCTTAGACTTCCATCTCCAGTTTCTACACACTCCAGGTCTCTTTCTCTTTCTCTCTAGACCAGCTGCAGCCAGATGTGGGACCATGAGACCCGCTTGAGCCTTGGGGAGGAACTAAAACCAGCTCAGCCCTTCCAGAAACCAAAGCGGGGAAGGCGCTGGGGACAGCCTTGCCCTTTTTCTCAGGACTGGAGTTTTCAATCACTTTAAAGTCATGAAGCTCTTCAGCAGTCTGACATAAAGTGGGAAAAATAGACACATTTGTAAGCCTGTACAGAACTTCAGGGAGTTTGGTGGCCCGGGAAAACTCATCGTAGACGCCCACCAAGGGTCTCTGCTTCAACAGTCCTTTTTAAGTTGCCCATTTTCTCATTAAGGCTGTGTCCCTTCTGCAACATTGAGGATATAAGGAAAAATCAACTCCTAAGTACAAAATTCCCCGATAAATATAAGTCCTTAAGACTATCACATCAAGAGAGACAGATCCATATGACCAAGTGTAACCGCAATAATGGTAAGAACATATTTACACGGTAGTCTGTGCTTTGTGGCACACATACACCATTTTATCTCGGTGACATCGTTGGCACAGGGGTAGGGCAGGTGTTGACGTTCTGTCTTACAGATGAGGAAACTGAAGAACGGAAGGCTGAGTAGAATGCCTACAATCACAGGGCCAGTCATCAGCAACAAGAATTAGAACCGGGCTGGGGAGATAGCTCAGTTGGTAGAGTGCTTGCCTTGCAAGCACAAAGCCCTGGGTTCAATGCCCAGCACCACAAAAAAAAAAAAAAAAAAAAAAAAACCAACAACAACAAAAAAACCAAGGTCTTGTAAGGCCCAGGCTTCCCAGGAAGCGCATGTCCAGTGTGCCTTCTCTGGACTTCTCTCCCTGGAGACACTCACTGCACAGACAAGAGGAAATGATATTTTCTAACATAGGGAAAGAAGCACAGAGCTGCCTCCTGACGCCAAGATTGTGTAGATGAGGGAAACTATCTACTAGGGCTTCCTCTTGGCCAATTATACCTAAAGTCATTTCCTTTTTCTTCTGAAGACTTACATTTCCTTTTGAAGTTCCTTAGAAGTGAACCTAGAGGAACGCCACCTAGTGGCCCAGACCATAAGAATTGTCATTTATGTCACTCAACCCCCACTCCGCCTGGCCACCTTGCCTAGAAAGCAGAACCCATACTTCTTGCCAACCACCAGGATAAACTGCAAATGGATCAGAAATCCTAACGTGAAAAATGAAACCACACAAGTGTTAGAAGAAAGATGGGTGGATTTATTTATACCCTGGGTGGGGGAAAGTATTTCTGGGACTCAAAGTCTCAATGCAAACCAAGGGCAGCTCTGGGTCTCTCCCCTCCAGTTGAGCGAACAGACATGGGGCAACTTCTACCCTTTCCAGTGAAAGTTTAGTATCCCCAACCTGGCTTTCTTTTCTCCAAAGAGGAAAACAGAATTTTAAAAAACCAGTTAAACTGGTTATGCTTACTGCCCCACTGTCTTTGTGGGAGAAGAGGAGGTCCTTCGCCTCCTGAAGGGGAAACTCTGCTGGGCATGGTGGGACACACTTGTATTCCCAGCTGCTTGGGAGGCCAAGGCAGGAGGATGGCGCGAGCCCAGGAGTTTGAGATGGCCTAGATAACACGGTGAGGCCCTGTCTTTAAACAGAAAAAAGCCGGGGTGAATGTTAAGATAACAAAAGACATCGAAACCCAGTTCGAGGGGCTGGAGTTGTGGCTCAGTAGTAGAGCACTCACCTGGAAAGCATGAGGCACTGGGTTTGGTCCTCAGCACCACATTAAAAAAAATTTAAAAAAATAAAATAAAGGTATTGTGTCTACCTACAACTAAAAAGAAAATTGCAAAAAGAGAAACTCAGTTCAAGCCCAATCCAAATCCCAAATAAATGCTTTCAATGAGGAAGTAAAATATCTAGATGCAATAAAGAAAATAGTAATTAATTCAACAACAGTTTTTAAAAAACCAACTCTGCTGCTTGGAAAGAAAATTAGAAAGCTGTGGGAAAGTGCAACACTTATCACAGATATGGGTTGATCTATAATATTAGGAACATTAGGAACATTTAAATATTGAGAGAGAAGGCCACAAACTGACAGACAACTGGGCAAAAGGCATGGATCATTCACATGCACGTATGTAGAAATGTGGGTAGATGAACCTTAAAAATATTGAAAGATAATCAATTTCACCCACTAAGTTAGAAAGGCATATGTGAACTACATTGAGATTCCAGTCTTTATCAAATCATCAACGCATCAAAAAGTTTGACAATACACTCTGTTAGCAAGGCTGCAGGGAAAGGAGAATGCCGATATTCATTGGTAGAAGTGCAAAACGGTACAACTTCTCTAGAGGGAATTTGGAAATACCCAGCAAAACTACATACGTATTTACCCTTTGACCCAGCAATCCTAGCTCCAAGAATTTACTCTAAAGGACACTTCTACAAATATTAAACTGCCTATCTATAAGGTTATTTACCGACACATAGCAAATGGTGAGAATCAACTTCAATGCTAATTGAATAAACCATTCACATAATAGCGAATGAGCTGAAAAAGTGTTGAGGAATAGGCCCATGATACTTTTTTTTTTTTTTTTTTTTTTTTTTGTGGTGCCAGAAATTGAACCCAGGGACATTTCACCACTGAGCCACATCCCCAGATCTTTTTATTTTTTATTTTGTGACAGGGTCTTGCTACATTGCTTAGGACCTACTAAATTGCTGAGGCTGACCTCAAACTTGCAATCCTCCTGCCTTGGCCTCCTGAGTCACTGGGATTACAGGCATGCAACACCGTACCTGGCATTTCTATGATAATTTATGTGAAAAAAACAAAGTACTAAAGGGTGCATATAGTATGCTATTTTTTGTATAAGAAAAAGAAATATAGGAAGAATAAACTAAAAACTAATACAAATGCCTATAGGGGATTGGGAATATTGGAGTAGAAAAAATTAGGGAGTAATACTTCTGAGTAAACTTTTTCATATATAGTTTTGACTTTTATAGCATGTAAAAGTTTTCTATATTTAAAATAATTTAAAAGATTTGAAAAAAGAAAATCCTAAAACTAAATACAAATAGAAACAAAGGAACTTAACTGCATTAGAAACTGATAATGGAACCACACAGGAAAAAAAGAAAAAGAATTAAATGACCTAAGAATACAAGATTCTGACTACATACACTTTGTGAGATATGTTCTAAGAACAAATAGAACTACAAAGCCATGAACTTTCCTTAGAAGGCTTGTTGTTGGAAATGGTATTTGAGTAGCAATTCTAAAAGTATTTTCGGTGCATTACAGTATACAGCAACGATAAATGTATTGGTGTTTGGGGGAATCAAGGTTCTTATTGTGAAGGAAAAAAAATTCCAACATGGAATAGGAAGGCAAGGAAGAACCCTGTAGAGTTGGATTTGAATTGGAGGAAATTTCTTTATTAAAAAGTTATTTAGAGCTGGGGTTGTGGCTCAGCGGTACAGCGCTTGCCTAGCTAGCATGTGTGAGGCACTGGGTTTGATCCTCAGCACCGCATAAAAATAAAGGTTCGTCGACAACTAAAAAAAATTTTTTTAAATTTATTTTAAAAATACATTTCTTTTCTTTTCTTTCTTTCTTTCTTTCTTTTTTTTAAATACATTGTCTAGTACTGTCCCTTAAAGGGTCTGGAAGCAATGATATCCCAGGAGAAATGAGAAAACCTGGTGTCCAAAGATGACCCCAGAGGTTGGTCCACACCTCCTGTCCTGGAGTGTGGGCTGGGCTCAGTCACTGACTTCTAGAGAGCAGGACAACTCAAAAGTTATCAAACGTCACTTCTGAGATTAGAGTTTTAAAAAGACGATGGTTTTCATTTGGGGAGCTCTGTTATGTGACCTGCACTGGGGAAGTCGCTGCCATGTTGAGAAAGAGCCTTATCACCTGGTTGATCTTGGAAGTGAATATTCTCATTCTGTTAACAGCCTCTTGAGTTTTATAGTCCATTACAATAGCTATCTATCTATCTATTTATTTATCTATTTATCACAGTGTTGGGGTTTGAACAGGGCCTCACACATGCTAGGCCAGTGCTCTACCACTGAGCTACACCCCCAGTTCTAGAATAACTTTTGTTGTTGTTGTTGTTGGCACTGGAGGACACACTAGCACTGAAATACATCCCCAGTGCGCCCACCCACGTACACTTTTTTTTATTTTTTAAATTTTAAGACAGGGTCTGGCTAAGTTGCTGAGGCTGGCCTTGAATTTGTGGTCCTCCCACCTCAGCCTCCTGAGTCTCTGGAATTACAGACCCACTAATCTATTCTCTTTTTCACTTCACTATGAATAAAGCCTATTTGTGCTGCTATAACAGAAAACCTGAGTATAAGTAATAAATAATGAACAGAAACTTATTGACTCACAATTCTGAAAGCTAGGAAATCCAAGTTTCCAGCATCTGTCAAGGGCCTTCTTCCTGTATAATCACAGGAAAGCAAGAGGCAAAGGGGGTTATGACAATATTAATCCTGCCAATGAAGGAGGAGCCACACAGCAACCAAATTTCAACATGAGTTTTAGAGGGGACCTTCAAACCATGCTGGTGGTTTGGGGAGTCAGGCAGACCTGAATTCTAATTCTTGCTCTGTTCTTTCCTGGCTGTGTGACTCTAGACAAATTACTAAACCTCTCAAATCCTCAGTTTCATCATTTTTAATTGCAAGAGATCATGTCTATTCTGCAGGATGGTAATATGCTAAATGAATAGTACTTCCTCCCCTGTACCCCTTCAGACACTGCCAATTCGTTCATTCATTCATTCATTCATTCATGCATTCATTCATTATTTGTTGTTATTCCCTTCCATGAACAAGGATACAAATATAAACCAAGGGAACTCACAATCAAATGGGAGAGATCCTGAGTGTCAAGACTCAAAGGTAAGTGCTGGGTGTTATGGGGAGAGGGGTCGCCCTGGAGGTTGCATACAGCCTAGGCAGCCAGGTAGAGTCTGCAATGGTGAGCTCAGTAGACTGCACAGGTGGTGAAGGAGAGCGCCCTGCTTGGAGGCCCATTGGGGCAGAGGCAGCAGGCGGTTCAGAGAAGAGTAGATAAGGCTCCAGCCTGGACCCAGCCAAGAGAGCTCTGCTGTGTGGGTAGGACCATGTCAGGGAATGGATCCGCTTGCGTGGGGCTTGGTCTAAGGTGATGGGGCGTGCCCAAAGGACGCATTTCCAAGGCTCATTTACTACTGACATGGCAGGCCTTGGGGTTTGGTTCAGAAAATATAGTCAGTGGAGCTCAGCTGTATTATTTCAGTTGGCTTAAAGAAAAACAGCTGGGCAGGTGGCACATGCCTATAATCCCAGTTACCTGGGAGGCTGAAGAAGAATCTCAAGTTTGAGGCCAGCCAGGGTAACTTAAAATAAAATAAAATACATACAAACTAAAAATTTGAATATAAAAATATTAAAAAGTGTTGGATGTAGTTTAGCAGTAACCTGATCTCAATCCCTGGCAAAAAATAATAAAGTACCAATATGTATATATTTAAAAGACACTTTGATAAATAAATAGAGGGAAATTATGGACCCTAATCTTCTCCCAGCCTTCTTCCCAGAGGGGAGGAGAAAACCTAGATGGGGACCAGGCCTGACAATAGGGGCTGTTTCTGAAAAGAGAGGTATTGATTGCAAAGAGTATAACTTTCCTACCATCTTTTGCTCCTATCTTATCCAGTTCCTGTCCCTAAGCATCTAAAACCCCCACCCACCTTCCAAGACTGCAGTATCTACTGTTTTGTTTTGTTTTGTTTTTTAAATTATTGTTAGTTGGGCATAGTGTCGCAGGCCTGTAATCAGCGACTTGGGAGGCTGAGGCAGGAGGATCATGAATTCAAAGCCCGCGTCAGCAATTTAGCGATGTCCTAAGCAACTCAGCCAGATCCTGTCCTCAAATAAAACAAAAAGGTTGGGCATGTGGCTCGATGACTAGGTTCAATCCCTGGTACATAAAGGGGGTGGGGAGAGAACCCACCCCCAACACCCATTTCTCACATCAATCTAGATGAATCCATTTGCATGCCTGGGGTGTGTGGGGTGTTTAAAAAAAAAAAAAGAGAGAGGGTGGGGTTGGGGATGTGGCTCAGTGGAAAAGTACTTGCCTAATATGCCTAAGACCCTGGATTGATCCCCTGCAACCCAGGGCGAAGAATGTCTCCTCTGCAGTGGTCGCTCTTCAGTTCCCGCAGTCCTCTATACCCATCTCTTCTGTCGCTCTCCCTTATTTCTAGATTGCAGAAAGCCAGAAGAAGGAGAGGGCTTCAGAGCGGAGGCCCCGCTTCGAGCCCTTGCTGGAGGTAGCCAGGAGCACCCCAGCACGTGCCAGCCCCCGGCCTGAAGCCCTGGGGGCAGCCCCAGCCCCTCGGCCCGCCAAGCCCTGGCCAGGGAGCCTCAGCCCCCGCCCGCCGCGCACACGCAGAGGGAAGCTTCTTGCCTCATTCCAAATCATTTTTCTAAGAACAAAAACTATGTACAAATGAATATTTCCATCTTTATTTCAAATTCTAGGTTTCAACTGCAATATTAATGCTACTCCACAGTGTAATTTACTTGTAATAATATATCATTATTTCTATTTTACAGTTCTCTTCTTAAAGTAGTAAAGCAAATGTTTAAAACAGCACAAATCCGCAGCCCCACAATTCCCCATTCAGGCTCAGAATTTGTGCTCTCCTTTTAGAATTGCACATAATTGAAAACAATGAAAACCCCCGATGTGCTAAATGCTCTAGTCATTAAAGCATTTTTTTTTAAAACTTGGGAATAAAAGACCGTTCTTGTGGTTGTGGTTATTATTTATTTATTTATTTATTTTTAGAAACCCCAAACAGACTTGCTTCCTGTTCCCAGACTGACATCTGCTGGGGATGTCAGGCCGAAGGACTTGGGAGGCAGGCCCGCAGCCGGCTGCCACTCCGCACTTCCGGCGGGGAGGCGGGGCGGCAGAGCGACCCGCCAGCCAGCGCCCCTCCGGGCCTGTGTGGCCTCTGCAGTGCGCGCTCCCTCCCACCGGGATCCCGGTTCAGCAAAGACCCCGGAGTCTCCGGATTTCTCTCCTGCTTCCAGCAGCTGAGTCAAGCCCCAGAATAGCACTTTTGGGCACAGGATCCGGGTCGCTGGTGGCTCAGGCATGGGGCTGTTGGGCAGGTGGGAATTTGAGGGCAAAAGTAGTCCCGAGGACAGGATGTATGTCCTCTGCACCGTCATTGTTTAAGTGCAACTAGGCCCGAGGACGAGAAGCGCAAACGCTACTTCCTGGCTTTCTCCAGGGTGTCTTCTCACTCTTTTTCTGTATTGCTTCCTTCGCTTTTGGGAAGCAACTCTTTGCTTAGGCTGCCGTGGGCATGGAGTCCTCCAAGGAAGATCTCTGTTCACCGCCAGTGAGATCCCGATTCCACTGCCTTCGAGTTAAACAAAGAGGAACCAAGTTTCCTTTTCCACCTAGAATGAGGGAGAAGAAGGTCCCTCTATTTCCCAATTTGTAGCAACCCTGGATCCTCACGCACACACTCTCTGCTCCCGCCTCACCGCCCTTTGCCCTGAGAGGCCAACCCAGGGAATGAGCGTGGAGAGTTCTTTCCCTCTCCACACAAGCACCTCCAGTGGGCCCAGATGCCCAATGCACTGGATCCTCCTGCCCACCCACAGCTGTCCCCTCCTGTCTGTCAGTTGACAATCCTGACCTTGGTTTTCTCCATCCTGGTCTTCAGCCTCCCCTGCGATCTCTTCCCTCTCCGGCCAAACTGCCCACTCCTCATTCCCAAAGACTATTCTCAAAAGCGCCTCATAATCCACTTACACACTTTCAATGAAACGTCATCGCCACAGAAGAAGCCCAGCCCCTTGGTCAGGGTTTGCCAAAGCCTGGGAACCTGCCTTAGGAGCATGGGATAGGGGACCTGGGGATATAGCTCAGTTGGTAGAGTGCTTACTATGCATGTACAAGGCCTTGGGTTCAATTCCTGGCACCACCAAAGGGGGAAAAAAAAAAGAAGCATGAAATGGTTTTAGGTGGGAAGAAAAGGCATTAAAGATAGAAATTGCTCAAAGAAAAGTGATTCTGTGGTGGAGTTCTGGTTTGGTGCTAGTTGGCTTTTTTTTTTTTTTTTTTTTTTTAATAAACTTTTAAATTGAGGATACTTTTGGACTTACAGAAAAGTTGCAAGAACATTGCTTAGAATTTCTGTATACTGCTCCCCCAATCATTGCTAGTGGATGCTTCCACCCCTCCCTGATGTGGGTCAGTCTCCTTCACAAGGACAGTACCTCAAATCACAGCTGGGAAAGTGGGTCTTCTGTCAACATCTATAGTTCCAACATTTCAAAATCTAAATGCTCTGAAAAACAAAAATGTTTTGTAGATTTGGAGTCAAAGCTCATTTGAGACAAACGATATGTACTATTAATTCTTTATATAAATATTCCTACATTTCTCTGAGGGGTATTCAGTGATTGTTTTGCCCTCTTGGGGTGTTCACTAATGTTGGGTGCATACACTAGATCACCCTCCTAAATCAGAAAAAAAAAATCTGCATTCCCCAATGCCTCTGGCACTATTAGCTTTCTATTTATGATTATGAGATGAAGTTTCTTTAAAAAACAAATTGAAGCGGGCATGGTGGCACATTCCTTTAATCCCAGAGACTCCAGAGGCTGAGACAGGAAGCTCACAAGTTCCAGGTCAGCCTCAGCAAATTAGTGGGGCCCTAAGCAATTTAGCGAGACCCTGTCTCAAAAATAAAAAGGGACAGGGCTGTGGCTCAGTGGTAAAGTGCCCTAGGGGTCATTTCCCAGGACCAAAATAAAGAAAAAAATGTTTGAAGTAGAAAAAGTGAGTCATTTAAAGAAAAATAACTGTAAGTACAGGTGACCTGTATTGCTTAATTTCTTTCACCTTTTTCCACCCTTCATATAAACACACAACTCCCACCAAAAGTAAAACGAAGAATTGGAGTTGCCTTCAGGATCCTGCCCAAACTCCTCAGTTGGTCCTCATCTTCGCTCTGGTTCCCTCACCCCAGGTCCCCAGACAGACCTTAGCAGATCCAGCACACAGGCTTGCTCCCTGCTCCAGGCCTTTCCACAATCCAGTCCATCTCCTTGAAAGGCTTTTCCCTACTTCTTTCCCTGGTAAGATTCTGGCCTCTTCTTCCAAACTGAGCTCAGGTGCCACCTCCTCCAGGAAGCCCTCCCTGGTTGTATCCGGTCTCTCTTTTTTTTAATCCCACTCTGATCAGGTGATCATCCTGTGGGGGTCCCATGATACACTACATATAGTATTATGGTTAAGAAAGGGGTTTGGGATCACTTGATTATGCTCATTATGCTTAATTAGTGGGATTAGTGGTCAGTACTAGTAATTGAATTCATGCACAATTCTAGCTTTGCATGTGTAGATCTATTTAATCCTCACAGCAAGCCTGAGAGGTAAGAAGTGCTAAAATCCCCACTTAACATATGAGGACACTGAGGTAAAGGAGGGGAAAGTTTCCTTCCCTAGGTTGAAGGGACAGAGAGAGGGCTGGGGATTTAACTCAGTTGGTAGAGTGCTTGCCTCCCATGCATAATGCCTTCAAGGGACAAACAGGATTTCTTCCCTCCTCTTATTCCCCGCTATGGAGCAGCTGGGGAAGTACCCACATCATGGGCACCCAGCAGGATAAAGCAAGATGTCCAGGTCAACCATCCTCAGTGTGCCAAGTGCTGAGCTTCGTCTTCCCAGGCTGCTCCAGGCCAAGCCCTCACTCAGTACCCCAGATGCAGCTCAGCCAGGGGCCTGAGAGCACTGCTCTCTGCTGCTTCTCTTTGCTTTTCCACTCCCTCCTTGGACTCTTCCTGCCTGGCCTGAGCAGGGCGGGGCTGCCCACTGTGCTTTGTACTGTCATCAGTATTTATAATTTTGGCCTCACCCTTCGAGCTCAGCGGAAAAAAATGTGCCTGATTCACATTTGTCTTTCATCCTGCACCTGCACAGGGCCATGCTGAAAAAACTTGGTAAACATGAGAGGCTGAAGTTAGTGGATGGATGGATGGATGGGTAGATGGATAGAAGAATGGCTGGATGGACAGACCGATGGACAGACTAACAAGGAATGGACACACTTTTATCCTTAGAATTTCTAACACACTTGACATACTATGGCTAAAGGAAAGCGAAAAATAACATTTTCCAGATAACACTCTTCTAACCAGATGTTCAGAGACTGAACAAAAAAGGAAAGACAGAAAACACCCTTCACACTGCGCTGAATTCTACATCTGCACTCAGACCTTACCATCCTCACTTGAGACGGGAAGCTGGAAATGGAACAATTGACATTCATGATAAAGTCGAAACATACTAACTGGCGTGGAATGAATTTGATGCTCTAATAACATGTAAAAGTAAATCTGAAGTTGTCTCCTAAATGGCAGAGGCCTGAGAGCAGGTACCAAAAGCTGCCAGGCCACACGATTTCAGTACAATGCTGTCACCCTTCAGCCCTGGGAAAAGAGCGTCTCAGAGGAAAACTACATAAATGAGCAAATAATGCAAGTTCCTATGGTGGGTTCCACATCCACGGGTTCAACCAACTGCACATTTAAAATATTCCGGCGGGGGTGGGGATTACCTCTATACCAAACAAGAACAGACTTTGTTTTTCTTATCATGATTTCCTAAACACACAGTGTAACAACCATTTGCCTAGCACTTACATAGTATTAGGCATTATAAGTAATCTAGAGATGATTCAAAATATATGGGAGGATGTATGTAGGTTATATGCAAATACTATGTCATTTTATATAAGGATTTTGAGCAGCCATGGATTTTGGTATCCATAGGGGTCCTGGAACTAATCCCCTGTAGATATAGAGGGGCTGTATTTCACTGATTGCAAAAGCATGAAAATGTCATTGACATTCAGTTTATTAGATTACTGTGTCTTGTCTTTTCCCATTCCTTTAAATTCTGTAGTGGAAGGATAGCATATTCATTAATGAGTGCAGTTTCAAGAGGTAAAAACGTCTAAGCACGGGATTAGAGGAAATTATTTTTTCCAGAGACTACAGAACAGCCCACCAGTCTGGCAATGGTATCCTCAGGCACTGCTATTTCATTTACAAGCTATTTCTTTATCTCTTCGCCTGCAATTAGCAGTTGGTAAGGTGTTGATCTTATCAAGGCCCTAGGCTGTTACCCTAGTTGCCACCAATGTAAGTGCTGTACTCTATACATAATTTAGAAATAATTTAGAAATGCTTGGCTATTAGGTCATACCTTTCAAGCTGTTTTGAATTCATTTTAGTTTGGTGGAATCTTCACATTTTGGTCTCACTTTGCATTCAATGCATAATTTTTTGATGGATTTTGAACCCAGGGGTACTTAACCACTGAGTCACATCCCCAGTCCTTATTTATTTATTTTATTATTATTATTTTATTTATTTATTTATTTTTGCGGTGCTGGGGATCAAACCCAGGGCCTTGTGCTTGCAAGGCAAGCACTCTACCAATTGAGCTATCTCCCCAGCCCTATTTTTTATTTTGAGACAGGGTCTTGCTGAGTTTGCTAGGGCAAGTTGCTGAGGCTGGCCTCAAACTTGTGATCCTCCTGCTTCAGCCTCCAGAGCCACTGGGATTACAGGTGTGCACCACCACACCCATCTTTTTGATAGATTTTTAAGATGCTTTCAGAGCTTTATACTCTCTGAAAGCAGAATCCTTTCCAAAAGAATCAAGGTCCTGGGCTAGGTTTGCAACTCAGTGGTAGAGTGCTTGCGTAGCGCATGTGAGGCTCTGGGTTGGATCCTCAGCACCACATATAAACAAGTAAAATAAAGGTATTGTGTTCATCTACAACAAAACAAAAATTAAAAAAAAAAAGAAGAAGAAGAAGAAGAAGTCAAGGGCCCCTCAGAAAGCAATGCCTGTGGAAATGCAAGTACCGTAGGGAGGAGAAAGATGCAATCTTGTAAAAAGTTGTCAAAAAGCCACCAAGAAGGGCAACCCCCTCACCCTTCAACCCTCAGGACTCAGTAACTGCAGGTCAACCAGGATTCTGGGGGCTGCTCCCTCAACTCCTGCACCTAACTTCAAGAATGGCCAGCAGAAGAGTGCAGATGAGAGAGCCTCCACCTGTCCCACCAGTTGTCACCAAACTGTGAGCCCTGAGGCCATCATGGGGCATCACCTTGGCATGGGGCTGGTTTCTCTTTAGAGACTGTGGGAAAGCCACCTGCAGAATTTCCTGGGACCCTTTTCCATAAAGCTGTTCCAAAATCTAGGTGTGATAGAGCTAAAGGTATTTTAGACCGCGAGTGTCTTCACTTCATCTCTGCTTCCATTTGAGCAGATTGGGGAACAGAACTCTTAGAGGAGGTTTCTGGGTGATGGGGAAAACCCCACCGGTGCTTCTGGCTTTTGTTATTCAAAACCAAATTCCTCAGGAGAATTCTGCTGATTCTTAAGCAGAGGCTGGATGAATAGAGTGGGATTTACCCCAGCTTGGAACCAGATTTTGAGGAGGGAAGAGAAAAGGGGCAGAGAAGGCAGAAGGGGCCGGGAGGAAAACTGGAGGGAAGGGGAGGAGGAGTCTGGAAGAGGAGGGGGAGGGAAGGGAGAGAGGAAAGGGAGGGAGTCAGCCCAGGTCGGGCCGGCCTTCAAGCAGAGCACCTGGGAGGTGGCGGAGATAAAATGGTCAGCAGGGGCACCCAGATCAGGCTGGCAACCAGATGGTTATAAGCGTCAGGCCAAAGGGGTGAAACAGGCCCGAGAGGCAACACGAAGTGGTAGTGACCATGGATCTGGAGAGAAAAGACACCTAAAGGACAAGGGCTCCGTAATCCTGCGTGTCTCCCAGAAGGCAAGCCAGGTCCTCAGACGTGGCTGGCCATGTGGACAGGGATTTTGGACATCTGAGCTGCCCTGGGTGGGGTGATGGTAAGAACCAGGTGGGTGCCCTGGAACTTTGGCACGACCCTGGGGTTGGGGTGCGGGAGAATCCCAGGAAGGAGGGAGGTTAGGGTATTTTTTTCTTATCAATCTGGATGAAAGGGACTTGGAATCAGATATTGAGTAGTTTTTGTTCAATTGAGTCTGCAGACTGAAATTGGCACTCATGTCATATGCCCAGGAAATGCTTTTTTCATCAAGTTAGACAAATTTTCTTATTGTAGGACTTCTCAGAAATTTTAATACACAGAAGTATTACATTCTGGATCTCAGAGAAAGGGATTCAACGGACTACTTGTGTGCTGGTAAATAATTAATTACCAACTTGGGCATTAAATCAGGGATTAAACCCCTGGATTTATAGCACTGACAATTTCCACGATGTACATCTGAAGGGCCATCCCCACTGCAGAGGCTGCTTAGGTCCAAGAGGCCTTTGTTGTGCTATTCTTCCCTGATCCACATCTCATTTTCCTCACTCCTAACCAGTGGTGAGTGACATCCAGAGCAATCTCCACTCCCATGTAAATGTCTGCCTTGAAGATGTCTCCCAGGTAACCTGGCTTAAGTCTTCCCTCACACTGCCCCATGAATTCAGTTACAATTAAAAGATACTTGCTGACTCATTATAATATTTCTACATAATTGGGTTCCTTTAAGCGATTATACCTAGGTTAAGGTCTATATTCCATAAGGCAAAGTATTGAAAATTTTGCTGGGTATAGTGGCTCACACCTATAATCCCAGTGTCTCCCGAGGCTAAGGCAAGATCAAAGCCAGCCTTAGCAAAAGCGGGGTGCTAAGCAACTCAGTGAGACCTTGTCTCTAAATAAAATACAAAATAGGGCTGGGGATGTGTCTCAGTGCTTAAGTGCCCCGGTGTTAATCTCTGGTATAAAAAAAAAAAAAAGAAACAAACAAAATATAAACAAACAAACAAACAAAAAATAAAACAACCCCCCCCACACACAAAAACAAAACATTAAAAATTTCTAAAAAGACAGGGTTCCTGAGTTGGCCAGTCTCTAAGGTGGCCCCAAATAATTCTTGCTTTCTGATATTCATGCCCCAGTGGAGGGCTGATCTGTATAACTAATAAGGTATTTTGAAATGACAGTGAACGCTATGTATGTCATAAAAGACATGATGGTTTTGTCTTGCTCTTCTTGGAACCACTCACTGCAGGGAAAGCCAGGTGCCATGTCGGGCGGCCTCCTGAGTAGCTCTGGAGTAGCTCTCTGGAGGAGTCCAGTGGTGAGAAACCCAGTGCCAGCCAGGAGACTGAGCTCCCCCAGAAGCAGAGACTCCAGCCCCAATCAAGCCCTTGCGTAGCTACAGCACAGCTGAATTTAAATTTCTGGCTCAGGGAAACTGTGCTGAATAACAAATGTCATTGTTTTAAGATGTAAAAATGGAAAGTAATTTGTTATGCCGCAAGATACAACTAATACAGAAACTCGTCTATAGGAGCATTTATAATTCAGAGGAAAGAGGATATGGACTTTAAAAAATATGTGGAATAAATTGGTATGTCTAAAATCATACTGACCATAGCAAGTTCTGAAAAATGGGCTTGCAGGCGGGAGGAAGAAGTTATGTCGTTGAAAAATAAGGAGCCCCATTAGGAAGCTTTCCAGAGGTAAATTTTGGAAGAAAAGGAGATTTGAAAAAAGGCAAGATCACATCTTGAGTTCTCTCCTTTTTGGAGAAACCAAATTCTTGAGGAGTTTATGTACATGTTCTTTGTGAAATGTGAAATTCACTTAGAAATCAAGAATATATCTTTAGGGGGCTGGAGAGATAGCTCAGTTGGTAGAGTGCTTGCCTTGCAAGCACAAGGTCCTGGGTTTGGTCTCCAGCACCACAAAAAAAAAAAAAGAAGAATATATCTTTAGAATAATAGATGAGTCAACTTGTTTTTGGTAAAGTAATTCAGCCTTAGACAAAGTACAAAAAATTTACTTACACCCCAGAGTGGTTTGCCAGTGTGTAATCCATCACCATGTATACCGGACTGGGGAATAAAAAGGACAGTTATTTATTAGGTGGGTTTAAATCAAAGAATAAAGATTCCGTTTGGTGGTTTGGTTTCCAAGCTGGAAAAAATGAATATAAGATGAAATAAAGGGATTTCTATTTTATTAAGAAGAACAAACAAATAAAAAAATTTGATAATTCTCCATAGACATGCCATAGGTGAAGGATGGAATTAGTACAACCATTTTAGACAAATAAGTCACACCTAACAGGATATTATTGTACACACCCTTTGATCCAGCAATTCTGTTCCCAGAAATTTGTTCTAGGTATGAATGTATAAACAGAAGCTCAAGGATATTCAGGCTGGATAATTCATTAGAAGGACATACAGAACTCATTGGAAACCATTATACTCATGGTTCCAGTTTATTACAGGAAGAGGATGCAGATTAAAGTCAGCCAAAGTGGGGTTGGCAATGTTGCTCAATAAAGATTATGTGTAAGGCCCTGGTTCCTATCTCAGTACTGAAGGGAAAAAAAATCAGCCAAAGGAAGAGATGGAGCAGAATCTGGGAGGGTTCCAAACATGAATTTCTGCTCTCCTTTCCTGTGGAGTTAGGATATGTTACCCTACAGGCATCTATGTATGACAGTTCACATGATGTATTGTCAACCAGGGAAGTTCACTATAGTTTGTTTCTGTGTCCAGAGTTTTACTGAGGTTTCATTATGTAGGCACAATTGATTGATTGATTACCCAAATGGTTCTGAAGGTCACTGACACAATGTGACACAAAGCCCCACCCTAAATCACATAGCTTTCATATGTGTCTGTGTGTGTGTGTGGGAAGGCATGACCAGTCTGGACCCTAGGACTCAATGTGTTTACCTCCTGCCCTAAACGAAGATGCTCCTATCTTGAGTAACATGGATTAATTTCAGAAGTTGAGAACAAGTCAGAACACACTTTGGGCAAGACCAAATTCTCTCTATCTTATGATTAAAACCTGAAATGGCTTTGTGATTTTTCTCTGTGTTCCTTAGTATATGATACACTTTCTAAGTTGTGTGTTTTATTTTTTTGTTTGTTTGTTTGTTTTAGAAATTATGCAGTTTTATAATTTTCTTTGTTGTTTCTTTCTTTTCTTTCTTTCTTTTTTTTTTTTTTTTTTTTTTTTTTTGGTGCTGGGGATTGAACCCAGGGCCTTGTGCTTGCAAGGCAAGCACTCTACCAACTGAGCTATATCTCCAACCCTCTTTGTTGTTTCTTAATCCATTCAAAATAATTTCACAATTCAACACTTTTAGGCAGCTTCTTGGTTACTTTCTTTAGTTTCTACTTCTTTGGGCAGCAATGGATCAATCTTTAGTAGCAAACCTTCACTTACTGCACTACGAAGGAAGGCACGTACTACAAAGGGACACAAATACACAAATTCAGAGGTCTATGCTTACAGACTTCATTAATAACTGCTTGCAGATTGGTAGCAATCTGGTCACTTGACATATCCAATGTGGCTATTTGGGTACTGAGAAAGTTCTCTCTTTCCTCATCTACACGAATTTCACGTCCAGTTTTAAATAATTCAAGCATTTTGGGGATGTCACGGCCAATGGAATTTCTAGCAAGCCTTGGAAACTTTTTTTTCAGTTTCTTCTTTAATGGATTAAGTTCAGGCATTATTTCTGTAACAGCTACATAAACGTCTACTTGAATTTCATCATCCAGAATCTTCTGAATCAGATTAGTTCCTCCTGCAAATGCAGCTCCATTTTCTTCTGCTATTTTAATCTCTGATGCATTCTTTTTCCTCAGTGCCATATCCAGTGTCAAGTCAAGACAAACCCCTTGCTTTGGATTAGTAAAGTCCAAAATTTGAAATTTCTTAAGGAACTGAACAGCTTTCTCCACCTCATATATCTGCCTTGGGTATAGACATTTTAAATAGACATCATCCTCAGGTTCACCTTCCATGTAGGGATATGACTTTATTTTTTCTATCTCATCCTTTTTTTCATCTGATGCTTCTCCTTTGGTATCTCTTTTTGTTTTCTTTGCAGGCTTTGTAGCAGCAGCAAAATGTCTATTGGACACTTGAATGTTTAAAGAATAAGGATAAAGAAATGTCTGATAAACCATCTTGGAAGGATTATGTCTTTGATGATGGATCAAGACTCTTCCAAGGCATCTTACGGCTGCCACCATGTTGGACATTCCGGATTCCTAAGTTGTGTTTTTATGTAAGAGGATTAGACTGCACTGAGACTCGCTGATCATATGGACTTTGATTCTGTATTTCTCTATTTTGGTATCTGTTATTTACAAGACCGAACTAACAGACAAAATTATTTTTATCTCCCTTGCAATACAGGTTTCATGGGCTGACAAAAATCGTATTATTAACCTTCCAACCAGTTATATGTCCAACTCCCAACTATCTCCTTTTCAAACTCTCACACATCAGCCAATATTTCTCCTGATTTAAATCATCCAGAACCAGGTACCAGACAACTAAGGACTATCCCTATAGTCCAGATTCTGTTGAAATTATTCCAACTAGACAATCTTGGGCTGTTTCCCCA
Source organism: Sciurus carolinensis (assembly GCF_902686445.1). NCBI lineage: Eukaryota > Metazoa > Chordata > Mammalia > Rodentia > Sciuridae > Sciurus > Sciurus carolinensis. The sequence goes on from NC_062215.1 coordinate 123,326,040, forward strand.
GTCCTGCCCTGTCTTTTCCAGGGGAAACAAGAAAATCTCTGCTCTGACCTTTTCCTCACTCCTTCCTGCCTCCTGACCAAACCTGGTGTTTCCCTATGTGGCCCTGTGTGTGGGGGGTATGTCCTTCTTCTCTTGGGAATCCCTCAGGTAAGATGGAGACAGCTTTGAAACCCCTCCCCATAGGCCTAGGCTTCCAGAAGCAGTCCTCATTGCCTGGTCCAGGTTGCTGAATTTAATGAACAAAGTTTTATACTACCAAGTTGTTGCTTGGTATAGGAGATCAATTACTCACCTGACTTGCTGCAATTGGAGCTCTACATGGAATTTGAAAATAAGTGTAGTAAATCACTTACAAAAATACTCATTGGCCCACAAATCTGCACTGGCTGAATTCACTAAAAGAGTCCTAACTTGGTTAGTGTTCTTTTGTCACCTTCTCTTCTTGCTCCCTCACCACATCCTACATCTATTCATTTAATTATGCAAATAAACTCTATCTACTTTCTTTTTTTTTTTTTTTTTTTTGCGGTGCTTGGGATCCAACCCAGGGCCTTCAGCTTGCAAGGCAAACACGCTACCAACTGAGCTATATCCCCAGCCCCAGCTCTATTTCTTGACAATAATTAAATCAATTTACCTTGGCCAACTTAAAAACTAAAATCCAATCGGGCGCAAAGGCACACGCCTATAATCCCAGGGTCTCAGGAGTCTGAGGCAGGGGGATTTCATGTTTGAAGCCAATCTCAGCAACTTAGCAAGATCCTGTCTCTAAATAAAATATAAAAAGGGCTGGGGATATGGCTCAGTGGTTAAGTGCCCCTGAGTTCAATCCCCGGTACCAACAAACAAAGTAACTAACTAAAACCCAGAATGAAGGAAAAGTTGTGCATAAGCATTTTGGCATGGTTTATTTTAGTGTCTGACAAGTACTAGTTTGTGATTATTATTGTTTATTAGAGAATATCAAGGATTTCCAGGAGCTGATTTTAACCTGAACACCTTAATTATACTCTAAAGGAAAGAGCCAAAAACCAGAAAACCTGGTAGATGGAGGATGTACATTTGGTAGTTGATTCCATAATTCTCCACAATGCTGTCATCTGTAAAACTGATCCATCGACTTGGCTCCCTAGATGCTGAACCATAGAGTCAGCCCTCTAATCCCCGCAGGAAAGAAGCGATGGAGCAGTGGGGTTGTGAAGGGGTAGCCCTGGCAAGCTGGAGCGCAGCCTGGAGCACAGGTGGAGCACTGGCTTGCTGGCCCACGTGGAGGCATGGCAGGCAGAACCCAGGCAAGCCAGGGCATGCCACCCCACGGTGCCAACACTCCCTGCAGAAGCCTGCTCCACACAGCAAGGCGGCTCGGAATGGCAAGCATCCACTATTGGAGGACCTCAACCTCCTGCTTCCTTTCCAGTGGCAGGAAAGCAGAGTGGGCCACACCTGAAAGGAAGTTCAGACTCTCGGCGCTCTCCAATAGCATTAGCACCTTTCCCTGATTCGCGTAGGACTAACGGCTTGACCCAAGTGCTATATAAACCCCTGGACTAGCACACAGGTGGCAACCTCTCTTGCCTTGGGAGAGTTGTTTCTGTTGACACTTGAATACATCCTACTCTTAACTCGGTCATCCTCATCTGTGGATTTCATTCTTTGAACTGAGAGACAAGAATCCAGAAAGAAGAAATTGGCAGTGAGCTTTTGGGGTCTGCGGCAACACTGGAAGGCATAGCCCACTATTGAGAGTGGCAACGATTTCTCAGTTGCAGAAGCCTACCGCTTACACAGACCTCATCTGCCAGCAGAAGTGGAGAAAGTCAGTTTCAACAGCAGTTCCCAAAATGAAGTTTGGCCATATTCCCGTATTGTTAGGGACATAAGATCGAAAGATATGAATGGGTGGAAAAGGGGAAAACTGGGATAAAAAAAAAATTAAATATAACACAAACTCAAGCCAAGAGATAAAAGTGGGGAAAGTACTGAAGTTGTGGACAAGTAAGGTTAACAAATGCCACGCCATAAAAAATGAGGAATAATGTGGGTTTTAATAATGCAGGTGAGCTTTTACAGCAATTAGAAAAAAAAAAAAAAAAAAAAAAGACTGCCTCGGGCAACAGTAGAGGCTGTTAGTGGTGGGTTTCCAATAATCCCTAAAAGCGGACCCAATTAAGAATTCAAATCTTGAGCCAGAAAGTTTAAAAAACACTTTAAAGAAGGAATTTTTAAAATGACTATTTAGGAATATGGACATTCTCTTTTCTACAGAGACGTTATTGAAAAATCATTTTATGTATAATATTCCACCAGCCAAAGTACACAAGAAAACCAGAGAAATTGAAACACTTTGCTTTTATAATACTCTTGGATATTTAACAGTATTTAACAAGCTCTTAAGGAGCCATGACCTAACAGCAAGTGGCAGATGGGGAATTGGTTTTGCTGAGCCAGGATGAAGAATGTTAGCTATAAACGCTCCTGAGCATAGCAAGCTCTATGAAGTCAGGTGTATCCAGAGACTTTTAGTAGCAGGTGAAACTTAGTGAGACCCTGTCTCAAAATGAATTAAAAAAAAAAAAAAAAGGCTGGGGATGTAACTCGGTGACAGGGTGCTTACCTAGCATGTTAGAGGCACTAAGTGCAATGCCCAGTACTGCAAAAGAAGGAGGAGGAGGAAAAGGGAGAAAGTCTGGTGGGAGGTGGCGCCAGATTGGCTTCCAGATATTCTAGGGGCTGCTTCTCCACCCATCTTTGGCTTCCCCTTTAATAACTCCAAATACAGTTCTTCATTAACTCTATTTTCAAAAAAAAAAAGAAAAAGAAAGAAAGAAAGAAAAAAAAGAAATGATGTCCAGAGTGCCCTGGAATTCACCCCAAGTCCTCACTGTAGAAGGAGAAGAAAGTGGGTATCTCTTCTTGGTCTCCCTCTTTGTATTAGGGATGGAAAAAATTAACCCCAATTCTGCCAAGTCTCCTCCCCAGACTTCCTCATATTTCCTAGTCCTGGCAAAGGAGAAGAGGGATATCATGATGAATTTAGACCAAAAATGATTTGTTTCCTGGAGCTGGGCACACTTTCTCTCTTGTCAAACTAAGATTTTGTTAGCAAAGAAAAGGTGTGTGTGTATGTGGAATGGTTATGTGTAAACAATCAGCAGTATTTGTGATACTTGGAGGCAAAAGCAGGTGAAGGGTAGACCTTTGGTCTCAATGCCTTGGTTGTTCATTACTATTCAAAGGATGCATAGGAGGACATTCATCTTTCATTCGTTAAGTTATTTAAAGCCGATATCATATGTGACTTTGGAGGAGTTAAGACACAGGATAGGCTCTTTCCTTGGAAATAAAACTTGGTTGAGTCTATTTCTTAGAATTGTAGTTCTTCATCAAATTTATTTTCAAATAAAAAAGGAATGATGCTCTGAAGTCTCTGGAACTAACCCCAAAATGGTACACCTCTCTCTCTCTCTCTCTCTCTCTCTCTCTCTCTCTCTCTCTCTCTCTCTCTCTCTCTCTCTTCTCTGTCTCTCTCTCACACGCACATTATTCATAGCACTGATGTCTGCAACCGACACTGCTGTGTTCTGTGGAGAGACTGGAACTTTTCTGAAGAAGGGTAGTGGTCCTAAACAGAAACTGCTCAGATTTCGCTGTCCTCTTGAGGACTGGAACTGGGGAATTTTATCACCAAATAGAAAGATAAAGGCAGAGCCAAATGAGAGTCACTTTAGCCTGGAGGACAAGGTGAAGCAGGAGGCAGAGTCCTCGTTCTCCAAGGCCACCCTCACCTGGTCAGCCAGGCCCTGTCCAGATGGATGAAACGTTGTCATCCTTCTGAAGAAACTGACGTGGCTGACTCAAACTCCACGTGTTCCCGCAGCTCCCGGGATCCAATAACTAAAGGGTTAATGGGTGGGTGCCTCTGGGATTCTGTGCCAGTTCTTGGAACCTAGATAAAACACACAACCACCCAACAAGGTCCACTTGAAGAGGACTGTGAAACACTTCTGCTTCCCCTTGAATCTGCTCTTCCCACAGCCCGTTTGCTAAGGGCTTAACTCCAACCTCACTGAGAAAACAGAAGCTGGACACCTACCCATGCCTTCCCTGCCGCAGAGGAAGCACCGAGCCAAGGCCAGTCCCTGCAGCTCTCAAGGACCGTGCTGCGGCTCTCACCCGTCCTCTCTTGCCTCATCAGTATCAGACTCTCAGGAGCACGCCTGTCAACCTCCAAACACGCATGTGCCAGCACCTCCCATCGCCAAAAACATCAGAATTAACCCTCCAACCAGACCATCACCCAAAACTCCTCTGCCTGCACATCTCCCTCCAGACTCTTCCCCATTTCTCTTGTCCCCTTTATAGCAAAACTTGTCAAAAAAGTAATCCAAACCTGCTTGAGCTTGCACATCCTCATCTTCATTTCTTTTAACTGCTCATTAGCATCTGCCTCCTGCTGGAATTGGCCACCTCCAGGCTGCTCCAGTGCCCAGTGCCATCCTCTTGCAGTGTGTACCTGCTCGCTGGCTGCCCCTTTCAGTGCCTTCTGCCAGGTCCTACTTCTTCCCCAGACCTCTGCACCAGGCTCCTTCCGGGGTCCACTCCTTCTCTCTTTCTAGATCCTCTGTCTTGTCTAGGCAAACTAATCTGGTCCCCAAGTTTTATTTTTATTTTAAAAATTTATTATTATTATTATTATTTTGGAAACAAGGGCAATCTATCACTGAGCTAAATCCCCAGTCCTTTTTTGTATTTTATTTAGAGACAGGGTCTCACTGAGTTGCTTAGGGCCTCAATAAGTTACAGAGACTGGCTTTGAACTTGCAATCCTTCTGCCTCAGTCTCTGGAGCTGCAAGGATTACAGGCGTGCTCTACCACGCCTGGCTCTCAGGTTTTAAATATTAGTCATACCATAATAATCCTAATATACCCTAAAAGTTCCTCTGAGCTTCTGACATATCTAGCTGTCGAGTTGATATTCACCTCTGGGTACAGTGGTACATGCCTATAATCCAATGACTCTGGAGGCTGAGGCAGGAGGATCCTAAGTTCAAAGGTAGCCTCAGCAATTTAATGAGCCCTAAGCAATTTAGTGAGAACCTGTCTCAAAATAAAACATAAAAGAGGATTGGGGATGTAGTTCAGTGGTAAAATGCCCCTGAGTTCTGTCCCCAAGGGTGTTTAGGGGTCAACTTAAACCTATATTCAAAATATTTTTCAGTTGGGTTGTTGGCTTTCTTGCAGTTGAGTTTTAAGAGTTCTTTGAATATTTTGCATAACAATGAAGTGAATACAGTGGCACACATCTATAATCCCAGTTACTGAGGAAGCTGAGGCCAGAGGATTACAAGTTCAAAGTCAGCCTGGGCAACATAGTGAGACTCTAGGTCATGGTAGATAACTCAGTGGGGTGAGGATCATAGACCTAAAGGTAAAATTCAAAACTCCTTGCAGATAATATAGGAGAAAGTCTAGATGACCTCGTGTTTGGTGACAACTTTTTAAATAAAACATCCAAGGCATGATCCTTGAAAGAAAGAATTGATAAGCTGGAGTATACAAAAATTAAAACTTCTTTGTGAAATACACGATTTGGAGAATAAGAAGACAAACTGCAGACTGGGAGAAAAGATTTGCAAAGAACATATTTTATAAAGAACATATTTTATACCATATGTCTTGATTACTGTAGCTTTATAGTTAGTCTCAAACTCAGGTTGTGCCAACTACATTCAGAAAAGATTCTTGATTCCCACCTCCACAACATTCCACACCTACTTCACCCCCATCTTTTTCCTCTTGGTAAATGCTATCATCATGCATCCAGTTGCTCAGGTGAAAAACCTGGAATTCTTGATTCTTTCCCTCTCAACCTGCATCTAATCTATCAGTATGTCTTGTCAATTCTTCCTCCAGCAAGTAGAGCAAATCGGGCTGCATCTTTCTATGTCTGCATATTTCATGTCAAGAGCCAATCCCATTTGTGCTACTATGACTGGTCTTTCTCTCGCCCTCCTCTCTGGAATGAGACCCTCCACTCCTTTTTTTCTTAAAAAATAAAAGCAGAAATGAAGATTGATCACACTTTTTACACTCAGTCTTAAATGGAAATACAAGCAGTCTGAGCAAAAGAAGTTTTATAATAAGGTGTTAAAATCAAATGGCATTAAGAGTTGAGGTAAATCCTAGAGAGGAAAGGTAAAGCCCTGGCAGGCCTCCTAGCCATAAGTCACATGGGGTTATTGCGCACTGGAAACAGGGCAGACTTGAACTGAGATGTGCAATTGAAACTGGAATTTTGAGAAAAAACTTGACTCTCTGCTATTGCTAGAGGGTGACTGAAGTTTCTCTGCTTCTGCTGGCAGGTGGGGGCTGTACAAGCCGCAGGCCTCTGCAGCTGAGAAGTGTCGCAGCTCTTAATGGTGGGCCATGATCTCCACTGTGACCCCAGCAGCTCGCCATCAACTTCTTTCTGAGTTCTTATTTCTTCTGAATTTGAAGAATGAAATCCACAGACCAGGATGAGTGAGCATAAAAGTAGAATTTATTAAAGAATAGAACAGGAACACAGCTCCTACCACACAGGAGTAGATCCCATAGAGTTTTCTCTCCCAGAGTGTTCTGGACTAGGGATTTATATAGTGCTTGGGTCCAAATATATGCTAATTAGGGTTTCTATAGCTTGGTCCAAATTTATGCTAAATAGGGTTTGGAAATGTATTAATGCTATTGGTCAACTCTCAAGTCCTGACTACCATTCAGGTCAGCCCCACTCATTCTCTCACCACAGGTCTGGAAGCCCAAGGTTGAAGTTGAGGTCTGATGGTCTATGCTTGCAGGTTCTGGGCTGCAGCACGGTCTCAAAATGGCTTCTGCAGCAGGTGTCCACACCATGCCCAGGCCTGGCCATGGAAGGATGATCCGTCTGCGTGCCTTGACTCTCCTCTATGCTGGCTCATGTGCCTTGGGTCCTCTACGCCTGTAGGGCCTGCTCCATGCTACCATGCTCCAACCCACCTGGGCTGCCACTCTGCTGCTCCACTGCTCCCCTGAAACTTCTTGGCAGGGACCAGGAGACTGGCTGCACCGTGGGAAGCCATGTCACTATGAATATAAAATAACTCCAGGTTTCAAGAACTTAGGGAAGGTTCAGTATTCCTTATCTGAAATGCCTGGGACCAGAAGTGTTTCAGATTATGGAGTTTTTCAGATTTCAGAATATTTATATAGACTTCACTGGTTTAGCATCCCTAATCCCAAAATCTGAAACCCAAAATGTTTTAAAGTCCAAATGACTTTCATATTGGTGCTCAAAAAGCTTCAGGTTTCAGAGCATCTCAGATTTCTGGCTTTTGGATTAGGGTGCTCAATTTGTATAAAAGAAAAAAATCTAAAACATGAATTATTTTCAGGTTCATCACACATTAAAATGGTAAAATTTGGGGTATGTTGGGTTAAATAAAATATATTATTAAGAGGAATTTTCTTTCTTTTTAAAAATGTGACTTCTAGAAACATTTAAACTGTACGCCTGGCCCCATTGTATTTGCTAGGCAGTGCTGTGCTGTACAGTGCTGCGTTTCTACAGTGCCTCTGGCACCCAGTTCCTGTTCCTGGGGCCCCTCCACCTCTCCTCTGCTCTCCTTCAGCACCCTGCTTCTCACAGGTGGCTCTCATGACTAGGAAGACTGGGCAAGAGAGGAGATGGGTCAGGAGATCAGGTGACCTTTCAAAATTGACATGGGATTGTATGACTCTGGTTTAAAACCTTTTAATGGCTACCCACGGAAGAAGAATAAAATCTACAGCTTCTCATAACCTAGTACCAACCATCTTTGCTCCTTACGCTTCAGCCACATGGCCTCCTGTCTATTCCTCTGAAACCTGCCTCTCCCTTGCCTCCAGCCTCTCCACTTGTGTCACTGTGCTTGGCTGCTCCACACATACTAGCCGTGGTGGCTGCACTCTCCTACTCCTCCTGTCTTGGCTTACATTAATAAAGGTGAGTTTTCAGGCATAATGTAATTCTAGGTGGTTTTACAAATCTTTAATTCAGTACTTTAAGTGAAACAGTTACAAAACAACATGTATAGGATGATCTCATTTTTGCAAAAAGTACATAGGTATATACATATGTGTAAACACTTAGATAACTATTCAGAAGGAAGAACTATTCAGTTAACCAAGGTCACCTCTGGGGTCATCTCTACATATTGTTTCCCAACTTCCTTTTTCACAAAGCAATATGAATAAGAAATCTTCCTGTGCCAGCTCATATAGATGTACTTTATTCTTTTTAATGGTTGATAGTATTCTTTTGTATGGGATGCGTTATAATTCATTTCACCATTTTCCTATATTGATGGGTATTTAAATTGTTTCCAATTGTTTTTGCTATTACAATTGAATCTTATTATCGCTGATATGGATTTCAATTCTTTGGATCATAGAAAATTACCTTTTCATCTATGGGAACCAGTCTTTTCTCATAGTTTTTGCAGTAATATATCCTGTTCAATTGTGAAATGTGGCCATCCTAAGCATTAACAAATTTTTATATGCAGTTTATATATTGATATAATCTCCAGCTTAACAAACATCTTTAAAATTTTAATGTATGTAAGCACTATAGGAAGACTCAATGTTTAAGTGATGTGTGGATAGGGGCTCTACTGACCAACCATTTAACATACGGGTGCATTTTTCCCCTTTCTTTTTAGAATTGGGGTATCATTTATACAAAGTACATAAATCTTGATTGTACAGTTTGATGAAATGTTTATATGTGTATACATCTGAATTACTGCTCTCTAGATAAAAATAGTTAACATTTACTATAACTTAGCAAGGCTGAGGAATAGCACTTTCTTTTTTTCTTTTTGAGACTGTGTCTTGCTTTGTTGCCCAGGCTGGCCTAGAACTCCTGGACTCAGGTGATTCTCCTACTTCAGCCTCCTGAGTAGCTGGGACTCCTGGCTAACGACAGCATATTTCAAGTAGGATGCTTTACAAGTTTTTTTTTCCTACAAATTTCCACAATTCTTATTTCTTTGGAATGAATACCTCTTTATGATTCTTATGGTACCAACAGTTTGAAAAAGTGTATCAGGAAGAAACAATCTCAAGCGTCTGTTTAGATATTTTCTCGTTTTTACTTTTTTTTTTTTTTTAAGAACTGTTCATGGGTAAATCAGGTTAGATTTAATGGGAAAATAATGATTGTTGAAAACTTTCAAGTTTCTTTGATCAAAGCTGATGGGATTTTTGTTTTATTCTCCTAAGTTTGTTTACATTCTCGAAGGCCAATATGGGTCATTCAATGCAAATGCTATTCTGTACTGGTTTTTAAATTATAGACATTTATTTTTTTTGACAGAAAATAATGAGCTGTGCAATTTTGGTTAAGGAATTTAATTTCTATGTCTACACAAGACAAGGAATAATGGGAGAGAGAACTGGAGAAGTAGGCTGTGGCCAGGCCACAGACGGCCTTAATTGTCAAGCTGAGAAGGGGGGGGCCTCAAGCCCCATTTTTTGCGATACCAGGGACCAAACCCAGGAGTCTTCTACCACTGAACTATATCCCCAATCCCTTCTTATTTTTTATTTTGAGACGGGGTTTTGCTAAATTGCTGAGGCTGGCCTTGAGCTTATGATCCTCCTGCCTCCTGAGTCACTGGGATTACAGGTGAGCACCACCATGTATGACCCGAGCCTTTATTGTTTCTTTTCTAGGCTGTCCAAGAGCACCTACAGTACTACATAAAATTATGTTGAATGATAATACTTTGAAAATGTAATCACAGTTTTCTGTGAGAAAATTCCAACTTTCAAATAACTTAAACATTTTGAAACGGTTTATTTCATAACTTGTCATTCGTTTAGTGTTGTTTAATCTAGCTGTGTGATCTCAGGAAAACCACCTAATCTTCCTGTTACTCAGTCACTTCTTTTTATTTTTAAAATTTTTTCACCACTTGCAGTCTATTTTTTAAAAATACGTTTTTTAGTTGTAGATGGACACAATACATTTATTTTTATGTGGTGCCGAGTATTGAACCCGGTACCTCACATGTGCTAGACAAGAGCTCTACTGCTGAGTCACAACCCCAGTCCACTCAGTCATTTCTGGTTCACAGAAATAAGTGAGTTAAGCAAGATACACTCAAATGATACTTTTAGTCTGGAAATTCAGTTATTACAAAAGTCCTGGCATGTTATTAGCAAAATGCCAACACTCAATCTAAAAATCTTTCAGAATATTCTTCAGCAACATTAAAACATTGACAATGCTTCCGCAGGACAGGAATTTAAATAATCACGAAGACTATGCCCCATAATTTCCTTATGTATGGTACTTAAGGATTGAGCCTCTTAATGGTGTTTACTTTTAGTATGTTTACTATTAATGATGTTAAAGGAATTGACATTTTTGAGTGGCTGTCATATTTCTGGAACTCTCCTCAGTCCTTTCATAGTAGGACTTTTTTTTTGGTACTCCCCAGTAAAGCTCCCCAGGGGCACTTTACTACTAAACTACATCCCTAGTCCTTTTTATTTTCTTATGTTGAGACAGGTTCTCACCAAGTTGCTAAGTTTGGCCTTGAAATTGAGAGCCTCCTATCTTGGTCTCTTAAATAACAGGGTTTACAGGTGGGTACCACTGTGCCTGGCTTCTACAAGGCCATTTAATCTACATATGAATACATCAGCATTATCTTCGTTGTACATACAGAGACTCTAAGCCCAGAAGAGTATCTTGTACGAGGTGACATTTAAGTGGAATCCAGATCTAATCAAAAAACTGTTTGTTTGTTTTTTTTTTTTTTGTGGTGCTAGGGATTGAACCCAGGCCCTTTTGTTTGTGAGGCAAGTACTCTACCAACTGAGCTATATCCCCAGCCCCTGATCAAAAAACTCCTCACTCCATATAACTATGTTTGCAATACAGAACAAGCGCTAAAAACTCCAAGTAAGGTATAATGGAAACAAGTATAGAAAATGTCTATTTGTTAGTGTAAAAGCTACGTTGTTAAAATAGAGTGTAGTAGTTCAGAACACTCGAGCTTCTTTTCTTTTTAATGTTAATAGAACTTTATTTTATCCATGTATTTTTATGTGTTGCTGAGAATCAAACCCAGTGCCTCACATATGCTAGGTAAGTGCTCCACCACTGAGCCACAACCCCAGCCCACACTCAAGTTTCTTTTTCCTTCGTGTACCCATCCTAAGGTGAGCAGGTAAATGGATATCTATGCTCCCCAGAGTTGCAGGTTCTTGCCATACTGTTGCTCCACTATCCCCTAGGGTGTTGTCTTTGTATGAATTATTAATGGTGAGTTCTCTGAAAGGAACAGCATATAAGGGGAGCACACATCTAAGTTACCTAAATTACCTCCTTCAAACACGAGTTTATAGCTATGATCCTGAGAGTAGTGCTTTTATAAAACCATATCAAGGAAAACATTTGGCCTTTGGTTTTTTTGAATTGGCTTATTTCACTTAGCATGTTTTCCCTGATAAGTGGATGATGATATATAATGGGGGTGGGGGGGTGGGGGTGAGAGAAGAATGGAGGAACTTTAGATTACGTAGAGGGAAATGAGAGGGAGGGGGATATGAAAAATGGTGCAATGAGACAGACATCATTACACTATGTACATGTATGATTACATGAATAGTATGAATCTACAACATGTACAACCAAAAAACCGAAATGATGTACTGCATTTGTGTACAATGAATCAAAATGCAGTCTGTAAAAATAATTAAAAAAAAAAAGAAAATGCCAAGGATAATAAAATAAACTCCTATGAACCTAAAAAAAAAAAAAAAAAGATATCATGAGGAATAGGAAAGTATGAATGTAAAGTAATTAAATGAAGATGCAATCTATTCCTGATATTCTAAGGCAACTAAAATGGGATTGTCCCCCGGAAAAGGACAATTACATGAGCACCAGAAGAGTCAAAAAGTTAAAGAATAGGATGTCACTATTTATCCATCTTTCTCACAGAATGTACTGACTTTCCTGAATAGAATTGTGGGTCTTCAAATACAGGCCACATACACACTTTCTGAGGGCTTCCCCCTCCTGAGTTAGTTGCTAAAGTGAGAGTTACTCTGTCACCCACAACATGAAAACATACACAGAAATTCTCTAGAGACATGGAATGAAAACAAGCTATTCTCTGGTTTGGAAAGCATAAACTCTGAAAGAAAAGGCTGGATCAGAGAACCTTGACTTACTTGACCGAATTCCTTTCATGTTTCATTAACAAATTTGTAGCTCACCCTAGAGCTGGAAGTCTGTGATGCTGATAAGGTGAAGAATTATGTCCATTCTTATAAGAAACACCTGAGCTGAGTGTGGCAGCACATGCCTGTAATCCCAACAACTCAGGAGGCTGAGGCGGGAGGATCCATAATTCTGGGGCCAGCCTCAGAAATTTAGCAAAACCCTGTTTCAAAATTAAAAAATAAAAGGGCTGGGGATGTAGCTTAGTGGTAAAGCACCCGTGGGTTCAATCCCCAGTTCAAACAAAACAAAAACACCCCAAACTTCCCCCCTAAGAAACCACAACAAATCTCATTTCTGCCCCTCTTTCACTGTGACCTTATAGAGGCAAGACTAATAAATTGATACATCGATCTAGTTGACAGAAGTATCCTAGTTGGAGATGTCCATTTACAATTCTAATTTTAAACTTACCAAGCAACTTTTTATTCATAATTTTCTCTCTTGAGTAGGTAGACACCAGAAGAAAGTTAAAATTGCTGATATTTACTAAGTAGTTACTAGGTGCTAAGCAATTTTAGCATTTTAATATGTAAACTTAATCCTCACAAAAACCCCATTAAGGAAAAAGATCCTACACAGACTCAATAGTGATCAAATCACTTGCATAACCAAGATAACACAAAATCAGTCAGGTTTCAAACCTGGCTTCCTGACTCTTGTGTGGATGGGCCTGAACCACTACCATCTGCTAAATGATGTAGCATTCTAGTTCATAAATTACTTTGAGAAGTTTGTGATTTGTTTTACACACCACATTGCAGGGCTGAGAAAATCAGTCCCTAGACCTACAAAGTCAAGAATTATATCAGATATGTGTATGTGCGTTTTGTGGTGCTGGGAATTGAACTCAGGACCTCACATACTTTAGGAAAGTACTCTACCAGAGTTACATTCTCAACCTTTAAAAAACTTTTAAGACAGGGTCTTGCTAAGTTGCCCAGGCTGGCCTTGAACTTGCCATCCTCTTCTTACCTCAGCTTCCTGGGTACTTGGGATTATTGGTGTGAGCCAACCTGCCTGGCTCAGATGTGTGGTATGGAAAATCTGCAGTGTTGCCCAGGTGGTCAAGTGGGTTCCGTTTTTTTTTTTTTTTTAATATTTCCTAATTAAAACATGGAACTTTTTGCTAATTTATAAGTGCCTGAGAATATTCAGACCATAAAGTTTATTTAAGAACTGTCAATTTTTATATGAGGCCCCAAAGCAATAAGGAGACAAAAAAGTCATTCAACAGTCAAAACTCTTTTATTCTATCATCATACTGTATTTCTATACACTTAAATGCATTGCAATCAATTTTTTCCAATTTAAAGTTCAACTTTTTTTTGTGGTATTGGGGACTAAGCATAGGGGTGCTCTCCAGTCCCAGTCCCACCCCTCCTTTTGAGACCATCTCACTGAGTTGCCTAGGATGGCTGCAAACTTGTGATCCTCTTGCCTCAGCCTCCAGTAACTGGAATTACAGACTTACCCTCAAACCTGACTGTGGCTTCTTTTTTTGTAGTACTGGGGATCGAATCCAAGGGGGTGCACCTACCACTGAGCTATTCCCTCACTCCGGCCCTTTTAATTTCTTTATTTTGAAACAGTGTAAAGTTTCCAAGTGACTTGCCGAGGCTGTCCTCAAAGTCAAGATTCTCCTGACTCATGCTCCCAAATAGCTGAGATTAAAGGTGTGTGCCATGGTGCCTGGCAAAAACCAACTTTTCTGAAGTCTGGCAAAATGAAGAGTGTGTTTAGTGAATTTAAGTAGTCAGAAAATATGAGAGGCTGGAAAAGAGGAGATTTTCTCTGTCTCTGACTTTGATTGAGAAGAGGCAGAGTTGTGACCAAGTAGCTTTGGAAATACCAAAGACAATCAGGTATCAGGTAGAATTCTAACATAGCAAGTTGATTAATTGTGGGTAAAAAGACTAAGCTATCATGGCACTGGTGAATAAGGGAACAGAAGCTTCACTCCGAACTAAGTTAGTGATGTAAAGTATTTGTGCTTCTTCAGGAGTCCTGGTTCTGATCTCAGTCATGCCCAAAATGCAAATTATGAAGGTAATGTGAGAACACTGAACTTAATGGTATCACAAACTTTTTTCAAGCTTTGTACACAAATCAAATGTCTTTTAACTACAAATACGATTAAGATGGAGCTACTTATGTGCAAAAATATTTATTTATAATCCTAAAAATATATGGACTATCACCAGTCTTAAAGAAGACAGATTATATACAGGAAACAGTTCTTGGACTGTTAATTCTGAACTTTTGTAGAAAATGCAATTTTGTGTACACACATATAAGAATGTTGCAGAAACTTTTTTTTTTGAGGTGCTGGGGATTGAACCCAGGGCCTTATGCTTGCAAGGCAAGCACTCTACCCACTGAGCTATATCCCCAGCCCTGCAGAAACGTTTTTAATATTTGATTTCGGTCCCTAATGAATGCAGTTGCCTCAAAACTAACTCTTTTATCTTATTAATGATTTTGTTCTACAGTGTGCAATTACCATATCAGAAATTAGAGAAATTAAAATTACACAATCTTAAAGACTTTTTAGTAATGTTTCAACTTCTTTAAAAAGTCTATGCAGTTTACTTTGGAGAAGACTTGAAAGTAAGGTATTTGATTTCTTATGCTGCTGAAATACCTAATAATCCACTAATCTACATATTACTCCAATACAGAAAAATAACAAGAATATTCCACAACACTATACCTGTAACTTGGTCTCATTAATGTTTTAGTTCTTTTTTTTAATCCTTCACTTAGTTTTATTCTTATTTCTCTGCTGCAGTTTATTCATTTTTATGTTATCAAAAGGAGATCACTATTTGATACTCAAAAAAAGAACCTTCTTTAAAATATCCTTTCTTAGGCATAGCCAGCTTTTCCTGAGAATCCACCTTTCTTTTTGCCCGTTGTGCAACATACACTTCTGTATCTTACAATGAAAAGTAATACAGTGAAGCAAAGGCTGGCCTGGGTATGAATCTGTATTCCATGGAAATGGCCCTAAGATTAGAGGAGCACAAAAAGGTGGAGCATGGAGATAAGGAGGTCTCACAAGAGTGTTAACATGGGAGAAAAAAGGAGAGCTCAGGGATGAGAGAATTCTAAGACTTTCATTGTGATCACAGAGAAGAAGGCTGAGAGGCAAACAGTCTTCAAATAACTAATTTGTCATTATTCTTTCCAAAAAAATGCTTAATTTAGACACACTAAAATTTCAACTGGCCCCAAGTATTTTAATAGCATGTATGACATTTTAAAATGATAAATCTAATCTTTTAGTAGTTTTACAACAAGCATATGGACTTTTGTATGCATTGCTATACTGAAACAAAAGTCTAACCCACCAGAATTGAATAGGTCATTTTTCACAATTTAATAATTTCATATAAAAGGTTAAAAACAAAGACTTCTTTTAATATAGTCAGAACAACAATAATAAAATTCCTTAATTTTTGAAACAGAATTTCTTTCCTTCTGGTCAGAGACAACTATGTTATATAGACTTTATAATAATAGTCCTATCATTTTTCAATAATGTCCATCTACAAATTAATTAACTTTTTTGAGACAAATCCCTGGCATACTATTCTTCTGATTCCCATGACAGACTCACTTTTAAGATACAATTGCAGCTGCCCCACACTGCCAGTTACTGTGTCATACACATGCCTTAAAATTCTGTAATCAGCAACCACCAGGTGCCGTATCGCATTTAGCACACCATAGTCAGTCAATACAGACATCCCCAAACACACCAAGGCTGGTTTTGTCAAATGTTTTATTGAGTGTAGACATCTGGAGTACTGTAAAACATGCATTATCTGTAGATTCAAAAAGGAGCAAGCCACATTGTCCTCACTGTCAAATGTGTCAGGCTTGGCATACATGATGGAGATTAATGAAGTATCATGAGAGTAATATGGTTCCTGAAAAGCTTCTACAATTTGGAGTAGGGTCTTAATCACGTGAAAAGGAAAGCTGTTCACATTTAGTAACTTGCATTTCATTGGAGGTACAAGGTATTTTATAATTTTGAAACAAATAAAAATAATTGTTTGTAGAAGAATCCCAGTCCCCCAACTTTATTTATCCCTTCAGTTTTCAGAAATTTTAATTAAAAAAAAAAAAACAAAAAAACTATGCCTTTTGGAATTTGTATGTTTATCTGAACAATAGCTAAAATTTATTTCTTTTTTGGTTGCTGTGGTGTATTAAATTTGAAGAAGATAATATCTCCATCTTCAACAATATAATTTCTGCCTTGTTGTCTGTACTTTCCAGCCGCCTACAAATAGGAAATACAAAAGAAATGGGTTATTATTTTACAACCAAATACATACAGCAAACAGTAAGAGCAGATGCAAGACATACTACTTGGGTAATACTAAAAAACAGAAAAAAGAAAAGTAAAAAAACAAATATAGAAGGCATACAAGTTGAAAACTAGACTTGGAGAGAAGCAAAGTACTTCTGATTTGGGCAGAACTAGATTTTCCATATATACATAATCATAATGTATTCTCCACTAAACTGTGGGTACATAAATGTAATTATACCAATATCATTAAGTTTCATTACATGCTGTTTATGGCACATTTCTGATGTGTCTGCAAACATCCAGCAAGTTGCTGTAACAAAACAGATCAAATCAGGCAGAAAAAAGACTATATAACTAGTTAAAGCTGTTTAACTTTCTTGAAGAAAATCTTTGGTGACAACAGTGATGCCAAAAAGGTAGTTTGCTATATGAAAAACTACAGTCAACTGTAGTGCACAGGTTTTGAACTATTGTAGTTTTTTTAATTTAGTTTTGACAATGGCAACTCATAGTGGTGTAAACTAGAAGTCATCATTGAAGTACTTTACTGAACAATGGTTCTATTTACAAGCAGACTCTAACAGGTTGGAATTGCAAAGACTGATACTTTTTCCATTTGTAAATTAGTCAGCAAAGCAACTGATTCAGACCCAGACACACAATCTGCCATAATTTAATACAAACAAGTGGCAGTTTCAGAAAATCAAGTTCATCCTGTGGCAAGCACACACACTTCACCCTAAGCACAACAGGCTCTCCAGGACCCACACTTAACACTGCACACAACTGACATGGTCCCACGTGATCCTGCTAGAGACTACTCAACAATGAGAACTCAAGGATCTTTTGAAAAAAATTCTCGAAAATGTTTTCCTTCTGTTAGAATTTATTGAGAACATGAAATCTTTGTTTAGCAAGATTAGTACTTCCCATCAAAGATATCGAGAAGAATGTTCGAAATCAAGTGAAATTATACTAAGTAGTAACAAGAACACTAACAAAGATCATACATACCAGGTTAAAATTGACAAACCAAACTGAAGAGCCCTCATAAGTATCTTTTCAATTATGTACATAATATAGAAAATCACCTACTGATAGACTATGCTATTAAAATAAAGCTTATTTTTTAAAAAACAATATACCTTACCATTCTACAAAGTATAAATAAATAAATAAATAAATATTCATATGATTTTTGTAAAGACAAGAGGTACTGAAGGTCATATGCTACTTATTTCTACACTCTAAAGCCTACAGTTACAAAATTTTATAGACAATCTAAATCAAATACATATTGACATGACATATTAGTGTAAGTTTTTATACTTTGTTACCACTCAAGTTTACTATTAATAGTGACAGTGTTCCTTTAAATTCTCCAGAGACCATTTAATCCATTTCCACTGCTATCAGAAACACTGGTTGAAAAAAAAAATCAATACCCATTTGTGAATCTTGAGTATGTATTAAACAAGACACGTCTAACCAGTTCATTTGCACTTGAAAGCAGCCATCTGTAGAAGCCAGCTTTGCCTAAGCAGATATGATTGCTAATAATGTGATATCCCTGTAGACTACAAAGCCCACACAGAGCTATTCAGTATATAGTTCACAGCACTGGCATTAAATTAGTTATGCTGCACTGGTGTTAGAAATACATATACATACATACGCATATATACAATTCTGCTCTCAAACCTAAAACCTACTTATAATATGTAAGTAAACAGCTGTTAAATAAAGGAACATAGGTAATTTATAAAGGCTTCATTTTACCCAGTTCAAAATTTAAAGTGTTAGTTTTAGACATGAAAACCACATAAAATATTCTAGGTTGAAAAGCCAGGTCAACATTTTCCATTTATAATATAAAGCTTCAGTTAGTGTTAAATATACTTGTAAGTTATTTTAATGTATATGCCAGTTTCTTTGAATTATTAAAGTATTCACAATTCATGCTGTTTTCAAGTTTATCATAACACAAACTCTATACCAAGATTGGTAAAACAGACTTATCATGTAAGAATATGAAAAAGAAGCATCTGACCTCTGAATTCTAGTAATAGAAAATAACCTTTACTCCATGAAAATATACATATGCCAACATGATGTAGCATGTTGACAAATAATTTGAGATTCCCACCCCCCCAAAGTCTAATTAGTATTCCTGACAAAGTTCAATCTCAATATTTGCATACCTATCTCTATCAATATACATGACACCACTGGAAAATTAATGACTTTGCTTAGTGGTAAACTGGAACTACTTCTGCTCATTTTAAAAAGCAAAATGGCTCTTATTCAACAGTAAACCAATTATATCAAGCTATCCCCCTCCTCCTCCTGGGGTTCCAGCAGTTCTATTAAAGTCCTGCTGTCCAGTATGATCGTTCCAATGATACCAGTGAGAATAAATTAAATTTGAAATAAACTTTTTTGTATGCCTTTCAAATTATGAAATAGTAAACACAAGACAGTTCTCTTTAAATTCTATAACATTTTCTATAGTATACTTTAAATATTAAATTAAATTAAAGGTAAAGAAGCCTTCCTAGAGTTTCAAGTTTAATCAGCTGACCTTCCTATTCATTGGAGATTACTGGATCTAAGTAAGATATAATCAAAAAAAAGAGAAAAAAAATTTTTGCAACAGAATTTATATTTAAAACATCATTTATGACTCATCTAGAACATTGCTTCATTATTAGTGCCTGCAAATCAAATTATGCTAATTAGTTAGAATAAAGTATAATTTTGGACCTGCCCTCTAGTGTTGAGAAAGCAACTCAAATTCTCAAAGATCTTTAAACAACAACAAAGTAAACCATAAAGTTTTAGCAATAATAGGTTTTATTTTGCTAAGTTTCTACCCCTTTCCTTGAATTAATCATGTGACTTGTATTTCAAATATTCATAATTTTTCATTGGCTATCAGTGAACAAATTGTTTAAAATTATTTACAATGAATTAAAACTAGCTCATTTTTATTTTCAGTTAAAAAAAAACCTTACACAACTACTGACAATTCACAATCTTTAAAAATGGTCTAAAAGCACATGAACATTTGTAATTCTTGAATCAGTTGATAAGTAATAATTAATTCTGATAAGCCTATTTTATTTTAGACTACACTGTTTAGATGATAAATATTCACTCACTCTTATCGTGGGTATCTTCATATTAGTGAAAAAATAGTGAATAAAACATGAAAATTTAAAAACCGTTCTTTACCTTGACTGCATTTTCAGAACCTTCCTCTTTAAAATCTTCGTATTTCATTACTTCAGCCATAATGAATCCCTTTTCAAAATCTGTGTGAATCTTTCCTGCAGCTTGAGGAGCCTTCGTCCCTTTCTTTGAAACGAAAGACCAGAGAAAACTAATTGCATTTAAGATGATAGACTGTAAGCATAGAGTTTCTTTTTTTTTTTGATCTTTAGTTGGCTCAACTAAAACTTAGTTTAATACCAGTTAAGATGTCAGGTATACAATTAGTAAATTTTCAACACTGGACACTATCTGTGCAGCAGGATATAGCACAGATAGATCAGGAGATATTAAAGAAGTGTAGCTTTGTTTTTCCTAACAGCCATCTATGGTTTTATTGATTTAGATGCAGTGGTCTGGTTTTGGTGTAGGTTTCATTTCGATTTTCTATTCTTCACAGTGGAAAAAAATAGATTTTTAAGTAACTTTCAAGCTGAATTATCAAAGGTATTAAAAAGATAAAACACTCTCAAAATTTCACCTTATCTAAAGAACATATATAAAAATCAATATACAAAGGGAAATTTTAAGGTATTTCAAACAAATCAGTAACCTACTGTTCAGCAAATCATTTTGAAATTCTCAAGAAATTTTAATGAGACTTTGAACATTTTGGGTAATACACCCTGCCTCTAACCATCAATAAGGAAATTCAAGTTAAGATAGGAAGAGAAATGTTTTATAATTACCCCATATGTTAAATTACAAGGACATACATTCCAGACACACACAACCATAGAAAGAAATCTGAGAAATAATGGTGACCGAAAGTCTGCTTAATAAAGCATGTTAAAGTGATAAGGAGTCTGACACTATAAAGCACAGTTTTTACAATAAAAGATGTATTGGGTTAATATGGGTACTCACTGATGCTTACCTGACTAAATATCTTAGCACATTAAATCATGGCTACTTACAATCAGTCTTAAGATAAACCAGCTTTCACATTTTTAAGCCCAGAGCATGCTCTTTCCTGCTTCACATATTTAAGTTTGAAGTTTTAAGGCTTTAAAATATATCTTTAAAATATGTAATAAAAATAAACACTGGCCCCAATTTGTTTACCAACTCAGATTTGCTTTGACACTATTTTAAAGTCTATATAAAAGGACCTTGGTTAGAAGTCAATCAAACATTTTTTTTTTTTTTTTTTACAAAGGGGAGAGGAGATTAAAGAAAAGTGAATCTCACAGTCACACAAGGCATTTAACATTATGTTGAACTGCCTCCATGTTTCTATGCATATTAAATCAAAATAAATGTAACAGTAAATTACAGTAGTCAACTGAAAACAGAAATCAAAGCAGCACTAAAATTTATCATGTAGCAGATATTTTAAAAAGCATAACAAAGACACTGAGTCTGAAAGTTCTAGCATTATTTTTATATTCTGTAACATTATTTGGGACTATATGTACTTCAAAATATTTTTCAATAGTAACTACTATATTACAATATATTTACATCTAAAAGCAAACCATTACAGTTCAGATTCTGTTGTCCTCTGGGAATAAATTAGTCATTCTCTCTGGTCATATTCAGTAGACATCAATATTTAAAATACATATCACATTTTTAAAGATTGAACATATAACACTGAAAATAAATATCACTTCTATGAATTCAAATAAAAAACGGCATGAATTATTGTACACTGAGTTTAGCTTTTTGAGCCCAACTGTGTATCTATGAAGAGCATAATGATGTCATATTGCTTTTATTGCTGAAAATGTAATCCGAGCAAAGCAAAGGAGGAAAGAACCACCCGCAACCCAAACAAACTTAGCGAATACAAAATGAAAAGCAACATCAATTTCACTGCAGACAAACCCAGTCACACAGATTAAGCAAGCACAATACTGGTTCGTCTTATCTCTGACCACAGGAGGAGGGTAGACAGATTCTACAGGATGAAGAAATTCAGACTATGTAATAGGCAGAATCAATTGTTACCTGCCTCAATCAATGCCGCTCCACTTTCACTGTTCAGCAGCTCACAAATAATTAAAGTTATCCTGGACAAAAACCTCATCTGTAATGACTAGCTAACCGCCACCATGACAAACTTCAAAGTCAGTGATATCAATCTGAATTCAATAGTGTGGAACTGGATATAGCTGATGAATAAGTATGAATCTTACCCTGATGGTCCATGCACGCACTTCATCTGGGCCTGCAGTGAAAAAGTATTCTAGTTGGAGTGCTGCAAACCCAGCCTTAATGATCTTTGGCAAAGCACTGAAATAAAATGAAACAAATTCACTCAGCACATAAGTTGTCTGTACCACAGATCAGAATGAAGCTAAAATTATTCATTTCGAGCAGATAATGTTAAAGATATTAGTAAATGACCATTCATCTTTCATAACATACTTGAAGAGGTCAGAAAGCAAGTGACTATTTCTAAAAATGTTCTTTGTAAATTGGTTTTAATTGTATTAGCCTCAAGATGTCATTTTAAATTGTTTACTATTAAAAAAAAAGAAACCCAGTCTATGACTATTTTCATCTAATATTAATTATTTCCAGGGTTTAGGCCATGAAAGCAAAATTATTTGACTGAAATCCAATAGTCTAACAATATATTACTGTTACTCAGAAAAAAATATGGCAACTGATTCACTCTTTCCCCTCCCCCACTGAACATGACGAAAGAGTTTTGGCGATCATCCCTCCTCAAAAATATACATAACTAATACCTATGTTATAATTAAAACACTGTACGGAGATGACAGATGACAGTTAAAAACTTAATTTAAAATAAATCTTTTCACTCTGTCTCATGGTAAAGAAAGGAGAAGATTCCCTCTTTATAATGGTAATTACTCTGTCATTTATTATTCTATCAGCGCAAGCAATTAAATTACTGCAAGGAAATAGTTGATAATAAAGTGTAGGGAAAATGAATGCTAATTAACCTTTGTGTCATGTTCGCTTCCAGATACTTCTGTCTCTCCTCAGCACTCAATTCTTGCAACTTGAGTTCCAAGGCCCCACTAAAAGGAATGACCAAGGCACCTGGGTCATACTTGTCCACCCACTCTTTAATTTTTATCAACCTGTAGACAAAAAAGGGCACAACATTATCTTGTAGTGCATGCATGACTGTACCACATTCATTATTATCAAGTAGCACATACATATTCATAAGAATTGCACGGTTTTATGATGCCATCTTTTTGTGTATAGCTTTCCAAGGTCAAGGCATTAACAGGCAGCAATTGCTTCAGGTATATGCCATGATATTTTACTGTATTATAGTTTTACTTCAACACATTATCTGTAGGAACTGTTTTACAAATATTTTTAAACTTTTTAAAGTTACACTGAATTTGTTCAGCCTTAACATCATATCCTTGAATAAAGCCTCAATGTTATACTTCCTTTTCTTTACAAAGTCAATTTTTAAAGAGAAAATATAAAGTTATATTTGTATAAGTATCACACCTAAAAATCCCAGATAATTTTGAAGAATCCTTGACAAATAATTTGTTCTACCCAGACATTTATATGCCTGGTTTAGTTCGTCCCCCAACCTCTTTACTGGGGATTGAACACAGGGCCCTGTACATGCCAGGCAAGTGCTCTACCATTGAGCTACATCTCCAGCCCTGGTTTAGTTCATTCTTGAACTAAAAGAACTTACTGGTTTTGAGGGAGATTTTTGCTAACTACAAAAAAACAAAACAAAACCAAAACAAATAAAAAGTATAGAAATACAGATTTATAAATATAGTCAATCATGTACTAACTGTTCTTATGAACCAGACTTTTGTAGGACCATGAATAATAGAACTGCATAGGAAATAAATTCCTTTAATCACTAAGGACTTGGAAAGTCAAATTAGTAGGAAATTGATACTAGCTGTTACCTGAAAAGACATTATTAAGTTGGTTTTTTTTTTCCCCTTTCAAAGTATGGAGTATTTTGGCAAACCAGTAATTAGTACATAAATGAAATAAATGTGATAATAACCAAAAGGTTCTAATTCTAGTTTTTTATTCTTGAGCAGATTACTGAGTCTTTTTTCTAAGTCTTAGTTTCCTCATTTGTAGAAATGGAGATGATAATAATACATGTATCACAAAGAACTTAGAAAAATGCCTGCGAATAGTAAACAAATACTATTATTAATTTTCATTCTCAGATAATAACAGTATATAATCCTGTGCTTCTGGAACTGTGTTTCACACAGATCTGACTATAGATTCAGTTGACATTTATATTAAAATTTTTAATGTATGCCATAGCCTTACATAATTCTACCAGTCTCCTATATTTAGATCAAGTTTTTAACAGCTATTTTTGCAAAATACTGTGGCAGAAATTCTTTAAATGATCAATGTAAATGCCATTTTATGGGAAAAGAAAAACAAGAACTAAATCACAAACCTATCAAAATTCAACTATCAAAGAAAATGGCAGGGAATCATAGTTATTAGAAAATTAAGAGTATGGCCCACTGAACAGGATTTAAAATAGGAAAAGAAATGAAAAAATTCATACAATAGTTTTTACATGTTTGTTATACAAAGGTAACTATTCAACATGTTATTAGATTTTTTTGTCTTCATAACTTGTTTCCTTTTGTTCACATCCTAAAAAACAGACCAACCACTAAGACTTACTTTGGAATAAAGTATAATGCCTTAAAAATGAGAGTCAAACCAGATATTTTCTAATCCAAAATTATGAAGAAGAGAATAAAAGAAAAAAAAGGGGGAAATTTAAATTGGTACTTCTGCCTAAAACATCATCACATTCTAAGTTACTTTATAGACTTAATACTTTCAAACAAAACTCTATATTAAAATGTTATCAGTAGTTTAGTAACACACTTTTATTGTAAGTTACAATGAAATACCTAATTTTAAAGAGCAGATCATAAACTGATTCAATGAAGTGAAATAAAACAAGCCCATGTATAAAGATAAAATAAAAATATCACACACGTTTTGTTTCACAAGTACGGTCAACATAACTAATAAAACTAGAACTGTTATGAAACAAGATAAGAAATAATTACTTTGGCTAAAACATCAATTCAGAATAACAATAGTTCTACCCTGTCATTTTAACAGCCTTTCCTGCAGCGACCTCAGAGGGATTATTTGCATTCCTCAGGTGTTCTATTGTACAATTCAGATGAATAAAGACTTACAAATCATTCCTCTACCGCCAATGTAAGACTTTGATCTGGTGAATACACCATTGTACCTTAACTATAATTGGCAAAAAAACCTGACAGTGTAGAGCATCACACGCTTAATAACAAAGGAGAATTTCTCAAAGTGTTGACAGATGATCTTCATAATGCAGAAGCTGAGCGGGTACATTTTAGCAGTAAATGAGCACTGAGGTCTAAAGGTCTCTAAAGTGACTGACATCAGACCTGCTATCGCCTCACTAAAAGAAAATGGTACCGTAGCACTCTTCGCAAAGTGAGTTGGGCTCTTTGCCTGCAAGCTTCACTTCTGTGACTTTCACTGTCACAGAAAACACAGGGAAGATGAAAAGTGAGTTAGGTTCTTTGGCTGTGTGCTTTACTTTTGTGACTTTCACTATCAAACAAAAGTCAGAAATGTCCCAAAGTGGTTTTTAATTACATATTTGAAATAAGCCTTGGGTGATTAAAAAATGAGATTCAATTTCAAGATTATAGATGAAAATATAAATGCTATGTCTACTGGGTTTGATGGTTACAAAAGTGTGATAATGAGGCAAAGATCACAAGTTTGAACCCCATGAGAACTAGTACCTTTTGCAGAAAAATGTCTATTCTTTTGCTAGAAACCAAACCCCAAACTATAGCTAGTCATCTAAAAAAATGTATGCTACTAGCATATGAAGGATATAGAAAATTAAAGTTGAGCTCAGTTATCACCACTGCAAAATCAATTCTAAGCACATTCCATCAAAGTGACTGAATAATAATCTCCACATACAAATGTTAGGAAATGTCTAAAGAAAGCCACTGAATTGCTAGTGAACAAAATAATGATGATGATATTGTCATAGACTATCAAATTATATGAAGGGAGAGGAAGAGAGGGAATATTAAGGAAAGTATACTCCCAAAGAGTTAAAATTATGAAGACTTATGTAGTATTCATTTTGCAAATTTATATGAACAGATTATTATAAGGGGATTCATCCTTCTCACTAAGGAGTCAAAACTACATTTGGTTTCCTCAAAGTCTTATGAGTAACAAATGGAGGAAGAACTGACATTGTTGTATTTTTCTCCCTGGTAGTGGAGCAAAAGGACAAAGCAGGGACAACTAGTTTTAAAACTGAAAAGGATGATGATACTCTGAGACACACTTTGGCAGGTTGGGATCTGTTAGATTTTTTGGCAGAATAAGATCTTTAGCACTAATTTTTTTCTTAAAGTCCAAAATTTACCTTTAGTTTTACAATCTAACTTTCTTAGCCAGTCTTGAAATTTTGAATCCCCAAAATTGATTAGTTCACATTGTTTATATTTCTTTTCCTACATACTAATTTTCTTTCAAATAAAAAAAAATTATGGTATTGGGGATCAACTCAGGATCTCGTGTGCTAGGCAAGTGGTCTGTCAAGTTACATCCCCAGCCCTAGACACCAATTTTATTACTAAAAATTCTATTTGTTTTCTTTTCAACTCTATCTGTACTTTTTGGGTAATATTTTACTCATCTATTTTTTTTTTAATCTTTTCAACATAATTTAAAAGTTCCTTTCAGGTTGCTTTTTACATTTAGTTTCTTGGGTATAACTCCCTCACTCCTTCATTTGTCATCGGTTAATGACCTTTGGGGACACTGGTTTGTGAGTACGCACATGCATGTAGTGAGTGTCATTTTGGCAGTAGCAGTTATGTTCCAAAGGAAACTGGTGGTCCCTGCGTTGAGATGTATCTATAGGGTAGTTTTGGGTTTTTTGGGGGGAAAGACATGGAGAGTCCCAGGCTTTGGGTGAGTTTACACATCAGCCCAGTTTTGGGTGAGGGCCATGCACTGTCAATTTCATTCTCCACTGTCATTGAGATTCCTTCCTATTTTGGCACCTAGAGAAACCCCATTCTGCTTTCGATTCCAGCTATATAGTCTAAAACTATCACACCACCATCAATACCACTCTTTTCTGGTTATTTCATCTAGTGTTTCTGTATTTTAGGAACAAGAGGGAGGCTTCCTGTGTTGGTTCAATCTACTGTCTCAACTGAAGTCTCTCTATAGTAGTTAAATAACTATTTTATAGTGTTTTAATACAATAGCTTTCAAACATTTTTGACCACCACCAATAGTAAGAAAAAAATTTTACACTCTTGATTCAAACATTATCACATTCACACACATACTCAAACTCAGAAAGGCATCACAAAACAATATTGACCTTTACAAAGGGAAGAGAACAAATTCAACAGTTTTTTTTTTGATATTTTGTATAACAACCAAATCCTTGCAAATTAAAATATGCCCCCCTGGAATAGCTTTTCCCCCTTTCTTTTCTTGGCACTGTTGATTAAACCCAGTGATGTTCTACCACAGAGCTACATCCCTAGTCCTTTTTATGTTTTATTTTGAGATAAAGTCTCACTAACTTGCCCAGGCTGGCCTCATAAAACCTGTGATCCTCCTGCCTCAGCCTCCCGAGTTGTGGGATTACAGGTGTGTGCCAAGGCATTTGACTGAAATAGCTTTTCTAGCATACTTCGGTAAGAACTTTAATATCTTCTTTTCTACATCTCATGCCTTTCTAGCCTTTCAGTGATGTCTAACAACTAAAATTCTGATTATATTTTCAGAAAATCCTTTAAAGATGGGTTCAAGGGGCTGGCGTTATGGCTCAGTGGTAAAGTGCTCACCTAGCATGAGTGAGGTACTGGGTTTGAACCTCAGCACACACAAAAATAAATGAAATAAAATTTTTGGGTCCATCTCTGACTTAAAAAAAAATTAAAAAATAAAAATAAAAAAGATGGATCCAGGGTTGGGAGTGTAGCTCAGTTGTATAGTGCTTGATTAGCATACCCGAGGTCCTTGGTGTAATCGCCAACACTGTGAAAGATGCATCCATTCAGTACTAAAGCCAAATTATATCACCATTTAGGGTAACTTTGTTGAACATTAAAACTCTCTCAAGTCTACTTATTCTATTTTGGACTTTAAAACCAACTGATAATGAAGCAGATTGATGCTGACTACCTATTCTGCTGATACAGAGAAGAGTAAGAATGATAGAATAATTCCTGATTATGTCTCCCAGGTCCAAAACCAGAAGGAGGAAAAAGTCACTAGAATTTTTGGGAGTTATGAAAATGCTTTGACTGAATCCCTTGCAATGTTAAAGAATTTTCAGATACACTGTAAAAAACAAAAACAAAAACAAAAACAATAAAAAAAACTAGTTAGACATTACGATTACCAATAGCTACTGCTGCTGCTGCTGCTGCAGCTTCTTCTTTTTCTTTTTTGGCAGTGCTGGGGATTGAACAGGGCCTCGTGCTTGACAGGCAAGCACTCTATGAACTGAGCTATATCCCCAGCCCAATAGCTTCTTTGTTAAAAATTATTTTATTATTATTTTTATGTGGTGCTGAGGATTGAACCCAGTGCTTCACATGTGCTATATACATGCTCTACCACTGAACCACAACCCCAGCCCCACTTCTTATTTTAGAAGATAAAATTATGTCTCTCTTATTCTAATAAGTCCTAATACCTAGAAAACATCTATAGTATGTTAGCTTTGGAGTCTAGATTCAGAATATAAGAAATGATTTCAGCAGAGAGGAAATATTCACATCAAGTGAAAGAATACTGCCACTAACTGTTCTCTATGAGGACCTCATAGAACCACTGTCTGAAAGTCCCATTCATTCTGCAGTCATTATAAGGCATCATGTTGTGTGTGTGTGTGTTCTGGTCAATGGAGTCAATGGGGCATGAGAAGTCTGCTAAAGGGGTTTGGGACAAGGTTTCAAAAGATTCATTTGGCTCTTAAAAAGAGGAAAAGAAGAGAGTCTCTGTAGGACACTGTTTAGATCTTTCCCCTGGAACTCTAGCACTTGTTTTGTGATGAAAAGAATAGAAGTGTGGAAAGATGAAAAAAAAATCCTAGTTTATGATGATACCATAAGAACTTTGAATTAACCATTCCAGGAGACCAACTACCTTAGGTCTTAATATTTGTTATGATTTTCCTTGTTATTTATAGGTGAAAGCATCTTGATACTGATGCATCTTTTAGGGTTATCTTTATTTAAGTATGTGATTTCTGCTTTTCTCTTCCCACCAAAACTTCTTGAGGTCAGCATTGTGTCTTTGTTCCTCGATATCTCCACAGATCCTCCTACCACACAGAGGATGCTCAACTGTTTTCTGAATGGATAACAAGGTAGGAAGAATTCTAGCTAATTTAGGTTTAGCACCCTTAATTTGAAAACCTGAAGTGCTCTGAAATCCAAAACTTTTTCAGTGCCATGATGCTTGCAAAGTTTCGATTTCAGATTTTGGATTACAGATGCTCAACTAGTGAAGTTTATGCAAATATTTCAAAATTTGAAAAACTCTAAAACCTGAAACACTTCTGGTCAAAGCATTTTGGATGCTGTAACTAGCAGAGTGACTCCAGTTGGTTATTTCACTCATCTGCAAATTGGTTTACGTTAGTAAACTTCAACTTGTTCTGAGTTCTCTAAAGGATTTTCCAAGGTGCTAGGAAGAAAAAGGATGGAAAGAGCAATGAAGGAAGGAAGAGTGAAGTTCTGGAACCATCCACTCTTGCATTTCAACCAGAGTTGATTCAGTTTTACATGATGGGATTCTGCATAACATTTCATCTAGCAGAGAGCAGGATGTACATCTGTGATCTTAGCTATCTGAGAGTCTGAGGCAGGAGGATTACAAGTTCTTGGCAACTTAGCAAAGACCCTGTCTTAAATAAAAAAACAAAAGGACTGGAGCTGTAGCTCGGTGGTAGACCATCCCTGGTTTCAATCCCCACTACCAGGCGGGGGCGAAAAAAAAAAAAAATATATATATATATATGTATATATATATATATATATTTTTTTTTTATCTGAAGACAAGAGTTTTGTTGCTTTGAGTTACTCTAAAGTTCACTGAATGATCCTTTTCTGATGGAAAATTCTATAACCTATGGCATATGCCAGAAATCAAACAAGTGCTAAAATCTTTAGGTACTTCCTGTAGATTTATTTAAATGCTACTTTTCTTCCCATCTTCTGCCACTCTTTATTCCCTTATGTTAACTTATTTTTTCTTCATAGGACTTATTCTATTATATACTTAATGTTTATTGTCTCTAGCCAGCATTGATAGATCCATTTTAAAAATATTTTGTCAACTACAGTATCTCCAGCACCACCTATAGAAGTGCCTAGCACAAGTAGATGCTCAATAAGTGTTGGGTGGATTGATGAATTAATCTGAAATTGTGTCTAAAAAAAAAAAATCAAGTGAAAGGACATTTGGAAGTACATATGATTCCTACTTTCCTTAACTAGTTAGTTTTTGCCAAAGTCAACCTTTAGAAATTAGTGGGCTATAGTTTCCTTGACCACCGGAGGAATTTTTTTTTTTAAATAGCTAAATGGTAAAGTAAAAACCACAACAGAACCTGGGGGTGGGGTGGGGGGAAACATACCTAATTGTTGTGAGACTACATCAACAAAAATTCATGTAGAGTTATCTTCATTTCTAAGTTATAACTGTGGTTTGAACTATTACAATTCAAGTCTGAACCATCTTGCTACTATCTCTAGACTCATTGTGAATGTACCAAAAGAAGCACCTCAGACTTTTAGATGCTCCAGAATCTCTGGCTTCGTAATGACACCCTTTATAATGGCTACTAAGTTAAGAATTGTATTGATAAGAAGTGGCCCTAAGCAGAGTACACTTTTGAAACGTTAGACCAGTGTTTCTCAAATTATAGTTTGTGAACAACCTGTGAATCCAATGATTTACTTTAAAAACCTAAATTTATGACCATTGGACGTGGGAATTTGTACTTAACCCTTTCAACACTTTGCACTCTGATGTCTGAGACATACTTATTTTTGAATCTGTATCTGTTCTTTGTAATTTTATATTCTGGCCTTAAATATCACATGTAGAAATATTCTGCAATTACAGTTATCATGAGTTATGAAGCCAATATTTATATTTTGAGACTATAAAACACTGTTAGCTACAAGGAAATTTCCCAACTATGCTATGATCCTATACACAACATGAAATTGCTAGGCCAGGCAAGGTGGCGCAAGCTTCTGATCTCAGTTACTTGAGTGACTGAGGCAGGATGATTACAACTTTGAGGTCAGGTTCAGCAACTCTGCGAGATCCTGGCTCAAAATAAAAACATTAAAGGTCTCAAAATAAAAAAGGAATGCTTGGTAAATGTACAGTGTTAAGATGATAATTTTTTGCAGGGTCCAGAGGCAATGCCTGTAATACCAGCAACTTGGGAGGTTAAGGCAGGAGAATTACAAGTTTAAGGCCAGCCTCAGCAACCTTATCAAGACCTCTTAGCAACATAGCAAGAAATATATGTTTTCACTTATGTGAGGTATCTGAGGTAGTTAAACTCACAGAAAATAGAATAGAGGGTACCAGTGTTAAAAAGGGGTTTTGTTCAGTGGGTACAGAATTTCAGATTTGCACAATGAAAAAGTTCTGGAAACTTGTTGCATGACAGAATTTCAGATTTGCACAATGAAAAAGTTCTGGAAACTTGTTGCATGACAGTGTGAATATAATTAATACTGAACCGTATGCTTACAAGGAAAGCATGCTTGATCCTGTCATGAACACATTTAGCACACATGGAACCACCATAGGCCCTGTTGAGATGTTTTTTTCGTTTAGACAATCTTATAAGGATTTTGGGTCCCACATCATGAATCCACTGAAGTCTGCCTGGGCACACATTACATGCAGATTTTGGTGGTTTGCCAACCTTCTTTGTATAAAGATAAGCAATTCTATTACCACGAGCTCCTGACAGGCTTGTTTTGTTAAGAGTCTGTACTGTAGGAAAGCCTACCAAGTTATGACAGAAAGACCATTTGGAATGCCTCTAGACATCATCCTCATGATGAAGACCCCCCCCAAACCCCCGTTTTAAACAGGCAGCATACACAGGAACATCTGACCAACACTGGCCACCAGCTCTGTAGAGAGTCAAATGTCAGTTCTGCATCACTTTGTAGAAAAAGGCAGATTCTCAGTTCCTGCAAAGGATTTAGGAAACATTAAGGTGATTTCTCCTTCTAACTCAAAAATAATACACCTCAGTAAATTTCAGCAGATATGTGTCCTGAAAAACTTTGCTGGGAATCCCTAGGAAGATGATCTATTGTTAATTCCATCTTCACCAGCCTGGGCATCCAAAATTCTTCTGAAGGTAATATAAGTCTTATTTTAACAGTTTCTTTCTTGTAATAGAGACTAGTCCTGCAACAGCTAAGGCCTTTCTGTGCCACTGGAGTAACACTGCTATTTTCTGTGGGCTTCTCAAATATAAATGTACCTCATTAACAAGTCAATGCCATTTCTGTCCAGCAATTGTACAGCCTGCTCAACTTCACTGCTCTTTTTTCAAAAAAATATTTTTTAGATGTAGGTGGACACAATACCTTTATTTTATTTTTATGTGGTGCTAAGGATCAAACCCAGGGCCCCACATGTGCTAGACGAGCACTCTACCACTGAGCTCCACCCCAGCCCAACTTTGCTGCTCTTAAGGGTTTGTGAGGACTTTCAGCACCACATCCTGGGCTCACTCCTTCACAGCTTGATTCCTGGTGTTGACTGGAGAGTTCCACAAGACTACATGGAACTTCTGAATCATGCCCCCTTGCCACAGGAGCCTATCTACCTGGCTAGGGCCGAAAGCTCTGGCCTGGCTCTTCTGCCACTGCCACCGCCTCCTCCTGTTCATCCAGGAATTTATTCTCATCACTCAATTATGTCCACCAATGGAAGTGCAAGGACAGTGTGTTCTTGGCTATGGCAGGAGTTCAGGGCCTGGCTCAGCTGGCTCCCCTCCACTCTACTTGGCACCCTCTTGGGCTTGGGGACAGGAAGAAGCTGCCCAGCACCTCCTCTGCATGCAGACACCATCACCCAACCACTTCCATGAATTTCCTTCTTGAAGGCTGCATAATATTCCATTGTTTGTCTTAGATTTTCTTTATCCATTGATCTCTTGATGGACATTTGAGCTGCTTCTCCCTCTCAGCTATTATGAACAATGCTGCAATGAACACAGGTAAGGGAATACATCTTCAAGAGTCTACTGCCAATTCTTTTGAAAGTAGGATTGCTGGGTCATAAAGTAATTCTATGTTTAGCCTTTTCAAGAAGTACTAAACTTTTCCACAGTAGCTGGACCATTTTGCATTCTTACCAGTAATGCACGAGAGTTCCAATTTCCTCAATCTTTCCCAATACTTGTTGTCTGCTTGCTCTTTAGATAGTGGCCAACTTTAAGAGAGTAAGATGATATTTCATTGTGGTTTTGATTTGCATTACTCCAGTGATTAGTAACATCAAATATCTTTTCATATGCTTGTTGGCCATTTGTGTGTGTGTGTATTTTTATATATATATATATATATTTTTTTTTTTTTATATATTTTATATATATATATTTTGTTTTTTTTTGGAGATAATGTCTATGCAAGTTCTATGCCTTTTTTTTTTTTTTGGGTACCAGTGATTGAACACAGGGGTGCTTAACCACTGAACCATATCGCCAGGCTTTTTTTATATTTTATTAGAGACAGGGTCTTGCTGAGTTGCTCAGGGCCTTGCTAAGTTGGTGAGGCTGGGTTTGAACTCACCATCCTCCTGCCTCAACCTCCCAAGATGCTGGGATTATAGGTGTACACCACTGCACCTGGCTCCCATTTTTTAACCGAGTTATTTTTTGTTGTACAGCTTATGATAAATTGTTTTTTGACAAAGGTCCCAAAACAATTAAATGTTTAAAGAACAGTCAACAACAATAGTGCTATAACACTATTATATCAACAGTGGTACAACAAATAGTGCTTAAACAACTATTCCCATACAACATTTAAAATAGACCAAATATTTAAATATGAGTTAAAAACTTTAAATTTTGTCAGGTGTGATGCATGCCAGTGATCCCAGCTACTTAGGAGGCTGAGATAGGAGGATCATGAGTTCCAGGCAGCCCAGGCAACTTAGTGAAATTCTGTCTCAAAAAAAGAGTGGGGGCAAGCAGCGGTATAGCTCAGTGGTAGAGTACTCCTGGGCTCCATCCCCAGTACTGCAAAAGAAAAGAAAGACAAGATCAAGAAAGTGAAAAGGTGATCCATGACATGGGAGAAATACATATGATAGGAGTACAGTACCCAGAATATACAAAAAACTTTTATTGTTATAATTCAACAATAAAAAGACAGAAACCAAACTTAAAAATAAGTAAAGGATTTGAATAGACTTTTCTCCCAGGAGAACATACAAATAACAATAAATACAAAAATCCTCCTCATTAAATCATTAGAAGAATGCAAATCAAAATCATAATACTTCAAACCCAGTAGGTCATAAATAAAAAATAATAAGTGGTATATCCATACAATGGAATATTATTTTGACATAAAAAGAAATGAAGTACTGATACATGTTGCAACATGAACACAGAAACACTGTTAAGTAAAAGAAGTCATACACAAATGCCAGAGTGTGATTCAATTTATGTGAGATAGCCTCCATAGGCAAATTCAGATAGAAAGTAGATTAGTGGTTGTCAGGGGCTAGATGGAACTGCTTGTTAATGGGTATGAGTTTCATTTTGGGGTGATGAACATATTTTGGGATTAG
Source organism: Sciurus carolinensis (assembly GCF_902686445.1). Classification (NCBI taxonomy): domain Eukaryota; kingdom Metazoa; phylum Chordata; class Mammalia; order Rodentia; family Sciuridae; genus Sciurus; species Sciurus carolinensis. The sequence continues at coordinate 123,360,798 of NC_062215.1, forward strand.
CGGCAATGGTGATACAACATTGTGAATACACTAAAAAAAAAAACTGTGCACTCTAAAAGAGAGAATTGTGGGTACATGAATTACACCTAAAAAATAAAAAATGCTGAAACTAAGCTGAGAACTAATTTAAAGATAAAAAACAGGAATGCTAATATTACCCACGTTATGATCCTATAATATTCGCCCTTCCCGTCGAGAAGGTATGGTTCAATACAAAAAGCGAGATTTTGGAGTAAGGCAGATGTCAATTCAAATTACAGTTCAACTGCACTCTAACTACAAAATCCTAGGAAAACTATTTAAGTTTCCTGAGCCTATTTAATCACCCATAACAAAAACAATACTACCTACACTCACAGGTTGAGGCAAGGATTTAAGTGCCCTGAATACAGGAGAGGCCTTCAAATGTTAGTCCCCAATCTCAGTTGTCTCCTGTCAGTTGAGTGGGCCATTCTCAATATTTACTATAGAATTTAAAAATAGTATTAGATTACCTGTGAGTAAAGAATGGGAACTCCTTTAAATAATCAGTTGTCTATTTATAAGAAGTCTTGCCTAATTGATTTTTGTATGTAGGAAGGTAATCAAAAGGAAAAGAATTCAAGTACAATGACTATAAAAATATATACTAAGAACTGTGTAGTAATAAACGTCATGATAGATCTTAGTGATGCAACTTTTGGAAAAGGACAGTAGGGAGTGGGAAAGGAAAAAAAAGGTAAATATGCAACTGCAAAAGTGCATGACAAATGTTATGACAGGGGAAATGCAGTGCTCCGGGCAGTGAGAAGGGGGTACACGATCTTAATATTAGATTTTGGCCTCAAAACCAGGAATTTTTTTTTTTTTTAATTTTTACTTATTTATTTATTTTTAAAACCAGGAATTTGAAGAAAAGAAACCAAGACAATTTCTTACACAATTGTATTGCATTTACCTGTGACCTGGCTATGCATCAGATTTATCTGAGAAGGCAGGTCTAAGCACTAACCCATTTTTTCTCTTCCTCCTTAAATCGTTCTGTCTGCTGTATAGACAAATGGCAAATTTAGCTACTCATTAAAAATCATTGCTTTCAGAAACCATTTCAAATATCATACAAGAAATACATTTGAGGCAAACCAGTAGTAAGTGTATTTGACTTTGGTCTATGTTCTATTACATCACTTTAAATAGCCAGACTAGGAACAATTTGTTACTTGGCTGTATGTCTGAAGAGTGGTTTGACACATCCTATTCTGACTTTTTGGGAGAGACAAAAACTGATAAAACATTTATTCCTTTGTTTCTTCCCCCAGTTTAAAGGTTTCTCTCCGCCATCCTGGCAAATTGCCTCTTATACTTATCTACTATTTTCCAATAAATTAATTCATTTGAAAAGTAATTGCCAAAAATCATTTTATTATGAGCATATTATAATTAAGTGAAGATTCTTAAATGTTTTCTCTTTAAATAAAATTTCTGCTTGTAGCATATATCAAAATAATAATTATAAGAAATCAAATGCTATGCAACTGAAAAACCCATTTTTAATTTTGTTCCCAGTGCAGATACAGGTTTCCATTTTCTAATAACGGACCCAAAAGTCATTAAATGTACCTTACCCTTCCACTGTAATCAAAGAAATAAAAGTGAAAATAACATATCACTATTTGTCTATCAAATTGGTAAAGATTAAAAAAAATAGTGTTGGTTGAGGTGAAGGTAAAGATTAATGTACTTTTTCAAATGTTTGTATGATGTTCAGTATTTTTTTGTTATACTAGGGACTGACTGAATTAAGCCACATCCCCAGCCCATTTTTTATTTTGAGATGTGGTCTTGCTAAGTTGCTTAGGGTCTCACTAAGTTGCTAAGGCTGGCTTTGAACTCACAATCCTCCTTCCTCAGCCACTGGAGCCACTGGGAATAAAAAGGCCTGTGACACGGCACCTGGCTGTACTTTTTTTTTTTTTTTTTTTAGCAAAAGAGTCAAAAGAAAAAACATTGAGGGACCTGGATAAATATAGTACACTGTTATAATAATATACCACACAATATTTAGAAACAGTATTATAAAATACGTGGAAAAGCACTCAAAATGCATTGAAACCATTCATTCACATACGTATTTATTAAATGTTTACTATCTGTCAGACAAAAAATACGTCCAACTAGGTGCTGGGTTGGTGTGAATAAATAACACAGGCATTGTCACAGAGATTACCTAGTTTGCCTGCTGATCTTTCTAGATTATATGTATAGCCATGCAATGCACAATGTTTCAGCCAATAATGGACTGCATACAGAATGGTGGCCCCAGAAGACTTTATTGCCTAGAGGCATCACAGCCATCTTCGTTTGTGTAAACACACTCCATGAAATCTACATGATGATCAAATCCCCTAAGCATCCATTTCTCAGAATATGTCTCCATTGTTAATGTGATGTGACTGTGTATTTATACACTCGTATAGGAAACAAGGGGACACTGACAGCTGTTTTAAAAAGTTATTTTTTAAACTGAGGTAGAATTAACAAAGAATTAAAATGCAGATTTAGATGTTCAGTTTGATGACTTTTGAAAATTTCATATACGCACATAAATGCCACCCACAAAAACATACAGAGCATGCTCCTTTCTAGTCAATCCTACTTCCTTGCCATGATGCTCTGTGTTTTACTAGAAAGATGTATGATTTCCACAGATCCGCAATTTCTAAGATACCTCAATTTATTTACTCATTCTCCTACTGATGAACATGTGTATGTTTACAGTTTGGGGCTATCACAAGGCAGCTATTTATACTTTTATGTAATAAAAACATTTATAACATATGAATATGTTTCCATTTCTTTTGAGTAAATACTGAAAGTTGGAATTACTGGATCACAATGTAGATTTATGCTAATTTATAAGAAATTGCCAGTTTGTGAAAGTGGTTGTACCATTTTCTATTTCAACCAGCAATGTATGACAGTTCTTATTGTCTTACTTCCTTGTCCACATTTGGTAGTGTCAGTTGTTTTGATTCTAGCCATTCTAGTGAGTATGAAATTATATTTAATTGTGGTTCTAATTTACCTTTCTATGATGTATTTAGGATGCTGAGTATATTTGGATGTTTATTTATATATCTTGTTTGTGAAGTATATGCTCAAATCTAGCTGATTTATAAAATTAGGTCATTGGTTTTTATATTGTTCATTTGTAGAAAAAAAATTTTTTTAGTACTAGGGATTGAACCCAGGGCCTTGTGCATGCTAAGCTAGTACTTTGCCAGTAAGCGACATCCCCAGCCCTTTTAGATTTTTAATTTGAGACATAAGCTCATCAAGTTGCCCAGGCTGGCCTCGAACTTGCCTGTCTCCTGAGTAGCTAGGATTTACAGGTATGCACCACTGTAGAAATTTTAAAGATATATTTTGAATAGAAGTCCTTTGTTGGATATACGTATTGTAAATGTATTTTTCCCAGTGTGTAGCTATTAATTTTCTTAAATTTTTAAATGAACATTCATTATAATGAGGTCTGTTTTTCCTGTTATTATTAAGTGCTTTTTGTGAGTCATCCAAGGGATCTTTGCTTATCAAAGTTGTGCAGACATTCTCCTATGTTTCAATGAAGGACCATGGAATAAGAAAATGGCAGAGCAAGAATGTTTAAGTCTAAACCAGAATGCATTGTAGATGAAAAGAAGTTAAGTGTCAAGGATGATAAATTATGAGGCTGTTACCTAAGTCGAAAATGAAATAAGGTTTTAGTATTGGTTGATATACAGTGTAACTGAAGAAGATGGGAGGAATAAAGACCATCCAGATTTGGAAAAAACAAAACAAAACAAAAAGGATGGAACTTAGTGATGAACTAAATATGTCATATAAAAGAAGATATATTAAAATGATTTGAAGAACTTGAGCATAAATAATTCAGAGTGTTGATTTTACGAAAAAAAAGAGAGGAAAGTTGTAAAGCAGATTCCATTGTGGATATCGTTATATTAACAAGAGAATTTAGTTCTATACATAGCATGCTTAGTATGATAATGAAATATCCAAATAGAGATTTCTTGTTGACAGTCAAGAATAGTGAAACTAAGAGAAGAAACTAAGGCTGTAGATTTGTCAATCATTAGCAGACAGCAGTGCTTTTCAAAGTAGTATTCATGTGCCAGCAACGTGTCACCTTGGGACTTGTTGGACAATTCTCTGGTCCCACCCTGGAATCACTATTCAGAAACTCTGGAAGTAAGGTCCCTCAACCTATGTTTTATTTATTTATTTAGCAGTGCTATATATCAAACCAGGGCCTTGTGCATGTTATGCAAGTGCTCTACCATTGAGCTCTAATATGTGTTTTAATGAACCCTCCAGAAGATCCTGGTGCCTGCTTAACTAGCACTGGGTTAGAGCTGAAGCACAAGTACAGGGTACAAGTGAAAAAAGACAAGAATCCCTCAATTACAAGTCCCCAGATAAGAGCCATGGTAGGCAGAGAAAAAAAATCAGTAGAAAAACGATTAGACATGAAAGACTAATCTACCTGTCACCCCAAAACCAAGCAGAACACAATGTCACAAAGTTTCTAAGTTCAATTTGTTCTGAGAGACAAAGCACACCGGAGTGCTCTTTCATCCATTGTAGACCTCTCCTCAGCCCCAACCCCAAAATGAAGGTTATATTGTTTTGTGGAAAAATATTAATCATAACCTACTTTCCACATTAGCTTTCCTTTAAATAAGAAAAATCTGCAAAATAGTGATCAAAAAGATACTTATATGATGACATTTCCTTGAAGGAGAAAAGAGAAATTGACAGGCATTTTGCTATGTAATTTCATTTAATTCTTATAATAATGCTTTGAGATTGATATCACCTGCCTACAGTGGTAGATACAGGATTCAAGACTATGTGAGCCAGGCATGATGGTGCATACCTGTAACCCCAGCAGCTGGGGAAGGTGAGGTGAGGCAGGAGGATGGAAAGTTCAAAGCCGCTTTAGCAAGTTTGAAGCTCCCTATGCAACTTAGTAAGACCTTGTCTCAAAATAAAAATAAAACGGGTTGGGTGGTTCAACCCATAGTACCAAAAAAAAAAAAAAAAAAAGACTACTTGACTCCTAAGTTTCCAGTCTTTCCATATATAAGTAGTGGATTGAGCTATATTTTTCTAATGATATTTATTCTTCCTTGTGTATATGAGTTCCCAGATCCTCCTTAGATACCAATATCTGAGATATAAAATCTCTTATAAAATGGTATAGTATTTGCATATAACCTACCTGCATCCTCCTATATACTTTAAACCAACTCTAAATTACTTACCATACCTGATATAATGTAAATGCTATATAAATAGTTGTATACTGTATTGTTTAGGAAATAAAGGTTAGGAAAAAAGGTTTGACATGATAAGTATAGATACAATTTTAAAAAGTACTTCTGATCTATGGTTGGTTGAATTCATGGAAGCAGAACCTGCTGATAAGAAGAGCCAACTGTATGTATAAATAACACTTCCAATAAGGAAGGAGAAAAATGAACTGTAGTGTGAAAGGGGTCACAATAAGTTGTTTTGAAGAGATTGAAGAAATAATGTCACACAAACATGCTACCTGGGAACAATTACTAAGGAAAGATAAACTGATGATGCAGGAGACAGGAACTACTTCACTAGATAAATGGGATATATAAGCCCACGTACAACTATAGATAGGCTGTTTATGGCTAAGTATAATTGGGGTCAGCAAGTCATTTCACATGTTTTTGTATGGCTCACAGAATGGTTTTCACATTTTAAAATGACTTCTTAAAAATATTTTCTAAGAGTAAAATTATATAAATTTCAAATTTCAGTGCCCACAAATGAAATTTTATTGGAATAATAGCATGCTTATTTGTTTATGTATTGTCTATGGCTCCTTTTGAATTACAATGGCAAAGAGTAGCTACAATAGAGACTGTGCAGTCCTCAAAGCGGAAAGTATTTACTGACTCACAGAAAATTTGCTGACTCCTGGCATAGACAGTTCTTCTACCCGTGCTCTAAACAACAGATGTATCTAACCAGAATAGACTGACTTCAAATGATCTATATATTTTTATTAATGAAGACTAAAAGTGAATGTTGAAACAAATGGGATCAATTCAATGATTTCATCCACCGAGTCATTATATCAAGCATCAATATTTACTGAGTCCAGTGTCAAGCACTAGAGGTATAAAATAAACAAGAGAGGAATGGTCCTTATTCTTATAGAAACTAAATTCTTCAAGACAGAAAAACAAGAGGCAAATAAGCAAAATGGTATAGCCTGTGATAAGTACTGGGAAGGAAATACACATGATGTTATGATAGAGAAAAAAAGGAAGTCTGAGGGAGAAGTGGTGTGGGGTAAGGCAGAGAATTAAATAGAAACAGGTGAGGACGGAGAAATACTCGTTGTGAATCGCATATACGTGGACTACTTTCCCTGATGAATTTTCCAATGGTATAATTACTTAATTACCCTAGGGATAGGAATGGTTTTAGAAAGTCATTCCGCTTATCAGGTATATACAGTAACTGTTTTTTTGTTTTTTTTTTTTTAATAGCGAAAAACATTCTACACAATGTAAGTCTTACAGGATACTAGCAAATGGAAACATGCCAAAGAAAGTATACATGGTAGGAATTGCTTAAAATAAAATTAAGTTTTTTGTACTTTTTAAAAATTCCATGAACATATTAAAACAATAAATATAAAAAGTGATCATAAAAGGGTAAAAAATTTTAGAAACAGTAGAAGGTCTTTGATTGTAATTCATACATAGCTAATGCAGCTTACCATACCAGCTGACACTTGATATATGATAAGTAATTTATGAATTTTGGAAAAGAGCTAGTGTTATTTGTCTCTTAATTTTTTTCTTGGCATAACTATTTTATATACAACCTGTTCATTTTGTGGGTTGGCTATGCATTTTGTTTCATGTCTTAAAAAAATTTGTTACCTTGTTTCTAGATATAAACAACTTTCTACTTAAAATTTAAGCAGATGAAGTGTCACAAAATAAACTGTTCGGTAATCTTTCAGATGTTTACAATTAAGCAATTCTAGTTTATTTCTCCTTATGAAAAAATGAGAAAACATATTATTTCCAACCATTTGAAAAGCCAGACACAGGTCTATCGAAATGTAAGGTACAATTCAATGTAATGATTCATGGTGTCTCTAATAGAAAGATTCAGCAGTTCTCAATCGAGACCTTTATTCTTTCTCTGAATAAATGATGCCTGAAATTTTTATTCTTGTTCTAATGGAATTTCAATGGCCTTCACTGCAAATCTACTGGAAATTTTTGCATATTAAGTGGAAAAAATTAAATGATGTTAACCACATTTTAATGTGATTAAGGCTGACAGGGTCATTATTTCTGCTAATCACTCAGTTTAAAAAGCTCAAACAAAACTTTATAACAGACAAGGTTTTTAATTTTATGTATATCTTGTTGAAATTAAAAAAAAAAAAAAACTGTAAAAGAAAAAGAAGAGAAAAAACCATTCTACAGTCCTTGACAAAAACCAATGAGTACAATTTGCAGATGGGTTTCATTATACTTAATCTGGTGATGTAGAAACAAAAATGCAAAACAATCTTACATTGCACATGCTCCTCTGGTTTCTTTCCTTTTAAACACGAAGAGGGTAAGAAAATGTACTTTGTAGAATTTTGAGTTCTGTGTTTCCTATTTGCTGCTAAATGGAAACAAATATAGTTTTTTCTTTAGATCTTATAGCAAACCAAAAACAGAATTAATGCATAGAACTACCTCAAACAGTTCTTCAGTGTCCTATTCTTTAGATTAATCTATGCTGTGCACCACAAATATTCCAAATATATCAGGATAAACAAAATCTTTACTGATAAAAAATCTCCAAAAAAAGTGACATTAATTGCCATCAGAAGAATAACAGGGATTCTAATCATCAGTAGCACTTAGAAATAATTTGTCCTGTTTTCTGATAAGAAATTTACTTTCTTTACTGGTCATTCTATTCTAGAACCTTAATATTAAATTAACTTTTTAAGCTTGTAAGTGTATTCAGTGTAATCTTGGCACTCCATTTGCAAAATATTATTTTTAAAAGGATACCACTATAATATTCTTAGAACAAAAATGAGTAGGATACTAGCCAAAAAGATTTAACCAAGTACCTTTTCTAATTTTCTGAGCATTTCAGCATTTTCCATAAAGAACAATTAAACTAGATATATAACACACCCAACTGTAAAGGAATGAATCAAATATCTCCCTACCTCTTTTTGTTGGCTATCAACTGCTTAATCAATAGTGGTTCTTGAAAATTATCTTTATCTTTTAGCTACTACATTGGAAATTTCTTAAAATGACTTCAGGATTGTAATTCATTTTGACATATGAAGGTAATATGACTATTCCTAATCCAGTAGTTATAGTTTTCACAGAAACAAAATTAATTAGCTTTTGGAAAAATACGATGAGTAAAATATTCTTGAAAAGAAACACACCTGAAGTTCAAGCACACTAATTCATATTGATTCACCCCAATCTAGTAAACTTAAACCAAATTCATTAACTAAAAACAAAACATCTCATAAATAAAAAAGATTAAATAATACATTTTGTATTGTAGTTTCCTAAGGCAATATGAAACTATGATCATTAAATAAGAGACAAACCAAACAATTATAAAACTTAAGCTACAGGTGCAGTACCTTTATCCAAAAACCGATCGTCCTATTCATGTTAAATTACTCAATTGCATGCAAATAGATAAATGAGTTTACCTCACTGATCACAATCTAAGCAGCTAACAAAAGCAGAGCACCTGGCCATAAACAAGTCCTTTGAAATGCAATTTAGTACTAAAGTTTGAGAAATTGCTGTTCTGCTTTCATATTAAAAAGCATAAGGAAACTACTTTTCAGGAAGAAGCTCAGCCTTTTGTGAAAAGAAAGTGATTAGAGTCTGTAGTAGATTATATAAATATCAAGAAAAGAAGTCAATATTAATGCCGTATTGTGGCCATAATCCTTCTTGTCCATAGAAAAAATTAATACTATTGAACTTTTTTATTTTAGTGTGATGCTATGCACTGGTGCATCAGCTAATAACCCTCCAGAATTTCTATGCTCATCTAAAAAGAGTCCCTGCTGGATGTTCTAATGCATCTTATTGTGAATCTTCAGCAAATAAAACTTCATGTATGAGCTCATGATGTGCTTTGCTGCCGGAAAGTCACAGACTCTGTGGGAAGCTCTTTATCTTCCCAGCAGTCAGTTCTCTGAGAACATCAGTGCAGCTACTGTAGTTACCTGTAGATTACTTGTATTTTCTCACATCTGTGTCCAGCAATCTAAACCATGATGATAAAGGGTCATTAGGTTTTGAGTGAGGAAGGGGATGGACTAGACAATTTGCTCTGATAAGCTCCTTGTTGGGAGCTCCAGTTTAGAATGTGAAATGTCAGATATGTACAGTTTTACACTAAAAGGAAATTCACTTTTATGTACTAACAATTAAAAATGATGGAGTTAAATGTATCAATATGGTCTGCTGATTCACATTTTATTTGGGGACTTTATAATTAAAAGTACTTAAGACAAATAATTTTCTGCTTGTAAAATAGACGTCCACGCTCTATTAGCCACAAAGAATTCAGGTACAATTACTAAGATAACTGCTGTTTGGTGCACAGCAAAGCAATTTCCCACAGTGGGACTTACAGTTCAATTTACCAGTTGGGCAAATATTTTGTGCTCTGTAGTGGCCTAGAGAGTTAAAAGCTGTAGGTAACATTTGAGTAGTGTTATACTTGGAGAAAACTTTCTTCAATCCAAATGGGTGGTTTAGATTTCAAAGTAAAGATAATATATACTAAAAAGATTTCCCCAAATTTACATTATAAATTTAAAATATAACATACGAAACACAGTTGTCACAGCAAGCCCTCTGATTTCTCATCTCCCCAAAACAGAGGCTCAGAATTTAGAACTCAATACTGTCATGTTATTTTCATATTTGTGTTGGTTACTAAATCATTCTGATATTTAATGGCACTTTTCAGCAATCAGTTGATAGAATATGTTATATTCTTGATTATAGGATGGAGATGCTAATTAATTTTAAATGGTTTAGAATAGTTGTGTCAGATCATAGAAATACATTTTAAAAAAAATTTGTCATTCCTCAGATATTATACACCATAAAGATAGGATGAAAAGGAGAAGTTAGTGAAAGAAGGATTTTAAAAATACTCTCTAAATTTACATTCACAATTTACCTCCTTATTTAGGTATGCTTATTCTAGCAATATTATGTTCTTTCAAATATCTACCTATCGTCCTAGGAAAGGCATTTTTCAGAGAAAACAGTGACTGACACAAATAAAACACTGCCTTGCCTCAAGGAATTATATTAAAATAACAAAAATATGTGAATTAAAGCATATAATATTTTAAAATGAAACGTGAAGCAGTGATTTGGTTTTTTGGAAATAGTTTTTAAAAGGTTGGTATTCATTTGGGCTGTTGAAGGCTTTCCAATGCTTTTGGAGAAGAAAAAATAAAAATTCTGATTTTCAAAGTTGTTTGCTAGCATTAAACAAAAGCAAGCATTATTTTTCAACAGATTAAAGCTTTAAAAACTCCTTTTAAATACATGAATTATCTATAATTCTTTTATGAAAGTCTGTAAGATGGAAGATATGTCACTATTATCAGTGTAGACACATTTCCTAAAATAAAAATTATCATAAAATACAACATTTTCATAACCAATATTAACACCCTAAGGTAATATGAGAACAGAAATCCATAATAATTATTCATACACCAAGCCACTGTAAACCTAAATCATTTCTGAAGACCTGAATGTGTCAAGAACTTTGACAATTATGACTGGAGCCAGGAAACTGTAGCACTGCAGAATTTCTTATGAATTTCTCCAGTTACTTTTTATAAATGCTGTCTTGGATGACAGCTTAATGTGTACCACATGCAATATTTATTCTTCTTCAGTGTCAGACTGTCTAGCCATCCAAGGGAATACAAAGAATGTCACTTATTAGGATAAAAGCACAAGGAAAGTAATCAAGGACATATGTAACATCAGCCAATCATGCCCTATTTCAACATCCTATTCCATTCATAACAGTTCAACAATTATTTGCTTACTGATAACTTGCTTTCAGGCTGTTTGTGTTCACCATAATGGTGGTTTGCATTTATTTTGCTCTTTAGAATTGGACACTTGCTGTGCCATACATGTTTGTCAAAACTTTATATCTTCTGTCAGAAATGGCTTAGAATATCAAATAATTTCTATTTGTCAGGAACTACTAACACAACAATCAGTAACCCTTGATGTCAACAGGGCACTGAAATAAGCAATAAAACAGCAAATGCATAATAACTATTAAACATTTCACAGCAAAAAAATTTCATACGTGATACATTTAAGAAAGCTGGTGTTATTAGCTAAGCCACACTCACACACCTTTTCCTGCATAAGAATGCTTAAGGTTTTTTCTTTTGTTTCAGTTTTCTAAGAGGATGTAGCCAACAGAACTTCTCAATCTAATCTAATCTAATCTGGTGGTCTTGAAGTTATAAATGTCCAAGAAATAGAAAGTCACATTAAAACATACTTGGCCACCCATACATATTTTATTTAATAATGGATTTAAAATAAAATAATATTTTGCCACACACCATAATCATGCACTGTGTAACTGCAGACATAATTATTTAATTGTACTCAGTTGAAAAACTTTAACTGGATATGGGTTTAGTGCTGTATTCTAGTAACATTTAAAAGCTTTTGATTCAACAACTAAGATGTTAACCTCTGAATACAGTAAAGAAACAAATGTTTGATATTCTCCATATTCTCTCTCTTGTTCTCTCCTGTTTCAGATTTGGCCTGAAGTACAATAAGTTCTATACAGCAAGAAACAGTTTGCCATATAAACTATTCTACACAATTTCTTAAAATAAGACATCAGAGGAAAAAATACTTTAAAATAAAACCATTTTCACAGATTTTTCTTTCAAGTCTACATCTAAAAATTGTCTTATATACCAATTTATAAGTTATATAAATATATATCTTAACTTGTAATTATTAATTACTTAACCTATTAAGCAATTTTCTTGGTTAATAGTATTGCAACATACCTGCTGACTTGAAAAGTAAGCATGTAGGACTAGAGTTGAAAAGCCATTTGAATAGGGTTGGAAAGGTAAAGGGACAAGTCTTGATTAATGAAAAAAGCAAAGCAAGATTTTTGTAAGAATTGCTGTTCTTATTTAAAAATCTGAAGTATCTACAAAACAGTATGATATAGCTGCCATATTTTAATATAAACAAGAACTCAAGAGAATTTTTATGTAATTACAATGACAGACACTAATGAACTGACCATCAATCTACATCCATCCATGTAATATATATATGCTCTTAATATTAAATAAAATTAGGTTTCAAGCCAAAAGGACCTATTTCTGTCACAGAATAATTTCATTTAATTTATGTAAATATTTAAATTCTCACAATATGTAAATATTTTAATTCTCTCTCTTTTTTTTAAAGAAAATTGTTATTCTATAAGGTAGACAAAGAAACCAAAGGTTTTAAGAAAAATCAACCAAAATATCTTGAGTCAGGTTTATACAAAACATTGTAATTACGTATATTGCAATTATACCCTCTAGCAGGCATGGGTTTCTGTATAATTTTCACTAGGATATTAACAACATAGAAAATTCTTTGTGTACCCTTTTGCTGCATGAAAAGCATGCTAAAAATGAAAAAAAAATGTTATACTTTCTCTTATGAGTTTGAGCTAAGAGAGGTCTTTAAAACATTTAACAGGGTTTCTTAGTTTATTTCTCTAAGCCTTAGGTTCTCTTCACTAAATGAGTAGAAATCTGCCTTCCAAGGTTGTTATGAGGATTAATTAAACCAAATGATTGAACATATTTAAATGGCCCAAAGTCCAGTATATCAACAAATGGTAGTCACTAATACAGTAATTAACCAGAATATTGTACAAATCATTCATTTGTACTTTAGCTAATAAAAGAGATATGTATACATACATCTCTACTCCTAAAGCAGTTCTCAAAAATATAATCTCAAGTACTGAAAGTGTAAGGAAAAAGAACAAATTAGTATGTGGTTAAAACAAACTCAAATGGGGCTGGAAGTATAGCTTGCCTAGAATGTACAAAAAGCCCTGGGTTTGATCCCTAGGACCAGAAAACAAACACACACACACACACACACACACACACACACACACACACGATTAAAGAAAGCAATATTCTTGACAAAAGGATCAATATATATTTTTAACATAGAAATATAAATACTATTTAAATTATTGTCCCTGCCAAGACATATTAAATTGGAAAATAGTTTTCAGAGATAAGTCCAGAACACAAAGATAAAATTTGTATATTTCTTTTAGTTGGCATTCACTATATCATAATGAATTTTTGGTCTCAAATTTTATAGAGCATGAACTGTCTAAAAACAATAAAGCTTTATCAAAATGAAATTTAGAGTGATAAGAAATGTGAATATTATATAATATATTTCTCAAGGCTTGTCTTCTTTTCCAGCATCACCAGTACCCCAATGCTGAGATATAATGGCACAGCAGTAAAGAACATGAGCTCTGCAGAACTGCTTAGGTATGAATCCTGGCACCACTGTCAAGCTAATAATTTTGGCCAACCACCTTCATCTCTCTGTACTTGCTTTCCTCTTCTCAAAATGCGGGTAATAATACCTATTTTATAGGGTTTTTGGGAATCTTAAATACAATTGGCACATAGTTAAGGGTTTGGTAAGTGCTGACTGACAGACTACCACATAAAACTATAGCTCAATGGGAGCAAGGTCTTTTTCTGTTCACTACTTAGAAAAGTACATGACACAGAAAAGCTCAATGATTATTTACTTAAAAAGGGAGAAAGAAAAGCATTAAAAAGACTGAATACCTACAGGCAATCCCAATCTTACAAACGGGGGTATACTTAAAGTTCATAAGTCAATTATCTGCCATTGTTCTATTTCATTGTATTCTTACTTCTCTATTCATTTATACATCAATTCCCTTGTCCTAGCAGTGTTATCTTTAATAAACTCTATGGTTTGCTATTTAAAAAACAAATCAAATCTTTTATTGTATTACTACATAAAAGTTAATCTGTGGTTATAGTGATGTTAAAGATCTATTCTGGGGCATTCCTGTATTTCAGACTTGGCAGTTTGATGGAATTGTTAGTTTCAATAATGGCCACTGTATTTTCTTGACCAAAATCTTTATACATAGTATACACTTAAAAATGGCTGCTAAAGTGTGTGCTAAAATATATTGCTACTGTCTCTGAACAATAAGGTATTATATATTTAATACAATTACCAAACAAAGCAAAAACAGCAGCAGTAAAAAACTTATTATACTAAGAAAAGTACACAGTTATCAGATTTCTGGAGGTTCCCATGTAATATACCTCATACTACCATTTGGCCACAAGTCATCATGTGTGGAACAGGCACAATTATAAGTCAAATGGATCTAATTTTACTACTTACCTACTACAAGAACTTGGGCATGTTTTGCAACTTCTCTAATTGTCCTGTCAAATGGGCATGATATATCTGTTTCATAAATATAATATCATGAAACTTATAATTACATAAGTTTTTATATTTGTGTAAATAAATTTCATCAATTCTTACATTAACATCTCAGCAATGTCTAATCTCACAGTGTCTGTCACATAGCAGAAACTCAATAAAAAATGATGGTTTGCTATGTATGCCTTTTGGTTTGGTACAGGAGAAGCTATATCAATTATATTAAATGGGGAAAAATTAAAAATTAAATTTAGAACACATACAGAATATGTTCAAAATCTAATTAAATGTAATGTGTATTTAAATAAAAATATATTAAGTTATTTTCAAGTGGGTATCTTCACATTTTATTCTTTTTTTGGTATCTATAACATTCATAGTAAAATCCATGTCCTATTAACCCCTATACATACTGACTCCTCTATTCTCTTTATTTTTCTTATTTACTCCATCTGGCTTACCTCAGAGCTTTTGCACTTGCCATCTCCTCCCCCTGGACTAAGCTTTCATCAGATTCTCTCAAGGTGTATGAATGCACTTACTTCCTAAGGCCTTCCACAACTAAACTAAAAGAGCCTCCCCTTAACTCTGCTTTGCTTTTTATTCGTGCTAATAATTTCTGGACATTACACTTAATAATTGCTTACTGGATGCTTATTACCACATAAAACTATAGCTTTATGGGAGCAAGGGCTGTTTCTGTTCACTACTTAGAAAAGTGCATGACACAGAAAAGCTCAATGATTATTTACTTAAAACGGGAGAAAGAAAAGCATTAAAAAAGACTGAATACCTACAGGCAATCCTAATCTTACAAACAGGGATATACTTAAAGTTCATAAGTCAATAATTCCAGAACATGTTTTAAAGCAATTTTTAAAAAAATGGTGATAAAAATGGTCACAGATACCAAAGTATGTCTTACTGAAACTCTATTATTCCTACTATGATGTGAATCAAATAAGCTTTTGAGGCTGGGTCTCACAATCTTATATTTTTGATGGGAAAATGCTTTCTAGGTCATGCAATAGTTTGAGTACCATTACTAGCCTCAAATAGAGATATTCCAATTGCACAAATAAGTTTTTTTTTGTTTGTTTGTTTCTTTGTTTTTTTTGGTACTGGGGTTTGAACCCAGGGGTGCTTAACCAGAGCCACATCCCCAGCCCCTTTTTATATTTTATTTGGAGACAGGGTCTTGCTGAGTTGCTTAGCATCTTGCTAATTTGCTAAGGCTGGCTCTGAACTCACGATCCTCCTGCCTCAGCCTCCCATACCACTGGAATTACAGGCACCTGGCCTCTATAAATAATTTTCAATTTGGTCTTATTCTAGCCAACAGCTGCTCACTATGAAGAAAGATGGGAAAGAACACGGTAAGACTTAGCCTCAAAAAAACTTATTTTCAAGGAATTGCAATTTGGGAGAAGGAATGAGTAGGGAAAGACCAGGTCTTACCTCCAACCCAGTCCAGTAAAGTTGCTCTTAAATTGGGTATTCCAACCTCAGGAATGCTCAGTACAGTTTTACAGTTAGGAAAAAACATACCATCATAAACACCTATATGTGAGAGTTGAAAAGACGTTAAATATCTGCCTAGGCATCTTTTGTTTCTGAATTTGGTATATTCCAATTCATTAAAATCATAAAATTCTAGAATTTGAGGGTGTAGCTCAATGGCAGCACACTTGCCTAGCATGCACAAGGCCTGGTTTTTATTTCCAACATTACAAGTAAAAAACAAAATAACCCCCCACCCACAAATTTCCAGCACTGGAAGGGAACATTTGGGATGATCTTTAATTCTTTTACTTTCATCACCAACACACACGTACATATATTCAAACAACAGAGAAAAATGTAAGATATGGATCACAATGAAACTATTTAAAAAGGCTTTTTAAAGAACTAACTTAAAAAATGATGCTCCTGTGATAATTAACAAATAATTTACACTAATGGAAGCCATGGGGTGTAAAATAATCTAAGCTGCATATGGTGAAATTACATTGGAGTAGATGGTAGGACCATAGGATCTTATAGGAGATGGCAGCAATTTTATTCTGTGTTGTGTGTGTATATATGATACATTTTGTTCCATAATCCAAATAACAGAAAGAAAAACCAAGGGAGTACACTCAGAAAATGCATTCCAAAGGCCAAATACATTCTTTCTCTGTTACTGAGTTCTTTTTTAGCTATGATAATTAAATTTGGGAAATATTATTTATTTAGAACACATTTTATGTGCACAATATGGATGAACTACTTTCTATGTGAGAGGTTAAGCCATTTATTTAAAGTCAAAGAACTAGTGAGCAGCAAATAAAGATCACTGCCCTAGTATTTCAAATTTTAATATAATGTTCAAAGTAAACCAAAAGTTCCTAAAAATATCTATTCCCAAATTTACAAATAGAACATATTATCAAAGTTTCTCAAGAGTTCTTTTTTTCTTGCAGAAACAATGTTGTTAAGGGTATCCAGCATTTCAGTCTAGTCTTCAAAAGTCTACTTAATCATCCACCAGGTGAACTACATACAACATTAACTCCAAAGGTAGGTTTTGTGACAGGGGAACATGAATGAAGTACAGGAGAAAAGAGTAGAAAAAAACAATGCAACTCTCTTGTCCTGCACAAGCAGGATATTTAAACAAAACACTGAAGTCGCCCAAATTAGTGCCCTCTTCCTCTTCTATAATATCCCAGGCAAATCCATTTTTCGGATTCTGCTCTCTGTCTTAAGGATCCATTCTAAATCCCTCAAAAGGCCCTATTCCCTACAGTCCTACGATTTCTGAGCTTCAAAATTCTCACTTCTACCCACTGCTGGTCAAAATGCTCACTCTTGAGTGTAGCTCATCCTAACTCATTGTTTTGGAAATGAGATCTGAACCAGAGGTCCTTAATCTCTGGAGCAGAAAGAAGTATGTCCTTCAATTATTCACCAAATTGACTAGGGTTAGGGAGTCAGGGGAATTCTCTGTATACAGAAATCATTTGTAATTTGAAAAACATTGTGTAGTTATAAACCAAACTGTCTTTCACTTCCTAGATATTAGGAATATATGCATATATGGGGAATACTTGTTTCAGTTTTACATGTCAAATGCTAGGATATAACATTTTCAAAAAAAGCTTAAATATTTTAATCTCTTAGGGCTAGAAAAAAATAAAACTTTTTCTGTTAATGTGGAGCACACTTTATAAAAGATGAAAGTCCTGACATATTTGATAGATCATACCACTCACAAATCACTAAGTCAGCAAATAATGCTAATGAAGATTACAAGCATACTCCCAAATGTATCATTCTCTTAAATTCTTGCAAATAGAAATTAATGGCTATGAATAGTAGTGGGCAAGTCCAAACAAGCCAGAGAAAATCCCTAATACAAATACATTGTGGGTCAATAGCATAATGTTCATATAAAAAGATAAACTTTCTTCTATGATTATCTTTGTCACAGTATGAAGTCAAAAGTACACTAGCAATTAGTACCTCTTGACAAGTACATGAAATTGCTGAGTAACCAAAACCATTTCGTATAAACCAAACAAATTCACAAATATTATTACATGTAAAATATATTAAGTGCAAAAGCACATTTGTAAAAAAGACTTCAAGAAAATAGGAAAACATTAGTCTATTCCATGATCTTCCCCCTAACTAGGTATATAATTTATAGCATCCCCACACTATTTTTAGTTGTGTACAAATTATATGAAAAACTACCCAGACATACAGGTGTGTGTGTATTGGAGGGAACTGAATTATCGTATAAGAATTAATAATAAAACGTTTTTGTATTTAAAATTCACTTTGTGAACTTGACACTCACCCTTGATCATACAACAGCTTAAAAGACTCCAAGTATCTGTCTACCTGAATCAATTTCATCACTTAGAATAACTCATATAATATTAACCAAAAGAAAATATTAAGTGACTCCAAGTCCACCAGGGTATATACAAATGTGTTTATAATGCACACACATGCATGTGCACAGATACACACACAATCTGAGTAAGTCTGAATGTCTTAAATTTTATTTATATTTTCCAGGTGAACATGAGTATGCAGTATACATAAATAATAAAGCCTAAGTCCTTTACCAACAATTTAAAGAAAGATGGGGACAAGAGAATACAAAAATGAAACATAATTGGTAGCTATTAGGTATAAAACATATCTAAAGTTAGTTTGTTCTGATTTCATAATTGGATAGCATACACTACTAACAGAGCAGCAAAGGTGCAAAGACTGAAATTTAAACCCTTAATTAAGCAATGGTGTGACAGTTCAAATGTCCTGTACCTGCTTGACACCATGACTTAGTAGGCAATCTCAAATGAAAATACTGCATATAGTATAATCTTGGTTATAAGTAACAACTGATAATGTTTAGAAAATGAAAACCTCAAATGTTCAGCATTCATTAGCACTCACCCAAACAACAAAAACTCCAATATAGTTTTATTTAATTTATTTGAGAAACAGCTATTAAAAAAAAAGTTTCTGTAGATTCTCTCATCTTCATTGTAAAATGACTGCAACCAACCTGGCTGACACATTAGCATCACTTCAGGGGCTAGGTCTTAATCATAAATCTTCAAAATAATGAATTCAACACTGTTAAAACTAGTGAGTAGATGCCTGGACCCATTCCAGTTTTTGTCTTGCAAAAGGTCAACATTATCTACTCAATAACAATAGCTTTCAGACAGTTTCCTTTTCTCTAGAATTGAAAAATAACATGTTTCCATTTAAAATAAAATTTAACTAATACTTTAAATATTCATTACTTCTGAAATGGTGACCTGCTAACATGAAGATAGTTTTAGTTTTTTTTCTTCTTGTAGGAAAAGTCACAAACCTCTCCTCCTCTTTTCTGTTTAAAGTAAGTTTTCTAGATCTAAACAACTCATGAACATACTGCTGCTTCCTGTATCAGTCTTAATTTGTTACAGTAACATTACAAGTTAACCTTAAAAAAAAGAAACTTTTTCTTTTGCTAAAGGAGCAACTAATACAAATGGAGCTTATATATAAACATTAGCAAAAAACAAGATGCTAACACAATTAAGTGGATTTAGTAGTTAAAATGAGTTTTAACTATTTACATCTGCTTGCAGTGTTATAAATGATGAAAACCTAGTGTTCATATCCTTAATAATAAAAATTTATTCTGTAATTTAATACAAAGGCTATGTTGCATAAACAGAGGATTTAAAGCTGTAGCAGAATGGCTGAATGAAAGGAAAATGGCAATCTTTCTGGCTCCAGTAGATGCCATTCCCTATCACACAATGTTTCCCACTCATAAATACATGACAAATACTTCCTCAATCATTTTTTACGAGCAGGGATGCACAGGGGGTAGTCAATGGCTAGCTTGAGGGAAAATAGGAACAGCAGGCGGCAGAAACTGTACAGAAAATGGCTATGTGGTAAATTCTCTTCTGGAACATCACTCAGTTACCCAGTCTTTGATCTTTCAGTTACAATTACACTAACTTCCACAAGATCTGGATCCACCCCCCCATACACATACCCCAGCCTCAAACCAGATCATTAGTTACACATAAAACCTACTAAAATTTTGTTTTATAAAATATGATCATTCATACTACATTGATACAAATTAAAATTTGTTATTTAGACAAGAGCTTACTTTCGATTGGCTATAACCATATCATCATCACAACTGGCCTCACAAAAAACATGGGGTGTCTGGCGACAGCTAAATCACAGACTGGCGTCTCCTAAGCAGTCTGTCTACTATTAGGGTCTGGGAAATGGTATTTACTATACAATTAGAGCCATGGAGTTCTACCTGTAATCATCCAAATACAGGTGTGAGAAGCCCCTTTGGGCAAGGAAACTGACTCATCCCTTTTCATGTAAACTTTGATGTCTGTATTGTTTCACTCAGCCTCAGGAAACCTTACCATTCATACTACCATAAGAAGATTTATTAACTGAGGTCAAATAATAAATTTAAAAATTCCTTCCTAAAGGTAACAATTTTTAACACATTAATCATCAAATTTATAAGAACTGAAACAAGAAAGAACTGATTATTTTAAAGTTAACTACTTGCTGGAGGACACTGACCAGTCTGAACAACATTTTTATGTTAAATTTATATTTACTAGAACAGTACCAATAAAAAGGTTAAATTCAGCTTCCTATCAGGAAAACAAAATGTCTTATAGTAATATCAACAGGGCATTTTTAGTTGCGGTAATTTCACAGAATTTATTCTAATGATTTATTGGAGTTAACCATCTGACATTAATTATTGTTTTGGCTTCTAGTCTATGAATGTTTATTTTTCAGTTTAAAGCCTTCTCACTCTTTGATATCATATGGAAATGAGAATTTTTAATGGAAAATTGAAACCATGTGCATCTAAGTACTTAATGAAGTACAGGGAGAAACCGACAATATATTTTAAGAGAATTCAGATATTTTGCTTTGGATAGTTTGATTTATTTTTATGACTCAGTAGTATAAAATATGAGGGTCCAGTGAGACAAGTCAAAATGAATCCTATGTCAAATGTGTACATACGATTTTTTTGTGTGTGTTTCTAAGAAAGACAAATTTTGTACATTTTGATTACGTGTCAAAAATGACAATATATGAACAGTTTTTATCTCGGAACATTTTTAAAGTATTTGAATCAGATAACTGCCCCCCCCAATTTATTTTAAAGCATTCAATCTGTACTTTAAAATGTATGTCCAGCTACAAAACCAAGAGGATATTTTATAGTCACTTAAAATATCAACACAGGTAGGAATTCCTAGCTTCAAGTCTCATTGTTCCGAAAGCATTTATTTTCATTTTACAATGGGAAAAAACGATAATGCCCAATGAACTTAAATTTGCTAAGTAAATATGTATGATCCAAAATTACCTAATTCTAATTCAGTTTTTTTTTTTTTTTTTTTTTAAGTTCACTCAGTATAAGTCAGTTAGGAAACTCAATTCTGAATTTAACACCAGGCAAAGCTTTCATGTCCACTTTGAACTTTTATGTAAGGAAAAACATATTAAAATCAAATACAGTGATATATGTATATGTATTTGTATGTGTATGGATAAGTATCTGGGTATATCTGGAGAGGAAAAACTTACCATTTGTTTTTCTTTCTAATGTAGTCTTTTTCAGAGAGATTAACCAAGTAGACCATTGGTTTTGAAGTCAAAAATAAGTGTTTATTCAACACTTCAATCTAAAGTTGGAGACAGAGAAAGAACTCTTTAAAAAAGTTGGGTAAATATGAGAAAATCACTGATAATTTGAAAGTACACTTTCTTTAAAACAAGTAGGCATTTTCATTTTTATAATTCCTATTTCCAAAAGATTAGTTGTTGTTATGAAATATCAAGAGTGAGGAAATGAGGAAAGAGTGAGGAATAAAGAAAGGGAAAAATTAACGAAGCTGGGAATAAGCAATGACTGTCAGATATAAAAGTTTAACTTATTATATACATATAATAAGTATAAAATAATGACAACTCTGATTTGTTCCCTAAGAAATCAAAGGCAGTAACAGCGTATTTATAACTTACCTCTTTGTCATTCCAATCGTGATAGAAGCGAACAGGTTTCTTTTGATCCATAACCCAGGATTTGACTTTGCACATTATGTCCTATACATGATTGAGAAAAAAGCAAATACAGAATAAATACTAAGCATTTAGATATTAAATATTAAAAGTTTTCAAATCTTCAAAGAGAAAAAATAATTTTAATGAAAGGGTAATTAAGCCACATAGTGATTTTCAGTATCTCATTAAAAAAACAGCACTGAAACATTGCAGAATTAAAATTTTAATGTACCAAAATGAAGATGTTAGCAAATCAGTAATAGTCTGAAAAATTTAAGACAACTCAATCACATCATAGAATATAAGAGTTAAAAATGTTTCCACATTACCTAGTGATGACACATGCAAGACAAACATGCCATTAGGAAATGGGGGCAGAGGGTATACTGGAGAGAGACTAAATCACATTTTTTCCTTAAGATGAAAAATAAGCAAAATAAATGAAATTGAGCCTATTGATGATCTCCCCTCCAAAATATTAAATCAACTGACCAAAATCCTTTTCCTTCTGAATTAATTTTTGCCCACACCTTCTCCTTGCCCACTTTTTCTGCCGCTCCCCCACCCCAACCTGCCAAAGCCTCCATTACACAATGGCAAGAGCCCTGCACTGGTGACCTCCAACCAGCTGCATTCACTTTCAGAACATCTCTCTCTGCTGGAAATCTAAAGGCCTTTTAGTTAGCAAGCTAGTGTGCATTCAGAAGGAGTAACTGCAGGAAGAGCCCAATGTGCTTTGTTTCTCTGGCCTTTCTTCACAGAAAGATTAATCATCTGTGAAATGGAAACGGCAAACAGCAAGTGACACAAACTGAACCCTTCAAGCCTTTCCTCATCAGTTTTGTGGTTCTGAATCTAAAAGCTGCGTGTGGCAAGGTTCTCCTTACAGGCAGGTGTTAATAAAAGGCTCTCAGGTCTGAAAGGTCAAACTTGGCTCTCCCAGAAGAAGCACATTTGAGAGTCCTGTGGGGCTTTTTTGTTGTTGTTGGTTTTGTTTTGTTTTGTTTTTCTGTTAAAGATAATTTATGGATATGTTTTAAATATGCATTTCTCAAAATGTACTGTAACACAATTAATATTAACAGATTTCTCAGATTTTCATTCATGTGTTTTACTCATCCATAATCAATTATTCTCTCCTAAATGTCTACTTATATAAATTATCTCAATATTTAGTATACCTTCCTTCCAAATCTTGCTGTTACCAACAGGAAAAATAAGGAAAAAAACCTATATCCTTAGATCCTGATTTGAAACCCTCCAGGAAAAGGACTTCCCACAGATTTTAACAAGGAAGGGGCAAGCTGAAAACTTTTAATGAAATCTAACATGTTCTGCTTAAGAATAATCACTTTTACTCTTCTATAACTGAATTTCACTCATAAATGTTTAAAAGTGGCTAATGTAACACCATTTCCTACAAGGAGAAGATCAAAGTGCTATATTACAAATGCATTATGATTAAAAAAGCCCTGTGCAGCCTTGCTATTAACTGTTCTTTAAACCCTAAAAGGCTTCCCATAGATCTCACTTGGCATTGCATATACAACCTTTGACAAGTAATGTAGACCATTTTTATTCATTGCCTAAAATTGTAGGCAATTATGTGCGTCACACTGGCCACCTGCAAATTCTGAATGCCTGCTCCAGTTGTCAGTGCAAAAAACTAATGTCGGAGGGGATTAATCTAGGGGGAGAGAGTCCTCTTTAATGGCTCCAGCAGGTGAAATGGCCCAGCTGGTTACTATGATGAGTGGCCAGAACAGCTTATGTAGAGACACGCAACAAGATTATACAAAAGAAGGAGAAAACAGTGGTACCATCTTATATTTAGTTCCATTAGTTTTTTTCAATTAAAGAAAGAAAATTCTTAAAATAGACAAAAGAAAGTCAATACAAAAATAAGGAAGGGAATTAAATTTTAATCATAAAAAATGTGTAAAATACAATTGTAACTTTAAACATTTTTACAAAACTAATGGCTTTAATAAGCACTGAATCACTTGTGAAGGAATTTGAGTGTATCTCTTTCATTTTAAATTAACTAGATCACTACTTCAAACATATTACCACAATAGCATTTTGGCACAAGTTTTTTTTTTTTTTAATTTTGTTTTTCTCCTCTATTTCATACCAACATATTATATTACAAATTTGGGAGGCCCCAATTTTGATCAATTTATACTTAGAAGTTCTCAAATAGTATATTCCTTAAAGTCACATTCAAATATTTTTAGAAAAATTTACAAATTATAACCGAGTTTTGGAAAAGTTGGAAGTAAAATATTTGGCACCAAGTGCTCTCTTAATTATTCCCTCAAAATATTTAACAACCAAGAAAAGACACCTTAGATTTACTAAATGATGCCAGTTTTACCTAAAACAGAAGAAGACTGAAACCAGATGAGATTATTGTATATAAATGATCAGTTACATGGTAAAGTTTCAGTGTGTTCTTTTCTTACATAAAAGTAAAAATTAATTTTAATTTTAGCAAAATTTTAAAAGATATTATATTCCCTACCCGAAAAACTCATAAACAGATGAAGTATTTGCACTTGTTTGGATGTAATGCTTAATTGACTAAATTTTTTTTACTACTCATGTTTGTATGTATAAGCAAATATATTCATAATGATGGCTAGAACAATAAAAGGTTCCAGTTAATTGAATTTCATTAACTGAAAACTAATACACACATTACCTGTTTTTAGAATATAATAAAATGTATAATAATATAAATTAGAATATAATAAAAATATAAATAACACTTTAATCTTTGATGCATTTAGAGGTTACTTTGGGATTTCCTATTTCTTTACTATTATTACGTAGAAATACAGATGTATTAGAACTAAATTGAACTGTTTTGGTAACTAACAAATTCCTCATTTTGAAAATAAGTTCTAAATAAATATTATGGAGATGAACTTTTGGGGTAGACTAAAGTTTTATGAGTGTACTAATTCAAGAGATAATTCAATAATTCAAGAGGTAATGCTTAAATGTCAGAATAAATTCTATAGGTTTACCTCTTACTAGGTCTATGACCTACTCCACTGAAAAAATGCAAATGGTATCTACTTCTTGGGGCTGTTGTACAGATCAAAACAGATAAAGCATATCAAGTGTTTAGCACAGTTCTCAGCACAGGGTAATAAATGTGATGTTAGCATTGTTGAAAGATTAAATATCAATGGTCTACAAAATGGCAATATATTCTCTTGGATGCTCCTTTACAGCACTTATACATCTTCTCCGATATGTACAATTGCTCATTAGTCCTTCTCTACTGTTATGGTTTGGATGAGGTATCCCCCAAAGTTCACGTGTGAGATGATGCAAGAAGGTTTGGAGGAGAAATGATTGGGTTTTGAGAGTCTTAACCTAATCGCTGAATTAATTGGAGGCAGGTGGGGTGTGGCTATGGGGGATACATTTTTTATCTAGAGAATGGAGTCTCTCTCTGCTTCATGATGATGTGAGCTGCTTCCCTCTGCCACACTCTTCCGCCATGATGTCCTGCCTCACCTCAAGCCCTAAGAAATGGAGCTGACCTTCTAGAGACTAAGACCTCTGAAACTGTGAGCATTCAAATAAACTCTACTCTACAGGTATGCTGGTTGGGTCATTTAGTCACAGCAGCAAAAGAGGGGTCATTGCTATGACTAACCTGACCATGTGGTTCAAAAGTTTTTTGTTTTTTTGGAATTGGTGGGAGAAATTTTGAGATGTACAGCAGTGAAATCTGGAAATGCTTTAGATTGCTGTAAGCAGAGATTAACAGCTGATTCTGGTGGGAGCTCAGAAGACCAGAATGGCGATAGGATAGTAATCAGTGAAGATCTGGCTCAAACGGGTTCAGAAAAGGAGGACTACATTGGAATTTGGAGTAGAGGCTGTTAGGTCAGAATTTGGGTGACTATATGAGGGAGAGCAGAGCAACTAAGGCAGAGGACAGTGTACCATATGGCGACTAATCAAACAGGGGCAGGAAAACTCCACTGACCCTTACCTCCACTCAGCAGGATCCCCGCCCATTGGGGCCTATAAAGACCCTGGGCAGCTGGGGCCACAAGCGATTTTCTCTGGCTCCCTACCCTGACCTGTGTGTGTGTGTGTGTGTGTGTGTGTGTGTGTGTGTGTGTGTGTGTGTGTGGCGGGGAGTTGGGAATTTCGCCTGAGAGCCAAATTCCAATAAAGCTTGCTTCCACCACTTTCTGTCCCATTTTATTTGGCCACTAGCCATGCCCCCGAGCTTACAGAGGCCATCCATGTTATGTTCTGGCTGAGAAGTTGTCTGAATTTTGCCTGTGTCCTAAGACTTTCTTTGAGGCTGATTTTAGAAGCGATGGACTTCTTACTCTGGTGAAAGAAATGTCTAGGCAGCATAGCATTCAGGCAGTAGCATGGGTATTGCTGGCAGCTTTTAGCCAAATTTATTGTGATAATCAGGAGCAGAAGGCAAAGAAGAAAGATTTTAAAAACGTGGATTTGAAAGGTAGGAGTAAAACTAGGGCTAAGGAAGTTGCAGTTGTTAAAGACTTTACAGCCACTAAAGGAATGATAAAGACTCTGCCTACAGACAATGAGAAAGATAGCTTGAGGGTATCTCAGGAGCTGGCAAGACCACACCCATCTCAAGTTCAAGGGAGTAAAGGTGAAAATTCTCTCAAGACCAGTGAGGCAGCTTCCTAGCACAAAGGGGCCGAGGAAGTTTTTTCAATATGCTCAGCCACCCATACCTTCAGACTCTGCTGCAGCAAGGGTTCTATGCAACTGTTCAAGATGGTGGCAGATCTTAGGATGAACCACGTTGTGCTGGTTCTGTAGGAATGCAGGATGTTAGAATCTGAGGATCATGAAGGTTTCTACCAGATTTCAAAGGAAGGCCTTGGAGGCCAGGCAAAGGGCAGCAGTGTCTGGGTTCCTGCAGGTACCCCCTGAGAAGTCAAAGTGTGAAGATTTGAGGAGAAAGCTAAAGTTGCAGTGGAAAACCCCAAGATTTAGAAATGCCAGCAATGTGGGACATTGTCTTAGGAAAGTTGCAGGAATCACGCAGAGACAAGTCAACAGGAAGGCCACTTGGGCTGTAAACAAGGTCACAGGGGTGGAGCTACACAAGTCCTTTGGAGATAATATCACAATGCCAAAT
The DNA here is from genome assembly GCF_902686445.1 of Sciurus carolinensis. Taxonomy (NCBI): domain Eukaryota; kingdom Metazoa; phylum Chordata; class Mammalia; order Rodentia; family Sciuridae; genus Sciurus; species Sciurus carolinensis. Next base: position 123,388,230 of record NC_062215.1, read on the forward strand.
GCTGAACATGGAGCTATAGGACCTGTTTGTCCAGCTGGATTTCAGTCTTGCTTGGGTCCCTTCTTTCTTTGCCCCTATTATGTAAATGGGAATGTTTACTCCATTCCTTTATATGTCAGATATTTGTAAATTGCTTTTACTTTTACAGGGGCTCACAATACAAGATTGCCTTGAGCCTTGTAGAAGACTTTGTACTTGAACTTTTAGCAATCTTGGAATTGTTGAGACTGTGTGGGGACTTGGGGAAATGGACTAAATGTATTTTCTTTGTGAGATGGTTGTGAGCTTTTGGGGGCCAGAGGCAGAATGTTATGGCTTGGATGTGAAGTGTCCCCCAGAAACTCATATGTGAGACAATGCAGGAAGGTTCAGAGGAGAAATGATTGGGTTTTAAGAGTCTTAACCCAATCAGTGAATTAATCCCTGATGAGATTTGAAGTGGCAGGGTGTAGCTGGAGGAGGTGGGAATTAGGGCATGGCTATGGGGTATATATTTTGTATCTGAAGAGTGGTGTGAGCTGCTTCCCTCTGCCACCCTCTCCTGCCATGATGTTCAGCCTCACCTCAAACCCTGAGGAACAGAGCTGGCCTTCTACGAAACCATGAGCCTCAAATAAACTTTTCCTCCTTTAAAATTGTTCTGGTCAGATCTTTTAGACACAGCACTGAAAAAGCTGACTAAAACAGTTACTAACAATACTGGCTTTCTTGGTGAATCTCACATCAGGCTTCTGACCTTAAAATTCTATAAGAATTGGTTTTTGATTAACAAAAATCTTTTAAATGCCAAAAAAACCCCCTTACTTTATTACTTATTACTTTGAATACCTTGTTCTTCTGCTCTGATTCTTCTTACCTGTAACCTTACACTTTTAATTGTAGAAATGCTCTATGTCCTAGATGTATTTTATTATTGTTCTTAATAGTAGCTGCAATGTGTTTAGACTCAGTATGTGCAAATTGCTTAAATTCAATAGCTAGTAGGTAGTAAAGTTGAGATTTAAGTGTAAGTCTAAGTGACTAGAAAGTTCATATTCTAATACCCTGGGCCTGTCTTCCTTACTGCTTTTCTTCCTTGTTTAGCCTACACATCTCAATGATAATTTATTCAAAAGTTCTCATTTTTACTTAGGATACCAGGGAGATTAAAATATTCTTATTTTTCATATGGGCATAATATCTGATCATCAGTCCATATATTACAAATTGGTAGTATTTCTCTTTTCGTATACAATATAAGAATCTAGTCAATTGTTTAATAGACTTTTCTGGGCTACTTACTAGACTTTATTTTGGGTATACTTCTGTTTTCTCATAGCAAGAATTATTAACCTATGACCCATAAACAGATTTCAGGGGGTCCCTAATGCCTGGAAATTGTATATAAATATGTAAATTTCTATGTTTATGTGCTCTTGAGGAAAGATGGCACATATTTTCCAAATACTTTACTTTTGTTTTGTTTCTGGGATTGAACTCAGGGGCACTTAACCACTGCACCACATCCCCTAGTCTTTCTTGTTTTTGGTGTTTTATTTAGAAACAGGGTCTCACAGAGTTGCTTAGCACCTTGCTAAGTTGCTGAGGCTGGCTTTGAACTTGAGATGCTCTTGTCTCAGCCTCCCAAACTGCTGGGATTACAGACATGCACCACCGTGCCTAGCACTCCTAGTCCTTTTTAATTTTTGAGACATGATCTCATTAGGTTGCTTATGGGCTTGCTAAGTTGCTGAATATGTCCTCAAACTTGCCATCCTCCTGCCTCCATCTCTGAGTTGCTGGGAGTTTATGTGTACATGGTGTAGTATAGGCGTACATACCACCATGTCCAGGGAAAAGCTTTTCAGAGAGATGCATGATCCCAAAATTCAAGAAGCATGATTGTTAGTAACTCTGTTGCAATACTCATATGACTTACAATAGTTAAGTAAGTGAATGTTTTAGTTCCATACACTCCCAGACAAGAAGTTGAGACACTGACCCTAAATTAGCTTCACCAGACCCTGCACTGAAAACTTATTTATTCTGATTAATTTTGTACTGATGAAAATTCTACCCATTATAATGTTTGTTTAATGCAATTCCAGTTAAAATCATAACATGTTGAAGAATATTATGAATTAAATATATTATTATTTTAAAAAAATTAATTGCTTTTGCTTGAGGATAAAATGTTTAGAGAGAAAAATATGTGAATTATCCTATTATATTTAGAATAAACCATAAGACTACAGTAATTAGAATAGTGTGACATAACAGAAGAAGAAAAGATACAATCTAAAATGGCACTAATTGGAGATTTGATAATAAATCATGGAACAATGATACAATGGAACGCTTTGTATTTATTAAGACAAAACATATCTAAATGTACATTTGTATAGGAAAATGTCCAAAATACATTGGTAAATAAAAAGGACAGGTTCAGAATGATAGAATAAGATTAAGAATATGATTTTAGCACCAGATTTGAATTTAAATCTTGACTATCACTTTTTTGGTGGCTCTGTAACTTTGAGAAAGTTACCTAACCTCTCTTAAGTTTATTTCTGTAAAACTGGGATAATAACTTGAACACAAGGTGATCACAAGGATAAATAAGAAAATAAATATAAAACAACTGTCACAGTTCTAGGCACAAAGTAAATATTAATATTGCCAAACCTGACACCCTAATATCTGATGCTGATAACCCAATGAGATGATTTGTGCTGGTTAGGTGGCTTTAATACAGCCACTGATGTACTCAGACCAAAAGAAACAGGACAAGACTTCCAGCTCAAAGTAGTCTAGATAGAAGTCTACTAATACATCTTCTTTCAACTCCTCCAGTTACCTCTAATTACCATATTGAGGAAAACTTGAATTAGGCTTTCCCTCATAAAACAGACCTCTATTATATATTCTAATAGACAATAACACACATATACTATTTGAGTTGTGGTAAAGGTGGTATTGAAGAATAATAGAGAAATGAATTTCATTTTTAAGAACTAGTGTTATCCCATCATTGTGCACAACTTTAAAGCACCAATAAAAAAATAAAAAACAAAACAAAGAAGTATTGGGTCAGCCAGTATCTTTATAGGGAAGAAAAAATCCTTACCCACCTTCTACTATATACAAAGTGTAAAGTTTTTATACAGTAAAAAGTGATGCTTTTTCAGAATAAAACATCTATAAGGTAATATAGACTATTATGACCTTGGAATTGACAAGTATTTTTTTTTCCTGACAGTTTGGGAGTGTAACTATGTTTTCTGTTTGTTTGTTCTTTTCAGATATACATGACAGTAGAGTATATTTTGACATATTATACATACATGGACCAAAACTCATTCTAAATAAGATCCCATTCTTGTGGTTGTACATGATGTGAAGTTTCACCGATGATGTATTCATATGTGAACATAGAAAAGTTATGTCTGATTCATTCTACTGTCTTTCCTATTGACAAGTATTTTTTAAAGGGAACACAAAAAAGAAGTAACAATAAAGGAGATTATTTTAAAATTGAACTATGTTAAAATAAGAGCACTTCTGTAAAACAAAATCGAAGTAGGAAAATAAAAGTCCAAACTGAGACAATTGATAGAGCAGAAGATAATCAATGGTCTGCAGGCAAACTTAAGAAGAAGAAATACTTTAGTATAACATACAATCAGTAAAACATAGGAGTATAGCTCAACGAACTATATGGAATGAACACTTGCCTATAATTACAACCCTGATCAACAATTACCAGCAGTGTAGTCACAATGGTTTACTTTTCTCCAAAGATAATCACTATTCTGGTTTCTTTGCCTAACTAATTAATTTATTACTGAAATATTTAGAAATGGGTTCATACAATATATGCAGTATGTTGTGCCTGGCTTCTTTCGCTCAGTGTTGCTTGTGAAATTGATCCATGTTGTTGTCCATAGCTCTAGGGTTTTTCTCTGCTGTATAATATCATTGTAGGAATATTCAATGTATCCATTCTATTGTTGAAGCGTAGCCAAGTTGTTTATATTTTTAGGCTATTTAGAATAAAGCTGCTGAAACATTCTTATACACGCATTCTGTTAAATACATGCAACCATTTCCCTTGAAATGGCATATACATAAGACTGGAACTGCTCAGTCATAGGTCATATATTCATGCAAACTTAGTATATGTTGCTAGTCAGTTTTCAAAAGCAGATGTACTGATTTATACTTCTGTCAGTCCCAGATGCAAATTCTATTTGCCTCAGTCTTTCCAACACTTGGTATTATCAGTCTTTTAACTTACATAAGCATGTTGTAATTCACCTTGGTCTGAATTTCTGTTGTGACCAACAGGGTATATGCTCCATTATGAGGTACTTATTCAAGTCTTTGCCTATTTTTCTATAGGGCTGTCTTCTTCTTTTTTATTGGTAGGAATTCCTTGCATACTCTGAAGAAAAGTTCTTTGCCAGATGCTGCAAATATCTCTTTTCTGTAAGGCTTACCTTTTCTCTCTCTTGTGGAAAAAGAGAAAGTGGATAGGTGGGAGTATCTGGGGAAATGTTCCCATGTACTATAACATCAGTTCTTATATATGAGTTCACTCCCTTCCTCTCAGGGCATATATAAGTTGTTGATTCTAAAGTAGTCTGGCCTCAAATGAGTATAATCTTAGTTACCTTGCCCCAAATACAATATGTTCTTCCATATTATCCTGGAACCCTTGAACAGCTTTGTACTTCCTAACTACTATCCTCAAATAAATAACAGCACCAAGTCTCATTCCTTTTTATAAAGAATACTAAACACATTGTTCAATATGGTACTAGATTCCCAGTCCTTTCCCAAAGGAACATGACTTAGTCCACAGCTTCTGCTGAGGGGATAGTCCTAATAAAGACAGTGTCCAAGTCACAGAACTAATAGACACTTGACTCTATATAGTGGTCTCCTGCAAAAGCACTGCCAAAATGGAAATTCACTGAGGCAAGGTGATGCTAGATTTCAGGAATCTGAATTAGGAAATACTGAGAGAATAAATTTGTAGACTTAAGGTGAAAAAACATACTGAAAAAAATACAGGCTAGAGTAAACACGAAGCTATAAATAACTAATTGCAAGTAAGCAAAAGTCAGGAGTTAAAAACAAAAAACAAAAAAACCACATATAAAACAGGTGATAAATTTTAGTTGCAGTGCTGGGGTGAGATATATCCCTAACCCTCATTTTCCAAATGTCGTCTTTCTAAATGGAATGTACACACACTTAAATAGATTTAAGATTAAACATTATCTTAATGCTTTGGCTTTACAAGTTGAATTGTGATCCTCCAAAAGATATGCTGAAATCCTAATCCCTAGTATACAGAACATGACTTTCTTTGGGAATCAAACAAGATGAGGCCATGGGATGCATCCTTGATCCAGTATGACTAGTGTCATTCTAGGAAGAGGGAAATTTGGATAGAAACACAGAAGGAAGACAGCTATGTGAAGACAAGGTGGAGACTACAGTTATGTCGCTACAGGCAAAGAATACTTGGGGCCACCAGAAGCCAGAAAGGCAAGGAAGGATTCCACCCATAGGTACTTGAGGCCCTGCTGGCACCTTCAAACTTCGAATCCTACAGAATTGCAAAAGATTAATTTCTTTCATTTTGCAAAACATCCACTGTTGGCACTTGTTATGGCAGTCCTAGGAAACTAATACACTTACTTGGTTGATAGAAAAATGAAATGCTTATCCCATTCCTGCTTTCTTTAATGTTTCAGTTTTACTTTGGACAGCAAATCCACTACAAAAGGTGTCGTCTGTGTCAGACCATATCAACTTTACCCTTAGGAAACATTCTCTTTTAACATTTAAAAGGAGGCTTATGTTTTATACTACAGGATAGCTAACTAAAGTTTTTCTTGCTTATTAACATAAAAATATAAATGACATCCAAATCTAGAAATTGGAAATTTTACAGTAAGAGATTTAATTGTTGAATTCCTGAAAGATTGTTCAGAAAATAAAGGAGACTCAATTAAATGAACAGGAAGAGAAGATCAGCAATATTAAAAAATAATCTGGTAAATACCTACTGAAAAAAATGACCTCTTATAACTTTCACTTTTATATCCATCACATTTTTATACTTTTAGACCATATTATGAAGAACATAGGAAACTTTTTTTTTAAAGAAACTCTCCTATAAGTAGTTGATATCATAATCATATAGGACCTTCTTCCTATAGAGAAAACTAAAGATAAATTCAAAGGAAAAAAAATATCTAACACCAATAAACTTAATTTGTGATACAAATGAACAACTAAAAATAACTAGAACGATTAGGACAAAAAAATTTAAATGTACACTGGGTAAAGAGATGTGAAACAGAGACTATTAATGTACCCTGCCCCCATCTCCATGCCATCAAAAATCCTGTACATGTTAATGGCTTCTTAAGGCAAATACCTTTAACTTTGCACTTAAATAACTTTAAGCACTGTGCTCAGGTCACATAGACATCAAGTTTCAGGGAATGAGCTCTTCTAAGAGTAACCATAACCAGTAACTGATGGAAATTGGTTGATAAGTATGTTAGCTTCCTTGTCCTTTCAGTAGAAAACTGTAAGTCAAAATGCCTACCCACAGATATCTACACTGTTTCCAGAAGTCCCCAGCAGGAATGAGCCCTAATTATCCACTGTGGCAACCTGCTCATTTACATACTTTGTATCATTTTCTTTACTACCTTAGTATCAATTCTCTTCCTGATATGTAACTCTCAGGACAGCTCCCAAAGAAATCATTTGCACTCCAATCCTTGCCTGGAGGTCTGCTTCTGAAGAAACCCAATCTAAGATACACAGACTAGATTAAAAGGAGATGAGTTATGTGTGTTCATTGGCTTTGTGTCTCAAACTGGCACAGTCCTAAGGAAAGTTCATCAGGAATTTCTTCTGGTTGTGTTTGTGGGTGTGTGTGTGTGTGTGTGTGTGTGTGTGTGTGTGTGTGTGTATGTGTATACCAGGGACTAAATCCAGGAATGCTCTGCCACTGAGCTACATTCCCAGCTCTGTTTTTTTATTGTAAGATAGGGTCTTGCCAAGTTGCCCAGGCTGGCCTTGAACTTGCAATCTTCCTGCCTTAGACTCCAGAGTGCTGGGATTACAGGTGTGTGCCACCACACCTGGCAGGAATTTTTTCTTAATCTTTACAAATTACATGGTCTCTACTTTACTTCAAGTTAGTGAAGGTAGAATTGATCCTAAAGCCTATGACTTCTAATGTCTGTATGAGCTTCATATCTCTTACCACATTACTTTTCCAAGTTCAAATAGAAACTTCAAAACACTTTCTCCAGCACAAAGACAAAATTACAGTTTGATGAATACACGTCATAAATAGCTAAAGTCAGTGTATATGATTTTAACTCTTTTCGGAGGCCATTTGAAGGAAAATACTTTTAGGGAAATACTTTCCCTAAATAAATTAACATAAAAAGAAAACATTGCAATAGTAAGAGATCAAGTAACAGAAGTATAGCAGGTAGAGTCAAAGTGCTTATCCATAGATGTTAACAGATAAGATGCTACTAACTGATTTACCACAAAGACTTCGCTGAAGTAGGGAAAGGACTCTTTTTAAGAAGTGGACCTGGAATAACAGGCTTTCCACATGGGAACAACAATGACAACAACAAAAATCAAACTGGATGACTATCTCAGCATCATTAACAACAATGACAAAATCAATTCCAGGTGAGAGGCAAAACAATAAAGGTTTCAGAAGACAAAATAGGAAATTACCTTGATGACCTTAAGTAGGAAAGATTTCTTTAGACAGAAAATACTAATCTTAAAATAAAGACCTGTTCATCAAATAATACCATAAAAAGAACAAAAAAACAAAAGCTGAAGGAGAAAATAATTGTAATCCACTTATAACAAAGGCCTAGTATTCAGAATACATAAGTAATTTTCAAAAATTAATGAGAAAAAACATTACTCCAATAGAAAAATGAGCAAAAGAGTCAGAACAATCATTTTATAAAACTAGATGACTCGGGCTGGAGTGGAAGAGCACTTACCTAGCACGTGTGAGGCACTGGGTTTGATCCTCAATACCACATAAAAATAAAGAAATAAACATACATATTGTGTTCATCTTCAACTAATTTTTTTTTTTTTTTAAGTGGCTATCTCGGGCTGGGGATATAACTCAGTTGGTAGAATGCTTGCCTCTTGTGCACAAGGCCCTGGGTTCAATCCCTAGCACCACCACCAAAAATAAAAACAAAAACAACGAAAATTGAAGTGGATGTCTCAAAGGTCCAATAAACATTTTTACGGGTGTTTAACCTTAAATAGGGAGCTGCAAGAGAGAACCACAAATACCATAACATGGCTACCAAATTGCAAAAATGAAAAAATCCGACAATACAAAGTGTTGATGTGTTGGCAACAGGAAAACTTTTTCATACAGTAGGAAAACAGTGTTATCCAAAAAGGTTATGAGATACATACACTACTGACTTCTAGATACATACCTCAGACTGTCCTTATGTATACCAGAATGTACAAAAATGTTCAATAAAATATTTGACAGCAAGGAAAATAAATGAGTTAAAGATAAATGCAGTATGAATAAATCATACAAAAATAATGTGAAATGAAAACCACACAAATATACACATCACAATTCATATAAAGTTCAAAATCAGGCAAAGCTCATTCATAGTATTTTAGATGGTATACACACTGTTGATATATAAAAAGTAAAAACAGTATTACTATAAAAACCTAAACATTGATTAGCTATGGGAGGATAAAAGAGTTAAGACTGATAAGTGATAGGAAAATGTGAGGGTACTATTTTATTTCTTGATATGCTATGCAAGGAGTTTTTTTTTTTTTAAATTAGTATTTGTTTTACAACTATATGTTAAACTATAATTATGCTATTAGTGTATGTTTTTGTATGTTATATTTTACAATTTAAAAAGAAAATGTTAAATAAAAAAGGAGGAACAAAACATTGGCTCCACAGCCACACTGATCTGCTTGAAAACTTGATGTTAATTTTAAGTGTAAAATCTTAACCAACTCATAAAGTACATTTATTAAACAGTGTGTGGTTTAAAGAAGAAACTTAATTTATTTTAAAAGTGTCCAACAGAGCCTAGTTCAATAAATAAAATAAAGGATAGTCATTCATTAAAGTATTCAATATTATAAATATTAATTCTTCTCAAATTGTTACAGATAAAATCCTATTTTTGATAAAAACTAAAAAAAATTTTATAAGCCATTTGTTTTTACCATATGTATAAATATTGAGTTTGCTATATACTATGCATTCTCAAAGGGAATAATACCTCCCCAGGTGGGGAGAAAATTGGTTCTGGGTGTTGGGAGATATATGGCCCTCAAAAACTCAACCCTATCTGCCAAAATCCTAGTTATTAGTATTAACTTTTCTCACTAGGGAGGAATTAAATTAATTAATTTTCTCAAAAGGTGGTAACAATGACAAGAAGGTTGAAAAACACTGAACTATAATTTGTTCTCAAGCAACTCAACCTAATGAGAAAAACAAAACTTTTTAGAAAAATTGGGCTGTTTTCTGTCAAGAAGAGCTTGATACTGAAAGGGAAAAATGAATAAGAAGAAGGTATTTCAATTATTCTGTAAACATAAGTCCAAGTGATGCTTTTCAAATGTTGTATTGGAATTCTAGGAAAATAGCTAAAAATGAGAAGGAGATGTTGTTACAAGCAGTAACTATACTCAACATTCTGGCTTTCTTTGATAGAAAAATCAGGAAATGGTAGCCTAAAATGTCAGAAGAGTCTGATGCTCTTTTCTTCCATTTAAGTAAAAGAACGATTGGTAAATTTACTTTTAAGTCAGTAAGATTGGTGATAGATCTGTGGATATCAGGTAGTTTCAATGAACAAAGGGGTGACCACAAACAGGACTTATTCTAATCAGAACCATGTTGGTTGGGGCAAATGAATTATTTTAATCCCAACATCTTTCTCACATTTTTCCCCCCCTATTTTAAAAGGAAGGTGGTGTGTAAATAGATGTGTGTATATATAATTTTTTGGGGTGGTGGTGGTGCAGGGTATCTAATCCAAGGTCTCATGCATATTAGCTAAGTATACTACCACACGGCTACATCCCAGTCCCAGGAATATGTTTACTCAAATTTGTAATACCCCTATTCTAAACCTTGTACAATTTTAAACCTTGTACAAATTCTTCAGACAAATCTCTATTTTCCCTTCTATACAAACAGGAAATAATCATGATGTTAAAAGTTAAAAGAAGTAAAGCAACCTGGACTTGCTCCATACTAAGGAAATCAATAACACAACACAGGTTTCCTTATCCTAAATTCAAGTGCTTTTGACCATTAGTTATTGACCATTAGTGTGCCCAAATTTAGAAGTTAATTCTGTAACTGATTTCTTCCTTAACACTGAAATTTCCCAAATTTATTAAAAATAAGTAAGGAAGGGGGAAAGATGGGACAATCACAGTTTCTAAAAATGAGAAAATTAAAACAAATCATGTATTAAATTTAATATAGAAAAATTAGAAGCATCTTCCCATAACAAAGATGCATTAAAAAGCAACAAGAGTCTATAGAAGATATTAACAAGAAAATGAACACCTAAGGCACAGCTTTTTAAATGTGAGACAATTCAATCATATTTAAATTAAAAATCTCAAAACTGATTTAAAACATTTATTACAATGTTACTAATAATATGCTAGAAAACAAACATGCTTATTAATAGTAAGGACAATAATGCATGTTTTCATTCCATAAAAGATAAAAGTCATGCCCACTTAAAGAGTGCATTCATTCGATCAATCCCTAGGAAGACCAATTCTTTCTGTAAATCACTAATTGAAATCCATGACATTCATATTTTCAGTCATTTCTAAATCTGGTGTTTTTCATCACAAAATCACATTTCATCAAATATTAATTTTCAAAGATCTATCCTGTACCCAAATTAACACTCCATATTACTAACTATGGCTTGCCAAGAACACATTACATAGTCTATCATCATGACCATTGGTTGCTCAAAAAAATGCTTATCAGTAATAACTCTATAACAATATTAGATGTTTTATGTGCTTTATTTTTTTAAATTTTTATCAAGACAAATTTTAAGTTTCTGAAGAAGCTGTAAATTTTTACTTACATATTCAGGTTTTAGTTTTTTATCTCCTCCTCTCACAGCCACCTTTTCTAGTTTATCTATAATGGGCCCAATCATTTCCTCATCTTTAAGCTGAAGTTCTTCATGTATTATTTCTATATCTCGGATGGGATCTACACTTCCTTCAACATGCGTGATATCATCATCTTCAAAAGCACCTAAAATGAATTAAAGGGAAGCAATTTAATAAACAAATAATGCAGAGGTCATTATGATTAGAGAGAGCAGAGTGGAAGATTTCTAGATGTGAGCAATAGGTTTAGTGAATAATTATTCTGAATTGTATCCAAGTAGGACATAGTATTTTTTTTCCCACTTAGTAATAGAGTACTGACAACAACACAATTCAAGAGCCTCAACATTTCAAAACTGATTGAAATAAATAAAAGTATACTCTGTACAGAGAAAAAAATTATGTTTCAGAACTATTGGCATTTCCAAGTTTGGTACATTAAAAGATACTGAATTCCAGGCATGAAAGCCTGAAGTTCTAAACCACACTATTAGGGTTTCCAAGGGAAACCAGATTTGGGAGGGGGGGCTGAAATCATCTGGCAGACCTCTTCCCTGCTTCAATCTACTTTATCACTGTGGTTCTGACGGTGATTAGATAATGAACCACTCAGACACACAATTTACACAGCAGCTAATTTCATCGGCCTGATTTGAGGGTATGGTTTTTAGGGGGCTATCAAAGAAGCAGATGAAGGTGCATTTGTCATATATGAGTGACAACCATTCACACTATCTGAACAAAATGGTGCTGGCCCTTATTAGAAACACATGCTATTATCACATATTTAAAGTGCAGTTGAAGCCATAATTTCAAATTGCCAACTGGAAACATAAGGGTAAAACAACCAGATATTACTGAAGCATGTGTACTGACTTTATGCCCTTTTGAAGACATAATGTGGCAACATAATTCAACTGGGATTTACTCAAATTACCAGATAAAGAACAGTATCACAAAAAATGAACAAATGTAAAGAAATATTATAAACAGAAAGCAATGATATATCCACAAAACAATAAATGCATTTACAGACAAATTAATCTCATTAAAATAACCAATTTGATTATACTCATAAAATAAGATGTTTTCTAACATAAGTATCATTTATTTTAGATAGAGGTATCATAGAAATGTTAAGAGTTTCCTTGAGTTTGCTAAGAGAAACACTAAATATAGTTCATACTTAGATACCAAAGACTTGGATGTTCTTAATACAGGTTACAAAGAGTTTTAAAATAGGCACAGTGGTGCATGCCTGTAATTCCAGTGACTTGGGAGGTTGAGGCAGGAGGATCACAAGATCAAGACCAGCCTCAGCAACTTAGCGAGACCATGTCAAAATAAAAAATAAAAAGGGGTAGGATGTAACTCAGTAGTAAAATGTCCCTGGATTCAATCCCCAGTACAAAGAGAGAGATAGAGATAGAGATAGAGATAGAGATAGAGACAATATATAATTTCCCAGAATTAAAAATAATGAAGTAGTTTGTATCCTAATGTGGATTATTCAGTAATAATAAGTATATTATTGGAATTAAAATATAAGTATTTAAAGTAATATTTAGGCGATCCAAGATGGCGGCCTAGAGGGAGACTGCACCTCCGGTCGCTCCAGAACCCAGGAGTTAAGAAGGGGAGGCATTGAGAGACTCGGACTGAAGTGGAGCCACGGGTGAGTCTGCCCACTGGGTAAAGCTCGGCCCGGGTGGCAGGCCCAGATAGAGGTGGCTTATCGGAGCCGGGCAGGGCAGCTAGAGTCATCCACAGGCAGTCCTGCGCACTCCGGCGGTGGGCCCCGCCCACACAGCCAGCTTCTCCAGGTTCTCGGAACGGAACTGGCCCGCTAGCGAGAGCCTGTCTGAACAGAGCACGCTCCGAGTCCCGGAGCCCCTGCAGTGCAGTGTACTCCTGCAAAGAACCAGCGGAGAGCCTCGATCTGCAGTCAGCCTCAGGGATAAGGGCAGGGCAGCCGGAGACCTCTTCAGGCGGCTCTGCCCACTCCGGCTGTGGGCTCTCTTCACGGGGCGATCCAAGATGGCGGCCTAGAGGGAGACTGCACCTCCGGTCGCTCCACAACCCAGGAGTTAAGAAGGGGAGGCATTGAGAGACTCGAACTGAAGTGGAGCCACGGGTGAGTCTGCCCACTGGGTAAAGCTCAGCCCGGGTGGCAGGCCCAGATAGAGGTGGCTTAGCAGAGCCGGGCAGGGCAGCTTGAGTCTTCCCAAGGTAGTCTTCCACACTCCGGCAGTGGGCTCTTCCCACACGGCCAGCTGCACGGTGCAGGCCCACAGTGAGAGCATTTCCGCACAGAGCCAGTTCCAAAACGTGGAACCAGTAGGGGGCTAGGGGCAGTATTCTTCGAATGAGCTGCTTTATCAGATTCCTCCAAGACATCAGGCTACTGAAGGCTGGGAGGTGATACACTGGAAATCTACTGGGACACTATAAGCCAATAGTGGAAAACTGCAATATCTCAGGGTCCCACTGACAACTGACCATTATGAGAAAACAAGGGAAGAAAATGTCCCAAACAAACCTAGATACTACATCAATAAAACCCAATGACAGCAGAGCAGAAGAAATGTCAGAAAGGGAGTTCAGAATGTACGTAATTAAAACGATCAGGGAAGCTAATGAGGAGATGAAAGAGCAAATGCAGGCATTGAAGGAGGAGATGAAAGAGCAAATGCAGGCATTAAATGATCGCACCAATCAACAGTTAAAAGACCAAATACGGGAAGCAAGAGATCATTTCAATAAAGAGTTAGAGATACTGAAAAAAAACCAAACTGAAATCCTTGAAATGAAGGAAACAATAAACCAAGTTAAAAACTCCATAGAAAGCATAACCAATAGGATAGAACACCTGGAAGACAGAACCTCAGACATTGAAGACAAAATATTTAACCTTGAAAACAAAGTGGAACAAACAGAGAAGATGGTAAGAAATCATGAACAGAATCTCCAAGAACTATGGGATATCATGAAAAGGCCAAATTTGAGAATTATTGGGATTGAGGAAGGCTTAGAGAAACAAACCAAAGGAATGAACAATCTATTCAATGAAATAATAACAGAAAATTTCCCAAATCTGAAGAACGAAATGGAAAACCAAGTACAAGAGGCTTATAGAACTCCAAACATACAAAATTACAACAGACCCACACCAAGGCACATTATTATGAAAATACCTAACATACAAAATAAAGACAGAATTTTAAAGGCCGCGAGAGAAAAGAATCAAATTACATTCAGAGGGAAACCAATAAGAATATCAGCAGATTTTTCAATCCAGACCCTAAAAGCTAGAAGGGCCTGGAACAACATATACCAAGCCCTGAAAGAAAATGGATGCCAACCAAGAATCTTATACCCAGCAAAACTTACCTTCAAATTTGACGATGAAATAAGATCCTTCCATGATAAACAAAAGCTAAAGGAATTTACAAAAAGAAAGCCAGCATTACAGAACATTCTCAGCAAAATATTCCATGAGGAAGAGATGAAAAACAACGATGCAAATCAGCAACAGGAGGCGCTAGCCTAAAGGAATAGCCAAATAAAGGAGAAACCGAATCATGTCAAAAACAAATATGAGTCAATTGACTGGGAATACAAATCATATCACAATAATAACCCTGAATGTTAATGGCCTGAATTCATCAATCAAAAGACACAGACTGGCAGATTGGATTAAAAAGAAAAATCCAACAATATGCTGCCTGCAAGAGACACATCTCATAGAAAGAGACACCCATAGACTAAAGGTGAAAGGATGGGGAAAAACATACCATGCACACGGACACAGCAAAAAAGCTGGAGTATCCATCCTCATCTCAGATAATGTGGACTTCAAACCAAAACTAGTCAGAAGGGATAAAGAAGGACACTACATGCTGCTTAAGGGAAGCATAAATCAGCAAGACATAACAATCATAAATATCTATGCCCCGAACATTGGCTCATCCACGTACGTCAAACAAATCCTTCTCAATTCCAGAAATCAAATAGACCACAACACAATAATACTAGGCGATTTTAACACACCTCTCTCACCACTGGATAGATCGTCCAAACAAAATTGAATAAAGAAACTATAGATCTCAACAACACAACCAGCAATTTAGACTTAACGGACATATATAGAATATACCATCCAACAAAGAACGAATACACTTTCTTCTCAGCAGCACATGGATCCTTCTCTAAAATAGACCATATTTTATGCCACAAAGCTACTGTTAGTAAATACAAGAAGATAGAGATACTACCTTGTACTCTATCAGATCATAATGGATTGAAATTAGAAATAAATGACAGAATAAAAAACAGAAACTTCTGCAATACCTGGAGACTAAATAATACACTATTATATGATGAATGGATAACAGAAGACATCAGGAGGGAAATTAAAAAATTCTTAGAAGTAAACGAGAACAAAGACACATCATATCAAAATCTCTGGGACACTATGAAAGCAGTACTTAGAGGAAGATTTATTTCATGGGGTGCATTCAAAAAAAGAAGTAGAAATCAACAAATAAACGAGTTAACACTACAGCTCAAAGCGCTAGAAAAAGAAGAGCAGACCAATACCAAAAGTAGTAGAAGACAGGAAATAGTTAAAATCAGAGCCGAAATCAACGAAATCGAAACAAAAGAAACAATCGGAAAAATTAATAAAATAAATAGTTGGTTCTTTGAAAAAATAAATAAAATTGATAAACCCTTAGCCACACTAACAAAGAGAAAAAGGGAGAAAACTCAAATTACTAAAATTCGGAATGAACAAGGAAACATCACAACAGACACGAATGAAATACAAAACATAATTAGAAGCTATTTCGAAAATCTATACTCCAACAAAACAGAAAACCTTGAAGACATCAACAAATTTCTAGAGACATATGAACTACCTAAACTGAACGAGGAGGACATACACAACTTAAATAAACCAATTTCAAGCAATGAAATAGAAGAGGTCATCAAAAGCCTACCAACAAAGAAAAGTCCAGGACCAGATGGGTTCTCAGCCGAGTTCTATAAAACCTTTAAAGAAGAGCTCATTCCAATACTCCTCAAACTATTCCATGAAATAGAAGAGGAGGGAACCCTACCAAACTCGTTCTATGAAGCCAATATCACCCTGATACCTAAACCAGACAGAGACACATCAAGGAAAGAAAATTTCAGACCAATATCCTTAATGAACATCGATGCAAAAATTCTCAACAAAATTTTAGCAAATCGCATACAAATATATATTAAAAAGATAGTGCACCACGATCAAGTGGGTTTTATCCCAGGGATGCAAGGTTGGTTCAACATTCAGAAATCAATAAATGTCATTCACCATATCAACAGACTTAAAGTTAAGAATCACATGATTATTTCAATAGATGCAGAAAAAGCATTTGATAAAATACAGCATCCCTTCATGCTCAAAACACTAGAAAAAATTGGGGTAATGGGAACATTCCTAAACATTATAAAGGCCATCTACGCTAAGCCCATGGCTAATATCATTCTAAATGGTGAAAAACTGAAAGCGTTCCCCCTAAAAACTGGAACAAGGCAGGGATGCCCTCTTTCACCGCTTCTATTCAACATCGTCCTTGAGACTCTAGCCAGAGCAATCAGACAAACCAAAGAAATTAAAGGGATACGAATAGGAAAAGAAGAACTCAAACTATCCCTGTTCGCTGATGACATGATTATATATTTAGAGGAACCTGGAAATTCCACCAGAAAACTTTTAGAACTCATAAGTGAATTCAGTAAAGTAGCAGGTTACAAGATCAATGCTCATAAATCCAATGCATTTTTATACATAAGTGATGAATCTTCAGAAAGAGAAATTAGGAAAACTACTCCATTCACAATAGCATCGAAAAAAATAAAATACTTGGGAATCAATCTCACAAAAGAGGTGAAAGACCTCTACAATGAGAACTACAGAACACTAAAGAAAGAAATTAAAGAAAACCTTAGAAGATGGAAAGATCTCCCATGTTCCTGGATAGGCAGAATTAATATCGTCAAAATGGCTATACTACCTAAAGTTCTATACAGATTCAATGCAATTCCAATTAAAATCCCAATGATGTACCTCGCAGAAATAGAGCAAGCAATTATGAAATTCATCTGGAAGAATAAAAAACCTAGAATAGCTAAAGCAATCCTCAGTAGCAAGAGCGAAGCAGGGGGTATTGCAATACCAGATCTTCAACTCTACTACAAAGCAATAGTAACAAAAACGGCATGGTATTGGTACCAAAATAGACAGGTAGATCAATGGTACAGAATAGAGGACATGGACACAAACCCAAATAAATACAATTTTCTCATACTAGACAAAGGTTCCAACAATATGCAATGGAGAAAAGATAGCCTCTTCAACAAATGGTGCTGGGAAAACTGGAAAACTATATGCAATAGAATGAAACTAAACCCCTATCTCTCACCCTACACAAAACTCAACTCAAAATGGATCAAGGACCTCGGAATCAGACCAGAGACCCTGCATCTTATAGAAGAAAAAGTAGGTCCAAATCTTCAACTTGTTGGCTCAGGATCAGATTTCCTTAACAGGACTCCCATAGCACAAGAAATAAAAGCAAGAATCAACAACTGGGATAGATTCAAACTAAAAAGCTTTCTCTCAGCAAAGGAAACTATCAGAAATGTGAAGAGAGAGCCTACAGAGTGGGAGAATATCTTTGCCAACCATACCTCAGATAGAGCGCTAATTTCCAGAATCTATAAAGAACTCAAAAAACTCTACACGAAGAATACAAATAATCCAATCAACAAATGGGCTAAGGAAATGAACAGACACTTCACAGAAGAAGATGTACAAGTAATCACCAGATATATGAAAAAATGTTCAACATCCCTAGTAATAAGGGAAATGCAAATCAAAACTACCCTAAGATTTCATCTCACCCCAATTAGAATGGCGATTATCAAGAATACAAGCAACAATAGGTGTTGGCGAGGATGTGGTGAAAAAGGAACACTCATACATTGCTGGTGGGGTTGCAAATTAGTGCAACCACTCTGGAAAGCAGTGTGGAGATTCCTCAGAAAGCTTGGAATGGAAACACCATTTGACCCAGCTATCCCACTCCTTGGCCTATACCCAAAGGACTTAAAATCAGCATACTACAGAGATACAGCCACATCAATGTTCATTGCTGCTCAATTCACCATAGCCAGATTGTGGAACCAACCTAGATGTCCTTCAGTTGATGAATGGATAAAGAAACTGTGGCATATTTATACAATGGAATATTACTCCGCAATGAAGAATGATAAAATTATGGCATTTGTAGGCAAATGGTCGAAATTGGAGAATATCATGCTAAGTGAGATAAGCCAATCTCAAAAAACTAAAGGACGAATGATCTCGCTGATAAGCGGATGAGGACATATAATGGGGGGTGGGAGGGGCTAGCATTAGGTTTAGGGTTAGGTTTAGAGTTAGGCTAAGGAGAGCAGTAAGAATGAAGGAAAGAAGGACTGTGTAGAGGGAAAAGAGGGGTGGGAGGGGTGGGAGGGGTGGGAGGGGTGGGGGGGAGGGGAAAAATATAATAAACATCATTACCCTATGTAAACGTAAAAAAAAAAAAAAAAAAAAAAAAAGTAATATTTAAGTACTTTTGGCATACAACTATCGCCTTGTTATGTCAAATTCATATAAACAAAATTAGTAAGAAATAATGAGGTATACTATATTTTACTACTACTAAGTACAATACACAGACCTCCCCCCAAAGAATATTATTTATTTCTTGTGATGATTTGAGACATCTTACACAAATGACACAATAAAAAATAAAAATTAGCTTCCTGGCAATCTGAGCAACACATATATCCTGGTCAGTTATAGAAATAACTAAGTTTTCCAAGACACTCAGAATGAAAACTATCCAAATAATTATCTTTATATAGGGCCCAATGACTGACTACAGTGATGACTTCAACAACATTTCTTAGCAGTGCCTTAGCAGATTTAAAATGGCAATTTCTTAATTACAACCCTCAATTTTAACCAACTGAGTAACAGAGAAGAATTGAGTGACTGTGATTCTTTTGGAAGCCATAGGTAATACGTTTATTCAAACTTCTTTGTCATAGTTGTGTCTCACTTTTAACTTTTTATAATGAACATGCATTATTTTTTACAAAAACAAATCATTCTTTTCTAATTACAAGAAACAGCTTAATTTTTAGAATAATCTTTACAAATTTTAGTTAAAACCTTGGCTTTGCAGTAACTTGCTACAAGGAGAAAACCATTATTACCATGAACATTATTTTGTGACTAATCATTCCCATATATGTAAAATGGATGACTGAAAATAATATTAACTAGAGTAAACCTTCATTTTTCAAATGATTGTTAGCAAATTACCCATAAACTAGGCTTAAATTGGATTCCATCACAAAGAGTTCTTATCCAGGAATCTTACCATGTTTCCTTGAGAAGTATGTCCTCTTTTTAAACCACCTTGACTTCACTCACATTTCCTAGCTTTCCTCTTTGCTACCTGGCAGATGAGCTAGTCTTTCTCATTTCGTAGGAAAAATTCATATCATTTATAGAGAACCAAACCTCCTTTCTGTTTTTACTCAACCTTTTCTTCTTCTCAGCAATAAAATGGAAAACACTTATTATTATTCCTGGTCAATCTCTCCACCATTTCTGTTCTGGATCCTATTCCTTCCCACAGAAGCAACTCTGTAAATCAAATGTTTCTTACATTTCCTGAGACCTCAATCTATTATGCTTCTTTTTTCTATATTTGTATCATCTCCATTTTCATTAAAACTTTTCCAACTACATTTAAGTAGCTTACGATTCTACATTAAATCAATCATGTCAGTCACCCCTGGACATTAAGTCCCACTCCAGGAATTGTTTTCTTTCCTCTGGTTTAGAGCCAAACTATCTGAAAAGCTGTCTATTTCTTTACTTTTCTTTATTTCTCTCTATTTCTTTACTTTCTATTTATAACTCAACAGGCTGTAGTCTGGCATTTGCCTCTACTTTGCTATCAGAAAAAAAAATTTCAGAAAGGACCCCAAGCTTACTAAATACTAAATCAAACAGCTATTCTTCAGGAATTGACTGTTCAGTATCATCTAACATCAGAGCTTTGAAAAGTCTCTTTCATTGCTTCTTTTTAACCATATTCTCCTGATTTTCTGCTATTTTCTCTAACCATTTCTTCTCAGGTTATTCTTTTTTCTATTTTTGCAATGCTAGGGTTGAACCCAGGAATTTATGTATGTTTAGCAAGCACTCTACCACAGAGTTACAATCCCAGTCCCTAGGTCATTTCTTTTCTTGCTGTACTTCCCCATAAATGTTGACATCTCTCAACTCTGTTCTCTTAACCCTCTTTTACACACTCACTAACAGAATCTTCCACAGCCAGAATTTTTCTGTGTCTCCACTATATTTTGAGGCAACAACAAATAAAACGAAACCAAAAGAATTTTGTTATATAAATCATTTCTAATAAAAATTTATTCACTAAATGAAAAAATGTAAAATATCAATGTTTATACTAAAGTTGTAAGTCAAATGATGAATTGTCTATTTTCAATTATTACAAATGACTGAAAATTGATCAATTTATTCAATTCACTCACAGCCTGTTTTATTCCATAAAGCTCATCAGTTTTATATTTATCTATATCTATACCTATATCTAACTCTCTCTCTCTATATATGTATATATCAGAAATAAAATATATATTTTGGAAATTCAAGACGTCAGAAAACAAACTGCTATATCATTTCATACATTTAGTTGTATTCCGTTTTCAGAGAAAACATCCATATACCTGGATAACTGACATAAATTGTAAAACACCTAGTGTATCGAAGCGTATAAACTTTACAGCAATATTTTATAAACCATCTGTCATAGAAACTCTAATATGCTAAATAGCATGTCTAGAGTTTTTCTGGCAAGTAAGAGGATATGGGGTCAAGATGGACCTATTTGACTTTTTTTTCCCCCCTGTCCTCTACCACTATATAATGCACAGATAAAGAATTGTTTGTTATCAAATCAAAGTAGACAAGTAGACCAATGGTACAAAATAGAAGACACAGAGATAAACCCCTATAAATATGGTTATCTCATACTAGACAAAAGTACCAAAAATATACATTGGAGAAAAGACAGCCTGAGAAAACTGGAAATCCATATGTAACAAAATGAAATTAAACTTCTATCTCTCACCCTGCACAAAAATCAACTCAAAGTGGATCAAAGACTTAGGCACTAAACAGAAACTCTGCACCTAATAGAAGAAAAAGTAGGCCCAAATTTTCATCATGTCAGCTTAGGACCTGACTTCTGAACAAGACTCCTAAAGTGCAAGAAGTAAAATCAAGAATTAATAAATGGATGGATTCAAACTAAAAAGTTTCTTCTTAGCAAAGGAAACTATCAATAACATAAAGAGAGCCTACAGAATGAGAAAAAATCTTTACTACCCCCACCTTAGATAGAGCACTAACCTCCAGGATATATAAAGAAAAAACTTAACGCCAAAAAAACAAATAACCTACTCAATAAATGGGCCAAGGAACTGAACAGACACTGCACAGAAGAAATACAATTGACCAACAAACATGAAAAAATGTTCATCATTTCTTGTAATTAGAGAAATGCAAATCAAAACTACTCTAGGGCTGCGGATATAGCTCAGTTGGTAGAGTGCTTGCCTCCAAAGCACAAGGCCTTGGGTTCAATTTCCCAGCATTGCAAAAAAAAAAAAAACCCAAAAAACAAAAAAAACAAGCAAACAAACAAAAAAACTACTCAGATTTCATTCCACTCCAGTCAGAATGGCAATTATCAAGAATATAAGTAATAATAAGCGCTGGTGAGGATGTGGGGAAAAAGGTACACTCATATATTGCTGGTGGGACTGCAGATTGGTGAAAGCACTTTGGAAAACAGTATGGAGATTCCTAAGAAAACCTGAAATGGAAATGCCATTTAACCCCGGTATTCCACTTTTCTTGGTTTATACCCAAAGGACTTAAAATCAGCATACTATAGTGATGCAGCCACATCAATGTTTACAGCAGCTCAATTCACAATAGCAAAACTATGGTACCAACTTAGATGCCCTTCAACAGATGAATGGATAAAGAAAATGTGGTACATATACACAATGGAGTATTACTCAGTCCTAAAGAAGAATGAAATTATGGCATTTGCAGGTAAATGAATGGAACTGGAGAATATCATGCTAAGTGAAATAAGCTCAATCCCAAAAAATAAAGGCAGAATGTCTTTTCTGATAAGCAGATGCTGATCCATAGAGGGGGGTGGGTAGGGAAGAATATAGGAGCTTTGGATTATGCAGAGGGGAATGAGGGGAGGAGTGGGTGGGGTGGTGGGGATGGGAAGGATGGTAGAATGAGGCAGTCATTATTAGCCCATATACATTATAAAAAATTTAAAAAATAAATAAAAACAAAAAAAGAACTCTGTTATATAAACTGCCAGGTTCTCAACACATATACAAACCACAATATTAATTAATATTAATTAACTCAGCAATGCCTTGCTAAATTTAAGTTTCCTCAGTGAAGAAACTTCCCTTGTGTGCTAAGTCTGTGAGGATCAAAACAAAGATCAAAACAATAGGATTCTGGTCTTAGTAAAAATATAACCTAGATGGGAAAACAAACTAAACTATTAAAAAAGGAGAGCAAAACTCACTCAAGGACCTTAAATATAAGTAATAATAGGTAAACAGCAAAACCTTTAAAAATAGAGAAAGTTAATATAGCTAAAGAAGGACATGACAAGGGACTAGGGTTGTGGCTCAGTGGTAGAGCACTTACCTAGCATGTGTGAGGCACTGGGTTTGATTCTCAGCACCACATACAAATAAAGAAAGGTTCATCAACAATTAATGAAAATATTTTTTAAAAAAAGAAGGACATGACAAGTAACAGTAAAGCACTGGACAAGAAATAAAAGGTTGAAATGAACTTACTAATTATAGTGAGAAATTGTATTGGAGAGAAGTAAAAGATAAAAAGTCATAGGGCTGGGGAGACAGCTCAGTTGGTAGAGTACAAAGCCCTGGGTTCAATCCCCAGCACCGCAAAAAAAAGAAAAAAAAAAAAAAAAAAAGTCATTACATCAAATATGGGTGGAAGACAGGAAGTTCAGATATCAGGGTTAAGTCTGAATCTCATCTGATAGTAGGGAGTCAACAACAGTTCTTATATTAGTAGTGAATGGAAAGCAACATTTTTAAAAGGTCAGAAATAGGGAACTAGATCAAAGGGAATTGCTGTACTCCAAACAGGATGAGAAGAATTGCACTAGGATATTGATAGGAGGCATGAAGACAGGATAAATAGACAACTAAATAAAGAAAACAATGTTACCTAGATTAAAAACAATAAGGGGGGGATGAGGGGAGAGAGAAAGGGGGAAAGGGAGAAAGATCACCATAAGATTTCAAGCAAAGGTCTTTATTTTCATTATTGTAAAGTCAATGCATGTAAAATTAAAAGTCCAAACCAGGTATGAAACCAAAAGGTGTTATTTAAGCAAAGTGCAGACTCTAAAAAAGAGAAAAAAATATAACACAAATATGTATCTTAAATCAGTACCAGGATATCCTGTATGCTACATTATTTCACATTACTTTCCAGTTTGTCCTGTGTAGTAAATAGTAAATGTTGTGAGTATCTATGCTCTAATCAAGAGTTCCATCAAAATCAGTAAGAGGCTTGGGGCCACATTTCTAAACTAGAAGACAAATTATTAAATATTAAAAATCAAGGACATTCTTCTAAAACTAAACAAAACAAAACTAGAATTTTTTCGAATTTCTAGTCCACTCTTCAATGCAAAGTCCCATCTTACGATGGAACTCTGGTTCCCAACTCCTATATAATAGTGTGTGTGTGTTTGTGTGTGTGTGCGCGTGGTGGGGGGTGGGTCACTATGGTTGCCCAGGCTGGTCTCAATCTCTTGGACTCAAGGGATCCTCCCAGGTTAGACTCCTGAATAGCTGAAACTATAGGTACGTGCCACCATGCCCAGCAGCTTATCAATATTTAAAGAGAAGGGAGATTTTTTGTTTTTTTGTTTTTTGTGCTAGGATCATACCCAAAGCCTCTAGTATACTGGCCACACTTGCATCAGCAATTTATTTAACATCTACAGTGTTATTCATAAACACTGAAAAATGCAAATAGTTTATTTTTCATAAATGAATGACATATTATTGCAGGAGAGGAAAAGAGATTTAAAGGGGGAATGAAAGATATTTATTGTACATTCCACATGCTCTGATTCAGAAGTATAGTTTATGCCCCAATTTACGGGTGCACTTCAAAACTCTAGTCTTAATCAAGATAAACTATGTGTCATCTTGACAAAAAAAGCAAAAATTCTTGTTCATTATTTTCTCCAAATTTAAACTAAAATCAACATGTTTTTAAGCAATTTAAAAAACTGGGGTAAGAAGGATGAGATAAAGTGGGGGGAAAAAAGAAGCAGGCATAAAGACATTAAAAAAATGTTAAAATTGGAACATACCCATGTAGTGACAAGCAAAAAAGCCTTTTAGTTATGACTGACATCATTTAACCGACAAGAAGCAACACTTTACAATATTATACAATATAATTCTTTTAAATGTACAGAACACCAGAAACTTCTGCCTAACAGTTACTGGTATTATACTTATATTGTACATAATTAGACATCCGTACCATTAAGGAATCCTTAAACTCACTTAAAAGTTATGAATTATAACCTAGAGTCAACACCTGTACTTAATTATATTCAATTGCTCAAGGGTTTTACATTTTTAGTTGCTGCAACATATCAACTCTTTCCAAAGAAGTAGGCAGAAAAGAAGTACCTTAATGAGAACTAGCATTCATTTCTCAACAAGGTTTTCACTTCTTATTCTATATTACATGATAGATACTTTAAATGTGTAAAAGGCAAATTTAATCAATGATATTTTGAATTACTACTTGAGATTCTGCCCTACTTCCAATATTGACCCAGTTGCTTTTGCTATATTTACCCTTCTTGATAACTATCTTACTAATTTCTTAATGATCATTTGGTTTTCTGCCAGTAGAAAATCCTTGTATAATCTGGCCTGTGCCTTTTTCAGTCTTACTATCTACCACCCACTGTCCACAAATCCTTAAGCCAAATTCTCATTAAGCCCTGAAAATTCCTTGTGTGTAACTATTATTGTATTATTGTCCATTCCAATTTTAAAGATATATATTTTTTCTATTGTAAATTATATCCATCCTTAAAATGCATAAGTTAACATCCCTCCAACTACAAAGTAATTCTGGAGAAGTTCAGATCTCTGCCATCCCTGACTTGTAGAAGAGCTGTAGAAACTTCTTTAGAATAAATTACAGTAAAAATGATGGTTATTAAATATATTGTCATAACTGTGACTTCTGGATTAAATAAATTAACCTAAAAATGGTTTCTGAGAAAGTCCACTTTTTTACCTTTCTAAGGAGTAATGTAAGGAAGAAAAAAGGCAAAGAGAGATATTAACAAAAACTATAAAGATTCTTTACTACCAGTACTGTTAGCAATGAGTAAAAGGGTCAAATAAAGTTGTAGTCATTCAAGAAACAGACTAAAAAGCAAATCAGAACTTTAACTTTTCTAATGTTGATGTCCATAGTACCCTCACTGTCAATTTAAGTCAGAGCTTCTGGTTTTTAACTTCCATGCTGTTACTCATCCTTCTGATGGGAATATTCTTCTTCTCCACTTCTACCTTCAAAAACTTGCACATACAGTATGTACAGACTATACAGTATGTATAGTCTCTTTCACAGCCTTAATTGTCACCAAAATGACATCTCCATGACAATACCTTCTCTGACCATACCCTGTATTTGAATTGCTACAATAATCTGTCTAATCTATTTATTTGACTTGTACCAAATACATCGAGTATTAGAACAGGTGATTCTATTCCTAGTTACCTAAACTCTAGGATTGTTTTAAATGTCCCCTCCCCACCAGTGCTGGGGATTGAACCCAGGGCCATCCTAAATGCCTTTCTAGTTCCCATCAATACCTTGAATCAGAGTGGATACACAATTGGGAATAAAATAATGAATAAAGGAACCAATAAGTGAATGAATTCTCCAAGCATTTACTAGCACTTAGAAGTTTTTTAAAAAAACTGTTATAAGAGGATCTATAGAGTCTAGGTGAAGTTAAACATGTAGCACAATAACAAAAGATAAATTTCACAGCACACGGTAAGATATTTAACAAGCATTTTAAAGAAACCAGTGCTAAGCATATCAACCACATAAATTAACAGAGAAGGAAAGCACAAAACTTATTATAGACTGCAAACATAAGCAGTTTCCTGTACTTCATCTCTTCACATCTGAACTCCTTATTAGTGATGGATATTCTTTTAGAATAAAATACCTTTGAAGATTTCCATAGAGGTGTATTTGTGAACTTGATTTTGCTCTCTTGTTTGCCCTTGCTCCTTTTAAATGATTCTGTTACTTATGTGTAAGATCTAAAACTTGTGGAGAGACTGATCGCAGAGCAGTGGATTGTTGAGTACTAATTATAAAAAGGACATGAGCTGGGTGTAGTGGCAAATACCTGTAATCCCAGCAACTTGGGAGGCTAAGGCAAGAGGATCCCAAGTTCAAGGTCAGTCTCAGCAACTTAGCAAGGCCCTCAGCAACTCGGTAAGAACTTGTCTCAAATTAAAAACCTAAAAAGGTTTGGGGACATAGCTCAGTGGTAAAGCACCCCTCGGTTTGATCCCCAGTACCAAACAACAACACAAATAAAACAAAACAGGAAAGTGGCCAAGTCTTATAAATACATATTTTAAAAAACAAAGTAGAATTTACAAAGATGTTTTATGTAATGAAGTAGAAACAATGACATTAAATCAAGAAGAAATGAAATGTGGTCAGTTGTCCAATTGGAAGTGTATAATAGTCACACTAGATACACATTTTAAGAGATATATTTAACAAATGTTTACTGAATGTTAACCACAGAGGCTGGGTTCCAGGAGCTGGAAAGTAAATTTCATAGATAAGAAAAAGATGAAGTAGCACTGAAGAGCAGCAGCCATGCTACCCAATGGCTGTGGGCCTGAAGGTGACACAGAACATAAGCAGAGGCATAGCTGTTGCCATGGGCAACTCATCAAGCATATCAAGTTTGTGTGGGAATGATCCTGGAAGTATGCAACTTTTCCTTGTATGAGCAGCACATCATGGAGCTGCTCTACGTCTCCAAGGACACCCTCTAGTTCACCAAGAAAAGAATGACACAAATTCATGCCGAGAGAGAGCAGGAAGAGCTTAGAAATGTCCTGGTCACCATGAGGAAAGTGGTTGCCAAGAAGGGCTGAGCCCCCTCTCTCCCCTCTGTACATTAAAAAAAGAAAGCGAGAAAAAAAGAAAAAAGTTGAATAGGATCAGTATATGCTTTCAAAGATGTTTAAATCTAATAAGGTAGAGAGAGCAGCACAAAATAAAGAAAATAAACCCAAGTGGAAGGTGAGCCAGGGAATCAGTATTCAGTACAAGTTGATGGGAAAAAATAGCCTCAAGGTTTCAAATTGGAACACTGGTGTTATCCAGAAGTCATCTGAAACTTAGATTCAGATTCATGTACAGGTTTTGATGGAAGTACAAATTATTTTTAATCCCATATTTAAATGTATTGATATTGTGAGAAGAAATGAAATATTGTCTCCAGTAGAATTTGAAACTGATGTTTAAATGTTTGAAAATGTAAACATGTGACAGGTATTAATCAGTCAAGTAAATGGCTGGCTATTAATTTTTAAAATAACCATTTTCTAGCCTTTATTCGTAATATCACTGGATTCTGACTTTACTGAGTTTCCTAGGATATAGAAGGAAAAGTAGAAGGAATGTAAAAGGGAAGACTCAGCAAGAACATCTGGTGCCAGAATAGGGAGATGATGGTTTGACTACATCCACATTACACAATGGGGATCATATCCTTGGGTTCAAACATAAAGTACTGTGAAAGGAGATAACTTAAAACCAGACAACATGCTTCACAAAATAATTATACCCCGAAATACAATAACCTACTGTTATAAAATGGGAATAGAAACATGAAAGGAAGGATAAGATCTAGAGAGATTAAGAACAGACAAGCAAACATTCTTTGGCAGTGGATTGTGCAAGGTAGATCACTGCATTCCCACTAATCTTTCCAAGCAACCACCCTAATTGGCCCAACAAAAGGAGTACCAACTAACTGAGGGATTTTTAGAATGCCTACTGCAATCCTAAAGTCCTTGTCAGGCCACAAGATCTAGTCATCACCATTGACATTTAAGCCAGAGCAAACAATCACCACCAGGTGGTGCCAAATCAAAGCCAGTACCAGAATGGATTTGGATGGGCTTGAACCTTGTGACATCCATCACACTCTGCAACTAGCAGTGCAGGTTTACCCCAGTCATTTCATTCATCTGGTAAAAAAAAGTAACCCCACATTTTATGCAACTGAAACTTCTGGACCTACAAAGCACTACAACAGGGAAGGTGTGGTTTTTGTGTTACATTCTTTTGGGGAGAGGGTGGCAGTAGAACTGGGTTTGTATAGATAGTACTAGTTACAAATGAATAAATTAAAAAAAATTTTTTTGCTTTATGCCATTTCATTAATATAAACTCAGATGCAGTCTTAGCAATAATCAGGAAATCATAAAGAAGAATGCAGTATACACAAATTTAAGGCATAATTGCTACTTTAAACAGTTAAATATGAATATGATTAATGTTTTAAGGCTTTCCCACATGGCTCTACTAGGAAGCATGATCTTCAATAGAAGTAAAATGATTTAATATCACTAATCCCCCTGAAAAAAGTTAAATTATTCTACTAGCTCTTTTGTCTCCACAGTTATTGTCTTTAGAGCATAAGTCATAGATTATAGTAATAAAGTAAGACAACCCCTGACACCCAATGTAAAATTGAAACCCCAAATTTTGATGTTCCTCTAAGCTCCTTTAAGAATCACCTCAAATTTTCCAGTGAAAGACTTCATGGAAACTTATTGCCTTGCATTTCCATTCTATCACCTCCACCGCAAGATTTTTAGCACTGCTTATATGTTATACCTGTCAAGATCTGATGACTGTATGTTATGTATTCATCTGAACAGAACCACTACACTTAGTTACAGGCTATCATCAACCAATTCATTCTCTTGCTAAAATCAAGTCATCCAATTACTCCTTGACTAATCAAGGCTGTTTTGCCTTTTTCTTTTTTCAAAAGGTACTCAACAGCATAAACAGTTCACTTACAAGAAATGGAAAGGGGCTAATCAGCAGAATTATTGTTTTGCTGCTACAATTTGCAGTATTTAAATTTAGTTGCTGATTGGACTGAAAGTTTTATGATATAGCATATGAAACTAGTTTAATACAACTGTGATGCTGTGTAGCTTGTATTGTCTTGGCATGGCTGTGTTGGTCTATTTTGTAGGATAGATAATAGACTACTTTCTTAAAAATAAGGATATTTAAAGATAAGTTTCAGTCTACTTTCCCCTGGTTTTATAAACAAAAGTACCTCAACTATTAATTCCAGAGCATTATTTTAGAAGTTAACAACTGTGTGCACACCTAAATATGTTTGTTACATGTGTATAAAAACCAAAATCATGTGGAATTTTTTTCACCAGATTTTTGCCTTCTAAGCAACAAAAAACTGAAGAGATATTATTTAATTATGATTTAAGAAAAAACAAGGTTTATCTAAAACACATGTTAAGTAAGTTACCTCTATAATAGTGAACACTATATTTCTAAAATGGGGAGTGTTTGAAAACAAGAATAATCTGGGTACACAAAAACTATAAAATTAAATTACTATCCACTAGTATTGCTACTCTTATCTATACAGAATTTCTGTGAGAATACATAATAAAATAACTAAAACAAACACTAAACTAAAATCTTATTTTTATATTGTTTATATTTATTATAAAATTATTTACAGAAACTATTTTTATGTCAAAACTTGATTGAAATAATCAGAAAATTTCAAGAAAAAAATGGGATGCAGTCTTTAAACTGAGATTTATTGAGTTAAAAACAGAGATACCATGGGAATAGGAAAAACAGTAGAATGAAGTGGACATAACTTTCCTATGCTCATATATGAATACACCAGTGTAACTACATATCATGTTCCACCACAAGAATGAGATCAAAACTGTAATGGGTTGCATCCCATGTATGTATTATGTCAAAATACACTCTACTATAAAGTATATCTAAAAACAACAAATAATTAAAAAAAAAAAACACAGAAATACCTTAACCAAAAATGACATTTGACTTTGTACAAAGAAATAAAATTACTTTTTAATAAAATTATAAAATGTTACATCCAAATGTTACTGCTTTTTTCATGAACAAATTCTTCATACCTTAAAACAATCCTATGCACTAAACATTAACCAGAACATACATCAAAGGAAAGCCTAACACATACAAATAGAATTAAAACAATTTGAGTCTTTTACATATGAATATAAACAACACATAAGTAATTCTTCATAGGCTTATATTTTGCATACTAAGACATATAGAAATTAATTTCATACAGAATTATAAAATTATACTTTTACTACATGTCTGATAGGCCATTAGACATACATAAACATTTCAGAAGTCTTAATTTCACAAATGCATTGACAAGCATGTCAGTACATTTAAAATGAATTTTCCATCATTTTAAAAATGCTAACATTTTAACAAATTTTTTTAAAAGACTCAATCTGGTTATGTATGCTGAAATTCAAAGCAGAAAATAAATTAAAAACCAAAAATCAATTAACAGAGCACTAATATTCTTTAATGAATATTTCTCAGAGTAGGCACACCTGCCAATATATTAAAAATAAGTAAAATCAACTAAAGTGATAAATCAAATGCCATGGTAGACTTGACTTCTTGAGACAGCATTTTCAGCCGTCTTTTGTGGCTTTGTTTGGCGCCATAGTCCTTTAAGTTTTGTCTTCATAAAGCCCTAACTAGTTGTAATCATTTGCAGCCTAATTGTGGACATTTATCTGCTTTTCTTATGCATAGAACATAGCTATTAAAGCTGAATGGTGATGGTGTGAAGTATAGGTTAAATTGGGTGAAATTAAAGCAAATTACTCCGGGATGTGGAAATCTGAAAATAGAAACCACCAATGATTTGCAACCCTCTTGATGATCAGCTTCACAGAACCCTAAACGACAAGAAAACTTACATATTTTAAAGTTAACTAGGTTTTTAAAAATAATATGTATAAATGTATTTTTAACTACATGTACTGCTTAGAAATGGTGGAAAGATTATTTGTTTAACTCAGCTGCAATGTTAAAAAGATCTCATGTTTCTATTTTAAATAGTGCAGTTCATTTTTAAAATAAGATTTCCTTTCTTCCATATAAATTTTTACCTATAAGAATGCATCCAATTACATCAAACATAATAAATACAATATTATGTGTTATTTTGCTAAATTTTAACTTTGAATAAAAATATCAATATACTAGAGACAAAAAATTAATAACACTGAAGTTATCATAACAAAAGCAAATTAATAAAGTAAACGCAAGTTATATCTATACATTTATTTACACATGTCATATATAAATTTAAAAGCAACTAGCATAAACATGTATATTCAGAGACCTAGCAATACATGTAAAACATTAAAATTTAGAAATTTTACTTTCATTTATCTAAAATCTTACTGCTTGACTCACAAATCTGGATAAAGACAATAAAAACATATCCATTTCTACCCTGCACATTCTCTTAAGCAACCCGGTAACATATAAAAATTTTACCAGATCATAATCTAGACAAGCTTACTTTAAAGCAGAAAGAAAAAGTTTTATCAATGAAACTAATATCCTGCCTTCTTTTATTGACAACTATATAAAAAGTCCATTTTAGGTATCTGGAGAGAGACAAAATTATATGGCATGTACCATACCTTCAAGGAGCTTATAGTCTAGTTGAGACTAAAGTAACTAAACCACAGCTCACAAAATGGTACGTATATAAGGAGGACTCCTGATCTCAGAGACAGGAAATAAAGAGCAAAAGGAGGACAGAGGTAGGTTTCACAGAAGATATGACCCTTAAGGGACAAAACTTTGCCAGAGGTAAGCAAAGACAAGGGTGGAATTTGTAAGACACAAAGTATAAACCTATCTGAGGAAAATAAAAAGTGTGCCAGAAAATATATTAATACTTAACAAAACAAAGAGTCTTGAATAAAGAAGTAGAAAGTGGGATTCTCTGGAAGGCATGAATATTTTACAAGAGGCGGTAACATAATCAAACGCAATGACTCTCAAGCAGTGATACAGCTAATTTCTCAATGGCCATATCAAAATTAAGGGTGTTGTGGCAAAGAAGTGGTCCTCTGGAATATTACCAATATCCCCAGATAGGTATTTCCCTTTGCTTCATACCAGGCTATGAAGGCACTGCTCCCTATTTAATAAATCTGTGCTTATGTATTCATTATCTTTGTGTTTTACAGTTAGAATACAAAACTCAGTATTTACTATGATATTCAGCTACTGGTAGATTTTCATTTGTGTGTATTTTAAAACCATAGCAATAATATATGCTTCTAAAGAAGATTAAGTTAGAAATTTAACAAAATGTCCTCTGCTTGGTTCTGGATCACTAGGGTGTTACTTGGGATTCTGCATTTTAAACAAAACATGTATCTGAAGCAGGTAGTTCCAGGATTGCATGGATCAGAAAGAAAGCTCCAATAACAATTTAAGTGATGGAAATAGAATGAAGAAAAAAAGGAGATGCACTTCCAGAAAAGAGGAACATAACTTGATGATGGATGACGGAAATAACATAAAAGACATCACATTATCTTTCAATAAAAGTATGAGTGACTTTTTAGAAAGCTAACAAAAAAGGGTGGGTTCCTTTACTGCCCCCATTTGGAGTTCCAAACTATTTTACTTAACCACGTAAATAAAGACTCTTAAGCAGAAATAAAATTTTAAAAATATAGTATTTAACAAAGCTTTGGATTTATACTCTGACATTTTTCCCATATAAACAAGCATAGAATTGGCACTAACCAATTCAGAGAACTAAGAACCATTCTGCTTTACATTTGGTAATCCCACAAAAGAATATATCAGTTCGTTTTCATGAACAATAAACTTCACCACATATTTAATGAAGAGGAAACATTTTATTACAGTTCTACTAATGAAATTTTATCAGAATTATATTGCTTCAACTCTAATAATGTGATGTTTTAAACCACTAATATGAGGTATAAGCATGACTAGGAAGATTTTTCCAGTCAAAAAACAAAGTAAATTAGTTGCTAAAATTTTTTAAACTTAAACTTTAGTAGGCTATTTTTTCTCTCTCCAAATTAACAGAACTACAAATCACAATGTTCAAGTTTGGCCTAATATGTACATATTTGTTGTTAGCTTCCCAAGATCTGTCTATAGCCTCTTTGAGTATCCCGATTTCTTCTCAAATTTCAATGGTGCCAGTTAGATTATTCTATCTGCCTCCAATGACAAGTCAAAGATTGATCGTGTGACCTAAACTGACCCAATTTTCTTGAATTGGAAGGATAAGGCAAAGTCACTCTTTCTACTCTGGCAGATATGAATTAAAAAATAGTGTGTCCCCAGCACCACAAAAAAAAAAAAAAAATAGTGTGATGCTGAAAGCCATTTTAGGATCATAAAAATAATCAGCAATAGGATGAAGCTGATCAAGGCAGAGAATAGAGAAATAAAGGAGTAAGTTCTTAGGGACAGTTTTGAGCCAGGGAATTACGATTGCCTAAAACCATGTACCTTGTCTTAGGAATACAAGCCAATAAATGTCCTTTACTTTTAAGACATTCTGAACTAGAGCTCTATTGTAACTTGAAGCATCACAACTCATACCTTAAGTTTTCTACTGTAGATAAAACATTGTAATAATGAGGATCTACTATCCTATATTTAAAAATGGGATACAGCAAAAACAAGGGTAGAATATATTAAGGTAAATTCAGGATACTAAACAAATCTGTCAGAAGAAAACACATCCAATTGGTAGAAAGGGGATGGAAAGAATATTTGTTCAGGCCAACAGTCCTTGCTTCAGAAATTATGAGTCTGCCATTAACTTGCCCAAGGTTATGTAGCTCACAACACTGTTTCTGACCTCAAATTCCTACATCTCCAAACACAGATAATATGTATCAGAAAAAAAAAAAAAAAACACAGTGTAGTAAAATGCACAACGTAAAACACAAAAGCAGGGAAAGAACAAAAATTGGTCCTGTTCCCCCTTTTCTGGAGAGTCCATGTCAAGAATTTTTTTTTTCCCCTAATTTTGAGACAGTGTCTCCCTAAAATTGCCTAGGGCCTTGATAAATTGCTGAAACTGGCCTCAAAAATTACAATCCTGCCTCAGTCTCCCAGGTCGCAAGGATTCCAGGCATGCACCACCATGCCCAGTCATGCCAAGAAAATTCTGTTTTTCTTTCATGTAACTAAATTCTACATCAAATTTTATTTCTGTCTCAAACATAACACAATTTGTTTACGTTTAACCCTTTATTGTATACAAGAACTAACAAAAAAATTAAGTTAGCTTGTCTAAATAATTTCAGTAACAGAGGAAAAAAAAAACAAATTTATAAGATAGTGATATTGCCTTTCCTGTTTTCATTGTCTGCAAATGGCTTATAATTCATAGCTTAAATATTACTTCCTAATACTTGTGAAAAGATAATATCTAATGTTTTTAAACTACTTGATAAACACTTTATTTTTAACTTAAGTTAGGGAATTTCAATTTATATACTAAAAGTAAGCTAATTATTTATAAGTGATACATAAATTTACCTCCTGCAGGACAGAAAGATACAACAAAGCCTCTGATTAACAGTTTCCTAGACAGACTGAGAACATCCATCAGTATGAGCAATGAAACACAGAACTGGGAAGCTCTTCCAGGAACCCAACTATGGGAGTGGTAATACTGTTTAACACTCGGGGAATCAAGATCTGAACATGAATTAGGAACCCACAATAATGAATAAAGATTGACAGTCAACATGAATTCTTTGGAAATACCACAGACCTAGCTAAGCATTTATATCAATGGGGTTCTGATCCCCAAGAGGAAAGTCATTTCTATGGCTACTACTACAAAATACAAAAGTACTTTCTTTCATTTTGCCAAGTATTACCGTCCATACAATTTTTTTAAAACTGCAAAATTCTGTTATGATAATATAGACTACTACAAAATTTCTGTTGGTGATAATCATCAGTACTATCTATATATAGGGGCACAAAAGTGCAGTAAAATATATTCCTTATACCATTGACACATCCAGTTACTACTATAAATTTATGGCCCCAAATTACCATGCCAAGATTTTATAACTTAAATCTTCTTTAATGGGAAAATATATTAGAGTTCTCCCTTCTTCTCCTGTAACTCTGTTTAGTTAAGAATTTATTAAAATCTTATAAGGGCTTGGGGATATAGCACAGTGGTAGAGTTGTTGCCTAGGAGATATGAGGTCCTACTTTTGATCCCCACACGGTGTAAAAAAAAAAAAAAAGAAGAAAGAAAGAAAGAATAAGAAAAAGGAAGGAAGGAAGGAGTCTTTTATAATACAAATTCGGCATTCCAGAAAGAAAAATAGAAAAAGAAAGACCTTCATCTTATAATACAAGTTCAGCATCTATAATCTGAAAAATTTGAACTGTGAAATCTTTTGAGTGACTTTCAGATTTTGGACTTTGTAAATTAGTAATACATAACCAGTAAAGTACACGCAAATAAAAAAAAAAAAAAAAAACTGAAACATTTATGGTCCCAAGCACTTCCAACAAGGGATACTCAACTTGTAGTATCATAATAACTATTGTGCAAGATAAAGATTAATGCACATTAAAGGAAATCAGTGACAAAAATCTAAAGAAATCTTGAATGAAATGAAAAGGGAAAGAACCTAGAAAACAATACAATATTTAGCTGATCCCCAGCAAAAAGAAAAATTTCCTCCACTAGAGACCAATAAACTAGTTACAATTTAATCACTAACATATTAGACTGAATCTTTTAAAAAATTATTATTATTATTATTATTATTATTATTATTATTGGTATTGGAGATTTAACAGAGGGTACTTTACCACTGAGTCACATCCCTGGCTCTTTTTTATTTTTTATTTTGAGTCAGTGTCTCACTAAGTTGCTTAGGACCTCACTACGTTTCTGAAGTTGGCCTCAAACTTTTGATCCTCCTGCCTTAGCCTTCTGAGTCACTGGGATTACAGATGTGTGCTACCATGCCTGGCTATATCTTCTTTAATTCAACTCCAAAGGGTATATGAGAGACAGCACTCCAGCACAGGTAAACTGAGAATCTTTAGAAATTCAGTCTTTATAATTATCAACCATTCATTCAATAAAAGTTTCTTATATAATAATTTAGGTATGCTGATTATTACTAATACTATAGATAAAATACTGTATGATGATGATTATATTTTGGTAATAAGTTGAAACTAAATTTCAAATACCTTCCTTTTTTTCCACATTTTTTATTGGTGCATTATAGTCTACATATTGATGGAATTTGTTATTCATACATGAGCACAATTTAACAATATAATTTGGCCAATATCACTCTCCAGCACTTTCCCTTTCCTTCCCCACCTCCCACCCCTTGGTACCTTCCTCTACTGATATCCCTTTGATTTTTAGGAGCTCTATCCCCACCCTTCTTTTTTCCTTTCTAGTATTGGCACATAAAAGAAAACATACAACCTTTAACCTTCTGAGTTTGACTTATTTCACTTAACATGAAATAGTTTCATCCATTTTCCTGCAAAAATTATTTCATTTTTCTTTATGGTTGAATAAAATTCCAATGTGTACCTTTACCACATTTGCTTTATCCATTCATCTGTTGCATGAATACATAGGCTGGTTTCATAGTTTGCCTATTGTGAATTGTGCTGCTATAAACATGGGTATGCATGTATCACTGTAGAAGGTGACTTGAATTCTTCAGGATATATACTGAGGAATGGTATAGCTGGGTCACATGGTGGTTCCTAGTTTTTTGAGGACTTCCATACTTATTTCCACAGTGGTTATACTAATTTATATTAGTATAAACAGTGTAAAAGTGTCCCTTTTTCTCCACATCCTCTTCAGCAGTTATTATTATTTGTATTCTTGATGACTGCCATTCTGATTGGTATGAGATGAAATCTCAGTGTAGTTTTAATTTGCATTTCTCTAATTGTTAATGATATTGAACATTTTTTCATGTATTTGTTGGCCATTTGTACTTCTTTTGAGAAGTGCCTGTTTAATTCATTTGCACATTTATTAACTGGGTTATGTGATTTTTTTGGTGCAAAGTTTTTTAAGCTCTTTATATATTCCAGATGTTAATTCTCTGTCAGAAGAGTAGTTAGCAAAGGTTTTTTTCCTATTCTGTAGGTTTTCTCTTCACATTCCTAATTGTTTCCTTTGCTATACAGAAGCTTTTTGATTTGATACAATCCCATGTATTAACTCTTGGCATTATTTTCTGAGCTTTAGGAGTTCTACTGAGAAAGTTGTGGCCTGTGCCTAAAAGCTGGAATGTTGACCCTACATTTTCCTCTAGGAGTTCCACAGTTTCTGGCCTAATTCCGAGGTCTCTGTTCCATTCTGAGTTGACACTTGTGCAGGGCCAACTCAGAGAGATAAGGAGTATAGTTTCATTCTTCTATATATGGATAACCAGTTGTCCCAGCACCATTTATTCAAAAGATGTCTGTTCTCCAATGTTTGTTTTTGACAACTTTGTCAAGGACCAGATAACTGTAGATGTGTGGGTTTGTCTCCATGTCTTCTATTCTGTACCATTTGTCTATGAGCCAATTTTTATCCTAGGACCATGCAGTTTTGTTATTTAATTCTGTAGTATGATTTGAAGTCAGGTATTGTGATGTGGCCAGCATTGCTTTTTTGACTTAAAATTGCTTTGGCCATTCTGGGTCTTTATTCTTCCAAATGAATTTTAGGACTGTTTTTTCTAGTTTTGTTAAGAACTTCATTGTCAAATAACTTTCTTATCTTAAGGTTCAAAACCCACTGTCTAGTATTAGAGAATAAATCTGTTAAGACAAAACTATTCCAGTTTTGGTTTGCAACTGACTTACTAAGAAGTCAAAAATTACACACAAGTAATGGCACAGTAAGATCCTACTAGAAAACTACCACTTCTCACCCCAGTATAAAAAAACATTATAAAATGGCAAGTTATAAAAAGCAGTTACATCAAAGTCCTGGAGAACAAAGGAACTCAGACAAGTTGAGAGCTCAGAGAGGAAGAGTTATAAGAAGTCTTGAAGATTAACCAAAGGCCAAGTGTTGGCAGCAGAATAGCTCAATAAGCAGATAAACCAATCTTTCTAGCTTGGGGAACCAGAAAATGAAAGCCAGGGAAACTATGGGATGAAAGAGTTCAAAGGGAAGAGAAAGAGAGGGGAAAACCAAAAACAAAACATAAAGAAAATACACAAAGTCGGTATTCCCACCTTTCTGACTGATATCAGAACTATACATAGTCAGGGTAGACTTCAAAACAGACCAGTTATGTGAAAAATATGAGTGAGACAGCCACTTAAGAAATGGAGTTGTCATTTCAAATCCAACTGCCTACTAATAAAAAGGAAACAACACATATCAGAGAAAAACAGTAGAATCCAGAATCATCACAACTTAACATTCATAATGCTCAAGATGCAATCCAAAATTACCCAAGGAAGACCAGTTGTTAAAAGAAAAAATGTG
Organism: Sciurus carolinensis; assembly: GCF_902686445.1. Taxonomy (NCBI): domain Eukaryota; kingdom Metazoa; phylum Chordata; class Mammalia; order Rodentia; family Sciuridae; genus Sciurus; species Sciurus carolinensis. Next base: position 123,427,415 of record NC_062215.1, read on the forward strand.
AGAGGACCCAGATGTTGAAAGTAGCTGAAAACAAAATTTGTGCCAATTAAAATTATCTTCAATATATAGTTATGCAGACAACAAAAAGAGAGGCATTTTTAGTACAGAAATAGAAATAAGGAAAGAAAAGGAGAGGAGAGGAGGAACTGATAAACTATCTTTAAGGAAAAAAACTATATGGATATAATAGCCAAATTGAGATGACTATCAAAAGAGCATTTAACTAGAAGACAAAACATTAGAAATTATACAGCCTGAAAACAAAGAGAAATAAGATTGAACAAAAACTAATAGAGCCTCAGGGACCTATTACATGAAATGGTCCAAAATGCATATAATTGGAATCCTGGAAAGAGGGGAAAGAGATGTGGCAGAAAAATTTGTGAGAAATTAACAAGTAAAATTTTCCCACTTTACTGAAAGACAGAAATTTATACAGTAAAGTTCAATGACCACCAAGGAAAATAAACTCAAGACCATGCTAAGACACACCTAATGGTTGACACAGAAAAGCAATGGTATGTCACAAGTATCAAAGAGAGAAAATCTTAAAAGCAGCAAGAAGAATGTCTCAATTAGTAATTGATTTCTCATCAGAAAATAAAAGACCAGAAGAGATTGCAACATTTTTAAGTACAGAAAGAAAGACAGCAAAAGTGTCACAAAGAGTTTTATAGTCAGCAAAAGTACTGTTAAGAATGGATTGAGGGCTGGGGAGATAGCTCAGTTGGTAGAGTGCTTGCCTTGTAAGCACAAGGCCCTGGGTTTGATCCCCAGCACCCCCCCCCCAAAAAAAAAAAAAAAAGAATGGATCAAAATAAACACATTTTTCAGATGAAGTAAAGTGAGAGAAATCATCACAAACAGCCCTGCATTATAATGAAAGGAAAAGTGTTTAAGGAAAGCGTTAATAGAAACTCAGATCTCAAGGAAGGAATAAAGAGCATAAGAAATGGCAACTCTATCTCAGTAAAGGGAAATGACTACTTGTGGGTTTTTTTGTTTCTCTTATTTCTTAATACTACAAATAATTGTTTAAAGTAAAAGTTGTTTATGGGATGTACCAAATACCACTAAAATGTACATTTTAAATGTTTAATTTTATGTAATGTGAATTATATCTCAATTTTGAAATAATATAGGATTTATGGTATACATGACATACTACAACTACAGCATAAAGGAACAGAAAACTTGCAAGTTTTCTTTATTTTACATGAAGTGATATAATAAACACTGTATGTAAACTCTTAAAAAGTTAAGGACATCTGTACACAAACTGAAAAGTTTAGGATGCATATTGTAATCACTGCAGCAATCACTAAACAACAGTGAAGAAGACTAAACAAAATCAATACTAAAATTCTAATACTCATATAATCGAAAACTACAGAGAAAGAAAAGAGACAAAATACAGAAGCAACAAATAGAACACACACAGAAAAAAACACAAATGCAAACCTATAAATAAGACCATTAGACAATGACTAGGGCTGGATGGCAGGCAATGTGTGTAGCTCGGTGGTACAGCCCTTATCTAGCATGCAGGCAGTCCTGGGTTCAATCTCTAAGACTGTTAAGGGAAAAAATAAAAAAAAAAAGAAAGAAAGAAAGGAAGGAAAGAGGAAAGGAAAGGAAAAAGGAAAGGAAAAAGGAAAGGAAAGGAAAAGGAAAGGAAAGGAAAGGAAGGAAAGAAAGAGAAAGAAAGAAAGAAAATGGTCTAAGCACTTCAAGGGTACTATAAGAATTGATAATAAAAAAGAACACAACCATAAACTCTGTATAGAGATTAAATACAGATTAAACTCTATACTCTGTATAGAGATTAAATACAGATTAAACTCTATACTCTGTATAGAGTTTAAATACAGACATGGATAGACTGAAAAGTAAATGAATGGAAAACAATAAGCCAAAGATAACTGTAACAGTGAAATTATTATCAGATAAAATTGTTTTCAAAATAAAAAGTATGCCCAAAATAGATATTTTATGAGAAAAAAGTAGAGCTGTCAGTCCTCATCTGTAATTTCACTTTCTGTGGTTTCAGTCACATGTTGTCTGAAAGTATTAAATGGAAAAAGCCAGAAGTAAACAATTCATAAGTTTTAAATTGTGCATCCTTCTGAGTAGTGGGATGAAACGTTGTGCTGTCCCACATGGGACATAAATCATCTCTCTGTCCAGCACGCCCATGCTGGATATGGTATTTGCCCATTAGTCACTTGGTAACCATGTAGGTTCTCAATTTATTCGTCACACAACGGCAGTGCCTATAATTAAAGTAACTTTATTTACTTAATAATGGTCCTAAAATGCAAGTGCAGTAATGGTGGCAATTCCCATATACCAAAGACAAGCCCTTAAGTGTTTCCTTTAAGTGAAAAGATGAAATTCTTGACTTAGGAAAAAATAGATATAGGGTTTGGTACTATCCTCAGTATCAGACATTTATGGAGTCTGAGTAACACTATCCCCCCCACAGCTAAGGAAAGACTACTGTAAATCATCAGGAAGGCATAACAGATGCATAAGGCAAAATATACACACAATATATATTTGTCTAATAAGAGTTTCAAAATATAGGAAGCCAATATTGAAGGAATTAAAGATGAAATGGACAATTTTACAAAATTGAAGGTCTTTGCACTACTCTACTAAATTGACAGAACCAGATTTCAAAAGGAAAAAAAAGTCAGTGAAGACATAAAAGATATGAACAATGCTACCAATCATCTTTTTTTAAAAAAATGTATTTTTAGTAGTATGTAGACAGAATATCTTTATTTATTTAATTTTATGTAGTGCTGAAGACTGAACCTAGTGCCTCACATGTGCAAGGCAAGCACTCTACCACTGAGCCCCAGCCCCAGCCTACCACCAATCATCTTGACTGAAATATTTAAAGACCATTACATCCAATAAAAGAAAATATTCTTTCCCAGAGCACAGTTCATCTACCTCATACTGAACCAAAAGCCAAGTTTCAATAAATTTTAAAAAACTTAAGTCACACAGAAGATGGTCCCTGACTACAAAGGAATTAGGATAGAAACAAGGAAGAAAACTAGGAAACCACCAAGTAAATTGGAAATACACATACTTCTTAAGAATCAATGGATCAAATAAGTTGCAAGAAAAATATTTTAAACTAAATGATAATGAAAATGTAACAGCAAAACATATGAGGTGCAGTTAACGCAGTGCTCAGAGAAAGTTTGCAACTTTAATTATATAGGCAAGAAACTAAAAAAAAAAAAAATCAATAATCTGAGTGTTCCCTGTGAGAAATTAGAAAAAGGAAATTAAAGCCATACAGGTCAACAGCTGGTACAGTAGCATGAAGCTGTAATCCTGGCTACTCAGAAGGCTGAGACAGGCGCATTACTTGCACCCAGTTCAAGTCCAGCCTGGGCAACAGAAGGAGACCCTGTCTCAAAAAAAGAAAAATAAACGAAACCAAAAAGAACTCTAAATAAATAAATAAATAAATGTGTGTGTATGTGTGTGTGTATACAGAGAGAAGGAAAAGGGGGCAGAGAGTAGAAAATAATAAAGATATGTGAAGAGTGTGGTGAAATAGAATATGAGCAAAGAAAAATCAATTAAACCAACATTTCTTTAAAAAGAATAAAACTAATAATCATCTAGATCGACTTATCAAGAAAAGATAAAAGATAAAAATTACATTTCACTCTAATATCAAGAATGGAAGAGGGGGCATCATTATAGATCCTAAGTCATAAAAAAAAACATATCATGATAATGTTTATGCCAATAAATTTGTAAATCTACACAAAACAATCAAAATACTAGAAATAAATTAACAAAACTGAACCAAGAGGAAATAAAAAATATGAATAGTCCTATATCAATTCAAGAAATGGAATTTGAAATAAAAACTTTCCCTCCAGGCCTAGATGACTTTAGTGGTAAATTCTACCAATCATTTTGAGGAGAAATAGCACCAATATTGTACTAACTCTTTAAGAAAATCAAGGAGGAAATAAGTACGTATTATGTCAAAATCAAAGATCACAAGAAAAGAAAATCATAGAACTGATAATCCCTCCTTAAAATAGATGCAAAATCCTTTAAATCAAATTCAAAATTATGTATAATTATGTATAACACTCACCATGCAGTAAGTTTATCTTGGGAATATGAGTGATTTATCACCCAAAATTCAGTCTATATAATTCACCATATTAATACAATAAAAAAAGAGAAACCACATGACTATTTTAATAGATGAAAGAAATGCACCTGACAAAATTCAACACTCATTCAAAATAAAACTGCTCAGCAAATACTTCAATCTGTTTGGAGGGCATCTATAAACAACCTGTGATATCATTTATAATAGAAAAATATGAAATACTTTGAGATAAATTTTTAAAAATATGTACAATACCTGTACTGTTACCTAGAGAAATACTATTAAGGAAAAGATCCAAATAAATTAAGAAATTTACCATAGTTACCAATTGGCAGTCCCCATTACTAGTTTTAACACAAACTCAAAAATCAGCAAAATTCTAGCATATAAGGAGGGAAACAGGGATGAAGGGAAGAAGGAGGAGGGAGTAAGGGGAGGAAAGATGACAAGCTGATTTTAAAATTTATACAGAAACTTAATGATCCTAGAAAAGCTAAAACTTGAAAAAACAAGGACAGAGACAGAAAACCTATATTATACTGATCACAAGACTTAGTATCAAAGATACAATGATCAAGACAGTGTGGTATTGGCAGAAGAATAGACAAGAAGATCAATGTAACAGAGCTGAATGTAGAAAACTAATACTTGACTTTCCAAAGTGGCCAACTGATTTTTCACAAGGGGTCAAGAAAATTCAATCATAGAACAGATATTCTTTCTAACAATAATTCTGGAATAACCAAATATATACATATATCTCATGTCATATGTAAAATTAACTAGAAATAATAGACCTAAATGTTAACAGCTAAAATCATTGAACTTTAATAAAAAGAACAAATAATCAGACAAAAAAATAATAAACTGAACATTCTAATAAAAACTTTGGGTTTTTGAAATACACAATAAAAAAAAATACAAGGTAAGTCGCAGTCTAGGAGAAAATTTTTAAAACATACATTTGACAAAGGACTTTTATCCAGAACATATAAACAACTTGTTCTAGATCAAAATAAGACAAACAATCCATGGAAAAATGGGTAAAAGATTTAAACAGATACTTCAACAAAGATGTATAGATGGCAAGTAAGCACAAGATGCTTATTACTAATCACCTGGAAAACAGAAATTGAAGCTACAATGAAATATTCTTGGAAAATGTCTTAAGTTTACATGACTAACAATAAAACACATGTCAGAATGTGGAGGAACCAGAACTCATATTGCTAGGGGGAAATCAAAATGTTACAGCTACTTTGGAAAATAGTGTTTAACAGTATCTTATAAAATTGAAGCTAAGCACACTTAGCATATGCTTCAGCAATCCCACATCTAGGTATTTACCAGAAAGAAACAGAAATATGTCCACGCAAACACTTATACACAAATACAATACTAACAGGAAACAATTCAAATATCCACCAAATCAAGAATGGATAAGCAAATAGTGATATATCCACACCATTAAAGACTACATAGCATAAGTAGAAACAAAGTACTAATGCACAAAGTATGGATGAACCTCAAAAACATTATGCCAGGTAAGGAATGTCAAGCACAAAAAACTACATACTATATGATACTATGTAAAATTCTGAAAATGATAGAAACTCTAATGATAGAAGTCTATCAGTAGTTGCTTGAGGATAATGGTTGGGGAAGAATCAACAGCAAAAGGATATGAGAAAGCATTTTAGGACAATGAAAAAATTGCATGTTTTGATTATGATAATGGAAATGACTGTATACATTACATTGAACACTAAGAAATGTGTTCTTGTGTTATATGTATATTACGCTTTAATGATGTTTGGAGAAAACACAATATATAGAGAGAAACTTCATATATAAATTATCTTTGATAAGATTTCATACTTGATTACTGAATCTCTCAACATTATAGGCTCTTATGAAATAAACTAAGATAGAGTTTCATCGATTTTGAAATCTATTTTGCAGTTTATAATGGCTAATCATTAACTGAATTTCAAAATATACTCAGGTTTCTAGAAATAAAAGTGAGGGTCGATTTTTCAAATTTAAGTTAAAACCAGTGCAAAAATCAATTTAAAATACTGTTGTTACAAATATGTATAATGAAAAACAAATTGTGGGAAATAATTAGCTATAGAAATTAATTCTATTCCTAATGATTTAGGGATTTTCCTAGACTCGTTCTCAAAGATTTGGGGCTTTTCTAAGCTCTTTCTCAGGTGATCCTACAGTTCTGTACAAAGGCTCTTGACAAAGTACTTAGGACATTGAAAGCTAAACATTTTACCATGGTAAGGCCTTGGACTCAGATAAAGAGCTTCTTATAACAAAAGTGTATGAGGGAGGGTTTAAAACAAAGAAAACAAAGCATGTTCCTGCACAAACTTTGTTTTTTCAAAAAGAACCACTTGATTTATATGTCAAACTCATCAATGAAATTTTTTTTCAAAAGATTTCCTCAATAAAGCAGTTCATTTCTGTGCTATTTAGTTCACTGTATTTTTTACAAGCACCAGGCTGAGCAAACCATGATTGAGAGAAGCCATCTTATGCACATTGCTGTTGTCCCACATCATTCAGAACAAACCTTTTTAGATCGTTAACTACCACAGGAGTGCTGATTACACAGGCACCAGCAATTTCCTAACCAATGACCACCTGAACAATGATGTGTTCAGCTTCTCAGACCCTGCAGCCTTTCAAAGGTGAATCATTTCACAGTTTGGAACTAGATCTCCATAGCAACTTCCCTTTGAGGGTTTTAGAATCACCATCCAGTAATTCTATGATCATCAAGCTCAACCATTCCCAATGGTTCTTTTCACAGCAGATGGAAAAGGAAGCCTTGAAATTTTACAGTCTATTTCAAGCAATTCATCTGGCAGCCTATTAGAATTCAAAATATTTCGACCTTCAATCACAAAGCATGTTATCTGAAGCTGTGGTGATCTCAAGTCAAGACAAGCAGACGTTTTAGTCTAATCATCCATGATGAGAAGAGACTGACAAAAACTCTTAATTCAACCACCATCAAAATGCTTATTTTAACTGCATGAAAGTCTTTCAACAGGCAATGAAAACACACCATGTACCATTTTATCACAACCTTCTGTTCAAGGAAAATATGAATTCTGAATATTGACATGGATCTCTGCACTTCTTAGACTGCTTGGAGCAAATATGTTTCTTAAAAGTTAGCATAAATCCAATTTAAGAGCACTATTATTCTCTGCTGCAAAAGCCAGAAATCATAAGCAAATGGCAGTGGACTTTTGATAGTCTGTCAGTTTAATAAAATCAAGTACAGACTGCTTAATTTTTTTTTCTGGTACACTCTATAATAATCTATCAGAAAATTAATATCAACTCCACAGGAAATGAATAGCAATTTAAAGGGTAAGACATAACCTTAAAAAAAGTTGTTGACTTTTCCCCAATTCAACTAATTATCTAATGATCTCAAAATATACTAACCCTCCTATCTTTGAAATATTAGATTCAATCATATAAAAAGTTGTATACTTCAAATTATTATTAAATTTCAGGTAAGTTATTATTTACCCAAACCCTTTTATTCTTGAAAGTTAAACTGCACATAATAATATCATTAAATAATTTTCAGTATTTATTATAAGTATTAGTCAAATATAAGTATTTCAGCATTTAGATATTTAGTGGCACATTAGAAGCCTATGCAAAACTTTAAAAATCTATTTTATAATTACTAGTTAAGTGAAAACACAGTTCCTTATAAAGAACTAAACCAAATCTAAGAATGAACTAAATCAATAAACACTGTTGAGACAATTTCAATTTCTGAATCCATCTCTTTCCATATAGGAACACTAAATAAATAAATACCAATCAAAACTCTTAGTCCTTTAGAAAAGTAAGATTTGCATTTAATTATTTCATGAGCAAAAAGAAAAAAGATTAACAGACTTTCTCAACTTCCTTAAGACAAACACATATCACTCGATCAAATCATATTACTTTCTGCATAAATTGTGCCACATGATATAATGGGGAGGTGGGAGGGGGGCAAGAATGGAGGAAGGAGGGACTGTATAGAGGGAAAAGAGGGGTGGGAGGGGTGGGGGGGAAGGAAAAAATAACAATGAATCAAACACCATTACCCTATGTAAATGTATGATTACACAAAGGGTATGCCTCTACTTCATGTACAAACAGTGAAACAAGATGTATCCCATTTGTTTACAATAAAAAGAAATTTTAAAAAAATGTCTATATATGGATGGGCCTATGCACTAAGTACATTTCAAATCAAGTACATGTATAAATTCTGTTCAATATCTTTAATATAAGTTTTATATTTGGTTTAAATATCTAATCACAAAATGAGAAAAGACAGCAAAATTAATGTTATAGAACTAGTTCCAAAAAAATCTTACACACTCTGAACTCCTCACTTCTGAAAACTAAGTACTAATTTTACAAGAAAAAAATAAGCAATTTAACAATTTTTTCAATGAGGACAATATTAAACTTTGCTTCTAAGTAGTACTACTGCTTATTTTTAAAAGTTCAACTTCCACTGAAAGAACTATAGCAAGAAAAATGCCATAACATTATGCCTTTAGATTGATTTATGATCTGAACTATATAACTTACATTAAAACTGTCTTCGATACACAAAGAAAAGTAAATGTGAGTAGAAATCTAAACCATGAATAATGCTTAAAAGGATAATGAGCAGAAAATTACATACATGTGAATATATATTTTTTATTTTTTTAACCATAAGTAGTCTATTTTACTCAGACCCACTGGTAAAATGTAACTAAAGGGAATCAGGAAAAAAGCTTACTAGTAAAATTCTGTAATTCCCAAAATTCTCAAAGTGCAATTTTATGGTTATAGTTTGACAACAATGAGAAATTACTATTAGTACCGTGCATCAAAGTTTAAATAGAACTTCTCAAACTCATTAGGCATGAGCATTCTTTAATATCTGAGTTCAGTTTAGTTAACATTCCAAACTTCATGTCCACATGTTGGATATTTTAATATTTATCTTATTTGGCCTAAAGGCTCATTTATGGGAATTCTATGTTAACCTAAGAATATTCAAAAGCTCTTCACTACAATTATTGAACCTATAAATATTTTTGCTCATTTATCTGTAAAACAAAGGCTCATGTGAGATAAACATAAAGGTTTATAGACATTTCTAGTGGTGTTAATAATATTATAATAAACTTACTAAAACTACATGGCTTTTAGAATACCAGACAGAATCACTTATGGACTATGAGTTATAATGAATTTCATCATCTGTCTTAATTCTCCCATTTGGCTGTGAACTTTTTAAGGCCTGATATATTATAAATTTTATTAACCCAGACCTTAGGGCTTCCCCATCTACATTGTAGTCACTTAGTGAATATTTGCTATCAATTATTAGATAGTACTGATGACTGTAATTAAAAAATTCAAGCTCTTGAAACATTCTGGACTAGTAACTAAACTTACTTTTCACTTCCCAGTCACGTAACAAGAACCAAAAACAGGGTTAGGGTTGTGGCTCAGTTGTAGAGTGCTTGCCTAGCACATGTGAGGCCCTGGGTTCGATCCTCAGCACCACACAAAAATAAAGGTATTGTGTCCACCTACAACTAATATGTGTGTGTGTGTGTGTGTGTGTGAACCATAAACAGATTAATGGGAAAAAATAAAATAGAAAATACTTTTATATTTTTCTTAAAAAAAAAATTTATCTTCCCCTTTTCTCCCAGATTTACAAGAAATCCAATCCTAGCAACAAGCTAACACACAACTACTGAGTTTAACAGCCTAAGGTAACCTTAAGTTTATTTTATAACATATAATCAAGCAACATACTATAATTTAAGCACACTGAAAACAGCATTTACTAGCTAATTAACATTAGCAGAAACAGTTCTCTCAATGAAGGTTAAAAAAACCCAAAGATTCCATAATAAAATATAATTTGTTATAAATATTGTATTTAAGATACACAAAAAACTATTTTACACTGGATGCTACACTAAAACAATTAAAAACAAATGTATCCATTTTTATTCTTACCAATAGCTTCATCTGCATTTTGACTACCAAATACTGAGAACATACAAATAAAACCAGACTACTCAGCTTTAAATACAGCATCAGAATCCAGTCATATAATCAAAATACAAATCTGTTGTGTATACATGTTAGTGCTCTGTTTCTTCAATCAATATAGTCAAAGTGTAGTTACCATAGTATTTGACCTCTGACTGGGGCAGCAATCTAAAGGAAAGCACCTCTAGAAAAAAGAGTTATTCCTCAGCTAAAACAGCAGTATGCAGTACAAGGACTAAAACCTTTTTCCTAAAGATAGTTGTGCTGCTTCAGAGATATCCTGTCTCCATTGCCCTATGGACACAGAACTTGAGGAGAACCCTTTTTGTATAGATCAGCTAGCTGTAACAGAATATTAAAGTCTGAAACTGCAAGTTACAGTGGAATTTAGCATACATTATTTGATCCAGACAATCTGGGAAAAGATATAAATCAGAAGTTGTAGGTTGGGTATGTAGTACAGTGAAAAGTGCTGACCTAGCATGCCCAAGAGCCTGAATTCAATCCCCAACACCACAAAAAATTTAAAGATATAAGTGTTTACTAACATATAAATTTATATGATAGTAAATATCATATAAATGCAGTAAATACTTTTACTATGCACAGACACATATATAAAGTATTTGTTTTAAGAAGAGCTATTTATAATAAATGTCAAAGCTTTAAAAAATAAACAGCCTTCCATACAGGCAGACTCCATATCATGGGATTCAACCAAATTCAGACACAAAATACTCTGGGGAAAAAACTGTCTGTACTGAACAGACTCTTTTCCTTATTCCCTAAACAATACAATATGACAACTATTTACATAGTATAAGATAAAAGTAGGCAGGCCTGGTGGTATGCACCTGTAATCCCAAGCAACTCCAGAGGCTGGTAAGTTCAAGGCAAGCCTCAGTAATTTAGTGACGCCCTAAGCAACCTAATGAGATCCGGTCTCAAAATTAAAAATGAGCTGGGCATGGTGGCACACGCCTGTAATTCCAGCAGCTTGGGAGGCTGAGGCAGAAGGAACACTGAGGTCAGCCTCAGCAATTTAGTAAGGCTGTAAGCAATCTATTGAGGCCCTGTCTCAAAATAAAAAATAAAAAGGGCTGGGAATGTGATTCAGTGGTCAAGTACTCCTAGATTCAATTCCTGGTACAAAATACACACACACACACACACACACACACACACACACACACACACAATCTAGAAATGATTTAAAGTATACATAGGAGGATGTGCATGGGTTATATGCAAAAGCTATACTACTGTTCATAGGAACTTCAACATGTACAGATTTTGATATCTTCAGGGGGTCCTAGAACCAATACCCCAAGAATTCCCAGGAACAACCTTATTCATAGCACATTTTCATTAAGGGCTTGGCTTATTAACAAATAAAAAACCCTTAAAATGTACATGTTTGAGTCAGTAATTTCTACTTTTAGGAATATATCCTGAAGAAGAAAATCAAGTAAATAAACAATGGTACAAATGAGGTATATACATAGAAGTTTGTAGCATCATTAAACAAATATTGGGGAGTACCCACATGCTCATGGAATTTACATTGCAGTAGGGCAAACCAGAAAATAAATAAAACAATGATTTCCTTACTTAACCTGAGAAATGATGAAAAAGGAGTATCTGGCAACCTGGAGGTCACTGGTGATCTAAACAAGAAGCATTTTAAAATTTTTTTTGTGGGGGACAAAGCTTCACTAGAGAAGGTTAACTTCTCTTCACTAGAGAAGTTGAGATAACTTCTTTCCATTTTGCTGTGAAGGAGAACAGAGAAATGAAGTTGTACGTGGAGGTGAATCATGGGGGTCAAGCAAGTTCTTCGCTTCGGTTTGTTTGAGTTTTGTTTTGTTTTTAAAGATGGGTGATGTTACAGTGTGTTTGTGTGCTCACAAAAACAAACCAAGAGAGAAGAAATGTGATACAGAAAAGAGGGCTTAACAGCAGGAACTCAGTCCTAAGACAAAGAAAGCAGATGTAAAGTGTCAGTAGAGGGGTTGGCCTTGGCAGGGATAATTCACCTGTTATCATAAAAGAAAAGAAAGAGTATCTGATGTAAAGCCCTGGTTGGTTGTTGCCTCTGTTCACAAATACTTACATGATTTATTCCCTTACTTTCTCCACTTCTTTAATCAAATGTCAACTGCTGAATAAGCTCTATTCCTATGGTGTTTAAAACTGCAAATCCACTGAAACATTTACATTACTATTCTCCTACTCTATTTTATGATTCTTCTAAGTATTAATACCATCTAATATACAAATATTTTGATTTTTAAATGATTTGTTTATTGTCTATCTCCCACTTTTAGGATATCAACACTTTGAGGGCACAGATTTTGGTCTCTTTTGTTCATTATCATAGTGAACAATTGAAAAAGGGAATATAATTCCTTTTGAACTGCTTCTGTTTCCCAATAAAATAAGGAATTGAGAGAGGAAGAACAAGGTACTAAACTTATCCAAAGCAGTGAAAACAGAAACTTGAATATCTGTCATTTAATTAAAGTGTGGTATGTTGCTATAATAGAATGCTTTGTAATTACTGAAAATAAAAGTGACCAACACTATTATTGTACTATATGCAAAGACATGAAACTAGTCTACTGAAGTAAACAGATTAAAAAATAGAGTGGTTTAAGAAACAAATAAAGGTTTATTTCTCTTTAATTTCAATCTTGAAATGAATGTTCCAGCTTGTGAGGCAACTTTGTACCTTGTAGTTATTCTCAGAGCCAGGTTCCTTCTAAGGCATGGCTCTGCTATTCTCTAAGACACTGTCATCACCTGCATGATCTCAGTACTTCCAATTAGCCAGCATATAAAAGGGCAACTAGTATAGGTGGCACAGGTAATATCTTGAGATACAGGCCAATTGTGCAACTTTTAAAAGGTGAGGTCTAAGGGGAGGTGATTAGGTCACTGGGGACACCATCTCCAGAAGGGATTAATACCCATCTCAAGGTTTAGGTCTCACAAGAGAGGGTTGTTAAAAAGCAAGCTTGGCTGAGCACGTGGTGTATGCCTATAATCCCAGCAATTTGGGAGGCTGAGGTAGGAGGATGGAGAGTTCAAAGTCAGCCTCAGCAACTAAGTGAGGCCCTAAGCAACTCCGTGAGACCCTGTCTCTAAATAAAATATATAAAAAGGGCTGGGAATGTGATTTAGTGGTAAAGCCCCCAGGGTTCAATTCCCAGTGCCCCCAGTCAAAAAAAAAAGCAAATCTGGCTTTCTCAGTTAGCACTTTTTCTTCCTCTCTTGCCATGTGAACTCCCATTTGTACACATTCCCACCATGAGGCCCTTACCAGAAGCTGATGCCAGCACTATGCTTTTGGATCTTTGGAACTGTGAACTAAATAAACAAGTCCCTTTTCCTTGGGAAGTACCCAGTAAGGTACTTTGTTATGGCAACACAAAATAGACTTATGATTCAAAAGTAGACTTCAACAAGTAAAATAACATACCATGTTTTGAATGGGAAGATTATAAGTAAATTAACTTATAATTTTAATGTCTTAACATTTTCTATAATTTATTTTTCTGGAATAAAGAGTGCTGATTCCTTTCTTAAATATCTTTTTTAGTTGTAAATAGATACAATATCTTTTTTATGTACTTATTTTTATGTGGTGCTCACATATGCAAAGCAAGTACTCTACCACTGAGCTACAGCCCAAGTCCCCCCCTTTTTAAAAAATTTGTGTTAAATTTTTATGTGGTAATGGGGATTGAACCAGGCCCTCATGTATGTTAGGCAAGTGCTTTACCACTAAGCTATCTCCCCAGCCCCCAAGAATGCTGATTCTTAAGTTTATAAGGGAACAAACAGAGAAGTAAGACTAGCCAGGAACACTCTGAAAAGAAAATGAAGTTCTACCAGAGATTACAATATCTACACAATCTTAATGATATAAAAAGGTGGCACTAACAAATTAATAAACTGACAGACTGATGAAGCAGAATAGGAAGATCTGAAGTAGACCAAATACTTACAGGAATATAATGTATGATAAAGGCAGCATCTCAAATCCACAAAAAGAGACTTTTTAGTATTAATGGATAAAGAGTCAATTGTGAAAAAAAAGAAAAAGAAAAAATTTAAAAAGCAGAATCCATGTCTTGCAATGTATACAAACTCTGCAGGGATTAGACTTACAAATAAAACAAAAAAAAGAAAGAAAAAAATAGGCAAATTATTTTATAACGTTTGGTCAAAGAAGGCCTTTTTGATAATAATTCAGTTCAACTTTTAAAAAAATCTAATAACACAATGCCCCACAAAGTCAAAACATAAATCACAAACTTGGAAAAAAATACTTGCAACTCATTAAATGTAGGGCTTAGGTGAACTGGTAGTTTATGCTTGCAATCCTAGGTAGTTGGGAGGTTGAGGCAGGAGAACCAGAAGTTTGAGGCTAATCAGGACAACGTAGCCAAAGCCTATCTCAAAATAAAATAATAAAGTTTAAAAAGGCTCAACATGTAGTGCAGTGGTGGAACACCCGCCTTACATGTATAAGGCCCTAGGTTCAATTCCACTATTGCAATCTGCCCCGCCCCCAATTCTTAGTGTTGAGGAAAAATAATTAAAGAAAGAATAAAGAACAACCTAATAAGAAAATGGGCAAGCCACATGAACAGGCAATCCAAATAGCTCTTAAATATATGAAGAGATGCTTAACCTCGTTTATATTGAGAAAAAAAAAAAAAAGTAAAATTGCACCAAGATATCAATTCTCTCCTACTATACTGCAAGTATTCATAAGTTTAACATACATTCTGCTAGCAAGAACTTGGAGAAATAGGCATTCTCACATGTTGCTGGTGGCAACACAAAATGGTACAAAGCCCTAAGATGGGAGTTGGCAAAATCACACACACAATTATCAATGCATTTTCCTTTTGACCTAATAACCCCAATTTTGGGAATCTCTCATTTACTTACATATGTGTGAAGTGACATATGTACATATATGTCATTATAATATAATGAGAGCAAAAAAAAAAAAAAAAAAAAAGAAAAGAAAAGAAAACAAGACATGTAGCCAGCAATACTGAACTACCTAAATAAACAACACAGTTATACAAAAAAATACAATGCATTTGTGGGGAAAAAAGAAAAAGAAAACAATCTCTGTGTACTGATATGAAGCGTTCCTCAGGACTTTTTTTGCCCCGTGTTGAGGATTAAACCCACAGCCTTATGCAAGCAAGGCAAATACTCTGCCACTGAGCCATATTCCCAGTCCTTTTCTAGGATATTTTAAATGCCAAAAGTAATATGCTCACCAGGTGCAGTGGCACACACCTATAATCCCAGGAATTTGGGAGGTTGAAGCAGGAGGATTGAAAGTTCAAAGACAGCCTCAGCAGATTAGCCAGGCATTTACCAACTCAGCGAGACTGTTTCTCAATCAAGTACCAGAAAGGGCTGGGGATGTGGCTCAGTGGTTAAGTGTCCCTGGGATCAATCCCCAGAACCAAAAAAAAGAAAAGAAAAAAGTAAGAGGCCTGATTCAGTAGGCTATTTTTCATTCAGGAAAGGGGAAGAAAAATGTATTTTTTTTGGTCTGTATTTGCATAAAAGTATAGAATAAACAAGAAACTGATAAGAATAAATACTATAGGCATTAGGTGACAAGGCAGGAGGAACAAGGAGCAAAGCTTCTCTGTATATACCTTTATATATAATTTTGACCTCTTTTCTTCTTTTAGTAGCTGGGATTAAACCCAGAGGTGCTTAACCACTGAGCCACATCCCCAGTCCTTATTATCTTTGGATTTAAATTTGCATAGTATTTCTCAGTATTTAATGTTTAACATATATTTCATTTAATTTTCATGATGGTAAGTCAGATATGACATCTCCATTTCACATATGAGGAACCTGAGACTCAAGGAGCAACTAGTAAGTTACAAAGCTAAAATTTTAAAAAAGAGATTTGTTTCCAAATGTTGGGTAAGTTCAATAATGAATATGTGAAATTCTGTCTTCAAGAAGACAGCAATATGCACTGCTTCAAGAGATTTACATTAAAATTACAGATACCATATTAAGGTTTTGATTTAAAATCCATTAGAACTTATTGAAGAGTAATGTGAAAATTTTCTTTTTGTTGTATACTCAGCAGTATTCCAAAGGAAAAAGTATACCTAGCTCTAAAGATGGATATAATAGGTTCTATTTCACATACAAATTTTGAAAACTTCCTACATTAGAAAATAACTATTGGTCAAAGGAGATATTTAAAAATAATTCCTGGCCAAAGGATACAAAATATCCAATGTGAAGAATAAATTCAAGGGCTCTATAAAGGTGACTATGTTAATAACAATGTATTTGTATATTTGAAAATTACTTAGAAAGAAGATTTTAAATTTTCTCACAAAAAAGTAGGTAAAGTAATACATATGTTTAATAGCTGGATTTAGCCATACAATTTATACAAATATCAAACATCACATCATACACCACAAACATATACAATTTATACTTTTAAAATATATAAAAGAAAATAACTCCTAATCGAATGTCATTTTAGAAAATTGACAAAACACCTTCAATGTATGTTTACAGTAATGCTTTCTCCTTTATTCCTATAGTATGAAATATATTGTGCCCTTTTATCTCTACCCACATTACCCAAGTCAGTTTGCCCTGCTACAATGAAAATATACTGTTAGTTAGCTTTTCATTGCTATGACAAAATACCTGAGAAACACTTAATAGAGAAATGATTTATTCCGGTTCAGTTTCTTTTTTTAAGTAAGCAAGTGCTAGAGCACAGATGCTCACCTCATCACAGCCAGGAAGAGAGAGAAAAAAACCAGGTAGGACAAAAAATACATTCCCAAGGACACAACCCCAAGGACCTACTCCCTTCAACTAGGTCCCACCTCCTACAGTTTCTATCTCCTCCCCATAGTCCATTCAGCTTTGAGTTCAATAATGGATTAATTCATTGATAAGGTTAGAACCCTCCTAATTCAATCCCAAAAGTTCCAGCTCTGAACATGACTGCATGGGGAAAGAAGCCTTCAACACATGAGCCTTTGGGGAATATTCCAGATAGAAATCATAGTGAATTTCTTCTTTTCTTTTGTGATGTTGGGGATTGAACTCAGGGCCTTGTCATGCTCAGTAAGCTCTGTACCACAAAGTTACATTCCCAGACCACCATAGTATATTTCTTCAAGGGAAATTACCATTAAGCTGCGTTTTATGAATTCTTCCTCACGCATGTAGAGTACCTAAATTCTAGATGCTCGAAGTTTAGGAACCCTCTTGATTACAGCATATGTGTCCAAACAAATGAAACAAGTTGAGAGTAGTTTGTAATTCCTGATTTAAATCATTCACATTTAATTTTACTGTAACGTTGGACTAAAACATTATCTTGCTAGCTATTCTCTATTTGTTCCTCCTATTCTTTCTTTCTCTTCTAATTTCTCTTATGCTAAGGATTATTTTTGATTCAATTTTCTCTCTTCTACACATTGTTTTTCTTTCTTTCTTTTTTTTTTTTTTTGTAGTTGTAGATGGACAGCATGCCTTTATTTTCTTTTATATGGTGCAGAGGATCAAACCTAGTGTCTAACACATGCCAGGCAAGTGCTCAGTCACTGAGCTACAGTCCCAGCCCTATATATTTATTATTTAGTTTCAAAATTTAGTATTTGTTCAAAGATTTAAAATATACACTGACAATTAATCTGAATTTACTTTTTTTTTTTTTTTTGTGGTATGGGGGATTGAACCCAGGAGCACTTAACCAATGAGTCATATCCCCATTCCTTCTTTATATTTTATTTAGACACAGGGTTTCACTGTTACTGAGCCAGGTTTTGAGCTCATGATCCTCCTGCCACAGTCTCCCCAGCCACTGGGATTACAGGCATGCACCACTGTGCCTGAACTGAATTTACCTTTAACTATTACACTACCTGTACACAGGTTAAGAACCTTACAGTAATATAATCAGATTTCCTTTCTTTCACCTTTTGTGCCATGGTTGTCATCCCTTTTGGTACAGGGCATTGAATTCAGGGGCACTTAACCACTGAGCCATATCCCTAGTCCTTTTTTGTATTTTATTTAGGGACAGGGTCTCACTGAGTTGCTGTCTTTGAACTTGCAATCCTCCTGCTTCAGCCTCCCAAGCCGCTGGGATTACAGGCATGTGCCATTGCGCCTGGCTCCTTTTACTCTTGTAAATGCTATAAACACAAAATACACTGCCACTATTTTTGTCTTAGATAGTCAGTTATCTTTTATAGAATAGGAATGGCCCAACTAGAGTCAACAGATCAAATCTGCTGACCATCCATATGCTTTTTGGAAATAAAGTTTTATTAGAACACACTGTACTTATTCAGTTACCTATTTCACATTATACTAGCAGGGTTGAGTAATTTCAACAAAATATGTGCCCCTCAAATCCTACAATATTTATTGTCTATCCCTTTCTACAAAGTTTGCTGATCCCTGTTTCAAAATAATTTAAAATATCATTTTTCCTTCATTTATTTCATTCCTAGAGATCCTGTAGATTGAAATTTGTGTAATTTTTCTATCTGAGGAACTTGCTTTAACATTCTTACAGAGTAGGTCTGCTAGCAAAGAATTCCTACTTTTTGTCTTCCTAAGTAAGATTATTTCTCCTTCATTTTCAAAAAATATTTTCATTAGGTATAGATTTATAGGCTAACAATTTTTTTCTTTCAGCACTTTAAAAATATCGCTCCATTGTCTCCTAGCTTTCATAGTATCTAACAAAAAGTCAGCCATCAGATTTCTTTCTTTTATTTTTTCTTGTTTGAGAAAGATCTTGCTATGTTGCCCAAGCTGGCCTCAAATTCCTGGGCTCAAGAGATCTTCCTGTCTGAACCTCCTAAGTAGTAGGGTCTACAGACATAATCCACTACACCTGGCTAAATTCTTACCTTTGTTTTCTATATGTAATGTTCCTTTTTTCTCTGAGTGTCTTCAAGAAGACTTTTCCCTTTGACTTTTGTTTACAGCAGTGTGTCTCTGGGTGTAAGTATATGTGTGTGTTATTTATCCTGGTTTATAATTCTCTGAGTATCTTGGACCTATGCTTTTATGTCTCATTAATTTTGGTAAATTCTTGGTCATTGTTTCTTAAAATACTGCCATAATCTGCAAAATGACATTATGGTCAGCAACAGATTACATATATAACCATGTTCTCCTAAGAATATAATGGAGGTAGAAAATTCTATCACCTAGTATTTTTACTGAATCTTTTCCATGTTTAGATACACAAATAATTACCATTGAGTTACCACAACCTACAGGTGTATAGCCTGGGAGCAACAGGCTATATGAAATAATCTAGGTTATACCATCTAGATTAAGTACATTTTATTTCACACAATTATTGAAATCACTAATGATGTATTTCTCAGAACACACCTCCACTATTAAACAATGTATGATTATATTTCCTTTACCCAATTCTATTTTCAGTTATTTCAATTATGCAAATGTTAGAACTTTGTTTCACACTGTTCTTGGATATTTTCAGGGTTTTTCCCCCCAGTTTTCTTCTATTTTAGTTTCAGTCTTTCTAGGGATCCATCTTAAAATTCACTGAGTCTTTCCTTGTTGTGTGAATTTTAATAAGCCTGTTAAAAGCACTCATCTGTTTTTTTCATTTCCAGTTTTTCCATTTGACTTTTTTCCTTTCATCTCTGCTGCAAATTACCTATCTGATCATGCGTGTTGTCCACCTTTTCTATTAAATCTTTGTATATATTAATCATAGTTATTAAAATTCCTTGTCAGAGATTGTCAACATCTATGTCATATTGAGGCTAGTTTTGTTTGTTTGTTTTTGTTTTGGTTTTGTTTTATTTGTTTGTTTATACTGGGAATTGAACCCAGGGGCACTTTACCACTGAACTACTTCCCTAGTCTTTTTTCTTTTTATTTTGAGATAGATACAGTCTTGCTAAATTGACTGAGACTGGAACTGAATTTGCAATCCCCCTGCCTCAGTCTTGAGTCACTGGGATTACATGCATCAGCCACTGTGCTTAGCTTGAGGCAAGTTCTAATCATTGCATTTTCTCTGCCTGTGTTTTTCCTTGTTTCTTTCATCTCATAATTTCTGTTGGAAGTTGAATGTCTTATATGGAAAAGGAGAGACTCAATTAGTTTTTTTATGCCTAAAAAGGTGAAAGTCTTTTTTAATCCTGACTTTAGTGAGTTTACCAGAAGTTGGGCTCTGGGCCAGGTGCAAAGGTGTGTAAATCTATAATCCCAGTGGCTCTGGAAGTTGAGGCAACAGAACTGCAAATATTTGGAGAAATCTTGTCTCAAAATAAAATATAAAAAAGGGTTGGGAACATGACTCAGTTAAAAAAAAAAAAAAGTTGAGCACCATTGTTAATTTCAGTGTATCACAGGCTTCAAATTTCTGGAGAGATATCTTACAAAAGATAGGGCTTGGTTTACCTGAGTAAAATCTATCCAATTATGAGTTTAAGTCTTTCTTTTGCACTGCGCCTCTTTCTATATTCTCCTTAACCCAGCAGGACTCTGCTATTACTTATAATTAGAAACATAATAGTTTGGTGATAAGGAGGAGCCATCCTGTTGTTCCGACCAAGTTTCAGACTTGGTCACGTGTTTCTGGATCTTGAGGTTGTAGCCTTTTCAGTTCTCTTCCTCCTTGCTCTTAAGTTACTGTTGTGGGTCCCTGGTATTTCTGAGAAAGTAGGTGTATCACACCTCACCCACCTGCCAACTTTCCTCCTCCAGCTGCAATGAATTTCATCAAGGTCCTAAACCTTGTTGTGCTGATTGCCTCTCTCTTCCCCATCCTCTCAATCTACTGTTCACAGATAAAGGTTTTTGTTCTATAAAGGAGAGAAAGGAGAAGGATACTGACACTACTGTTCTCCCCAGATTGTGTGCCACAAGGCATACTTTTGGGGACTCTTTCCCATCTCTCATCTCCTAGGATTCTTACCCCACCCACTGAGTCATGGAAAGAGAGGACACAAAAGGGCATAGGCAAGGCCTCCCAATTTCTGCAGCTTTCACAAATTCCTGTCAGTCTGTACTTGAACTTCACTAATCTGTCATGATTTTAGTCGAAGTCTTCTTTCTAGTGTCCAGCTGTGTCTACCCCAGGAGGGCACCTATGTCCTTAGATTTTGAAGTCAGTCAGACTCTTTCATTATAAAGAGTGATACTCCTTCCAGCTCTCTACATCCCAGGGCAGAAGCTGGAAGTCTTCATAACTTTTTAAACCCTCTTTTAGAATAAAATATTTCTGGATGACTATTCTATATTTCAAAGATTTAAAAATTCCAATGTGTAAATTAGCATATACCCAAATCTTATTCAAACCCCTATACCCCCCTTTAATTCCACTAATTATTTCCTTGTATAAATGTTTAATTAAACAGCTAAGTAACAAATTTTCTAAGGCAAGAAAGGAATATTTCTTTAGATTGCACCCTTTAGTGAAAATTAAATATGACTGTAAGATTTGTTCCTGTGGCTTGTTGATTATAAAGAATAAAACACACATATGAGTACCACAACTTCCCTATGTCTTTATCACACTTTGGTATTCTACAATGTGCTTCTGTTAAGTTTTTACCTCGTATAAACCACATGAACATGCACACAAATACATTCATTCTCTCTCTCTCTCCCCACACCCCTCCCGACCTCCTTCCCCTTCTCCTCCCTCTCTGTTCAGAAGGTATCTAAATGTGATCTTCTGTTTTAGTTAAATATCTTATCTGAACCCTTTCATGCTTCAGCCTCCATCTGGATTTCCCTCCTTTATGATACCCTCCTGTTATGATACCAGTATTTGTAAAAATATTTCCTCTAATTAAAACATTAAAACACATAGGTCTATAATGTAAAGTCCTACCATAAATAACCATTTAAAGACATATAATATTAAATTTCATATACTTACTGCTATTCCTTATTTAGTATATGCTCAAAAAATATTGCCACTGTAATTTTTTATTCAGATATCACCAGCACAAATTTTCCAGTTGCATCTATGAAAAAAAATTTTTTTAATATGCTGCCTTCATATAGTAACTAATCCAAAATAGAAAACCATCCTGGTACCAACTGAAGTTTCAGGGACAGATGCACTGATTAGAGATTTCAACAACATAACTCATGCTGTCTGAAAGGCCTTCTGAGGCAGATGTTTCATCATATGACTCATTTAACCATTTACTTATGTTTTAACATCCACTATGTTATACCACTCACATCAAAGTGACCAAGTAGAGGAAAAGAAACCCCAAAGCTCCCACTTTAGATCTGGTTTGTTTCTAAAAAGGAAAAAAAAAAAAAGCCTTACTTGTAAGTAGTTTTCTGCTTTTTAATCAATGAATTCATGTAGTTTCTGTATACAAACTAGTGTTGAGGTTCAGCAAGCCAATTATATTGTACAGACTTATCAGTAGCTACACTAGAAAACATTCTTATACTATACTTAACTTTTACCTATTATTAAAACAAAAACTAAAAAAAAATGACCTTTTTGGGGGGCAATATTGGGGATCTATTCCAGTACCTCATACATAGTAAGAAAGCATTCTACCACTAAGCTACATTACCAGCACTAAATGGTGACATTCTTAAAGCTTTTTACAAAGTATAAGATAAACTGAAAAACTTGCTTTAAGCAATTTTATTCCCTTAGTTCGGAAACTTGTTCGATGAAATAATTAGTTGAAGAAAATACTTGTAAATTTAAGTACTGTCAATATGTTAATGCTGCTAAATTAAATAAATTATAACCAGAATTATTTAACAAGACAGCAAAGGGAAAAAATTCAGATTACTTAGAACCTATTGGTTAAGTTCGCTAAGTATCTAGATTGCTGTATAATGTTAATGCAAGTCTAAAAGAAAGATATCTAACAGTCTAAATATTTATTCTAATATCAATCTTGTCAATCGAACAGTTATACTTTTGTTCCTTTTTAACAGAGGGAAATGAACAAAAATAACTGCAAAATGCTTTTAATAGGAAATTTTAAAAATAAGAATACTATTAAAGTGATCATGAATGTATCATATTAGGACCATTAAACCTCATTTGAAAATCAAATTATGTAATTGAAGGATTTCCCATACACATAGGGCTTTCCACATTTTATATCTTAATGTATTTATTAAAGACAAATTTAAAATTAGGGAAAATTTTAATAATATAATGACTTTCTTATTTACTACCAAAATAAGAAAGAAAATTTTGTAAAACTGTCATGTTAAATAGTAGTCAATAGCTACATACAATCAGTAAAGAAATTCAGTTCAAAGGAAGAACTATATCACCATTTAGTGGTTGCAATTTAGATTATTCTAGCAAGTAATACTTTAATTATATAAAACAAAGCTGATGTCACAAATACAAAAGAGTTTCTTGCAAAGAAAGTACCACAAGTAATTTCTATGTTGACACTGATGGCTAACAAGTGATGGGCACTTTGTTCAAATATATACAACATGCACATAAGACAAAAGGTGTTTAATAAAAAGAAAATACCAAAGAGAAACTTTAAAATTTTTGACAATCAATTTTTATAACATTTATAACATTATAATATTTTTATAACATGCCTTGTAAAAATATATTCTATAATCTTTGTACCATGAAGATTTCTTAGAGAAATACAGTATTCTCAACCAAAAGAAGCTGAACCAATGATCTAAAATTGATAATGGGTTAAAAATGTTTATATGAGACATTGTATTGGTATATTGACAATGTAGTCTATAAATTTAATAATTGTTACAATATTTTCAAATACTTTAAACAATCTGTCCTTTTAATGAATATTTGGGTAATATTATTCAGTGCTGGAGAAAACCTGCCAATCAAAACGAAAAAACAAATACCCAAGTTCTTTTGGCCTAATTAGCTAGCGGTAATAGTAATTTTTTCCACCTATGGAAAAATACAACAGATGGAAGTGTCCAAAATAACTAACATTCCCCACCTAATACTAACTACCTAAGAATTTAACTTTACACAAATTATGCTCTAGAAGCTATATAGTTTTGATATTGTCACATTTTAAAAAGAGAATAATGCAAAGTCAGACTGAAAATTTCAAAAGTTTGAGATACAGGCACTTACTACACCATTCCTCATTTCAATGAATCTTATGGAAAAAATATGACTAGAAATGGTATACACTATAAGTGATTCTTCCCATTCCCTTACCCCCAAATATTTCTATATACACATGATACTTACATCTCTTAAAAGACTTTAGTTGTTCTAATTCAAAGGGTAACAACTAGGAATAGAGAGGAATGGAATTAAGCCACTATAAAATGAAGGAAAAGTAAACAGCCAAGTGTGAGCAACAATTTCTTTTAGAGACACATAACCAAGCAATACTGAATTACCATTATAAATGGTATATAAATATCCCAGAATTAAGGAGAAAAAATTATATATATCACCCAGGTTATATAAAACACTCCAGTCAAATATTCACAGCAAGGGACTTAAACATAATTTCTAGTCAAAAATTTTTCAAATGACCAAGTGGTTGAAAGTTTTGCACATTTTTATGCAATGCCTGCAAAACAAAAATGGGAAAACTGAGAAATAAATTAATTTAATTTACCTAGAATAGAGGAAATTGAAGAAATTCAGGTTGAAGACAAAACCAGGCATATTTGTAAAGGCTAACAAATACTGATAATTTTCAAATACTTTAGAGCCGCTGCATGAAGTGTAGTTCACAGATCACTGGAAGCCTTCAAGGTCGAAATATTATTTCACGAGGGGTTATTTGCCCTTTTCTCTGTATTGATGTTTGTATTCATGATACAAAAGAAATGGTATGAAAAACTGCTAGTATTTGAGCATGAATCAAGGTAGTGCACCAAACTGTACTATTAGTTATTGTATTCTTTACAATTTAAAAAAATTCCAGTTTCACTTAGAAAGTTCTAGATGGAACAGTATTAATTTTATTAAATCTCAACCCTTGGATACACATATTCTTAATATGCTGGGTGAAAAATTAGAAGCACATATAAAACCCTTTTGCTAAATACCAAAAGAATGGTTATCAAAAGCATCTGAGTTGCAAGCTGAAGTAGTCATTTTTTGGTGAAACACCATTTCTACTTGAATGAACACCTTACATTCAAACTATGGTGATTTGATCTGCAGGATCTGGCTGAAATATTTCCATCTTTTTATAAGGGGCCAGGTGGCTGAATATGTATCCTCTTTTATAAAAGTAATTTTCTCTAGGAGCTATAAAGAGGGATTGTAAGTGAGAAACCCTCTAGCAGTTAAAAAACAGCACAGCACCCCTTGTGATCATATAGTCAATTAACTAAAAACATACAAGGTATGACAGATAAAGGTTAAAAAGTCAATGAGCCAGGATTCAATACTCCAAGTTTTTACTAACTTGTGCAAGTTACTTAACCTAATTGTTCCATAGAATGTAAAATGGAAATATTAGTGATCATTTCATGCTAATCTTGTGAAAGATTCAATGGTGTAATAAATGTAATAACAAAAACTTTAGTAAATAGACTATAATATATTAATCCTCAACAGATTCTAGTAAGAGAACATTGTTATTATTCATGTCATGTGCGGGAAAGATGATGATGAGAAAATGTTGGGTAAAACAGTTCCTTTCACCAACTGTCAAGTGTATCATCATCAGTTCAGTAAAGGTTAGCTACTATTTTAATGATAGCCAGTATGGGGCAGTTATAAAAAATGCCATGGAAATATAAATATGTATGTACCCATATTTTCATAGAAACCAATAAAAATGTACTATCTGAAATGACATCAACTTTCTCTTCTAGATTTCCTAATAAAATGTTACCCAACAAGCCATTTAGGGATTAAAAAAAATATAGTGATGTTTATTATATAATAACCCTTCTGGGTAAATACTCAGTATAAACCTTCTATTTATAAGTAAAATAGGTCAGTCTTCTAATCCTTCTCAAATCAAATGAAGTAAACTGAAATTCTCAACCATGAATTAAAATATTAGCAAAGAAAGTTGGACAAAAAGAACAGAAAAGGAATATGACAATGAGGGATTCAAATTCAAATTCTAGTCTGGTCTTAAATTACATCATATTCAACCCAGAGATTAATTTACAGCACCCTAGTAATTACAGAAAACCAAATACCAACCATCACCCTAATGAACTCCAGGGCATTTTTTTCCCAACAACTGTCTAGTCATCATTTTCAGGAACAGTTCTCTTGGGGCTTCTCCAGTTGTCTCCTTATAACAGTTCCCTTCCCCTTCGACAGCTTTCACTTTACTCCCTCTAGGGTAGACAATTGCTATTTATTTTTTTCAATGAGATATATACACAAATATACCCAATTCGAATTGTATAATTTTACATTTACAGTTGGTTAAATAATATGGTAATTTCTATGAAAAGTAAATTCAAGAAATCCTTTTGGAAATCAACATGGCATTTTGTGTCAAGAGTTATTGAGAGAAGGATCCAAGATGGCGGACTAGAGGGTGACTGCACCCCCAGTAGCTCCAGAACCCAGGAGTTAAGAAGGGGAGGCATTGAGAGACTCGGACTGAGATAGAGCCACGGGTGAGTCTGCCCACTGGGTAAATCTCCGCCCGGATGGCAGGCCCAGATAGAGGTGGCTTATCGGAGCCGGGCAGGGCAGCTAGAGTCTTCCACAGGCAGCCCTGCGCACTCCGGCGGTGGACCCCGCCCACACAGCCAGCTTCTCCAGGTTCTCGGAGCGGGCCCTCTAGTGAGAGCCTTTCTGACCAGAATAAGCTCCAAGTCCCGGAGCCAGCGCAGCGCAGCATACTCCGGTACGCAAGCAGCTTCAGGGACCAGGATAGGGAAGCCAGAGACTTCCCCAAATAGCCTGGACCCCTGCGGTGGGAGGTGCCTTTCAAGGCTAGCTTCTCGGACCAGACCGCCCAGTGAGAGGCTTTATACATAGAACCAGCCACAAGTCCCCGAACCAACGGAGAGCTTCGATCCGCAAGCAGCCTCTGGGATCAGGGCAGGGCAGCCAGAGACCTCTTCAGGCAGCTCTGCCCACTCCGGCCGCAGGCTCTTTCCACGGGGCGATCCAAGATGGCGGTCTAGAGGGTGACTGCATCCCCAGTCGCTCCAGAACCCAGGAGTTAAGAAGGGGAGGCATTGAGAGACTCGGACTGAAATAGAGCCACGGGTGAGTCTGCCCACTGGGTAAAGCTCGGCCCGGGTGGCAGGCACAGATAGGGGTGGCTTATCAGAGCAGGGCAGGGCAGCTAGAGTCTTCCCCAGGTAGCCTTCCACACTCCGGTGGTGGGCTCCTCCCACACGGCCAGCTGCACGGTGCAGGCCCCCAGTGAGAGCCTTTCCGCACAGAGCCAGCTCCAAACCCTGAAACCAGTAGGGGGCTAGGGGCAGCTTTCTTTGGATGCACTGCATTATCAAATTCCTCCAAGACATCAGGCTACTGAAGGCTGGGAGGTGATACACTGGAAATCTACTGGGACACTATAAGCCAATAGCAGAAATCTGCAATATCTCAGGGTCCCACTGACAGCTGACCAATATGAGAAAACAAGGGAAGAAAATGTCCCAAACAAACCTAGATACTACATCAATAAAACCCAATGACAGCACAGCAGAAGAAATGTCAGAAAGGGAGTTCAGAATGTACGTAATTAAAACGATCAGGGAAGCTAATGAGGAGATGAAAGAGCAAATGCAGGCATTAAATGATCACACCAATCAACAGTTAAAAGACCAAATACGGGAAACAAGAGATCATTTCAATAAAGAGTTAGAGATACTAAAAAAAAAAAGCAAACTGAAATACTTGAAATGAAGGAAACAATAAACCAAGTTAAAAACTCCATAGAAAGCATAACCAATAGGATAGAACACCTGAAAGACAGAACCTCAGACATTGAAGAGAAATTATTTAATCTTGAAAACAAAGTTGGCCAAACAGAAAAGATGGTAAGAAATCATGAACAGAATCTACAAGAATTATGGGATATCATGAAAAGGCCAAATTTAAGAATTACTGGGATTGAGGAAGGCTTAGAGAAACAAACCAAAGGAATGAACAATCTATTCAATGAAATAATATCAGAAAATTTCCCAAATCTGAAGAATGAAATGGAAAACCAAGTACAAGAGGCTTATAGAACTCCAAACATACAAAATTACAACAGACCCACACCAAGGCACATTATTATGAAAATACCTAACATACAAAATACAGAATTTTAAAGGCCGCGAGAGAAAAGAATCAAATTACATTCAGAGGGAAACCAATAAGAATATCAGCAGATTTTTCAATCCAGACCCTAAAAGCCAGAAGGGCCTGGAACAACATATACCAAGCCCTGAAAGAAAACGGATGCCAACCAAGAATCTTATACCCAGCAAAACTTACCTTCAAATTTGACGATGAAATAAGATCCTTCAATGATAAACAAAAGCTAAAGGAATTTACAAAAAGAAAGCCAGCATTACAGAACATTCTCAGCAAAATATTCCATGAGGAAGAGATGAAAAACAACGATGCAAATCAGCAACAGGAGGCACTAGCCTAAAGGAATAGCGAAATAAAGGAGAAACCAAATCATGTCAAAAACAAATATGAGTCAATTGACTGGAATACAAACCATATCACAATAATAACCCTGAATGTTAATGGCCTGAACTCATCAATCAAAAGACACAGACTGGCAGATTGGATTAAAAAGAAAAAAATCCAACAATATGCTGCCTGCAAGAGACTCATCTCATAGAAAGAGACACCCATAGACTAAAGGTGAAAGGATGGGGAAAAACATACCATGCACACGGAAACAGCAAAAAGCTGGAGTATCCATCCTCATTTCAGATAATGTGGACTTCAAACCAAAACTAGTCAGAAGGGATAAAGAAGGACATTACATGCTGCTTAAGGGAAGCATAAATCAGCAAGACATAACAATCATAAATATCTATGCCCCGAACATTGGCTCATCCACGTACGTCAAACAAATCCTTCTCAATTCCAGAAATCAAATAGACCACAACACAATAATACTAGGTGATTTTAACACACCTCTCTCACCACTGGATAGATCGTCCAAACAAAAATTGAATAAAGAAACTATAGATCTCAACAACACAATCAACAATTTAGACTTAACGGACATATATAGAATATACCATCCAACAAAGAACAAATACACTTTCTTCTCAGCAGCACATGGATCCTTCTCTAAAATAGACCATATTTTATGCCAAAAGCTACTGTTAGCAAATACAAGAAGATAGAGATACTACCTTGTACTCTATCAGATCATAATGGATTGAAATTAGAAATAAATGACAGAATAAAAAACAGAAACTTCTCCAATACCTGGAGATTAAATAATACACTATTATATGATGAATGAATAACAGAAGATATCAGGAGGGAAATAAAAAAATTCTTAGAAGTAAACGAGAACAAAGACACATCATATCAAAATCTTTGGGACACTATGAAAGCAGTACTTAGAGGAAGATTTATTTCATGGGGCACATTCAAAAAAAGAAGTAGAAATCAACAAATAAACGACTTAACACTACAGCTCAAAGCGCTAGAAAAAGAAGAGCAGACCAATACCAAAAGTAGTAGAAGACAGGAAATAGTTAAAATCAGAGCCGAAATCAACGAAATCGAAACAAAAGAAACAATACGAAAAATTAACAAAATAAATAGTTGGTTCTTTGAAAAAATAAATAAAATTGATAAACCCTTAGCCACACTAACAAAGAGAAAGAGGGAGAAAACTCAAATTACTAAAATTCGGAATGAACAGGGAAACATCACAACAGACACGAGTGAAATACAAAACATAATTAGAAGCTATTTCGAAAATCTATACTCCAACAAAACAGAAAACCTCGAAGACATCAACAAATTTCTAGAGATATATGAATTACCTAAACTGAACGAGGAGGACATACACAACTTAAATAAACCAATTTCAAGCAATGAAATAGAAGAGGTCATCAAAAGCCTACCAACAAAGAAAAGTTCGGGACCAGATGGGTTCTCAGCCGAGTTCTACAAAACCTTTAAAGAAGAGCTCATTCCAATACTCCTCAAACTATTCCATGAAATAGAAGAGGAGGGAACCCTACCAAACTCATTCTATGAAGCCAATATCACCCTGATACCTAAACCAGACAGAGACACACCAAGGAAAGAAAATTTCAGACCAATATCCTTAATGAACATCGACGCAAAAATTCTCAACAAAATTTTAGCAAATCGCATACAAATATATATTAAAAAGATAGTGCACCACGATCAAGTGGGTTTTATCTCAGGGATGCAAGGTTGGTTCAACATTCGGAAATCAATAAATGTCATTCACCATATCAACAGACTTAAAGTTAAGAATCACATGATTATTTCAATAGATGCAGGAAAAGCATTCGATAAAATACAGCATCCCTTCATGCTCAAAACACTAGAAAAAATTGGGGTAGTGGGAACATTCCTTAACATTATAAAGGCCATCTACGCTAAGCCCATGGCTAATATCATTCTAAATGGTGAAAAACTGAAAGCGTTCCCCCTAAAAACTAGAACAAGGCAGGGATGCCCTCTTTCACCACTTCTATTCAACATCGTCCTTGAGACTCTAGCCAGAGCAATTAGACAAACCAAAGAAATGAAAGGGAATCGAATAGGAAAAGAAGAACTCAAACTATCCCTGTTCGCTGATGACATGATTACATATTTAGAGGAACCAGGAAATTCCACCAGAAAACTTTTAGAACTCATAAGTGAATTCAGTAAAGTAGCAGGTTACAAGACCAATGCTCATAAATCCAATGCATTTTTATACATAAGTGATGAATCTTCAGAAAGAGAAATTAGGAAAACTACCCTATTCACAATAGCATCGAAAAAAATAAAATACTTGGGAATCAATCTCACAAAAGAGGTGAAAGACCTCTACAATGAGAACTACAGAACACTAAAGAAAGAAATTCAAGAAAACCTTAGAAGATGGAAAGATCTCCCATGTTCCTGGATAGGCAGAATTAATATTGTCAAAATGGCTATACTACCTAAAGTGATATACAGATTCAATGCAATTCCAATTAAAATCCCAATGATGTACCTTGCAGAAATAGAGCAAGCAATTATGAAATTCATCTGGAAGAATAAAAAACCTAGAATAGCTAAAGTAATCCTCAGTAGCAAGAGCGAAGCAGGGGGTATCACAATACCAGATCTTCAACTCTACTACAAAGCAATAGTAACAAAAACGGCATGGTATTGGTACCAAAATAGACAGGTAGATCAATGGTACAGAATAGAGGACATGGACACAAACCCAAATAAATACAATTTTCTCATACTAGACAAAGATTCCAAAAATATGCAATGGAGAAAAGATAGCCTCTTCAACAAATGGTGCTGGGAAAACTGGAAATCCATATGCAACAGAATGAAATTAAACCCCTATCTCTCACCCTACACAAAACTCAACTCAAAATGGATCAAGGACCTCGGAATCAGACCAGAGACCCTGCATCTTACAGAAGAAAAAGTAGGTCCAAATCTTCAACTTGTTGGCTTAGGATCAGACTTCCTTAACAGGACTCCCATAGCACAAGAAATAAAAGCAAGAATCAACAACTGGGATAGATTCAAACTAAAAAGCTTTCTCTCAGCAAAGGAAACTATCAGAAATGTGAAGAGAGAGCCTACAGAGTGGGAGAATATCTTTGCCTCTCATACTTCAGATAGAGCGCTAATTTCCAGAATCTATAAAGAACTCAAAAAACTCTACAAGAAGAATACAAATAATCCAATCAACAAATGGGCTAAGGAAATGAACAGAGACTTCACAGAAGAAGATGTACAAGTAAACAACAGGTATATGAAAAAATGTTCAACATCCCTAGTGATAAGGGAAATGCAAATCAAAACTACCCTAAGATTTCATCTCACCCCAATTAGAATGGCGATTATCAAGAATACAAGCAACAATAGGTGTTGGCAAGGATGTGGTGAAAAGGAACACTCATACATTGCTGGTGGGGTTGCAAATTAGTGCAGCCACTCTGGAAAGCAGTGTGGAGATTCCTCAGAAAGCTTGGAATGGAAACACCATTTGACCCAGCTATCCCACTCCTTGGCCTATAGCCAAAGGACTTAAAATCAGCATACTACAGAGATACAGCCACATCAATGTTCATTGCTGCTCAATTCACCATAGCCAGATTGTGGAACCAACCTAGATGCCCTTCAGTTGATGAATGGATAAAGAAACTGTGGCATATATATACAATGGAATATTACTCCGCAATGAAGAATGATAAAATTATGGCATTTACAGGCAAATGGATGAAATTGGAGAATATCATGCTAAGTGAGATAAGCCAATCTCAAAAAACTAAAGGACGAATGATCTCGCTGATAAGCGGATGAGGACATATAATGGGGGGTGGGAGGGGTTAGCATTAGGTTTAGGGTTAGGTTTAGGGTTAGGGATAAGGAGAGCGGTAAGAATGAAGGAAAGAAGGACTGTATAGAGGGAAAAGAGGGGTGGGAGGGGTGGGGGAGAAGGAAAAAAAAATAATCAAACATCATTGCCCTATGTAAACGTATGATTACACAAATGGTATGCCTTGACTCTATGTACAAATAGAGAAACAACATGTATCCCATTTGTATACAATAATTAAAAAAAAAGTTATTGAGAGGAATATTACTGAGCCGTAAAGAATGAAATTATGGTATTTGCCAGTAAATGGATGAAACCAGAAACTTATTATGCTAAGTGAAATAAGTCAATCCTCAAAAACCAAAGGCTGGATGTTATTTCTGATATGTGGATGCTAACACACTATAAAGGGAGTGGGGGGCAACAGAACTTCATTGGATTAGAGAAACAAAGGGAAGGGAGCAGGAATGGGAATAGCAAAGACAGTAGAATGAATCGGACTTAACTTTCCTATGTTCACATGAATATACAACCAGTGTAACCACATCATGTACAACCACAAGAATGGGAAATTTTACTCCATGTATATATAATATGTCCAACTATACTGTCATGTATGTCTAAAAAAAACCAAAAAATCCATTAAAAGAAGTGTATTCTTTCATTATTAATTTCTATTTGATAAATATTTTATAAGGAAATAATCCAACAAAGGCAAAGTGATATGCAGATAAAAAAATCACTCACTGACAGTTATCTTGACAGCAAAATAACTGAAAATATCAGCTATCCAATATTTAGAGAATGACAAATATTGACCAATGACACAATGAAATATTATTCCATCATTAAAAATCATTAACATTAAAGGGATTTTTAAATAAAAATGTTTTATGATATAATATTAATAAAACTTTAGAAAATAAAGGGTAGCTGGAAAGATGCAAATTTTGCTTAAAAATGTTAATTCTGCCACTCAGTAGCTGCATAATTTTGGACATCCTTCCCCAGCCCTCAATACTGGGGATTGAACCCAAGGTTTCAGACAGCACTCTATGAGTTACATGCCCAGCACTGGATGTATTCTTAAAACTCCCTGATACTCAGTTTCCTCATCTCTAAAATGGAGTAACAATATTTAATTCACAGGAGAGAATATTTGATTCTCTCCTACAAAAATCAAATGGTATCATAGTCATTGTAAAGTTTCTGGTCCACTAACTCAATGAATTCTCTTCCCTATTACTCAATTGATTCTCCTCATATAATTGCAACCATGAGTATATAAACAGCAGTTAATATCTAAAATGGTATTAGAGTTACAAGATTATGGTACTGCACCTAAAATTATCATGTATAGTAAATATCTTTATTGGAAATCTGTTGCATTTTTTGTCAGTTCTTTAAAAGTAAAACACCATTCCCTTGGTGTAACCATAACCTCTAATATAGCTTTAATTGTAAAAATCAGATTCAAGGGCTAGGGTACACATGTAGCTCAGTTGTAGAGAAAAGGCACAAGGCCCTAGGTTCAATCCCTAAGACCACCCACACCCCAACAAAAAAAATCACATTCAAAATAATTTCAATTGAGAGCTCTTTTCCAAACAAAACTGTTATCCACAAACGACAAACCAGAATTTACCTACACATACAAAAATAGAAAAAAATCAAGTTGGGAAAACAGGTGGAATACAAGCTGGCCCCTGTACTTTCACACCTAACACTTTATTAATATTTGAACAGTAAGTTGAGAGAGAAGAGAGACCATGATCCCAAAAAGTTTAAAAGTCACTTGAAATCAGGAGTTTTTTGTTCTATTCCTTTGGCAAGCATGCAAGAACTTTGCAACTATTCTGATCAGAAGGTGGATAGTTGCGCCTTTCATTTCAAGGACTAGGGAAGAGGAAGAAGACATTTTCCCCTGGCCCAACCTCTTACCTGTATGAAGTGGTGGTAAATATCTAAAGTTCTGGTGAAACAATGGAGTCTTCTTTGGGTGCTAAAATAAGAGCTAGACTGCCCAGGAGAACCTGTGTTTTAGTTAGCTTTGGCAGTAGGGGGTGGTGGGGGTGATGGGACCACAGTTTGAACTCAGGGGCTCTTGACCACTAAGCCATACCTCCAGTCCTATTTTATATTTTTATCTAGAAACAGTGTCTCACTGAATTGCTCAGCACCTCGCTTTTGCTGAGGTTGGCTTTGAACTTGTGATCCTCCTGCCTCAGCCTCCCAGGCTGCTGGGATTACAGGTTTAGTTAGTTTTTTGTAGCTATAACCAAAATACCCAACAAGAACAACTTAAAGGAAGAAAAGTTCATTTAAAGCTCTTGGTTTCAGAGGTTCAATCTATGGATAGCTGACTTCATTGTTCTGGACCCAAGGTGAGGCAGACCGTTAAGGATAAAGGGACCAGTGGAGGAAAGCTACTAGTTCATGGCAGTCTGGAAGCAGGGCTTGGGCAGGGAGGTGCCACAGGTAAGATGCACCCTTCAGGGCAATCCCCCAGTGATCTACCTCCTCCAGCCTACAGCTATCACCTAGTCAGTCCATTCAAACTAAGATGTACTGATTAGGTTACAGCTCTCATAATCTAATTGTTCCTCCGCTGAATATCCCTCTATCAACAGAGGACCTTTTGGGGCACACCTCATATCCAAACTGTAACAACCAGGTAGCAAAAGAACAGCAAAGACAGAGCTGGGGTGGGAGAAGATGGACCTGACAACATCATGGCCCTGGACAAGCAAATTCCAGGCTCATAACCAAGTTGGGGAATTCTAAAGTGACACCTTAAAGTCATCAAGGTAGAAAGAAAATTTCTGATTCTAAAGGACAAATGCTGCTACATAGCCTATGGCCCTTAGAACCCTATAGTCTTGCTTTTCCTTCAACTGCCAGAGCCAACAAGTACACTACCAAGACCTAAGATTGGTCACTGATATTGGAAAACTGTGGCTGGCACACAATGGGTAGTTTAAGGGTATCAGTGTAAAATTTGCAAAAGGACAAGTTACAGGGAAATTGAAGACTGACTATAATAAAACACAAGTGCTCATCTGATTTCATTCATGGAAATAGTATAACAACGAATGCACTGGTTTTCAAAACCAAGTCAGTCTCAATACTTTGACAATGTTCTGATAACTAAAATAAAACAGTTCAAACCTTGATGCTTGAAGATCAAGAGACTCTCCAGGACCTTAAAAGTTGCCTCCACATTCCTGAGTAATTTCAACTCATTAGTGATACAAGAGTTTTAAAAGAAAGCATACAGTTGGCTATTCTGGGCAGAGAGGACAGGAAAAAAAGACCTCTAAAATATGTCAGAAAATACATAAATTCAAGAAAAAAGAACTCCTCAATCACCTAAAATAGATACAAGACCACCAAGGATGTAAGGATATGTTTAAACAATTAAACTGTAAATAGCTTTATACAACATTACAATGCAAAGTAGAAGGAACTGTTTCCTACTGCTACAATATTTCCACAGTAAACAGAAGTTGGTTATTAGAATGCATTGTATATGTAGATGAGAACCACTGTATAATTACTTAACCCACTAGATTTGTACTAAGGGAACAAAGAAAACATATGTCTTTTGGTCAAATTGTTTACTGCAATCCAATACTAGATTAATTTAATAAATACTACTGAAAAAGAAAATTACAGGACTCAAGTAAAAAAACTATTATTTTAGAATACAATCAAAGAAAGTCTTATATTGGCAATTCGTGTCTAGGCAAAAATGTGTGACTCATTTAAAACTTTTAAATGATGGGCTTATGTAGAAAGGGGGAGGGGAATCTTGAAAACAGTAATTTATGTTCATGGTAATTAAAGATGATTTACTAAACATATAAACACCTAACTTAACCTAAGGGGGTGGGACAATTAAATGAAAGCCTTTTTACCTTCTCATTTAGCAGTTCAATAAAGCAGTAGTGCCTTGAGGGCTACATATAAACTAGAAAGGCAAAAACTATTTTTTTCCATCAGTCCCACCTTCATCTCTTTTTAGCCAAACACCCATAACAAAACTAAAGAAGCTCTCTGGAATCTTATTTTTAAAGTTTTAACTAAACAACTTAGACATATGAAATTAAAACAGATACAGAGGGATAGTAATATAAACCAGAATGAAGACACATCTGTCATTAATAACAAAGGAGAAAGGATAAGAGCTTTTATTTCTTCCAGCCAAAAATTCTAACCATCTGCACAGAAATCATCTACATGAATTGATCTTAGTTCTACCTCCGTAAGAACTTGCCTGACCAACTTAAGAGGGGTAAAAGCCATAAAAGAAGTGTAGTCAGTCAAGGGTTTAAAATCGTATTCGGGAGAAGAGAAAGTGAACAAAAGAGGAGTATTTTCTAAGAATTGTAAAATTACATAGATACATAAAAAATAAAAAGAAATAGTATCAAAATCAAACAATACAACTAGCATTTATTCCCAAAATTAAATGCTCTGTTTACTAAAATGAACTTTTTTTTAAGAAAAACAAACATTGAAAAGAAAAATAAAATTGAAGCTAAGTTATTGGCTAAAAGACAAACTTAACCTTAATATTACACACATCATTATGAGTGAAAACACTTTTAAAAAAAGAAAGAAGAAAAAAATTAAAATTGTATTTTAACAGCATCTACTTGGTCATTTCTAATCAAAAGATAGAGTGTAAAACTGTCTATTCATAAAGCATAAGGAAAAGAGGTATAAACCCATAAATTATAGTTTTATATGTGCTATGAATGACCCTTATTTTCTCTAAAGCACAAATTTGTTTGTTTTTTTTTACCTAAATTGCATATAATTCAACCAATTATAAGGGAATACTTTTTCTTATCAAGTAGATGACTACAAATTATATTTCAAATAGTGAGCTGGCATGTCTAGTTTCCCTCTGCTCTCACAAATAAAGGAATTTTGTTTAGGTGATTCTGTACTATGCATATTAAAATTATTGGCATAAAGATAAATTATTAAGAATCTACTTAAAAGGTTGTGTGTCTTTCCCTTAACATCATCCTTACTCTTCAAAAGACCACATGAAATAAAATAATGAATTCTCAATGATGTGTTTTCCTCTTTGCATTTTTCAAAGCCCAGCTTGGGTTGGGTGGCCACCTCCAGGTTTTACTAAAGGAACAGACAAGGTCACCCTTCCATTGTGAAATAAGTAAGCTGGATAATATCCCCTCACCAAAAATATGTTGAATAGGAAAGAGATAGTTGCACATAAAGAAATCAGTTTATTATTAGGACAAACAGGTGTAAGGGTAGCCCTACTTTCCTGTCAGCCCAACATATGCACATACATACACACCACAAGCACATGTTGACTGCACTGAAGTGTTTTAGAATTATCCCTTTATGGTAGAACAGAGCATACAAATATAACACTATGGGAACAATCAAGGAAGTAACTTCCTTAACAACAGAACTATTCATTAGTTATCTTAAAGTAAACTCCTTAACTAAATCATCCTGGTAGACCCATCTTGATTAGTCCAGCTTAAAAACATTTCACAGAGACAGAAAAAGATTACTGGTCACACTGACATTACAACATTCTAAAGCCAAAGTAAGGGGTACTCTACCACTGAGTTACAGTCCCAGTCTTTTTTATTTTTTATTTTGAGATAGGGTCTTGCTAAGTTGTGGGGAGTGTAGCCTCAAGCTTGCGATCTTCCTGTCTCAGCCTTCAGAAGTCACTGGGATTACAGGCATGAACTACCATGCCAGGTTTCTCTCTCTCTCTCTCTCTCTCTCTCTCTCTCTCTCTCTCTCTCTCTGTTGCTGGGGATTGAATGCAGGGCCTCACACATGCTAGGCAAGTGCTCTACCACTGAGTTACATCCCCTCTCACTGTTTTAATGTGTATATCTAAACATGAGATCAAGCTCTCCTCTTGTCTTACCCTCCAGAGTAGCTAGGACTACAGGGGCAAATGCCACCACACCCTGCGACATATTCACTTTTTAAAACTTCAAGGGTCTAAAGAAAAACAAGTCACCTATCACTCTCTGCAACTCAACTCTATACTCAGAAATCTGTCAACGATTTCATGGGCTATCTTCTATTTTTTTCCTATGCATATAATGTAGCCAAGCTGTTCAATACTGAAACCACTAACCACATGCTATTAAGCAATATTAAATTATTAAGATAATAAGTACTTGAAATGCAGCTAGTCCAAACGAAGATGTGCTCTAAAATATACACCAGATTTCAAAGACATAATACCAAAAAACTAATATATTTCAATTTTTCATATTGATTACATGTTGAAATAATATTGTTATTAGGTTAATTAAAGATATTATTAAAGTTGATTTCAAATGTTTCCTCTTATTTTTTTAACAAGACTATCAGAAAATTTTAAAATTACATATGTAGCTTATATATCCATTGGTCAGTGCTGGTAAAAAAGCTAATAGTATAGGTCCACAGCAGTGGTCCTCAAGTGGGGGGTGGTTCTGCTCCCCAGGGGACATCTGGCAATGTCTGGAGATATTTTTGGTTGTTATTGGTGGGAGGTGGAACTGGCATGGAGTGGAAAGACATTAGGGATGGTGCCAAATGCCCTGCAGTGCACAGGAGCCCCTCCCACTTCAAAGAATTATTTTCCCTAAAATGCCAATATTGCTGAGATTGAACACTCAAACTAGTAGAAATTTCTTTTCAAAATGTTTTAAATCAGTACAGTTATTTGAAGAAATGTGTGAAAACTTAATATTGCTGAATATCCCTATGTATAAATGATGTCAGTCACAGTCCCCTCACTTGCGCATATGAGAATTCTCACTGGGAGAGAAACCCCAGTGTTATTTTCCACTGAATGTAGAAATGCACTTATCAGTCCTTCATCATGAAAACAGACCCTAAGCTCAGTAATGTCTATTCTTTATTTCTAAGGTTATGCTCCTCTAAGTAACCCTTAGGTCTCATCTCAAAAAGACTACATATAGTATTTTTACTATAGAGGGTAAGGCAATAGGATTGCTTGATTACAGCTTTATTCTTGATATGTCTAATTTTCTTTTTGATCAATGGCAAATTTACAATTGTGTTACATACTGGATAACGTGGGTATTCTATACTTCGTGTTACTGGTATCTGATTTCAAATACAGTGTGACCAAATCATGAAGACTTTATCACATGGAGTCTTAGGTATGTTTGTTGCCTGCTATCAGCCAAGAATGGTAGAGACTTCTAGGTACTTCCCCAGTATCCACCCTTATCTTCCATATCAAAAAAATCCAAGTCTCAGATTAGTAAGATGTGCTATTTTAAAAATATCACTTACGATTTTCTTGCAGTTAGTACTATCCACATTCTATAATCCTGGCCAGTCACAAATAAGCGGAAGTCACTGTGTGGGTTTCGAAAAATGGTCCTTACCTAGATTCTTCTCTCCACATTTGGTTCTTTTCTCCCTACTTCTCACCTTGCAAGGAGATCCAATACCTAATATTAAAAGATCTATTGTGGTGATGAGGATGAAAGACAGTCTAAGAAAGACACTGCAGCAAAGTCACAACGTGGCCTCTATGAGTGTCTGTACTAGCCCTGGATTTGTTACTTCCAAACTTTCTATCGCATGAAAAAAATAAAACTGATTATTGGTTAAAAAGAA
This sequence comes from Sciurus carolinensis, assembly GCF_902686445.1. Taxonomy (NCBI): domain Eukaryota; kingdom Metazoa; phylum Chordata; class Mammalia; order Rodentia; family Sciuridae; genus Sciurus; species Sciurus carolinensis. The sequence goes on from NC_062215.1 coordinate 123,467,855, forward strand.
AAAGAAAAGACACAATCTATAATTTTTGTCTTTGTCTACCATGATGCTCAGCAGTAAGATTTATTCTCAACTTCAATATTTTATTGGTACAGTCTTATACTTATGCTCCTGGCTATTCACCTACCTCTTTCTCTTTAATTCTTACTTTTTATTGGCTCTCATCAGTTTCCTGGTTGTTTTAATGTCTGTCTTTTAAGAGTTATAAAATTCCTTTTAGAAATCAGCAGAGCAAAACAATAAATGAAATTGAAATTTCACACAAAAATAAGTCCACAGGCAAAAAATTTTCTCTATAAAAAGCAACTGGTGAATAGAAAGTACAGGCAGTATTCCCTCTTCCCAAAGTAACCACCACATCATACACACATATACACATATGTATATACCAACTTAGCTGAAAGAAATCAAATTGCATTTGAAATTTTGTTTTCTAAAATTATAACTAATTATACACTTTATATACAGTTAACAGTTTCATATAACAGAAACTTCCATATGTGTTTCTAAATTGGGAACAAAACTATCCCCTACCTCAGAAAGCAGAACTCTTGTTCCCAGCTTATAAAGTCATATTTCTAAGTACCTGAGAATCTTTAACAAGTGTAAGCTATAAACAGCTGTCACTAGATACCATGATATTGCCAAAGATGGCAGTCCTTCAGAGAATACATAAATGCCTTAGATTCCTGTTGAAATATAATTTCAAAACTTCTAAGGTCAAGCTCTACAAAGCAAAGAATTCAGTGAAATCAACAACCTCATCCTGTTCAAAGCTTTAAAAATCTAACAATAGGCTGGGCACGGTGGCACACGCCTCTGATATCAGCGGCTGGGGAGGCTGAGGCAGGAGGAGGCCAACTTCAAAGCCAGTCTCAGCAAAAATCGAGGTGCTAATAAGCAACTCAGTGAGACACTGTCTCTAAATAAAATACAAAATAGGGCTGGGGATGTGGAGCGGTGGTTGAGTGCCCCTGAGTTCAATCCCAAGTACCAAAACCAAAAAACAAAAAACACCTACAATAGGAAGTTATATTGGTCTAAAAATTGAGGAAAACAAGTCCTTCTGGGTCACTAAACCCTAGAGAAAAAAAATCATCTTAAAATAAGACACCTGTTTTTAGAGAAGTTACTGCATGTATAAATTTAAAAACTATTTGCTTCCCATAATATGGCAGCTATTTCCCTATTTTGTATTAAACCTTTGACAAACATCTGAGGAGAATCAATTTGTAAAAGATAAAAGAAAAGTCAATTATTAAGTCATATGCCTTTTTCATAAAGTCTTTCAAATTTACTTTTTTCCTCTACTCTCACTGACAGTTTTTCGAACTACCGCTCTTATTACTTCCTCCATGAAATACTTCAAAAACCTGCCTTTTCTGCCCCAAACTTCTTCCCACTCAAATCCACTGCATGTGTGATATGTAGTTGCTTCTAACAACTTCAACTTTGTAAACATAATTCTGAATACCAACCTCAAAAAAGGATAAATATCCAAGTTTCTGACAATGAAATTATAAATTATCACTACCAATATAAACAATAATAGGGATGAATCTCAGATATTATGTTGAAACAAAGGAGGAGGCACAGAAGAATATAGAACATATGACCTCATTTATGTAAAGTTTAAGAACAAACAAAACTAACTGAATATAGTATAAGTCAGAATAGTGATTACCCTGGGAAGGTGACAGAAATGTTCTGTATCTTCATATACCTGGTGCATAAACCTGTGTATAAATGCATCCAGATGTACACTTTAATAAATCTGCACATTTTTTCACCATTCTAATATATTTTATATCTCAATAAAAATATAGGAAAATACACTAGAAGAAACAATTGGTAATACTTGAACTTTGGAGAGTAAGAACTTTCAAGCACAAAAGGAGAAGAAATCAAAGGAAAAGACTGAAAAATATTTTCAACAGATAATAAATATAATCAATATGTGCCCATGTATCTATACTGCACGAAGAAAGTCTAGAAAAAGGATCACCAAACTAAGAGCTTGTGGCCTATTTTTGTATGATCCTATAGCAAAGAATGATTTTTACATTTTTAAAACGTTATAAACACATATATACACATAAAAACACATACACAAAACATTCCACAGAGCAAAATATTTACCATCTGGCCCATTAAAGAAAATGTTTCCCAACACTTATTCCAGAAGAAAACAAAGGAAACTAATAAACACCATCACTTATGAAAGTAAAATAGAAGAATCAGAATGCGAGCAGGAACAATGTTTCTCAACATATACCCCAATATTGTATCAGATACATTTCTGAACCTAATTTTATCTATTCGAATGTGTGATATATCTAAAATTATCAAAAAAAAAATAATTAATTAATAAAAAATTAATACCAACACAGATGGAGAGCATGTTTGGATGTATCTGATAGAATTCTAAATGTATATTATATACCCTTTCACTTTGTGAGTCTACTACTAGACATGTCTCTTAGAGAAATAACCAGAGTTATACAAAAAAAGAGGTCTATAGACAAATATTCATTAGTTATATCATCTGTAATTTTTTAAAGTCTTCAATAATATATGTCCACAAATAGGAAGCATTTCAATAAGTTCTATACTATGGACAATGATGTATTATTTAAATTACAAGGAAGCTAAAGTAAGTCACAAAAAGACAAATTGTTTGAGTCTACTTACAATTGTTTGAGTCAGATTCATGAAAACAGACAGCAAAATGGTATTTACCAGGACTGACAGAGGAAGGGAAGGGGAATTACTGTTTAAAGGGTACACGGCTTCAGTTTGGGATGATGAAAAACTTCTACAAATGAATGATCATGATGACTGCACAACCATTTGCATGGATGTACTTACCACCATTCAACATTACATGTAAAGAGGTTAAATTGATAAAAATTTTGTTATGTATATGTTACTACAATTTTTTTAAATCTAAGAAGTGAGAAAAGAAAATCTGTTGAAATTTAAATTCTATAGGCTGGAGTTGTGGCTCAGTGGTAGAGCACTTGCCTAGCAAGTGTGAGGCACTGGGTCTGATACTCAGCACTACATATAAAAAAATAAAGGTCTATCCACAACTAAAAAATATTAAAAAAAATAAAATCTATATTCACAAATACAAACTAATATAGTAGCATTTAAAACAATAAGGTAGTCTATAAGCACTGATAGAGAATTTCTTAAACTTCAAAATAATTCTGTAGTATAACTATCTCCATTTTACATGAGAAAATTGAGGTTCAGAGGTATAGTATTACTTTTTCATAGTTATGGGAACTGATAGTTTTATCCTTAGGTTTGATTGTAACACCCATACACATTCCACTTTAAGGACCAGTTTGAAAATATAAAAAATAATTGTATTGTGGTAACATGATTAGATTTTTTTCCCCATTATTATCTTTAATGTCACTTAAATAGTTACTTTTTTTTTTGGGGGGGGTGGTACTGGAGATTGAACCCAAACCTTCACTGGACTATATCCTCAGCTACTGAACAGGTTAACTATCTTCTAAGAGATTACTTTGAAAAATATATACCGACCAGTGGTGGTGGCACACACCTGTAATTCCAGCAGGTCAGGAAGCTGAGGCAGGAGGATGAGTTCAAAGCCACTCTAAGCAACTGAGAAAACCCAGTCTCAAAATAAAAATAAAAAAGGGCCAGGGATGTTGCTCAGTGGTTAAGTACTCCTGGGTTCAATCCCTGGTACAAAAAAAAAAAAAAAAAAAAAGGAGAAAGAGAGAAAGAAATAAAAGGAAAAAAAATATATATATACACACACATATATCCTAAACATCACGATACACTTGAATTTCTGCTTCAAAGTGAATAAAGGTTTAGGCAATTTTTTTATTTTAAAATTTACGCAGTTCATATAAAAAAATAAACTGAAGAAATGAGGATAATTAATTCAAAAAAATTTTTAAACGAACATGGTATTCAGCTTTTTAAAACAATGTCATGATAGTAAAATCTTCCATAATAATAATACATGGTAAGTATAACATACGTTAATTTTGTTTTCAAAAGTAATTTAATCCATTAAATAATTTTTAGAATATTAATTTCCAGTGTTTTTATAAATACCAGGAAAAATATTTGTTTACCAGGGCCTTTCACATCAACACAAAGGCTCTACCACTTACACCACCAGCACTAGTATGAGTTCTAAAAGACTCAGTATCTTCTGAGGTGAATAGAGATAAAGCAAATTGAAAAGGATACATTCTAAATGCAAGAAATTCATCAAAATCCTTTACTGACTTTCTACTTGACAGAATTATAAAATCTCATGTGTTTCATTCAGCAATAAAAATAACTGGGAAAAAATTCTACCTAGATAGTACCTATAGGATCATGCAAACATTGCATTTAACCAAATTTTCCCAACTTATGCACCATGGAGCTCTGGCATAGGTATCAGGAGTCCAGGTAGAGAGTAAAATGGTGATTACAGAGACTAGGGTTGAAGGGAATGGAGATATGATAGTCGATCTCACTGAAATTGAAGAAATATGGGGTGTGTTTGTTATGTTTTAGTTCTATTACACTGCATGGTAAATATAATTAATAATATTATACATTTCAAAACTGCTACAAGAGTAAATTTCAAATGTCCTCCCCACAAAAACTGTTAAATATTTGAGGTGATGCAATATGTTATCTAGCCTAATTTCATTATTCTACATTATATTCACAAATCATATTACTTTATCACATAAATTTAGTCATAAATTATCAATTTATAGTAAGAGAAATAAGTAAATAAATAAATGCGAGCAAGTTACTTTAATCCTTAGAAAATTACCTACCTTTTTTCATGCATTGTCAGTTTTACCTTAAACACTATTTCTTCCAGAGGTTAGACAACAGAGTAGCAGTTAATGCTATGCACACAGAAAGAGTGTGGCAGAGAGGATGGAAGTCATACAAAGTTGGTTTAATCACAGGCACTACCATCTCTGAGCTATGGAACTTGGACAAATCATTTTCCCTATCAAAGCTTTGGTTCTGTCATCTAAAACAGGGATAATAGTAAGGCCTACATACCTCAATGGGCTTCTACAATCAAATCCTAACAATACGAAAAAGTACTAACTAAGAAAGCAAAATGGTATAAAATCATTATTACTATTATAATTGCACCTAGTTATTTGGTAAGCTTTTTGGTAAGTCTAGGGTATTTATATCTTAACATAAGATCCTGTCTCTCAAATTGGGGATTTCATTCTGCTGGAAGAAAAGAAGAAAGTAATGCATGAAATTCCAGAACTTTTGCTTAAAATTAAGTGTGTGAAACTACACCATTTAGCAAAAGCCCTGATGTTCCTCATGTCTTATGGTGAAGGTTCTTGGGTGGAAAGTTTAACAAACGCAGGAATCTTACCCTTTTCATTACATTTTATAATTTCCAGGCATTTTACATGTTTTAGAAAGAGATAACTATTAGTTCAAGATTTAGTCTGATTTAAGACAAAATTTTAAAAGGGTGAACTTTGGGAGGAAAAAAAAAAAAAAAAGCAACAGAGTTCTTTGAATACAACTAACCCAAAAACTTAAAATCCAAAATCCTCCAAAATCTTAAAATTTTTTGAGTACTGACATGACACCACAAAGAAAACTCACATTTGACTTCATGTGACAGACTAAAAATATTGTATAAAATTACCATCAGGATATGCCAATAAGGCATATATGATACATAAATCAATTCTATGCTAAGGCTTGGGACCCATCATCAAATATCTCATTAGGTATATATAAATACTCCAAAATCTGCAAAAATACAAAATCTAAACTACTTGTTATCTCAAACATTTCAGATAAGGGATATTCAACCTGTATTTCCAAAAAAAAAAAAAAAAAGTGAAAAGAACATTCTGATATTTAAAAACAACGAAGGGCTGGGGTCTAAGAAAATTTTGTTCAGTAGGAAAGCATTTGCCTATAGGCTCAATCTCTAACACACTGGGGTTGAGGGTGCGGGGGAAGTTACCTCCTTCTCAGATTCAGAAACATGTCTGCTGAAAGGGCCTAGAGAATCTGTTAATAATACCATTAGATTTCATCTGTAAATACTTTTTAAAAACAAAATAAAAAATATACTTTTCTATTATTTCATTTATGTATCATTCTCAAAAAGATAAAAACACAGTGACAGAAGAGCAGTTGCCAGGTTTAAGGGTAGGGAGAGAGTGACTACAAAGTGATGACATAGGGAGTTTTTTGGGATAATGAAAGTAATTGTTATGGTAGTCTCACCAATCTATACATATGTTAAAAATCACAGACCTGTGCAGCAAAAATGTACAATTAATGGATGACAATTTATAAAAATAACATGTATATTTCTGAACTTAAACAAATGACATTTGTTTGTGGTGCTGGTGATCAAATTCATATCCTTATACATGCTAAATACAAATATACATATGATATATGTATTTTGGGGGTGGGCGTATAAGAGATTGAACTCAGGAGTACTCAACCACTAAGCCACATCCCCAGTCCTATTTTGTATTTTATTTAGAGACAGGACTTCACTGAGTTGCTTAGCATCTTTTCCTTGCTTTTCCTGAGGCTGGCTTTGAACTTAAAATCCTCTTGCCTCAGCCTCCCAGGCTGCTGGGATTACAGGCCTGTGCCACTGTGCCCAGCCGTCATATGATATTATTAAAAAATGTTTTGCTGAAAAATTTACTAATAAATTTTTCAATAAATAATATTATTTTGAAATCAAGTTTAAAGAATTGTCTAGCTGACTAAAAAGGACCAATAAAAATAAATAAATTAAATTAAATTGCTTAAAAAAAAAGAATTCTCTAGCTGAAAAATTCTGTGCTTAACCAGATTAAGGTATGACAAAAACAGATACTTTCATTGTAATTGCACCACAATGCAAGGTTCTTCACAAAATCTCAAGACTAAAAAAAAGTCAGGATTAATTTTTATTTTTAAATCAAAACAAACAGCTATACTAACTTGCTAATTATTATCTAGAATCATTTCTGATATAAATACTCCTGAAACTCTCAAGATAAGCAGACAGTAAAATTAAAACTCCCCTGGGAGGAAAACTATAAAAAAAGGTTTTGTTCTCCTATTTCTCACACTTTTTGCTTTATTGAAGTGAAACTAACATATAAGAATATGTACAAAATATACATAACTTGATATACATATGTAATTGTAAAACTATTACCAAAATCAAGATTATAAACATATTTATCACTCTTAAGAGTTTCTTTGTGGACGCCCACACTGAGGTCGGGCACCATCGCTGCGCCTGCCTGCCTGCCCCCCTACTGCTGAGGGACACTGCACTTGCCTCTGTGCTGACTCAGCGCTCCTCGGCTGGGGCTCCCCAGCTTCTTTGGAGGCTGCTGCAGGCATTTCGAATTATTCCTGAGGGCGTGGCCATCATCATCAGAAGGGCGGCTCCCTTCCTGAGACACCTACAGGAGACTGGAGGCCCTCTGACAGGACTCAGGATTCAAGAAGAAGAGGTATTGAGAGACTAGGGACCAACTCAGAGCTGCCTTGTGAGTCTCTCCCACTGGGCGAGGCTCCCTGGAAGGGGCAGTAGTCCCGGAATGCAGGGAACTTCATGAAGTAGAGTTGCCCAGTGAGACTCCCCCGCTGGAGCCATGACCTCGGACAACTGGGAGCATTGTAGAGGAGGACTGCCCAGCGAGAGGGTCCCAGGCGCAAGTGGCAGGACCACATTGCAGGCAGCTTCTCGGAGGAGGGCCATCCACCCAGAGGCTTCAGTGCAGGGAGAGGCTCCCTGGCCCAAGGGGTAGGTCTGGTCCCCAGGGAACGTCGCAGAGGAGGGCCGCTCAGCGAGAGAATCCCTTGCAGGGCCAGGCTCCCCAGCCCAGGCAGTAGTTCCGGACCCCAGGGAAGGTCTCAAAGGAGGGCTGCACAGCAAGAGACTCACTCACAGGGCGAGGCTCCCTGACCCAGGAGGTAGGTCCAGACCCCTGGGAATGTTGCAGAGGAGGGCTGCTGAGCCCAGGTGGTAGTTCTGGACTGATGGGAACTTGTCAGAAGAGCGCTGCCCAGCCAGACTTCCCTACCAGGTGAGTCTTCCCCACCGAGCGAAGCTTTCCCACCAGGGTGGTAGAACCAGAGCCACAGGCCCAGACCAGCCATGCCCCAGCCCGCAGTCTAGTCTCCCTTTGGCTGACCATAGGTCAACAAGTGGAGGCACTTCTGCCCACTAGCAGGAAATACACCCCACCTGAAGGCCACCACCCCTAGAGGGGCAGCTTCCTTGTGGAGCACTGCATTATTAAGTTCCTCCAAGACTTCAGGTTACTGAAGGCTAAGAGGTGAGTTATTGGAAATCTACAGGGACACTATAAGTCAATACAGGGAATCTGCAGTATCTCAGTTTCACTACTAGAGGGGTAGAAAACTGAGCAATATGAGAAAACAAGGGAAGAAAATGTCCCAAACAAACCTAGATGCTACAGCAATAAAATCCAATGACAGCATGGCAGAAGAAATGTCAAAAAGGGAGTTCAAAATGTACATAATTAAAATGATCAGAGAAGCAAACAATGAGATGAAAGAGCAAATGCAGGCTTTGAATGAACTGCACCACTCAACAGTTAAAAGAGCAAATGCGGGAAGCAAAAGATCATTTAAATAAAGAGTTACAGATACTGAAAAAAAAAAAAAAAACCAAACAGAAATCCTTGAAATGAAGTAAACAATAAATCAAATTAAAAACTCCATAGAAAGCATTACCAATTGAATAGAACACCTGGAAGACAGAACCTCAGACATTGAAGACAAAATATTTAATCTTGAAAACAAAGTTACCAAACAGAGAAGATGGTAAGAAATCATGAACAGAATCTATAAGAATTATGGGATAGCATGAAAAGGCTAAATTTAAGAATTACTAGGATTGAGGAAGGCACAGAGAAACAAACCAAAGGAATGAACAATCTGTTCAATGAAATAATATCAGAAAATTTCCCAAATCTCAAGAATGAAATGGAAAATCAAGTACAAGAGACTTATAGGACTCCAAATATACAAAATTACAACAGACCCACACCAAGGCACATTATAATGAAAATACCCAACATAAAAATAAAGACAGGATTTTAAAGGCTGCGAGAGAAAAAAAAAATCAAATTACATTCAGGGGAAAATCAATACAGATATCAGCAGATTTTTCAACCCAGACCCTAAAAGTTAGAAGGGCCTGGAACAACATTTTTCAAGTTCTGAAAGAAAACGGATGCCAACCGAGAATCTTTTTTTTTTTTTTGGCAGTGCTGGGGATTGAGCTCAGGGCCTGTGCTTATAAGGCATGCACTTTACCAACTGAGCTATCTCTCCAGCTCCCAACCAAGAATCTTATACCCAGCAAAACTAACCTTCAAATTTGATGACAAAATAAAATCCTTCCATGATAAACAAAAGCTAAAAGAATTTATAAAAAGAAAACTGGCACTACAGAACATTCTTAGCAAAATATTCCAAGAGGAAGAGATGAAAAACAACGATGTAAATCAGCAAAGGAAAGAACTACCCTAAAGGAATAGCCAAATAAAGGAGAAAACAAGTTGTGTCAAAAAAACAAAAATGAGCCAAATGACCGGGAATACAAATCATATCTCAATAATAACCCTGAATGTTAATGGCCTGAACTCATCAATCAAAAGACACAGACTGGCAGATTGGATTAAAAAGAAAGATCAAACAATATGCTGCTTCCTGCAAGAGACTCATCTCATAGAAAGAGATACCCACAGACTAAAGGTGAAAGGATGGGGAAAAACATACCATGCACATGGACTCAGCAAAAAAGCCAGAGTACCCATCCTCATTTCAGATAATGTGGACTTCAAGCCAAAGTCAGTCAGAAGGGATAAAGAAGGGCATTTCATACTGCTTAAGGGAAGCATAAATCAATAAGACATAACAATCATAAATAACTATGCCCCAAACAGTGGCTCATTCATGTACGTCAAACAAATCCTTCTCAATTCCAGGGATCAAATAGACCACAACACAATAATACCAGGTTTTTAACACACCTCTCTCACCACTGGACAGATCTTCCAAACAAAAATTGAACAAAGAAACCATAGATCTCAATAGCACAATCAATAATTTATACTTGACATATATAGAATATACCATCCAACCAAGAGCGAATACACTTTCTTCTCAGCAGCACATGGATCCTTCTCTAAAACAGACCATATATTATGCCACAAAGCTACTTTTAGCAAATATAAGAAGATAGAGATACTACCTTGTATTCTATCAGATCATAATGGATTGAAATAAGAAATAAATGACAGAATAAAAAACGGAAATTACTCCAAGACCTGGAGATTAAATAATATGCTATTGAATGATGAATGGATAACAGAAGACGTCAGGGGGAAAATAAAAAAATTCTTAGAGGTAAACAAGAACAAAGATAAATCATCAAAATCTCTGGGACACTATGAAAGCAGTACTTAGAGGAAAATTTATTTCATGGAGCGCATTCAATAAAAGAAGAAAAAAAAACAACAAATAAACAACCTAACACTACAGCTCAAAGCCCTAGAAAAGAAGAACAGAGCAATGCCAAAAGTAGTAGAAGACAGGAAATAGTTAAAATCAAGAGCTGAAATCAATGAAATTGAAACAAAAGAAATAATCAAAAAATTGACAAAATAAATAGTTGGTTCTTTGAAAAAATAAACAAAATTGATAAACCCTTAGTCACACTAACAAGAGAAGGAGAGAGAAAACTCAAATTACTAAAATTCGGAATGAACAAGGAAATATCACAACAGACATGATTGAAATACAAAACATAATTAGAAGCTATTTTGAAAATCTATACTCCAACAAAATAGAAAATCTCAAAGACATCAACAGGTTTCTAGAGACATATGAATTACCTAAACTGAACCAGGAGGACATACACAATTTAAATAGATCAATTTCAAGCAATGAAATTGAAGAGGTCATCAAAAGCCTACCAACAAAGAAAAGTTCGGGACCAGATGGGTTCTCAGCCGAGTTCTACAAAACCTTTAAAGAAGAGCTCATTCCAATACTCCTCAAAGTATCCCATGAAATAGAAGAGGGGGGAACCCTTCCAAACTCATTCTATGAAGCCAATATCACCCTGATACCTAAACCAGACAGAGACACATCGAAGAAAGAAAATTTCAGACCAATATCCTTAATGAACATCAACGCAAAAATTCTCAACAAAATTTTAGCAAATCACATACAAAAATATATTAAAAAGATAGTGCACCACAATCAAGTGGGTTTTATCCCAGAGATGCAAGGGTTGGTTCAACATCCAGAAATCAATAAATGTTATTCACCATATCAACAGACTTAAAGTCAAGAATCACATGATTAGTTCGATAGATGCAGAAAAAGCATTTGATAAAATACAGCATCCCTTCATGCTCAAAACACTAGAAAAAATAGGGATAGTGGGAACATTCCTTAACATTGTAAAGGCTAGCTATGCTAAGCCCATAGCTAATATCATTCTAAAAGGTGGAAAACTGAAAGCATTCCCCCTAAAATCTGGAACAAGGCAGGGATGACCTCTTTCACCACTTCTATTCAACAATGTCCTTGAAACTCTAGCCAGAGCACTTAGGCAGACTAAAGAAATTAAAGGGATACGAATAGGAAAAGAAGAACTCAAACTATCCCTATTTGCTGATGACATGATTATATATTTAGAACAACTGGAAAATTCCACCAGAAAACTTTTAGAACTCACAAGTGAATGCAGTAAAGTAGCAAAATATGAGATCAACGCTCATAAATCTAATGCATTTTTATACATAAGTGATGAATCCTCAGAAAGAGAAATTAGGAAAACTACCCCATTCACAATAGCCTCAAAAAAAAAAAAAATACTTGGGAATCAATCTAACAAAAGAGGTGAAAGACCTCTACAATGAGAACTACAGAACACTGAAGAAAGAAATTCAAGAAAACCTTAGAAGATGGAAAGATCTCCCATGTTCTTGGATAGGAAGAATTAATATTGTCAAAATGGCCATACTACCTAAAGTGCTATACAGATTCAATGCAATTCCAATTAAAATCCCAATGACATACCTCACAGAAATAGAGCAAGCAATCATGAAATTCATCTGGAAGAATAAGAAACCCAGAATAGCTAAAGCAATCCTTAGCAGGAAGAATGAAACGGGGTATCGCAATACCGCAACTTCAACTATACTACAAAGCGATAGTAACAAAAACGGCATGGTACTGGCACTAGACAGATAGATCAATGGTACAGAATAGAGGACACGGACACAAACCCAAATGAGTACAGTTTTCTCATACTAGACAAAGGTGCCAAAAACATGCAATGGAGAAAAGATAGTCTCTTCAACAAATGGTGTTGGGAAAACTGGAAATCCATATGCAGCAGAATGTAACTAAACCCTATCTCTCACCCTGCATAAAACTCAACTCAAAGTGGACCAAGGACCTTGGACTCAGACCAGAGACCCTGCATCTTATAGAAGAAAAAGTAGGTCCAAATCTTCAACATGTCAGCTTAGGATCAAACTTCCTTAACATGACTCCCATAGCACAAGAAATAAAAGCAAGAATCAACAACTGGGATAGATTCAAACTAAAAAGCTTTCTTTCAGCAAAGGAAACTATCAGTAATGGGAAGAGAGACCCTACAGAGTGGGAGAAAATTTTTGCCACACATACTTCAGATAGAGCACTAATTTCCAGAATCTATAAAGAACTCAAAAAACTCTACAAGAAGAATACAAATAATCCAATCAACAAATGGGCTAAGGAAATGAACAGACACTTCACAGAAGAAGATCTACAAGCAATCAAAGAAATGCAAATCAAAACTACCCTAAGATTCCATCTCACCCCAATTAGAATGGCAATTATCAAGAATACAAGCAATAATAGGTGTTGGTGAGGATGTGGAGAAAAAGGTACAGTCATACATTGCTGGTGGGGTTGCAAAGTAGTGCAGCCACTCTGGAAAGCAGTGTGGAGATTCCTTAGAAAACTTGGAATGGAACCACCATTTGACCCAGCTATCCCATTCCTTGGCCTATACCCAAAGGACTTAAAATCAGCATACTACAGAGATGCAGCCACATCAATGTTCATAGCTGCTCAATTCACAATAGCCAGATTGTGGAACCAACCTAGATGCCCCTCAATTGATGAATGGATAAAGAAACTGTGGTATATATATACAATGGAATATTACTCAGCCATAAAGAATAATAAAATTATGGCATTTGCAGGCAAATGGATGAAATTGGAGACTATCATGCTGAGATAAGCCAATCTCAAAAAACCAAAGGACGAATGATCTTATAGATAAGCGGATGATGATACATTATGGGGGGTGGGAGGGAGGCAAGAATGGAGGAAGGAGGGACTGTATAGAGGGAAAAGAGGGGTAGGAGAGGAGGGGGGAGGAAAAAATAACAGAATGAATCAAACACCATTACCCTATGTAAATGTAGGATTATATAAATGGTATGCCTCCACTTCATGTACAAACAGAGAAAAAAGTTGTACCCCATTTGTTTGCGATAAAAAAAGATTTTTTAAAAAAAAGTTTCCTCGTGCCCCTTTATAAGCCCTCCCTCCCCTTCTCCCTACTCCCCACTACAGGGCTGTAGGTGTAGCTCAGTGATAGAGCACTTGCTGAGCACACACACAACATCCTGGATTCAATACACACAAAAAGAAAAAAGAAAATTTCAAAATACGTTTACAATCTACATACAGTTAGTTCCTCAAAGAAACACTTCTCAACAACTTTAATCCAGAACAGAGAATAAAATTCAGTTACAATATCAGAATAGTAAATGCTCACTATGGAATAAGTCTTCACAAGTGGAGATGATATAAGTAACACTAAAAATCATAAATTAACCCATGACTCATCTTTTTTTTTTTTTAATTTTGTTTTTACAGACTGCATTTTGATTCACTGTATACAAGTGGGGGTACATCATTTAGTTTCTATGGTTGTACACAATATAGATTCATACCATTTGTGTAATCATACATGTACATAGGATAATGATGTCTGTCTTGTACAGCAAAGCAATCTTCAACTAATCAGTCATTTCTAATTTTATTTAAGCAATAATGGAAAGAAAACACTGAGGTTAAGGATATCAATGAATGAATAAACAACTGTACTTACGTGTTAGATGAAAGATCCCATCACAGGCACTAATATGAGATAAAAAGGCATTTCCCAGGCCCTGCCCATTGTGAGCTCCTTTCACAAGGCCAGCAATATCTACTACATTTAGAAAGGCAGGAATTTTGCTGAAATACAAAAGATGATTTCATTATAAAACAATCATAAGAACCTGTTTATGAACCAAATTAATTCCCCATACATTTCACAAATTCTTTCCTTTACAGAACAATGTTTACAAGGTATTCGATAATGATTTGATAAATAAATATCCCTCCCACAAAAAAATAAGAAATGATCTTTTAATACATGAGACTTTCTTACCTAGGAAAATAAGAGAGAAAATGAAAGCAGAATAGATTTTTTTATTGTATCACTTGAGATTAATTATTGGTAATTTTACCAAAAGTTCTATTGGTATATGCATACACACACACACAAAAGTAATGGAGCATGCTTCAAGAGTATACTCAAACAAGGCAAGGCTCATCATAAAATGAGTCAACTTACATGGTGTCAGGCAGTGAACTAAGAATTTGACATGGATTATCTCATTTTGAAGTTGAAAACAACTCTATAAAGTAAGTGCCATTATTAAACCCACTTGCAGTTAAGAAATTTATAGTATATAGGATCACTCAACTAGTAGTGACAAACAGGCTGAGTTTGCATTTAATTACCACATAGATTATATAGCCAAAAAAGGCATGTAATGATGAGAACCAGTTATCAGAATTATAATGAACTAGTTAATAACAACAACAGAATTAGATGTATATACAAAATAATCTTTGCTTTGTCAAGTTAAGGCACAGTTAACACAAGGTAGAACCAAATTAGGAAAATCAGTTAACCATTTAAAAATGGAGATTTAAGCATATGAGCAAATAAAGGCTACTTTCAATGTCATATGACAAAGGTGTAATGTCAACTTCATTCCCTGATAAACTATAACATAAAATTTCCACAAAAGACATCCCTATTATATACATGAAAAACAAATCCTTTCAAATTAATTGTCCTATAAAAATTATTACAAATTGAAATTACTTGATAATTGTTATCAGCAAATTGACTGAAAATATAAAAATATGGTTAGCTTTTTGTAGCTGGATATTGTGCTTGCCTTCCCAGCATCTACTGCCCCTTCTCTTGATAACTATACTGATTTTCATCTGGATGGCTATAACTCTTTCCCAATGTAGTCCAGAGCTTTGGAGACGCTTGCTATAACCCTAATACTAGAAGCATATAGTGCAGGCCTATTGTAAATCATTTAATCTCGTTCCTAGACAAAACAAATGATTTTAGAACCTTCTCCTTGGTCTATTTTCCTCACAAGACTTGTGGAGAGGTTTGTTGTGAGAAATTAGGGAGGTTCTTCAACAGATGTTCATCAGTCTCCAGAGAGCTTCTACAAGAAATTCCTTCTTTCACTCTTAACATAAGTGAGAGAATATACAGCTCCAAGAGCTGAGAGACATCTTGTGACAACAGAGAAGGCAACCTCATGATTGAGCTGATGAAGAAAGTATGGAGGAGAAGGGAAAGAAGTGAAGTCTTATGAGTTTTATGTCATACTACCTGTTACTAATTCAATAAATAATATGTTCAAGAGCAACCAAACTCATCTTAAATGACAAAATTTCTAACAACTAAAACCACCAAGGAAGTGTAGTAGCATGCATATGGGTGGAAAGGCATTGGATTTGAAGTGAAAAGTCCTGAATTTTATTCCTAGTTGATGTTAACTTTTAAGGGAGCCTGGGGGCAAATCATTTGATCTTTCTGGGTTTCAAGTTTCTTTTTATGAGGAAGCTAGACAAGAAGATCTCTAACTCTGAGATTCTATTTTCTAATAAAAATTTGTTTCTTAAGCCAAATGCACTGGCACACTCCTATAATTCCAGCACTCCAGAGACAGAGACAGGAGATTGCAAGTTCAAGGCCAGCCTCTGCAACTTAGCAAGACCCTGTCTCAAAATAAAAAATAAAATGGGCTAGGAACATGCCTCAATGCTGAAGTGTCCCTGGGTTCAATACACAGGGAAAGAAAGGGGCAGAGGGAGGGGAAGGAAGGAGGGAAGGAAGGAAGAAAGGGAGGGAGGAGGAAAAGTTTGTTTCTTTATTCTGTCTCTTGACTTAGAATCAGGATAAAAGTTAAAACTACTCGCACGATATCTCAAATTCAAGGATTTCTGATATATTATTCCAATGATCTCATGACTGAGAAAAATAACATTTTAGATTTTGTGAAATTCTAAGACTAAAATAATGTTTAAAATATTTTAACTACTAGACTGTAATCAACAAAATACTAAAACATTTATAAATTTTTCTTCAATAGAAAAAGACTAAATGATATTTCTAAGTAGAAACTTTCTTTTATTTAAAACAAAAAACAAGCAAACAAACTAAAAACATGAGGGCCTGCTACATAACAGAGAAGTCTGGGGTAGCAAGAAGAAATACAATGAACTATCAACTCTCTTTTCCTTTTTGCCTAAGCACAAAGAGGCCGAAATTAACTTATGTTTTTATTGCCCTAAAGAATGAAAGGACATTTAATCAATGTTTCTTAGTAAAGGAAAATTTTGAGAAATTAATACCATCACTGCCTAAAATTTCAACAAATGTGAAGTTCAAAAGCTTTATTGTTACTGTATTCTCAAGTCATTGAAAAATTTTAGCAATGTCATATGACCAATCTAGTGTTAGCAAGGACCCACACGAGGAGAGAGTCAAAAGGGAAGAGAAAGGAACATGATGTCAGCTAGGGCTTGCCCAGGGAAGGCATATGGGTACGAGAACAGCCTGCTAGTAGCCAGGACCCAAGGCAAGATGGTGCCCAAATCAGAAAGTAGCCTTCTGGGGTCAAGAGAATGACTACATGTGGAAGGATTGGACAAAGGTATAAATATATTGATGATAAAAAGAGCTAGGATTCTGTGTTAGAAATGATAGAGACAAATATGAATAAGAAGAAAGCTAGAATGAACCCTGTAGTATAGTACTGGATTAGGGGTAAGCTGGTGGTTTCTTTAATACAGATATGGAAATAAAGATATACATGTGGGATAGGTATACTGTATATATAAATACATGTACATAAATAGACATGTATTTACTAGCTCTGTCCACTGAGAAGGCATAGGAACAGTAGCGACAACAAGCACATCTACATCCAGACTCCTTGTTTCTAAATAAGATTCTCCTCTAAAGGAATCAGGACTCTTTGCAGAAATGGTTAACTCTAAGACCAAGGCAGGGAAAATACAAGATGAGTGTAGAACATCATTTTTTATTGTTGTTGTTTGTATTTTAGTTTTGTAGAACTGTAGGTTGATCCCAGGGCCTTGCTCATGACAGGTAAATGCTCTACCATTGAGATTCAACCTATCAAGATGGAAAATATTTGGGGAGTGGCAGGAATTGTACCTGTACTGAACATGTAAAGATTTTTTTTCCTGTCATTATTGCCTAAATAATATTAACTATTTACACAGCATTTACATTATATTAGGTATTATAAGTAGTCTAGAGATCATTTAAAGTATTTGGGAAGGTGTGCATGTACAAATATATGCCAATGAATTCCACTATTATGTATAATTATAATGCACCAATAAAATTTTTTTTTAATTTTTTTCCTTTATGCAGTGCTGGGAATTAAACCCAGGGCCTCATCACACATGCTTGGCAACCACTCTACTGCTGAGCTACATCCCCGACATTGCAAATAATTTTTTTTTTTTTAAAGAAGTCTATGACAGTGTAAGAGTAGTGGATGAAAAGAATTTCTGAAAATTTTTATTCTGAGACTTTAAAAAAAATGTTTTTAAAGAAACCTAAATCCATCCTTTTAAAAAGTATATGGGAGAATATGCATAAGTTATATGCAAAAACTACACCATTTCATGTAAGGAAATTTTGGTATCTGCAGGAGTCCTGGAACAGCCCTTCCTCCCATCCCATCCCCATACTGAGATCACTGTGAAGTAAAAATCATCTAAAATTCTACTATCCAGAGATAACCATTAAAGAGTTTGTGATCTTCATTACCTACCTTTTCCTGTGTACATATACATACACTCTAATATTACATGACATGAAATCATATAATACGAACTGATTACTCCCTCTATTCATATTCCCAAGGAAAAAATAACCGCAATGTTAATAACTGGGTGTATCCTTCCGCTATCTATCCTCTAGCTTACTTTTATAATCACCCAAAATAATAATGCATTAATTTGAAAAGAAAAATCCTTCTACTTGACTTTATACACACTACATCTATATTTATTCAGTCTGTACAAGGTCATGAAATAAATAATAACATAAATTATTTCTTACCTTGCTGGTTTGTGGTACTGGCAAAGAAAGTCAAACCTTTCATCTGGCACAGGTACTCTGCTCTCATTAGGATCAATAGTGCAGAATGGGAAGTTTTCTGCTGAAGCCTGACTATTGGTTAATACATTGAAGAAGGTAGATTTCCTAAAATGAAAAAAAAAGAAAAGAAAAGCCATTTCAAAGATTAATACCAAGAAAAATTTATCTCATGCTAATTTCAGAGCTCAAATAAGATCTATGCGGACTATAAAACCAACACAAGACGGGCAGGGGGTGGGAGGAGGAAAAGAATACATTCTCACTAAAAGAAATGAATGAAATTTATAATGATGCAGCTCATGATTTATAATTAGACTATGTTCCTATCTCAATCTATCTGGAACTTGAAAAGAATGTTCCCAAATAATCTTTGTTATAAGAGTCTCATGTCACACCACAAAAATCTATTTTTTTCATAATGTACCATACCAGTATCATTTCATCTATATCTAACAATCTTTCCAGTATGAAATGTTGAAAGGTGTGTATCTAGTTAGGATATTATTTCCCAAGCATTCTGAACTGAAAGGGATACTAAATTGTCTCATAGGAGCTCATATTTCCCTACTAATTATTGTTAGTACATTAGGATTACTGGGAAGTCTAGAAATGTGACAGTCAAAATGTGAATTTTTTTCAAGGCATGGTTTAAATCAAGAAAAGCAATTCCACAAATATGGAATAAACTGACCACTAATTTTCTTATTATCTGATTCTTATCAGGTAAAATGTACTCAGAGGTTGAGAACTCATATTAATACTAGCCAGATTTTTTTTTTTTCACATAAGGGAGTTTATTAAGCAAACAGAGTGTCTCCCTGCAGGGTAAGAGAGAAAATGAGAGGAAAAGAGAAGAAAAGAGAAAAGGCGCGTGGCAAGAAAGCGCGTGGAAAAGCGAGGAGGAGAGAGAAAGCAAGTGAGTAGGAGAGAGAAAAGCATCTAGCCACAATTTTAAATTAAAGTATTATAGTTATACATAATAGTTGGGTTCATTCTGACAAAATCATACAAGGGTGGAATTTGATTCGCTCCATTTCAGTTCCCGATGCCCACTCCCTTTCCTTCTGCTCCTCCATCCCCCTATTCTTCTCCCTCTACTCTACTGATCCTCCTTTCATTCATTTATTTATTTTTGATTGATGCTTTATACATATACATAAAGGTAGAATTCACTGTGGTATATGTATACATGCACACAGTGTGGTTTTGTTAAATTCATTCCACATTCCCTCCTCTTTCTGGTCCCTTTTCCTTGCCTTTCTATATCACCGCCTTCTACTCTACTGATCTTCCCTCTATCTTTATAATTACCTGATCTCCATCTCCCTTTTTTCCTTAATTTATTCTGGTTTCTATATATGAAAAAAAAATTGACCCTTGATATTATGAGTCTGGCTTAGCATCATGTTCTCTGGTTCCATTCATTTACTGCAAATGCTACAATTTCATTCTTCCTTATGGTTCAGTAAAACCCCACTGTATATATCTACATACATTTTCTTAACCCATTCATCTATTGACGGACATCTGAGCTGGTTCAATAATTTGGTTATTATAAATTGATGTGGCTATATTGCTACTGTATGCTGATTTTAATTCTTTTGGATAAATAATAAGGAATGAGATAGTTGGGTCATATGATGGTTCCATTCCTAGCTTTTTGTTTGTTTGTTTGTTTGTTTGTTTGTTTGTTTTGAGACATCTCTACACTGCTTTCCAGAATGGTTATACTAATATGCAATTTCACCAACAATTTGAGTGAACCTTTTTCTCCACATGCTTGCCAGCATTTATTATTTGTACTCTTAACTGCCATTCTGATTGGAGTGAGATGAAATATTAGTATAGTCTTGATTTGCATTTCCCTGGTTGCTAGAGATATTGAACATTTTTTCTTATTTTTTTTGCCATTTGTAACACCAAATTTTTGAAAATATAATTACAGTGCCAAAAATCATAGAGTAAAATCCAAAACAAAATGAGATTTTTAAGGGTGTGCTGATTTATTTTGGACAACTTTTCAATTCTATCACTAATAGAGACAGAAGAGAAATCACTATAGTGACTTCTCCTTATTCCAGATATAGGTCATACTAGGAATGAGAATCACTGTTACATAATCTTTTTGTTTTGTTTTGTTTCGTTTAAACTGTAGGAATTGAGGAAAGAATTTAAGATTACTTGGTAATTGTGAGACCAGTGCTTGTTAACTATGGCTAGACATGATTAAGTAAAAATGTTTGCATGTGGAATAAATCTGTTAATGAAGGAATACTCAAAAAGTATAATAGTTGTGTTAGCATGGTGGGATTATAAATGATTACTCTCTTTTACCCCCCAAAATTTTAAGGCAAAATGTCTATTCAGATGAGATATAATTAGCCTATATTCATCAGGAGAAATTTATACTTATTGCAGTTAGCTCATTTGATTGAACTTTTAAAACCAAAGAACCAGGCCCTTTTTTATTTAGTTCTGAGAGTCCTATAAAAGAGTTCAGAACAAAAGGCAACAATCAAGGGTTATCTAAGTACTAATAGTGAGAAGGACGCTTTAACTACAATATACTAAACTATACCTGCCTAATATCACATTCAGACTAAACATTTCAGAGTCAAGTAGAAATGTAATGTGGCTAAAATAGCCACAATCATTGCTGTTTACTTAGAATACCACCAATCAAATCAATACCTTTCAGATGCCTGTCTATAACAAATCAGAACAAACGCAGGCATTATCAGGCTTCTTTCCAGATCTACTAGTGTAGGACCTTATATTTTAAATATATTCAAGTGATGCAGATAAAAAATAATATTTCAAAGACCTTAGGCTAGATTCAGACTCAGTTAACAACCAAAGGAATGCTGCTAACTACTGTAAAATTCATAGTGGCAACCCTTAGGAGCCTAATAACAATAATAAAACTCTAGGAATGATGATTCAGATGAAATCACTGATTTCTATAAGGTTGGCTTTGAATTTCAATTCTGTTAAGACAGATGTCACAATACTTAAAGTACTCTATATATTTATAAAGGTTTGGTCCATCCATTTGCAAAAATACTGTGATGCTTAATACAATTTAAAACATTAATACAGAGAACAGATATGGTTTTTAAAAAGAAGTCAGATTTAGACTACGATCTTTGTTATTTTATTTTTTGTTTTTCGCTTTTTTTTTTTTCTTCTTTCAGGACTGGCAATCAAACCTAGAGCTTCAGACATGCTAGGAAAATGCTCTACCACTGAGTTACAACCCCAATCCTTTTTAAATTTTATTTTGAGACAGGGTCTAAGTTTTCCAAGCAGGCCTTGGACTTGAGATTCTCTTGCCTCAGCCTTCAGAGTAGCTGTCATTACATGCATATGCCACCATACCTAGCTAGACTATAATCTTAAAATTTCATGCTCATTAAAAATGATCAGGACTTCTTGGAGAAAAGGATAGTTTAAGGTCTGGCAAGACAAATCTCTCACAACTTTTTCTAGAAGAAACAAGAAAGCTACTTAAGGACATAAAGTCCTATCAAAAGCATTCTACATCTATAGTTCCAGCTACTCAGAAGGCTAAGACAGGAGGACGACTTAAGCCCAGGCATTCAAATCCAGTTTACATAACATAGCAAAATCCTTGCTCAAAAAACAAACAAAGCACTCTAGAGCCAATATGAATAGACCCACTAGCCAAAGATAGGTCATTACCAGCATCAATAATAATAACTAGGGGCTGGGGATATAGCTCAGTGGTAGAGCGCTTTCTTAGCATGTGCAAGACCGTGGGTTCAATACCCAGTACTGCAACCAAAACAAAAAAAAAAAAAAGAAGAAGAAGAAGAATTATAATGGACTGTAACAAATCAAATAATTTTAAATCTGTGAGTTGTCAATAATCTTCAACAAACCAAAAATAAAAAACTATTACTGTCTACCCTTTAAGGATGGCAAGTGATCACTTCTTAAGATTTGTTGAAGTGTTGTGCCTTTTCTATACAAAGTGTACTTTCAAAGTAACCAAAGAACTGATGAGGATTATTTCATAGGCATACTCCAGCCAATAAATCAAGGGAAAAGAATTAAAAATTAAAATTCTACCATTTGACAACCCCTAACAAAATAACAGATCTGGGTAATGATCACCAATCACAGTTAATATTGCAAAGGAGGGAAAATAGTAGGAACTCCTAAATGAAGTTAATGCCATCTTTCACTTTAATCTGATGAAGACTGTAGTAGATGTTACTACCATTTTAGAGAACATATAGGAGACAGAAGAACATACTAAATGACACTTCAGGGATGCAACAACAAAATCTAAACTTTGGAAAATTCCATCAGATGATCAACCAAATTTCTTCAACGAACCAATTGTGGCTACAGAAGGGAACAAAAGCTTTTGCTTTTAGGGGAAATACAAAAGTCTACAGCTAACCAGAAATTCCCTCCTAGAACTAAAAAAGTTATATAAAATGTAAAATACAGAAATCATCTGTTTGAAGAGGCCAAGATTCTGAATATGGGAGAAAGGGGTAATAAAAAATAGCCACTTTTACCTAGGGACATTTGCTATTCTGGACAAAGGGAAGAAGCAAAATCTAGGCTTTACACCGGTGGAAAGTTGATGCTGCAGGAGGGAAACCAGCAAAACATAAGGATAAAATTAAGTGCTGTTGCATTTTTGTATAGACTAGTTATAAAACTGCATATTGCTATTACCATAGTCAAATGCAATCCTAAACAGGCTAGAGGGCCCTTTTCAAATTTATGGCTATCTTAAATACAATATTTTTGAATGTTTACCTAGATAAAAATAAGAATGTTTTTTAATAAGGAGAAAAGTTTATCCTTTAAAATATACATGCTAAAATATAGCAAAATAAAGTTTCATTACTTCTTTTTTTTAAAGTTTGGGTACTAAGGATTGAACTCAGGAGCACTTGACCACTGAGCCACATCCCCAAGTCCTATTTTTTGTATTTTTTTTTTAAGATTATAAAAACTTCCTCTTGAAGGAAGGACAGTATAGAGGGAAAAGAGGGGTGGGAGGAGTGAGGGGAAAGGGAAAAAAATAACAAAATGAATCAAACAGCATTACTCTATGTAAATTTATGATTACACAAATGGTATGCCTTTACGCCATGTACAAACAGAGAAACAACATGTATCCCATTTGTTTACAATAAAATAAAAAAAATAAAAAAAAAACTTCCTCTTTAATCAAGACTTTTAACATGGAAAAGATTTCTCTAATAAAATGGAAAATTTCCAATACTTTGAAACATAAATCCATAAGTCTCCATACATGCAATACTCAGTAGGAAAAAAACAAAACAGCAAGTTCCCACAATCCCTGTAACAGCTATGGTCCGAGTCTCAGATGCTCCCTCCATCTGCCAAGTGTGTTCTACTGGATACAGAACACACTGTGGCTTTTGGGGTCACACCCAGCTGAGGTTGTGGTCCACAAAGCACTCATTTGGCAGGGTGGTGGTGGCTCTATTTCACAAGCAAAGCAGTTAAAAGCACATTCAAACATTATATTGAACATCCTTTAAATATCAAAGTGGAAAACAGAAGGCAACATAATCATGTTATCAGAAAGATGTCAGAAAGGACAGCTGTGTAAAGTTCGAGGTTGAAAGGTGGCTTGCCAGCTTCATTTCTTTGGCTTCTTGGGTAGTGGCCGCCAGAAGAGCAAGACGTGAGGTTCTAGTTCATGGATTATATAATGAACACATCCCTGACTCTGCTGAACGCCAAGGTTCCTCCATTCAGACTCTGACATCAAGTGGGTTTTAGGGAACGATATGGCTATATCCTTGGGCAACATGACAAGCTGGTACTCGAATTCCTCATCATCGTTGTATCTGTCCAAATAGTAAATTTGTTTGTGCGACATGATGTCTCGGCCTGAGGGCCTTCAGCACCGCACCACCAACCTCTGAACAACTCCCAGCAGCACAAGCCTGTATTTTTATTTAGAGACAGGATCTCACAGAGTTGCTTAGCACCTCACTTTTGCTGAGGCTGACTTGGAATCTTCCTGCCTCTGCCTCCCAAGCTGCTGGGATTACAGGCATGCGCCACTGTGCCTGGCAAGTTCCATTACTTCTTAGGCAGAAAAAATCCTGACATATATTTAAACTAAACTTGGAAAACAAATCTCCATTTTCACAAGTTATCTCATTTGAGATGGGTTTTAAATTTCATAAAGACCATGTAATCTGTACCTTTCAAAAGATCTGGAAGTATAAAAAAAGTAAAAAGAAGGAAGAAGGAAAAAAGAAAAATTTCCAAGGGTTATTATTATAGACTTCAGTAGCAACTTCAGACATTTTGATCTATTCAAATCTATTAAAGAAACAAAATTTTTTTGGGGGGGTGGGTTGGGGGGGCAGAATGCTGGGCACTGAACCCAGAGATACTTTACTACTGAGATACATATATCCCCAGCCACTTTTACTTTTTCTTTTAAGACAAGATCTCACTAAGTTGCTTAGGTCCTCACTAAATTGCTGAGGCTGGCCTCCAGTTATGATCTTCCCATCTCCCAAAGCATTGGATTACAGGTGTGCACCATCACATCCAGCTAAAGAAAGGCCTTGCAAAAGCAAAGAACCTTGAGTTTTGGCCAAAGCCTAAAGTGTTAAAGCCCATACACTCTTTGTGAAATGAGAATCTTACACACACACACACACACACACACACACACTACATTTAGGTCTCTGGAAGCTATTACTAAGGTTTAAAAGTAGAAAAAATATATGTATATATAAAGCTGTATAAATCCTCTCATGCAAGAATGGGGATATACAAATATTTCATTAATGAAAGCATTAAAAAACAGTGGCAGGACTTAATTACTCATCTACTCAGCACTTTTTTCCCTTATTTTGGAAATTATATATTTTACTATATTAAATAAATCTGACTTATGCAACTTTATCTCTTGAAGAGATACTTGTACACCCATGCATCCATGTTCTTTGCAGCCTTATTTCCAATAACCAAAAAGTAGAAGCAAATATCCATCAAAAGATGAGTGAATAGATGGACAGATGCCACCAAACCTGTTTCAAAGCATCTCTGAGCCTGCCAAGATGCTTTGAAAAGCTCACCCTCCAGATCTGAAAAAAAAAAATATGGACAAGAAGCTATCACTGGAATTAAATGGTGGCAGACATGTCCAAGGACAATTGCAGGGATTTGACCCCTTTATGAGTTTTGTGATAAATAAATGTATGGAGATGGCAACTAGTGGGCAACAGAATATTGTAATGGTGGTAATACGAGGAAATAGTATCATCATGTTAGAAGATTTGGAACAAGTAAGAATAACGGCTGTTCAGTAGAGAAATCCATGTCCCCTCTCCAAAGGGCCTATTTTACTATGACATAAAAATTGGGTCATGCACATTTTCATATTAAACTTTTAGTTAAAAAGAAAAAAAGAATGGATAAAGAAACTGTTATATACATATAATGGAACATTATTTGGCCCCAAAAAAGAAAGGAAATCTGCCACATACTACTTTGAAGGTAAACTTCAAAGGTAAACTTTGAAGACATTATACTAAGTAAAATAAGCTTCTAAAAAAGAACAAAATACTGTATAATATCGCTTAAATGAGATAGATAGCAGTCAAAATCATGGAAACATGGTAGAATAGTGGTGCCAGGGGTTAGAAGGAAAGAGAAATGGAGAGTTGTCTAACGGGTATCAAGTTCCAGATATGCCAGATGGAAAAGTTCTAGAGATCTACACATCAAAGTTAACACTAGTTTAGCAGTTAACTCTACTAAACTATACACTTAACAATAGTTACAGGATAAATTTTATGTGTTTCTTACCATAATTTCAAACACAAAAATCCAGTTTGTCTCATGCAAAACCATGAAACAAACTCAAACTGAGAGACATTACACAAAATACCTGACCAATACTCTTCAAAAGTAAATGAAAAATTTCATGTCCCTTAAAAGGTCATAAATACTGAAAAACATAGGAGGGGACTTACACAGACAAGTGGATTAGCCCATCGGGGTGGCTCACACCTGTAATCCCAGCAGCTCCAGAGGTTGAGACAGGAGGATCACAAGAGACTCTGTCTCTAAAAAAAATAGGGCTGGGGATGTGGCTCAGTGGTCGAGTAACCCTGAGTTCAATCTCCAGTAACCCTCCCAAAAAAAAAAGAGACATGTGGACTAAATAAAACTTAGTATTCTATACTGAAAAAGGGGAAGAAAAAAAAAAGGCAATGAAATCCAAATAAAGTTTATTTATTAGTTACTAGCACAAAAGTAAATAAAGAGCTACAATTTATGTGAAATTATGTGGCAAATATACCAATAAACACTAGAATACTGAAATTAAGACTTAAGCCACTTAACCTATGAAATACTTCTAAGGTATACAATTACTAATGAGTAAGAGGAAAGAATTAATAGAACACATTGCTTATACCAAAGATCATTCAGGAAAGATTAAAAGGCAAAAGCAAATAATCCTCAGATCACAAATTTCCATGAAAGAGCAGACCAGCACTCTGAACTGCTGACAAATATACAACAGATTTAAGTTCATTTTAAAGAGTTATCAGGGAGTTTTGTTTTCCCTTTTACTATGAGAACTGCCCTCCTGCTATACACAGCTAGAAAATCAGACAATATATATGAAATAACAGTTTCTAGACAAAGGATAATATACAGCACAAAACTGCATTCCCTAACAAAAGACTAACAAATGAATTAAGCAAAATTTTCCCAGCTTACTACCTAAAAGTGGTTTCAAAGCCACAGTTTAAGGAGGGGAAACTAACAGAATTCAGAGGTCATGCTAAGTTGAAGAAACAAGAGGAACCTAAAGTAGTAGAATTTACAAGAGAGTTTACTGAAAAGGCAGAAGTTGCACAGCGAGGGCTTTGAAGAAGGTCCCCCTCAAAATTATGACTATCAATTTGTACACAATTAAGTTCATCTGCCCAAGGCCAGGGAAAGAACCACCCAAAAGCAGTATGTTGAACAACTCTAGGTAGTTTACATTCCTACTAGCCAGAGTAGAGAGATCTCGTAATATAAAGGAATTTAGGTGGAATCCTCAGGAGGGTCACATCTTAGTACCAAAGCTAAAGTAAAAGCAGGACAAAAAAAAAAAAATCTTATGAACTCATCATAAGAAAACACACTAGGAAGGCTCAGAACAATCAAAATTATACACAAATAACTAAATGCCAGACCAAAAATGTTCAAAGGAGTATAACAAACCTTAGGACAAAATTTACAGTGTCTAGAATCCAATAAAAATGGCAAGGCATGCAAAAGAGCAGGAAAATAGGTACCAAAATCAGGATGAAAGTCAATAAATACAAATATACCCAATAATGCAAAAGGTTGGAATTATCAAACAAATGTTGCCTTATAATAAATGTTATAAATATTTTAAGATTTTTTTCTGAAGGATATAAAATAAAACATGAAGACAATGAAGAACAAAATTAAAGACATGAACAATACAGAGACTATTATATGAAAAATATAATATCTGAAATAAAACTGAAATGAAAAATGCACTGAATATAAATAATAGGAGATTGGCCACTGCAGAAGAAAAAATCCCGAAGACAGGGAAATAGAAATTATCAAAATGAAGCATCTGGACAAAAAAAGACTGGAAAAGAAATAATCAGAACTTCAGTGGGATACCATCTAGAGAACTAATATGTAATTAAGAGTCTCGGAAATAGAGCAAAGTGGAATAGATAAAAAGAAATATTTGAAGAAATACCAGCCAGATATTTTACAAATTTAATGAAAACCATAAACTCAAAAATCCCAAATCTCAACAGACCCCAAGGAAAAGAAGCATAAGGAAAAAACACCAAAGAACATGGAAATCAAACTGTTGAAAGCCATTAGTAAAGTGAAAATTTCAAAGAAAACCTGAGGGGAAAAGAAATATCATACAGATGAACCAAGATCATAATGATAACAGAGTTCTCCTTAGAAAGCTATAAGAAAATGGAAGATACCTTCAAAGTGTTAAAAGAAAATTTTAACCTAGAATTCTACACCATGAAAATATCTTTCAAGAAATGAAGACATAATAAACATGTGAAATGATGCTCAATATCATTAGCCATCAAAGAAAATCACAATGAGAAATGACTTAACACCTTGGCTATAATCAAAAAGACAAAAAGTTTTGGTGAGGATGTGGAGAAATTGGAACCCAAATACACTTCTAATGAGAATGTAAAATAGTATAGTCACTTTGGAAAACAGTTTGGCAGTTCCTCAAATAGAGCCACAATATGACCTAGAAACACCACTCCTAATTATATACCTATAAGAAATGAAAACATATGTCTATACAAATATTTGTGTATTCTAAGCCAAGAGCAGAGAAAGTACAAGATGCAAGTCTGAAACACATTGCAACGCCAGGAAGTTGAAAGTACACAAAAAATAAAGAATATGTCAAAAAGAATATGAAGAGTTCTAAAGGTCAAATCTAAGCAATGTGCACAAATAAAAAACAATAGTAATAGATTATTACCAATAGAATAAAATAAGAATCTATACTGATAAATTATAATCAAATACATGAATAGGCAAGAGAAAGCTTCTTTACAATAGAATTCTATACATTAGAATTTCCACTACTCCTTCTATAAAATTGTTCCTTCTATAAATACAGAACAATAGAAATGTAAAAAAATCACCATATGGTAAACAACACAATACTCTTGTTATTAATACATAACAAAATTAGAAGGCAAAAGTATGAGAAATAAGATATGTACACATATCAAAGAATCACCCACAAGATGCTTAATTGTGATGGGAAAATAAGAACTCTTTCAGTGAAAAAAATTCATCAAACACCTCCTTAGACAAGTGATCAAAGTTAACATCACCAGTAATTAGACAAATCAGTGCTTCCTGTTACACTTCTCTCTTTCAGATACTTGGTCTTTAGCCCAGGAGTGCTTAACCACTGAGCTATATCCCCAATCCTTTTTATTTTGAGACAGGGTCCCACCAATTGTTTAGGGCCTCGCTAAATTGCTGAGGCTGCCCTTGTACAATCCTCCTGCCTCAGTCTCATGAGTCCCTGGGATTATAGGTATATGCCACCACATCTGGTTCTGGTACTTATGTGCCCAAAAATATACATCTTGAACTGAATCATGAGGGAATATCAAACACAATAACTACACAATAACTGGCCAGTACTCTTCAAAACTCTCAAGAATATGAAACTCAGAGACTG
Organism: Sciurus carolinensis; assembly: GCF_902686445.1. Lineage (NCBI taxonomy): Eukaryota > Metazoa > Chordata > Mammalia > Rodentia > Sciuridae > Sciurus > Sciurus carolinensis. The sequence continues at coordinate 123,497,746 of NC_062215.1, forward strand.
AGAAACTTTCAAATTAAAGAAAACTAAAAGCAAAACAATTAAATGCAACATATAATCCTGAATTGGCTCCTGAGCCAAAAAAAGGATAATCAGTGGGACAAACAGTAAATTAATATTTTTGACCACCATATCATAATTATAAAAAATGTTAACTAGCTGGGCAAGGTGGTGCTTGCCTATAATCCCAGTGGCTAGGGAGGTTGAGGCAGGAGGATTCCAAGTTGAAAGCCAGCCTCAGCAAAAGTAAGGCGCTAAGCAACTCAGTGAGACCTTGTCTCTAAATAAAATACAAAATAGGGCTGCAGATGTGGCTCAGTGATTGAATGCCCCTGAGTCAATCCTCAGTACCTGCCCCCCCCCAAAAAAAATGTTAATTAACACTTATAAGGGACTATATAAATGTGATTTTTTTTTTTTTTTTTGTACCAGGGATTGAACCCAGAGGTGCTTAACCACTGAGCCACATCCCAGGGCATGTGCCACCCCAACCCCCCATTTTTTAAAAAATTTTATTTAGAAACAGGATCTCACTAAGTTGCTTAAGGTCTCCGTAAATTGCTGAGACTGGCCTTGCACTTCCAATCCTCCTGCCTCAGCCTCCCCAGCCACTGGGATTATAGGCGTGTGCCACCATGCCCAGCTTAAGTATGAAATTTTTAACATGAATTTATTTAATATTTTATTCCTTTAGCTATTTAAGGAGTTTTGATTCAACTTTTCAAAACTTTTTAATTATTTTTTATTGGTGCATTATAACTATACCTAACAATGAGATTCGTTGTGATATATTTGTACAGACATATAACAATGTGATCAATTTCATTCTCTATAACCTCCCTTTTCCTGCCCCCCACCCCCCCAGTCCTCTTCCACTACTCTAAAGGTCTCCCTTCTATTTTCATAAGATTCCCCCAAATACACTCACCCCCCATCTTTTTCTCTCTAGGTTCCATACGTAAGAAAACATACAAACTTTGATTTTTGAGTCTAGCTTATGTCACTTAACATAATGATCTCAAGTTCCACCCATTTTCTTACAAATGACATTAATTTTCTTCTTCTTTAAGCCTGAATAAAGCAGGCCATATAGCCCACCTCGTAGAGTGCCTGCCTCTCATGCTGGAGGCCCGGGTTCGAGTCCCCAGCACTGTGGGATTGTGGAAATAACAAACAAACGAAGCCTGAATAAAAGTCCACGGTATATATTTATCACATTTTCTTTGCTTATCTGATTACTTGTGCTGCTATAAACATGGGTATGCATGTATCACTACAGTATGCTGACTTCAATGCTTTTGCACAAATACAGCAGAAAGGTATGTGGGGTCATACAGTGGTTCCATTCCTTGTCTTCTAAGGAACTTGCATACTGATTTCCACAGTGGTGTACCAATTTACAATCCCACGAAGAGTATGTAAGTGTTTCTTTTCCCCCACATTCTCACAGCATTTATTATTATTTGTAGTTTCGATGACTGCCATTCTGACTGGTATGAGATGAAATCTCAGTGTAGTTTTGATTTTTACAGATGTTGAACATTGTTCATATATTTGTTGGCCATTTATATTTCCTCTTTTGAGAAGTGACATTAATTCATTTGCCCATTTATTGAGTTATTTGATTTTTTTGGTGGGAGATTTTTTGAGTTCTTTATATATTCTGGATATTAATCATCTATCGCAAGAGTAGAATTTTTTTCCCATTCTGTAGGTTCGCTTGTCATATTCTGTGTTTTTTGCTGTGCAGAAGTTTTTTAATGTGATGCCATCCCATGTAATTCCTGGCATTATTTCTCAATAGGACTTAAGTCCTATTGAGCAATCTTCTGCCTGCACCCATGGTTGGAGTGTTGATCCTATGTTTTCTTCTAGCGATTGCAAAGTTTCTGGTCTAATTCGTAGATCTTTGATCCATTTTGAGTTGACTTTTGTGCAGGGTGAGAGATAGGAATCTAGTTCTGTTCTACATATGAATGTCTAGTTTCTCTAGCACCATTTGTTAAAAAGGCTATTTCTCCAAAGTACATTTTTGGTGCCTTTGTCAAGGATCAGATGACTATATCTGTCTGAATGTGTCTCTGTGTCTTCTGTTTCATTCCATTGGTCTATGTGTGTGTTATGCCAGTACCATGCTGTTTCAGTAACAACAGCTCTGGAATAAGTTAAACTTTGGTATTGTGATGCCTCCAGCATCACTTTTTTTGCTTAGAATTGCTTTGGCTATTCTGGGTCTTTTATTCTTCCATATGAATTTTAGGGCTCTTTTTTTTCTAATTCTGTGAATAATGTCATTGGTATTGTGATGGAGACTGCATTGAATCTGTGTATCACTTCTGGTAATATATTTTAACAATACTAATGTAACACCCCCACAGGCATAACTAAACAAGATTATTACTCCCTTTGGGCAGTTCCTAGGTGTTTGAAGAGAGTATCCTAGCTATTCCCAATATCCATTTTCCCCTTCTTTCAGGGCAATACAATTTTTAACTGAACAGACACCTGTCAAAAGAAAGACTACATTTACATACAACTAAATTCTTGTGTCTAAATTCTGAACAAAAGGATGTTAGCAGAAGTATTCTGTGTCACCTTACAAGAAAAAAAAAAAAAAAAAGACAGCGAGAGGGAGAGACTGCTGGCCAAATCATTTGGACCTATGATCCTTTAGATAACCAACTACCTGGAATATCCAACATCTTAGGGTCATGAGGATGAGGCCACATCCTGGGGATTGCTGAGCTATGAGTTGAAAGAAGCTTGGGTTCCTGAGGACTTTCATTCTACTACACCAATCTATGCCAGCAAAACATACAAACAGACACTTCTGTTTAATCCAAGTTTATCCGGGGTTTGACACTCTAAACTGAATTTAATACTATCTAATACAGTGGTAGCAAAAAGAGCTATCCCTGACAGAAATCTAAAATGTTAAAAAGTAATTTCCTCCAAGAGCCTCTTAGCCTTACACAGTAATACATTCGTTTAAGGGCTGGTTTTCTCCAAAGAACTACTTCCATATTTTGAAACAAATTCAAGCAATATTTTCATTTATTAAAGTGCTAGTAGATAATTACAAAAAAGAGAGAGAGAGAGAGAAGCTAATTTGCAAAGCATCACTGAGAAAAAACAGGGCAGAACTAGAAACTAAATCTCCATAGCTCTAGTCAGGTATTCTTTTGTAGTTCATTAAAAAGTGAACATTGAGTTCTCTACCTGTAAGCAGCCTCAGGTGATCTGTAAAAATGGTCTGCTACTCTCCTGACCCAAAAAGTTCCACAAAATCATGCAAATCAAGAGCTTCAAATCTTCAAGTTCACTTTAAGAACACCTGTGAAACTGTACAGGTCATCAAGGGTATGCCTATCCGAAAAGCCACCAACTACCTGAAAGATGTCCCTTTAAAGAAGCAATGTGCGCCATTCAGGTGTTACAATGATGGAGTTGGGAGTTGTGCCCAGGCTAAACAGTGGGGCTGGACACAGGGGCAGTGGCCTAAAAAGACTGTTGAATTTTTGCTGCACATGCTTAAAAATGCAGAGCATAATGCTGAACTTAAGGGTTTAAACACAGATTCTCTGGTCATTGAACATATCCAGGTAAACAAAGCACCCAAGATGCGCTGCCATACTTACAGAGCTCATGGTCAGATTAACCCATACATGAATTCTCCTGTCACATAGAGATGATCCTCACTGAAAAGGAACAAATTGTTCCTAAGGCCGAAGGTTGCACAGAAGAAAAAGATAACCCAGAAGAAACTAAAGAAACCAAACCTTATATGGTACAGTTATGAATAAATTCAGCATAAAATAAATGCAAAAAAAAAAGTGAACATTGAAACATGACTCCTAGCCTGACAAGGCAGCACAAGCCTGTAATCCCACCAACCTAGAACACTTAAGCAGGAGGATCTCAAGTTTTAGGCCAGTCTCAGCAACTTATCTAGACTCTCAGCAACTTAGTGAGACCCTGTCTGAAATTTTTTTTTAAAAAAGGACTGGGGATGCAGCTCAGTGATAAAGCACCAATGGGTTCAATTCCCATTACCGAAACAATAACAAAAGTCTCTCTATCGTTAATATCTCTCTATCCTTCACACACACACACACACACACATACAGTCATCAAAGGAGGAAAAACTACCCCATTCACAAATAATTACTGAGTCTACTATGTTACTAACACCATTCTAAGCACAAAAAATATACCTTCTGGGAATTTAAATTAAAATGGGGAGGGGGGTGTCAAACCATTCAGTAAATTAGACAATATGTATAAAGCACTCAGAACAGAGATTGGCCTACAGTTAAGAATTCAATAAATATCAAATATTTATTTGATATTTAAGTTTCTATGTAATTAGTCTTATGCATATTAAAAGCAAGCCTTCTTACCCACCCAGATATTTAAATATTAAGAGAATCTTTAGATGTTTTCTATATTGAATAGTCCTTATTTTTGATCAGCAGACCATCTTTTAGAGAACTACCCCTTTCCCCCAACCTACTTCTTGTGGACCAATTCAGAGATAAGACATGTCCAATCAGACCTCCTTGCCCAGGAATTTGAATCACAGGAGAGGTAGTAGGAGATGAAAAGTACAAAGAAGTTCAGGAGTCCACAGGGCTGAGGTCCACATGGACCCATCGCTGACTGTGCCACCTTGGTTCCAGTCCCTCCTAAGGCCTGGTTATTCAGCTTCTCCTTCTAGTCTATGCTTTCAGTAAGTCTTTTTCTTGTTTAAAATAGCCAGGATTTGTCTTTCTTACAAAGAACCCTATCTGATACAGTTGAATAAAGAAAAATCATTCTATAAAAAGTTTTACAACCAAACACAGCTGCCAAAAACTATACTTAAAGTGAATTTGGGGTTGGGGTTGTGGTTCAGTGGTAGAGCGCTTGAATAGCACGTGTGAGGCACTGGGTTCGATCTTCAGCACCACATAAAAATAAATTAATTAATTAAATAAAGGTTAAAAAAATGCTTTAAAAAAAAAAATAAGTGAATTTGCATGCATGGGGCCCTGGGTTCAATCTCCAGTACCGCCATCCCCCAAAAAAGAAAAAGAGTAAATTTTACTGTTTGTAAAACATACCTCAATAAAACTAGAGAGGAGGGAATATTTAATTTAAAAGCATAAACAGCACATTTATACTACATAATAAAATATTTTAGGTTATTTTCACAAACATTTATTTTATTATACTCCACAGCTGAAAAGTTTAGTTTACATACAAAACAATTAAGAAGGCCAATTTTAAAACAGACCTATTTAAGCCAGGCATGCCTGTAATCTCACCTATTTGGGAGGCTGAGGCAGGAGAATTACAAATTTGAGACCAGTCATGGAAACTTAGCAAGAACCTGTGTCAAATAAAATTAAAAGGGCTGAGGTGTAGCTCAATGTAACCTAACATGTGTGAGGCCCTGGGTTCAATCCCCAACACCACAAAAAATAAAATAATATAAATAAATAAAGTAGTCCCATTTAAAGTCAAGTTGCATGGACTACAGTGATTCCAAAATAAGAGAAATATGTTAATATCTAAAAACTACGTCTTCCTTACTAGTGCAATAAAGCTCACAACAAACATAATGACCATATCTTGTTTTCAAATTTATTGATAGCACCCTACATACTTTGCTTAATTATTTGTTTTGTTTGTATTTCCAATCTATTTAGCCTTACTTTGCAAGCAGACTATATCACAGCAGGAAACCCCTTCAAAATGCAAACCTCTCCAGCCCTAGGAAAGATTGAAATTAGGACAACCACACTTGTTTGCATTTTACATTAGAAGAATTTAAGAACTGCCCAACTTAAATATCATGCTCCATTCAATAAGCAATCTCTATGACAGGGGCTCCAAGGAACACATGAAGAACATAATCGTCTTATTTGCCATCAAGCCTGAAGCATATCCTGAAATGCCTTCAATCACCATCATAAATCCATATTGAGTCTATTATCCATTAGTACATTCTAATCACTTTGGTGATAGCTTATATTTAGTAAAAGGTTTATAATAGAAGTACTAAAAATGAAAAAAATCAGACATTGAACATTTAAGCTACAGGTATATAGATTTGTATGAAAACTGCAAGTATTTCCTATCACTGTCTTTTTGCAAATACATTATGCACTTTGATTTTTAAAACATTCCAAAACTCAACCTTTTAGACACTTTATTTACAGGAACTCTTTTACCTAGCAACTTCTATTATTACATGCAAAACTGTTACCTCCTCCAGTAAAAATCCACCCATCTGACCCCTAATCTCCAAAGAACTGAAACAAATTTATAATGGGGCTTATAAACTTCTTCCTAAAGTATCCTATTATATGGCCTGTTGTAGTCAGCCTAGGTAGGTACCCCACACAGAGCCAATCAACACTGAAATCCATTTTAAACTACTCTAATTTCAATTAAATACAATACAGTGTCTTCCAACCGTGTTTCAGGCAAATACAGCTGCCTGTTTCACTGATATTTTAACTATTACTGTTTCTTCCTCTGAGTTTAGCAAAACAATAAAAGTAACTCAAATTTCAATATTGTATCTGCAGAAAACCAAAAATAATATACATCTAAACCAAAGCCTAGTTTTGCATTAATATTCTAGCTCCTTTTCTTCAAATTCAATTTTAATTACCTCATGAATTTTCACTTCTCAACGGGGCCCAAAATATTTAATAAATGGAAATGAGAAAAGCCCCAATATTCACCTACCCAACATTTGGCAATCCAACGATACCAATTTTCAGTGAGGTTCCAAATCTTCCAATGATTGTTGGTGGTTTAATTCCATCACCTCCCTTTTTGGGGGGCATCTGAAATGTCAAAACAAATATACAAAACATCTTACTATCCTTATGGACAAAAACACATTACATTATATAAAATTATATTACTGAATAAAAAAGAGCAAAACATTTAAACAGAATTAAATCCACTTAATTTTTAACTTTAAAAAAAGAAAGTTCTGTAAACAGATCTGTATCTGATGGTTGTCACAGAAGTCACTCCTGAGAAGTCCTGGAAAAATTGATCTAACACTGTGTGGCAACAACAATCAAAGATAAAATTTAGTTCCAATCCTCCACCCAGACAGCTCACAAGACACTTTCTTAACCTTACATATGTGAATGAGAGCATTTGGAAACAAGTGATGGCACAAAGGCACACACCTGGAATCCAAGTTATTTGGAAGGCTGAGGCACAGGGATGTCAAGTTTCAGGCCAGCAACTTAGCAAGACGCAGTCTCAAAATAAAACCTTTAAAAATGAGCTAAAGAAGTAGTTTAGTGGTAGCTCATTTGCCTAGCTTGCATGCGCCCTGAATTCAATCCCCAGTAGCACAAAAAGAACAAATCCATTCTAGAACCACTAGCAACCAAGTCACTTCTCACCAAACCATTTTCTATTATCTGTAACATGTTCTTCCCCATATCCCCACAAATCCCATTTTCACACGAAGAACACACATCAGGTACTAGGATCCTTCCAACCAAGTCCCCAACCTTTGGCGTGCTGGTAAAACGCATCAATCCTTATAAGCAACCTTCAAACTCTATACTCTGGATACTTCTAATCATAAATTGATCCACTCAACCCCATTCACCACCTCCCATGCTGGGAAATGAACCAAGGGCTTCGCACAGGCTAGGCAACCGCTCTGCCACTGAGGTACCCCTCCCCCAACCTCGGCTCGAATCCACTCAATCTTTTTATTTACAAGTCAAAACTTTCGCTGTCCCTAGAGAACCCTGGCTCCAAGTTCCACCGTGCAGAATTAAGGCCACTTTACAACTGCAAACTCAACTCATGAGGATGACTAATGTCTTAGAAGCTGGGAAGTAAGTCTGTCCCTATCTTCTGGCCGAGTAATAACTCGGAAGGCTACACTGGGACCGTGCTCCTGAAGTGGTATTCCAACCTCTGAACCCAGACTCCGAGGGCCAAGAATCTCCCTTCTCAGGGGCTTGACACCTGTTCTGGGCCAAGCTTCAGGCCTCCAAAGAACAGCTGCATGCGAAGAGCCTGTCCAGTCCTCTGGCCTACACAGGGTGGTCCGCCGCCCGGCCAAAGGGGGTCCCCGCCCAACATCTTTCCTCTCTGGACTGGACCACTGGCCGTCCGGGCTTTAGAAGACGACTTTCGCCAGGGCGTGCGGGGAAATGGAGTGGGCCATTCTCCCGACGCGCGGCCTAGTCCGAGAGTGCCTCATTCATCCACACACCCCATGCCGCCGGCTGCCCTCTCCCCATCCCAGTCGCTGGGCCGCGGCCTGGCGCCAGCCTCAAAGAACCCGGGCCCGGACACCCAAGATCGGGCGGAGGACGCGCCCGCGGGGTCCCTGAGGGGCTCACCGTGCTCCGGGAAGACGGTGACACAGGGGCCCAGGCAGTGGGAGACTGGTCTTGCCGGCAGCTGGAGGCGGGGAGGAAGGCGGAGAGAGCGCAGGCCCGGCCCCTCCGCCGAGCGGCACGCAAGACAGCGGCAGCGGCAGCGGCGGCGGCGGCGGAACTGGCGGGCCAGGCGCCGGGCGGCACCTGCGCTCAGGCCCCGCCCATTGGCCGGCCCGGCCTTGGGAGGCGGGAGCAAGGTGGGAGGGGCGACCTGGCGCCGATCTGGCGGAGGCGTCCGGACGCGTGTGGAGTCCCGGCCTTCCGCACTTTGGACACGTGGGCCCCAGGACCCACGGCCCGCCTCCTGTCTGTCTTCTCCCCCGCCTGCAGTCCAGTACTCGGTCCGCTGGACCCTGAAAGCACCCTTGGCCCTAGAGAAAGCACCCACGCCCCGAGATATCAGGGTCACCTGAGACGGGCGAACAGCCGCACCATCCTTCGCACCGCTTGACCGCCAGCCCAGTTCCATGGCCCTTGTTGCGCCTTCCCTTCCTATAATTCGTTTCGGTAAATCCAGACGGCTAGACGCTGTTAAACTTTCTTAAAGGGAAAAAGGAGTAAGGGAAGCTTATGTTCCAAGGAGTCCTTCCTCGCCTTAGAGCTGTCGTCGCATACAGGTAGTGGATCACGGAACGCGTTTAAAAAACCATCTCCAGACACGCACACCCTTTTCCTCTGGGTGGTTAAGAGTAGGGGCCTTAGAAAATTGGGAAGCACAGCTTGAAATCTGGATTCCGCCGTTCATTACTCTCAGACCCTGGACAACTTCTCTGGCTGGAGTCCATCTTAGGAGGTTATTGTGAAAATAAAATGAGATAATGTATGTAAAGTTGGTACTAACTGCACCCAGGACACAGGAAAGTCTCATAAACAGGAGCTGTGGTTAGTTTTAAGGTTATGTCCCATCTCGCCCACACCTACTGACTATATTCCATGAACCCCACTGGAGAAGGGATTCTTTCATTTGAGTCCTCTCATGGGCATTTACTTATTTGTTGTAACTGTCCAAAAATTGTGATAATAGCTTTTTTCTAAGATTCTAATAATGGAAAGAATATGAGTTAGTTGCTGTCCAGTTTACAGATGAGGGAACAAAATATTAGAAAGGTCGAGTTATTTGGAGAAAGTTACAAAACTAGTAAATGGCAGAAGCCAGATTTCAAACCCCAATCCAAATTTCTTTCAGCCAGAACTCTCCAAATAGGGACTCATAAGCAGCAACTGAACCACTATTTATAATAAAATTGTATTAAGGTTTTTTCTTAATCTTATAAAATGATCTACTAAGGTAAGTTAAAGAGCACTGTCTGTAATTTTGGAAATTTTCAAGGACACATGCAACTTGATATAGTTTTGGTTTTATATTTTTTCTTAGTATTGTTCATAAATATGCACTGTTTATACTCTCACAGTCTAGTACCCTTGTCATCAAAACCATGTATTTATGAAATAGATGTCTGCATGTACTTTATCTATGAAAAAGAGGAAAGCTAACTAGCCCACATTTTATAGGCATCTCAATAATTGCCCTAACAAAGTAATTCCTAAATCATTTATTGCTCTTTTAGTAGTGAAGTTCTGTAGTTGGGTTCATACTGCTACTTGTGGAAACAGGGGAACCATTACTTTAAAAACTCAAGAACCCCAAAGAGCACTCTCTGCCCAGCAACCAGCCACTCCAATACTAATTGAAATTGTTCCCAAGTTGTGGAGTACTGAAATCATCTTCAACTTATCACTGTCTTTTGGCCAAATCTAGCTATTTCTTCGATCTCAATATCTCTCAGTTCTACCCATTCCCTTAAATTCACACTGTCAAGTCCTTGAGTGAATTCCCTGTTTCTCTTTTTACTGCTATATCTTCCTTACCTTCACTTTTGACAGCCTTTAAAGTACTGTGACAAAGCAGGTCTCGCAGATCTTTGTGAGCTAGGCAGAGTTTCAGGACTGGCCGATTACTGCTAATAGTTATAAAATTCTAAGTGTTCTGTCAGCCACAGCAAAATAGACAGAGGTCATATAATCAAAACCTTTCCCTATTAATGAAGCAGGCAGTTTCCAGAGAAGACCCTAGTGGGTATCTGCTATCCTACATGATAAAAGAAGACTCAGTAAAACAAACAGGATGTTAAGAGTTAACACTAATGTCAGGCCTAATGAAATGACTTTGAATATGAGAAAAGAATAGAGAACCCCTGTCCCTGCCTCTATTTCTCTTTTGGGCTTCCTGGCCATGAAGTACAAGGTTTTGCTTTTCTGTGCACTACTACTATAGTAATACTGCCTCACCACATGCCCCAAAGCAACAAGGTTCACTGATCATGGACTGAAACCTCTAAAACTGTAAGCCAAGCCACAAAATCTCAGCTACTTGGGTGGCTAAGGCAGGTGAATCCTAAGTTCAAGGCAAGTCTGGGCAATTTAGTGAGACCCTATCTCAAAAAAAAAAAAAAAAAGGGAGGCTGGAAATGTAGTTCAGTAGTAGAGCACTTACCTAGCCTGTGTGAGGGAGGCCCTGGCTTCAATCCCCCATACTGCAAAAAAAAAAAAAAATAATAAAGCATTGAGCCAATATAAACTTTTTATAAATTGATTATCTTAGCTTTTAGCTACAATCAGGAATTAAGTTGACCTGAAGTCACAAAGGATCTGATAAGTGCTTTGGAGTCAGTAATTTGTCCCCAAATACAGGGTAGCTTAGTTGCAAATCCAGAGATTTACTGAACCTGTATAGAAAGCTGAGGAATAGGAAACAAAAGTTATGTGTGTATATGTGTGTGTGTATAGAAAGAGAGAGAGACAGAGAAAGGAAAATAAAAAGAGAAGCAGCAATATGTTTATGTGCTTTTGGGACTTGGCTATATCTGTATTAGTCCATTTTTCATTGCTGTAACAAAATACCTGAAGTTGGATAATTTATAAAGAGGGAAACTAGGATGTAGCTCAGTGGTAGCATGCACATTTAGCATGCCAAGGCCTAGTTCAATCCCCAACATCACACAAAAAAAAAGTATTTAGCTTAAGGAGATTCAAGGAATGGCACTGACATTGGCTCAGCTCTGGTGAGGACTTCATGGTAGACGTTTCATGGCAAGAACAGACCAGGGAGGGACCAAACCAGTCTTGCTGTTTTGTTTTGTTCTTGAGACAAGATATCACTATGTCACCTAGATGATCCTAAACTTATGAGTTCAAGTGATCCTTCTGCCTCAGTGTCCTGAGTAACTGGGACTATAGTCATGTGCCACTATACCTGGCTCCTAGTCTTGCTCTTTATGGAGGTGGGTGGGCGGGGGTGAGAGGGTACTGAGGATGGAACCTAAGCCAGGTTTCCAGCCCTTTTTAAATTTTCCTTTTTAGTTGCTTGCTCAGTAAGTTTATTTATTGTCTTTATCTGAAAAATCTTCATAGGAAAACTGTTGTTTGGTTTAGCTCTCAGCAGCCTGTTTACAAGCTCTGAGTAAGCTTGCCTTCTTTTGAGCTACCCGTCATCTGGGCAAGAGACGTTTTGGGACAGTTCCATCTCTTTTTATCTTTTCTCTTGGGCTTCTTCTCATAGGCTGAATTCTGTCATCAAAATGATCTTTATTATACATCTCCTCCATCACGTCTGGAATAATGCTCTTTACATCCTGAGAGAATTGCTTCTTGTAAGCATCTTCATCTTCCATTAGATAAAACATAGTATGTCCAACATTCTGACCCACGATGTGATTCAATGTACTTCTGCATTGAACTCCTTGCTTTCAGAATCATAACCAGGGAATCTTTTAGTTCTATGAAGGATGGACAAGCCTCCATCCACAACTCACTTCAGGGCCCCAAAAACTTCATTGCCAATTGCAGTTTTGGCAAAACCTGCATCCATGTAGCAGGTAAAGGCACCAGGTTAATCATCGATGATTTTCACATTGCATTCATCTCCAGCACCTCCATTTGGCCTGCATAGATCTTGTCCATTACAAACCTATTGAGAAGGCTGTGGGCCAGCAGCAGACCAGTACAATATGCTGCAGCATAATTTTTTAGGTCAACTTTCACACCATATTTTGATAGTTCATGTGCATAAGCTGCACAGACCATCATATCCTCTTTTTTACAGGCTTAAGCAATCTGACAAGTGATATCTTTTGTTAGTTATGTGAACTATCATCCTGTATTTGGGTGTGTTGTACTTATTTTTGTCCTCTTATCACCAAGCATTTCCAAACCATATTTACCAGTTTTGCCTCTCATCTTCCTCTAGATTTCTCTTGATATCTCTTAAAGTAGGCCTTTTTCTTGACAACTTTAACAAACCCCATCCCCCATCCTACAAAACAGAGACCAGTATCTGTGGCTTGACATGTAGACCTGCAGGCCCAGCAGCACTACGGGGGTGAAAAATTAATTTTTCTTTTGAAACAGGACCTCACTAAGTTGCCTATGCTGGACTCAAAATATGTGATCCTTCTTGCCTAGCCTCCCGAGTCACTGGGATTGCAGGCATGTGCCATCACACCCAGCAGAATAAGATAGATTGTGATGCAATAACAGACAACTCCAAAATGTGAGGGTTTAGTAAAATAAAAGTACCTCTCTTACATCAAGTCCACTAGAGATCTATGCTAGTTCACTCAGCACTTCCAGGTTGCTTCAGTCTCAAAACTTTCATATCAAAGTGCTCCCATCCCAAGTGACATTTCATTGGCTAAATTAAGTCACACAGCCACTTTTAATTTCAAGGGAATCATCCTTGCACACAAAAGTAGAGGTGAATTAGATCGTTAAATAATGAAAATACATAATGGTATTCATTCACAAATAGATTTTGAGGACATCCTTTCTAAATCAATTTGCTGTTGTCAGTATATGAAATACAGTAGTCCCCCCCCCAAATCCAGAGGGATATTTTCTAAGAGTCCCAAGTGGATGTCTGAAACTGTTGATAGTACCAAATACCTGCTGTTTTTTTTCCTATACATGTATATCTATGATAAACATCTATCTATCTTTAATTTATAAATTAGACATAGAGAATAACAATAATAACTAATAATAAACCAGAACAATTAGTATACCACAATAAAAATTGTGTGAATGTGATCTGTATCTCAAAATATTATACTTGCCCTACTTGTGATACTGTAAGATGATACAATGCCCATGTGATAAGATGAAGTGAATTGAATGATGAAAGTATTGTAACAGGGTGTTAGGCTGCTATATGAGCATTACTTTAACACAGGCACTGCAATGCCAGTACCAATGTTCAATCTGATAACTGAGATGACTACTACCTGAGTAACAGATAGTATGTACAGCATGGATATACTGGACACAAAGGGTGAAATCACATCTCAGGCAGGATGGAGTAGTATAGCACAAGATTTTCTCTCACCACTAATCATGGCATGCATGCAATTTAAAACTTGTGAATTACCAAGCACAGTGGCACATGTAATCCCAGCGACTCAGGAGGCTAAGATAGGAAGATTTCAAGTTCAAGGCCAACCTCAGCAACTTAGCAAGACCCTGTCTTAAAATAAAAAATGGTTGGGGAAGTAGGTCAATGGTAAAGCGCCCCTGACTTCAACCCCCAGTGCAAAAAAGCAAAAACAAAAAAAAAGTATGAATTGCAGTTTTGCAATGAAAAGACCCATTAACTCTCCTTAATTTAGCATTACCAAATGTTTACATTTTGACATAATACACCTCAAAATCTCCTAGAATGTGCACTCTGAAGAGCAACTTTTTGGAAGTTGGGGTTATAGTGATTTCAAATGAATTGAAAACTATTGGAGAATGCCTTTTTAACAACTAGCAAAAGACAAAATGATTACTTAACAAGAAAAATAGTATCAACCCTAAGGAAAACATTGCTCCCACCAGATGTCTCACTATCAAGATGAAATTTAGAATTAGATTAAATATCATGTGTTTCATTCTATTGAGATAAAATACCTTTTCAAGTGCAGTAAAAGATCTCCAAAGAAACTTGGAGCTTTTTTTTGAGTGACCTTGGCAAATTATTTAGAGATTCCTCTCTAAAATTATCTTTAGGATACCTTATTTGGTAGCCAACAGAACACCTGATTAGAGTAGCTGTGTTTTTATATTACCTTTATATAAATTAGCAGGACTAAAAGGACTGCTTAATACAATGGCTTCCTGGCCAACCGAAGTAAATAAGAACCCCGTTTGGTACTCATTTTAAAATAGAGGTGCATTACCCAAAATGACCTAAAAATTAAGAGAGGAAGTAAAAATATACTAATAGTCATCTTTAAGATCAAATTTTTTTTTCAGTTCCTATTGTAAGAATTTTTTAGATTAAAAGATGATTATTAAGCTGGGCACAGTGACACATACCTACAATCACAGCTGCTCGGGAGGCTGAGGCAGGAGGATCAAGAGTTCAAAGCCAGCCTCAGCAAAAGCAAGGAGCTAAGCAACTCAGTAAGACCCTGTCTCTAAACAAAATATGAAATAGACTGGGGATGTGACTCAGTGGTCGAGTGCCTGATTCAACGCTTGGTACCCAAAAAGAAGATGATTATTAAAACCCTATTTGTGTGGTCTGGGTTTGTAGCTTAGTGGTAGAACACTTGCCTAATGTGTAAAGCACTAAGTTCAATCCTCAGCACCACATAAATAAGTGAATAAATAAATAAATAAAATAAAGTTATTGTGTCCATCTACAACTAAAAATATTTTTAAAAATAAATAAATAAAACCCATCTGTGTGCCAGGCACTGTGCTGACCACTTTACATTTTCATGACCTAATTTACTGCTCAAGTAGAAGTAAGTATTGTTACAACCCGTTTTACAGCTAAGGACACCAAGTTTGTAAAAGGCAAGGCAATTTTTTTGCACTGCCATTGTTGGTAACTATTAGGTTCCATTAAACCAGTTCCATCTGACTTCAGAATTCTATTTTCTACTCAAATATGCTTTTCCCACAGTAGGCAAATGATCTGTATATAGTGAACAGTGCAGTCTAGCTAACAGTAGAGATGAGGAAGTACCTACATAACTGTTAGAATGACCAAAATCAAGAACAGTGAAAACACCAAGTGCTGGTAAGGATGTGGAACAAGAGGAATTCATGTTCATTGCTTGTGGGAATGCAAAATGGTACAGCCCTTGGAAGACAGTTTGGCACTTTTTTACGAAATTAAGCATCCTCTTGCCATATGACCCAACAATTACATTTCTTGATGTTTGCCAAAATAAGTTGAAAACTGTCCACACAAAACCTGCATATTATTTTTTATATCAGCTTTATTCATGATTCAAACCTGGAAGAAACTAGTGTGTCCTTCAGTAGGTGACTCAATAAACTGGTATATCTGAACAATGAAACAGTGTCCAATGCTTTTTAAATAGGACCTAAAGCAATGAAAAGACACAGAGAAAACTTAAGTGAAAGGAGCCAATCTGGAAAGACTACGTGCTATGAGTCCAACTATATGACACTCTGGAAAAGGCAAAATGATGGAGACAGTGAAATGCTCTGTGATGTCCAAGGATTAGATGGAAGGGACAGTTGAACAAGCAGAACACAGGATTTTTCAGGGAGTGAAACTACTCTGTATGATACTATCATGGCAAATACATGTCATTAGACATCTGTTCAAACCCACAGAATGTACAACACCAAGAGTGAACCTTGATGTAAACTGTGGACTTTGGGTGATATTGATCTGTCAGTCCAAGTTCGTCACTTGTAACAAGTATACCACTCTAGAGAGGGAGGTTGATAATGGGATGATGCATATGAGGTAGCAATTCAAGTATAAGAAATTCCTGTATCTTCCTCTCAATTTTGCTGTGAATCTGAAGCCACTATTTAAAAAAAAAAAAAAAAGTATATTTTAAAAAGAAGTGTGTGTGTGTTTGCATGTATTCTTTTTACTGGGGCAAAGATGAATTCAAATATTTCATGGTAAAAATATTGACCCCCAAGAGAATTTCTAGATGCAATTTCTGTTTTTAATTGTGACTACTTCAGTTAAGTAAATATGATGATTAGCAGTGTTGGAAGACATATTCAAAATAGATCAGTAGGCTTTGGTATTCAAGGACAAACAAGAGCCTGGAAATATTAAGACTTCCATGTTTGTGACATGACCAGGATTACCTAAATGGAGGCAATGATTAAAACATTTTGTCAGGGAACCGTCTGTTCGGAGAATCTTAGATGAATTGCTGGGAAATCATTGGTGAACTATTAAATGATGCATGTAAGTAGGAAGGTGAGATCCTAGAATGGTTTCTTCTCACTTCTGCCTTTTCACCTCAATTCTCATTAAGCTTGAAGACAACCATTTTCTAATTCTGCTTATAAAATAAGAGTATTGTCTGACAGTGCCAGAAAGACTGTTTTAAAACAAATTGACTACATCAAGTTGATGACATAACACTACAAAGAACTATTTTCATTCTCTTAAAACATAAAAAAAAACTTTGATTTTGTAGTCTTAGAAATACTTATGTGTTTTAAGGACAGAAGGGCAAAATTTAAACTTCATTTAATAGCCTAAAAAAAATCTTTGTATTGCCAGGTGCAGCAGTGCATGCCTGTAATCCCAGCTAGGAGGCTGAGGCAAGAGGATTAAAATTTAAGGCCAGCCTTGCAATTTAGCAAGACCCTGTCTCAAAATTTAAAAAAAAAAAGAAAGGTCTTGGAGTGTAACTCAGCGTTTGAGCACCCCAGGTACTCCTAGTTACCACACACACACCAAACTTGGTAGATATGGAGCAAATAACTTTGTTAATGTGTTCAGAGGTGAAAGCTACAAATATAAAAAATAAAAGCTCTATAAAAACCTTCAACAGTGATAACCTAGTATCAGTTAATAACTGTATGCCCAGATTATACCATTTTTAAAACCCATCATGTCCCATCGTCCTATATATAGGACATATATATAGGATGGGACATAATGAACTAAGATAGCTGATTCTATGTCTAAGACAAAATACACCACCTGAGCCTGGAACACCTACCCGGAAGCTGGGAAGTTACCAAAGACTGCTATGGTCATATCAAAGAGAAACAAAAGTCATTTTCCTCTAGGCCTTCCTCGGGTCAAGTATGGAAAAATTTCAACATCCAAAAGAAAAATGACTGATTGAGATACTTTGAATATATAAAATCCATGTATTCATAGTGATATGAAAAAGAATTAGTGGGCCCGTAATCCCAATGAGTTGGGAGGCTGCAGCAGGAGTCTTGGCAACTTAGCAAGGTTCAAAAAATAAAAGAGGTTGGAGATGAAGCTCCATATAGAGAGCACCCAGTTCAATCCCCAGAACGGCAAAAAAATAATTTAAAATTCAGGGCTGAGAATATAGGTCTATTAGTAGAGTGCTTGCCTCCTAGGTTCAATCCCTAGCCCCACACACAAAAAAATCACTGTTCACCATTAGAAATAGTTAGGGCATGTATTTATTTACTTGGGCTCGCATAACAAAGTACCATAAAGTTGGTGGCTTAAACAACAGAAATTTATATTATAATTTTGAAGACTGCCAGACCTGGTGACACTCACACATAATCCTAGTGGCTAGAGAGGCCGAGGCAGGAGAAGTGTTAAGTTCAAAGCTGGCTTTAGTAATTTAGCAAGGCCCTAAAGCAACTTAACTAGACCCCCATCTCAAAAAAGGGCTGGGGATGTGGTTCAGTGTTAAGCGCCCCTGCATTCAAACCCTACTACCAAATATAATAATAATACTTCAAAAGGCTACAAATCTGAGATCAAGATGTTAACACAATAGATTTCTTCTGAGACCCATCCTTGGCTAATAGATGGCCTTCTATACATGATCTTCCCTCTGTACCTGTATCCAAATTTCCTCTATTTATAAGAACAATATACTGGATTAGAGCCTACCCTAATGACTTCATTTTAACTTAATTGCCTTTTTTTTTTTTTTTTTTTGGTACCAGGGATTGAACCGAGGAGCACTTAACCACTAAGCCACATCCCCAGTCCTTTTTATGTTTTATTTTGAGACAGGGTCTCACCAAGTTCCTCAGGGCCTTGCTAAGTTGCTGAGGCTGGCTTTGAACTCATGATCCTCCTGCCTCAGCCTCTTAAGTTGCTGAAATTACAGGCGATGCCACCAGGCCTGGTTTAAATGCCTCTTTTAAAGACTTAAACATAGGTACTGAGGGTTAGCACTTTAATATGTGAATTTCAGAGAATGCAACTCAATATGGACAGGTACCCAGTGCTTACTTTGAAAATTATAAATTAAAAGAAAAAAATTTAACCCACCTCCTGTACAAACTATATTTTTGAATCACCAAATAACCCTATGTTGGTCTGGGGTTGTAGCTCAGTGGTAGAGCACTTGCCTAGCATGTGTGAGGCACTGGGTTCAAGCCTCAGCACCACATAAAAATAAAATAGAGGTATTGTGTCCATCTACAACTAAAAAAGAAATTTAAATAAATAACTCTATGTTATGGTTTGGATACTAAATGACCCCCAAAAATTCATGCGTAAGTGCAAGAACAGAGGTGAAATGATTGGGTTATGAGAACCTTAACCCAATCAGTGAATTAATCCTGATTGAGTGGTAACTGAAGGCAGGTAGAATGTGGCTGGAGGAGGTAGGCATTGGGGGTATGTGTGAATATATATATTTTTTCTGGGGGCGGGACCAGGAACGAACTCAGGAGCGCTTAACCACTGAGCCACATCCCTAATCCTTTTTTTGTAGAGACAGGTTCTCACTGAGCTGCTTAGCGCCTTGCTAAGTTTCCGGGGCTGGCTTTGAACTTGTGATCCTCCTGCCTCAGCCTCCTGAGCTGCTGGGATTACAGGCATGCACAACCACACCTGGCAGGGGTATATATATTTTTATCTGGTGGTGGAGTCTCTGCTTCCTGATCATGTGAGTCGCTTCCCTCCACCCCACTCTTCCACCATGATGTTCAGCCTGACCTTGGGCCCTGAGGCATGGAGCCAGCTATCTATGGACTGAGACCTCTGAAACCATGAGCCCCCAAATAAAATTGTTCTTGTCAGGTCTTTTAGTCGCCGCAGCGAAAAAGCTAACTAAAACACTCTAATTGAAGGAAATTTAGTTAATTAAATCTAGTTAATTTTAAAAACCACTCATGTGAGCAGTGCTCATTATTGGATGATAAAACTATTAGAAGGAAGGCTGGTAGTTCACTGTACAGTACCAGGCTGGGGTTGTAGCTCAGTGGTAAAGTGCTTGCCTAGCACTTGTGAGGCACTGGGTTCGCTCCTCAGCACTACATAAGAATAAATAAATAAAATAAAGGTATTGTGTCCACCTACAACTTAAAAAAAAAAAATATATATATATATATTTTAAAAAGATTAAACCATTACCACTTGAATCCACCAATTGAACATCACTAAAAGTGAGACAGCCACACATACCTGTAATCCCAGCGACTCAAGAGGCATCACCAAGTTCAAGGCCAGCCTTAACAATTTATCAAGGCTGTCAGCAACTTAATGAGACCCTGTCTCAAAATAAAAGATTTTTTAAAAGGGCTGGGGATATGCTCAATGGTAAAGTCCCTGAGTTCAATCCTCAGTACAAAAAAAAGAGAGAGAGAGAGAGACAGACATTATATACCTCCTGATATGATGCAATATAAATTATATTGCCTTGCCAACGAGATATGTTTGCTAAATTTAAAGCTGAATCAGATGAATTCTTATTTCCAACTCCCAGTTTACAAAGAAATACGTGAATAGAAGAATACGTTAAATGTCGCTATAAGGAAGCAATTTTCCCAACCAGAGCACAGGGCACTCTATAAGATAACTGACCTGATTTTGTTAATAAGTCAGTGGCAGGAGAAAAAGGAAGGAACCACTGTTCTGGATTAAAATCGATTTGAAAGAGTCATAACAGCAAAATGGAATACGTTGACCTTGTTTGAATCTCATTTGAACAATCCAATCATTGAAAGTGTTTTTGAGATAATCAGAAAAATTAATGATTTCAGTTAGGTAATATTAATTAAGATCTGTTAACTTCTAGGTGTGTTAATAGATAATTTTTAAAGGTCCTTTTTTGAGGTATAGAAGCATGGAAGTATTTAGGGGTGAAATGGTAAGAGAAATGTCAGAAATCTGCTTTTAAAAATTATGGAGAGAAGGAAAGGAATGTATAAATATGATAGATATGGCAAAAAATGATAACTTGGAAGTAATGTACCAGTAATTCTTAAAATGTGGTCTCTCAACCAGCAGTACCAGTTTTACTTGCAAACTTGCAAGGAATACTAATTTTTTTGACCTACCCAAAACCACTAGATCAGAAACTCTGAGGGTAAGTAAGGCCCAGTTACCTATGTGTTAACAAACCCTTGAGGGGATTCTGATGCAGCTAACATTTGAGAATCACTGCTTAGTGTATTTTAAAACTCAATATATATAAAAAAATTTCTTGGACTGGTAATATAGCCTAGTGGTAGGGCACTTGCCTAGCATGAGCAAGTTCCTGGGTTCAATTCCCAGTACTGCAAAAAATATAAAATAAAAATATATATATTTTAAATCAACTACTTGTGATATATGTGATAGCCTGAAGGAATATAGATTTGTACTACCTTCAGGGGTTCATCATAACAGCATAAATATTCCTAAGTGAATTTTAAGGCATGTGAATGATTTCTCAATAAAGAGAAATTAAGATAGTGGGTTTTTTTGATTCATAATATTATAAAATATCTTTAATTCGAATTTTTACTTTAAAATTTAAAATAGTTTAACAACCTGTTCTTTCTAGGGCGGGGGGTGTTTTTTTTTTTGTAAACAAATGGGATACATGTTGTTTCTCTGTTTGTACATGGTGTAAAGGCATACCATTTGTGTAATCATAAATTTACATAGGGTAATGTTCTTTGATTCATTCTGTTATTTTTCCCCTTCCCCCCATCCCTCCCACCCCTCTTTTCCCTCTATACAGTCCTTCCTTCCTGCATTCTTGCCCCCCTCCCTAACACTAACTCTAACCCTAACACTAACCCCTCCCACCCCCCATTATGTGTCATCATCCACTTATTAGCGATATCATTCGTCCTTTAGTTTTTTGAGATTGGCTTATCTCACTTAGCATGATATTCTCCAATTTCATCCATTTGCCTGCAAATGCCATAATTTTATCATTCTTTATGGCTGAGTAATATTCCATTGTATATATATACCACAGTTTCTTTATCCATTCATCAATTGAAGGACCTCTAGGTTGGTTCCACAATCTGGCTATTGTGAACTGAGCAGCTATGAACATTGATGTGGCTGTATCTCTGTAGTATGCTGATTTTAAGTCCTTTGGGTATAGGCCAAGGAGTAGGATAGCTGGGTCAAATGGTGGTTCCATTCCAACTTTTCTAAGGAGTCTCCACACTGCTTTCCAGAGTGGCTGCACCAATTTGCAGGCCCACCAGCAATGTATGAGTGTACCTTTCTCCCCACATCCTCGCCAACACCTGTTGTTGCTTGTATTCTTGATAATTGCCATTCTAATTGGGGTGAGATGGAATCTTAGGGTGGTTTTGATTTGCATTTCTCTTATTACTAGAGATGTTGAACATTTTTCCATGTTTGTTGATTGCTTGTAGATCTTCTTCTGTGAAGTGTCTATTCATTTCCTTAGCCCATTTGTCGATTGGATTATTTGCATTCTTGGTGTAGAGTTTTTTGAGTTCTTTATAGATTCTGGAGATTAGTGCTCTATCTGAAGTATGATTGGCAAAGATTTTCTCCCACTCTATAGGCTCTTTCTTCGCATTGCTGATAGTTTCCTTTGCTGAGAGAAAGCTTTTTAGTTTGAATCTATCCCAGTTATTGATTCTTGCTTTTATTTCTTGTGCTATGGGAGTCCTGTTGAGGAAGTCTGATCCTAAGCTGACATGTTGAAGCTCTGGACCTACTTTTTCTTCTATAAGATGCAAGGTCTCTGGTCTGATTCCAAGGTCCTTAATCCATTTTGGGTTTAGTTTCGTGCATGGTGAGAGATACGGGTTTAGTTTCATTCTGTTGCATATGGATTTCCAATTCTCCCAGCACCATTTGTTGAAGAGGCTATCTTTTCTCCATTGCATATTTTTGGAACCTTTGTCTAGTATGAGAAAATTGTATTTATTTGGGTTTGTGTCCATGTCCTCTATTCTGTACCATTGATCCACCTTTCTATTTTGGTACCAATACCATGCCGTTTTTGTTACTATTGCTTTGTAGTAGAGTTGAAGATCTGGTATTGCGATACCCACTGCTTCACTCTTTCTGCCAAGGATTGCTTTAGCTATTCTGGGTTTTTTATTCTTCCAGATGAATTTCATAATTGCTTGCTCTATTTCTGTGAGGTATGTCATTGAGATTTTAATTGGAATTGCATTGAATCTGTATAGCACTTTAGGTAGTATGGCCATTTTGACAATATTAATTCTTCCTATCCAAGAACATGGGAGATCTTTCCATCTTCTAAGGTTTTCTTGAATTTCTTTCTTTAGTGTTCTGTAGTTCTCATTGTAGAGGTCTTTCACCTCTTTTGTTAGATTGATTCCCAAGTATTTTATTTTTTTCGATGCTATTGTGAATGGGGTAGTTTTCCTAATTTCTCTTTCTGAAGATTCATCACTTATGCATAAAAATGCATTAGATTTATGTGCATTGATCTTAAATCCCACTACTTTACTAAATTCACTTATGAGTTCTAAAAGTTTTCTGGTGGAATTTCCTGGTTCCTCTAAGTATATAATCATATCATCAGCAAATAGGGATAGTTTGAGTTCTTCTTTTCCTATTCGTATCCCTTTAATTTCTTTGGTCTGTCTAATTGCTCTGGCTAGAGTTTCAAGGGCAATATTGAATAGAAGTGGTGAAAGAGGGCATCCCTGCCTTGTTCCAGTTTTTAGGGGGGATGCTTTCAGTTTTTCACCATTTAGAATGATATTAGCCATGGGCTTAGCATAGCTAGCCTTTATAATGTTAAGGAATGTTCCCACTATCCCTATTTTTTCTAGTGTTTTGAGCATGAAGGGGTGCTATATTTTATCAAATGCTTTTTCTGCATCTATTGAAATAATCATGTGATTCTTGACTTTAAGTCTATTGATATGGTGAATTACATCTATTGATTTCCTGATGTTGAACCAACCTTGCATCCCTGGGATGAAACCCACTTGATCATGGTGCACTATCTTTTTAATATGTTTTTGTATGCGATTTGCTAAAATTTTGTTGAGAATTTTTGCATCGATGTTCATTAAGGATATTGGTCTGAAATTTTCTTTCTTCGATGTGTCTCTGTCTGGTTTAGGTATCAGGGTAATATTGGCTTCATAGAATGAGTTTGGGAGGGTTCCCTCCTCTTCTATTTCATGGAATACTTTGAGAAGTATTGGAATGAGCTCTTCTTTAAAGATTTTGTAGAACTTGGCTGAGAACCCATCTGGTCCTGGACTTTTCTTTGTTGGTAGGCTTTTGATGACTTCTTCTATTTCATTACTTGGAATAGGTCTATTTAAATTGTGTATGTCCTCCTCGTTCAGTTTGGGCAATTCATATGTCTCTAGAAACCTGTTGATGTCTTCGAAATTTTCTATTTTGTTGGAGTATAGATTTTCAAAATAGCTTCTAATTATGTTTTGTATTTCAGTCGTGTCTGTTGTGATATTTCCTTGTTCATTCCAAATTTTAGTGATTTGGGTTTTCTCTCGTCTTCTCTTTGTTAGTGTGGCTAAAGGTTTATCAATTTTGTTTATTTTTTCAAAGGACCAACTATTTATTTTGTCAATTTTTTGTATTGTTTCTTTTGTTTCAATTTCATTGATTTCAGCTCTGAGTTTAACTATTTCCTGTCTTCTACTACTTTTGGTGTTGATCTGTTCTTCTTTTTCTAGGGCTTTGAGCTGTAGTGTTAGGTCGTTTATTTGTTGAGTTTTACTTCTTTTTTTAAATGCGCTCCATGAAATAAATTTTCCTCTAAGTACTGCTTTCATAGTGTCCCAGAGATTTTGATATGATGTTTCTTTGTTCTCATTTACCTCTAAGAATTTTTTAATTTCCTTCCTAATATCTTCTGTTATCCATTCATCATAAAATAGATGGTATATTCTATAAATGTTCAATCTCCAGGTGTTGGAGTAGTTTCTGTTTTTTACTCTTTCATTTATTTCTAACTTCAATCCATTATGATCTGATAGAATACAAGGTAGTGTCTCTATCTTCTTGTATTTGCTAACATTGGCTTTGTGGCATAATATATGGTCTATTTTAGAGAAGGATCCATGTGCTGTTGAGAAGAAAGTGTATTCGCTCTTGGTTGGATGGTATATTCTATAAATGTCTGTTAAGTCTAAATTATTGATTGTGTTATTGAGATCTATGGTTTCTTTGTTCAATTTTTGTTTGGAAGATCTGTCCAGTGGCGAGAGAGGTGTGTTAAAATCACCTAGTATTATTGTGTTATGGTCTATTTGGTTTCTAAAATTGAGAAGGATTTGTTTGACATACATGGATGAGTCACTGTTTGGGGCATAGATGTTTATGATTGTTATATCTTGCTGATTTATGGTTCCCTTAAGCAGTATGAAATGTCCTTCTTTATCCCTTCTGACTAACTTTGGCTTGAAGTCCACATTATCTGAAATGAGGATGGATACTCTGGCTTTTTTGCTGAGTCCATGTGCATGGTATGTTTTTCCCCATCCTTTCACCTTTAGTCTATGGGTATCTCTTTCTATGATGTGAGGTCTCTTGCAGGCAACATATTGTTGGATCTTTCTTTTTAATCCAATCTGCCAGTCTATGTCTTTTGATTGATGAATTCAGGCCATTAACATTCAGGGTTATTATTGTGATATGATTTGTATTCCCAGTCATTTGGTTCATTTTTTAAAATTTTATTTATTTATTTATTTTTTTGACACAACTTGGTTCCTCCTTTATTTGACAGTTCCTTTAGGATAATTCCTCCTTTTGCTGATTTGCTTCTTTGTTTTTTATCTCTTCCTCATGGAATATTTTGCTGAGAATGTTCTGTAATGCTGGCTTTCTTTTTGTAAATTCTTTTAGCTTTTGTTTATCATGGAATGATTTTATTTCATCGTCAAATTTGAAGGTAAGTTTTGCTGGGTATAAGATTCTTGGTTGGCATCCATTTTCTTTCAGAGCTTGAAAAATGTTGTTCCAGGCTCTTCTAGCTTTTAGGGTCTGGATTGAAAAATCTGCTGATATCCGTATTGGTTTCCCTCTGAATGTAATTTGGTTCTTTTCTCTCACAGCCTTTAAAATTCTGTTTTTATTTTGTATGTTAGGTATTTTCATTATAATGTGCCTTGGTGTGGGTCTGTTGTAATTTTGTGTATTTGGAGTCCTATAAGCCTCTTGAACTTGATTTTCCATTTCATTCTTCAGATTTGGGAAATTTTCTGATATTATTTCATTGAATAGATTGTTCATTCCTTTGGTTTGTTTCTCTAAGCCTTCCTCAATTCCAATAATTCTCAAATTTGGCTTTTTCATGATATCCCATAGTTCTTGGAGATTCTGTTCATGATTTCTTACCATCTTCTCTGTTTGGTCAACTTTGTTTTCAAGATTAAATATTTTGTCTTCAATATCTGAGGTTCTGTCTTCCAGGTGTTCTATCCTATTGGTTATGCTTTCTATGGAGTTCTTAATTTGGTTTATTGTTTCCTTCATTTCAGGGATTCCTGTTTGACTTTTTTTCAATATCTCTAACTCTTTATTGAAATGATCTTTTGCTTCCCGTATTTGCTCTTTTAACTGTCGATTGGTGCGATCATTCAATGCATGCATTTGCTCTTTCATCTCGTCATTCATAGCCTGCATTTGCTCTTTCATCTCATCGTTTGCTTCTCTGATCATTTTAATTATGTACATTCTGAACTCCCTTTCTGTCATTTCTTCTGCCATGCTGTCATTGGATTTTATGGATGTAACATCTAGATTTGTTTGGGGCATTTTCTTCCCTTGTTTTCTCATATTGTTCAGGAATCAGTGGATCATTATGATATTGTAGATTTCCTCTATTGACTTATAATGTCCCTGAAGATTGCTAGTATATCCCCTCTTATCCTTCAGTAGCCTGAAGTGTTGGAGGAAGTTGATAATGCGGTGCTCCACAAGGAAGCTGCCTCTCTAGGGGTGGTGACCCTCAGGTGGGGTATATTCCCTGCTAGTGGGCAGAGGTGCCTCCACTTGTTGACCAATGGTCATCCAAAGGGGAACTAGGCTGTGGGCTGAGGCAAGGCCTGTTTGTGCCTGTGTCTCTGGTTTTACCATCCTTGTGGGAAAACCTAACCCAGCGGGGAAGACTCACCCGGTGGGGAGGTCTCGCTGGTCAGTTCCCCTCCTAGAGGTTCTCCTCAATCTACAACTACCGCCTGGGCTGGGTTGTCTTCCTCTGCAACGTTCCCAGGGGCCCAGACCTACCTCCTGGGCCTGGGAGTCTCACCCTTCGCAGACAAGTCTCCTTAGGCTGCCTCTCCTCAGAGAATCTGCCCACAGTCCTGGAACCTTCGCTCCACCCTAAGCGTGTCTCTGTGCGGCTCTTCCACCAAGAAGCCGCCTAGGTCCTGGGACCCTGCTCTGCACCTAATCGCCTGGCTATGCGGCCCCTCCTCTGAGCCGCCACCTGGAGCCCCATACTGTCGCTCCGAGACCCAGAGACCCGCCACACGCCTCTTCCTCCAGACAGCCGCTCGGTGTTCCGACGCAGTCACTAGGAGTCCAAGCAACTCACTTCGCGTCTCCTCCTCCCTCCAACCGCCCGTATCCCTAGGCAGTCACTCCGAGTCCAAGTGACCCGCCCTGCTCCTCCTCCTCCTCGGGGTAGCCCCCCAGGTGTTCAGGAGTGGTCGCTCCAAGAACAAGTGACCCACTGCGCTCCTCCTCCAGGTAGGCCACCGGTGTTCAGGAGCGGTCGCTTTGAGTCCAAACAACTCACCACTCGCCTCCTCCTCTGGCAACCGCCTGTGGCTCTGATGCAGTCACTCCTAGACCAAGCGACCCGCCGCGCTTCTCCTCTTCCTCCGGGCAACCCCCCGGTGTTCAGAAGCGATTACTCTGAGTCTAAACAGCTCACCACGCAGCTCCTCCTCAGGCAGCCGCCTGGAGCCCAGTGGTTGCTCCGAGTCCAAGCGCTGTGCTGAGCCGCCTCCTCTACGATGTTCCCAGTTGTCTGTGTTTACCGCTCCAGCGGGGGGAGGGGCATCTCGCCGGGGGACTCTACTTCACAAAGTTCCCTGCGTTCCGGGGCTACCGCCCCATCCGGGATGCCTCCCCAATGGGAGAGACTCACCCGGCGGCTTTGAGTTGGTCCCAAGTCTCTCAATATCTCCTCTTTTGAATCCTGCATCCTGGAGCAACATGAAAAGCAGCCGCTCTCTAGTCCGCCATCTTGAAATCCTCAAGATAGTGTTTTTATATGGTTCTCCATAAAGGTGTTTTTCTAAGGGTTGTATTATTACAATTTTTTTTTTAAAGCGGTGCTAGGGATTGAACCCAGGGGATTGAACCCAGGGCCTTGTGCTTACATGGCAAACACACTACCAACTGCACTATATCCCCAGCCCGTCTAATGGTTGTATGTATACATATAACACAATATTTTATACAAAATAAGGGTTAAGTAATTATATTATTATAATATATTACTTAATAATTACATTATTATAATTAATAATATTACTTAATAATATAAACAAGGTTTCCAGAATAGCTGTCTCTGAAATTACAAGTTATATTTTTCTCTATGTTAAACTTAAGTTTTTCTATTAATTATGCTGTCTAGAAGGAGGTTGAGGAGAAGGGAAGAGAGGGAGAGGGAAGAAGGAAGGAGGAGGAAGAGGAAGAAGATCTTTGTGAGCTTCCTGTATATCAAATTATCATTCATTCCATGGAGAATCGCTACACCACATCTCTTTGAGACAGCTCCCCGTTGCCTTGGTTAGAGAGTCCGGTGCTGTGAAACAATGCCCTTAAGATTCTTAGCAACAGTCTTGTTTAACAGAAAAAAATCAAAGAAGTCCTAATATTTAGCTGGCGGCAACTTGGGTTTAACCTTTGCCAGAAAAATCCTGGGTTGGATACTATATTCATATTTCAGCATCTAAAAGAAACCAATTGGTACTTGGAACATTCTTCCTGGAATTCTCCTTAGTCACATCCACAAGTTCATTAGGTATGCCTTTTTCTCTTGCATGTTACCATTGTTGACGGTGTTGCCAAACTCCATCACTATATAAGTGGAGGCTGCCTTTGTCCAGCATCCAGTAACAATTTTACCTGCCCTTACTTACAGTCTACTCAAGACTTTCTGGATCTACCTACCAGTTGCTGGTCCCATAGTCAATGTCACATGTTTTACATTTTTGTTACAGTGGCATCCCAGGTGATTCCACTTTTTGTTTTTGTTATCTATTGCTATGTAAAAATCTCAAAACTTTGTGACTTAAAACAATAGCAGCTTTATTGTATATCATGACTGAATTATCAAGAGTTTCTTCCAATTTTGCTTGGGGTCTTTTGTGTGGTTGCAGTCATACTGAAGAGATTTTGTTAAGAAATGAATGTTTGTGTCCCCCAGATTCATATGTTGAAATTCTAACCTCTGGTATAATGATATTAGACGGTAAAACCTTTGAAAAGTAATTAGGTCATAAAGCGTGGAACCTTTCGTGGGATCAGTGCCCTTATAAAAGGAACACTAGAAATTGTGAGTCAGACTCACTCCCTCTATCCATCTCTATCTCTACCTGTCTCCCCTATAACCCCTCCTTCCTTCCTTCCTCTCCCTGCCATAAGAGGACACAAGGAGAAGTGAGTCATCCACAAACTGGAGGAGAGCCCTCACCAGAACCATGCTGGCACTCAATCTCAGACTTCTAACCTTCAGTACTGTGAGAAATAAAAGTTTGACTGTTAATAGGACACTTGGTCAATGATATTCTGTTATGTCAGCCCAAACTTCCTAAGACAGGTCTGCAACATACAAATACTTCTTTACTTCCATTCCTGGTCCGTAAGGGCTCCTCCTTGTGGCCTCTCTTTCCATAAGGTATCTCATCCACCAGAATCATTCCAAGTGGCCTTTCTCCATCCGGTATTCTGGAATTCTTAATGGTTTAAGGATCCAAGGGGCAGAAAGTATTTTTCTTAAGACCTGAATTTGCAAGCTCCAGACCACTTCTGCTGTGCTCTTTAGAGCAAAACAAGTCATAAAACCTGCTGACATCAGGGGCTGGGGGCTGGGGATATAGCTCAGTGGTAGGATGCCCGCCCAGCATGTGCAAGGCCCTCCGTTTGATTCTCAGCACTGAAAAACAGTGGGAAGGATATAAACTCTTTCTAAATGAGAAGCAACATGTGCACTGAGGAACAGGTAGAATTTGCAGGGTCAAAAAATTAAAGACTAGTATTTGAAGACAATTTAAGTCTAGAACTACTTCATTTGGAGTAAATTGCAGGAAGAGTGATTTCTGACTTCCTTGTTTTGTTTTTGTTGTTGTTTTTTTGTTTGTTTATTTGTTTTGATTTGGTTTTGGTACTGGGGGATTGAACCCAGGGGCACTTTACCATTGAGCTGCATCCCCAGTCCTTTCTGGTTTTTATTTTAAGACAAGGTCTCCCTGAGTTGCTGAGGGGCTTGCTAAGTTGCTGAGACTGGCCTTGAACTTGTGATTCCCCCTGCCTCAGCCTCCTAAGTCTCTGCAATTGCAGGCATGCACCACCACACCTGGCATGACTCCCCTGTTCTTAATGTCTCAGTAAAGTCCCTTGAGTGGTTAGAGGTCTACCTTGGTTTGAGTATGTTCCCCAAAGTTTCATGTGCTGGAAGCTTAATCCCCAGTGTGGCAGTTTTGAGGTGGTGGAATCTCTAAGAGGTGGGGTTTATAGGGAGGTAATTATGTCACTGGGGGCATCTTCTTCAGAAGAAATTAATACATTAGTACATTAATTCCCCTTGGAATCCTGGTTAGTTCTCAAGAGAACAGATTATAAAGTAAGGCCACCCACAAACTTGTCCCCTTTCACACATGGCTGTTTCTCATTCTGCTTCTCTGCCATGTTGTGATGCAGTCAAGGAAGCCCTTCCCAGAAGTGGAACAGAAGAACCACCCAAACTTGAACACTCAGCCACCAAAACTGTTAGCTAAATACATCTCTTTTCTTTATTAAGTACCCAACT
This sequence comes from Sciurus carolinensis, assembly GCF_902686445.1. Lineage (NCBI taxonomy): Eukaryota > Metazoa > Chordata > Mammalia > Rodentia > Sciuridae > Sciurus > Sciurus carolinensis. Next base: position 123,528,362 of record NC_062215.1, read on the forward strand.
TCAAGTATTACATTATAGCAACCAAAAATGGACTAAGATAATGTCTGACTAGATCAAGCACTGCTGAAACTTCAAACCCTCTTTCAGGTCATTAGGGAGTGTTAGACCAGATACCACAAGATTGCAAAGTTTTCTCTTCATTTTCCCCTTTCCTTTCTTCATTCATCTTTTTTGTTTGTTTGTTGTTTTGTTTTGTTTTTTAAGATGACATGAATGTGGCTTAACTATTCTTAGTAAAGAGGAAAATCCTATTTCTAAGTCAACTGATATTTCCTTTGACCTGATCAACTACTTTGTTTTAATTATAGAATGATACCTCAACCACCTGTTCTTTGACCTATCCCCCAAACCATATAAGAGAGACAGATGTCATATAGGCCTTATTTTAAACTTTATTTTCATTGAAGTATAATTCACATATCATAAATTCATGCTTTTAAGATGTACAACTCAGTGTTTTGTAGTATAGCCACAATGTGGTAGAATCCTTACCACTGTTTAATTCCAGAATATTTTCATCACCCTGAAAAAAAAAAAAACAAAAAACAAAAAAAACCTGGATATCCACTAGCAATTAAATCCCCGTTCTACTGTCCCCTACCCGCAACTCCTGGAAACAATTAATCTGCTTTCTGTCTTTATGAATTTCCTATTCTGGACATTTCACATAAAGGGAACCATGTAATATATGGTTTTTTGTATCTGAATTCTGTCCATGTATTAGCCAGGAATCTCCAGAAAACAGAACCAATAAGATGGATGGGTAGATAGATGGGAGATACTTATTATAAGAAATTGGTTCAACATAACAATGGAGGATGAGAAGGGCTATGATCTGACCTCTGCAATTTGGAAACCCAGGAAAACTGATGGTGTAGTTCTGAGAACCATACAGTTGATGGTGTAAGTCCCAGTTAAGGGCAGAAGTCTGATGTACCAGTACAAACACCTAGGCAGAGAGAAGAAATTTTTCCTTCTTGTAACTTTTTGCTCTCTATGTGGGTATATCACATATTTATTCATTTTTATTTAATAGACTACACATTTTATTTATTCATTCATAGATAATGGGAGTATTTTCACTTTTGGCTATTTTGAATGCTATAAACATTTACTTACAGCTTTAGTCAATTTAAACTAAAAATTCCTACAGAATATTTTAAAATAAATTTTTTTTGCTTTTAGTTTAGTTTCTTTTTCTTCCTTTTTTCAGTTTTTGCTTTAAGATTGTGAACAATATTCTGGAAAAGAAAACTGATTTCTGGAGGGAGAAATTAGGGCAATAATGAGTACTTAGATAAAGTGTAGAGTGTGAAGTTAGAAATTATAGGTCCACTTTACTAATCAAACTCATAACCCCAGGAGGATGACAAGAACATAAAAGAGAATTCAAGCTGTTTTTCAGGGGTAGGGGGAATTTATATAACAAAACTTGTATAAAAGTTCTCTTGTTTCAAGATTTATAGGAAGCATAAACCAAATAAAATTGCCTTATTATGAAGATTTGGGCAAAGAATTCTTTTCTAGCTAGTTATTTACCATAGCAAGAGGCAGAGTGCACACCTCCCCTGTCCTGGTTCTTGTTCTGAGGGTGTTTTTGGTTTTACATATAATTAATAGTCCCCAGATGTACTTGCTTTTCAGAGCCCTATCTTCTCACTTTCATCTTTCTTAGGAAACAGAGGTTTTCAATATTTCCCTAAGCCCAAAAAAGACCAAACAATAGAGCCATGTTGTCAGAACTTTTAGGAAATGTTTCCTTTAGGCATAATGTAAATAAATCTCTCCTGTATCATCTCAGCACATATCTCCTCTCATTTAATACTGACTTTAAGATACTGTCACTACCTGAAACTGCTCTTCTGAAACCTCATTTTTTTCACCACTACCCGCTATGATCCTTCGTTCCATATGTCCTTCCTGTTTTTAACCTATTCTTCAGCCTTTTCTCTACCCCACATATAGCTTCAAGTTCTTGGGTTCTTCTCCTCCCATACAGTCTCCCCAGTAACATCCTGAAAATGCTCTCCTTCTAGCCTATCCAGTCTCCAGATTCACCTCTAACTTCCTGATTAGTTCCCTGCCTTCTGACACTTTCCCCCTCTGCAGTTCGAGCCCTTCAATGCAAACTGCACATTTAAAAACACAAATTTGGCTGTGCCGTATCCCTAATTTAATTTTTCTCATGGCTCCCCATAGTCTCCAGGATATAATCCAAACTCCTTAGCTTGGTAAATAAGACCCTTAATCCTGTGAGCCACAACTCCAACCCCATTTCTCCTTACTCTCCAAGGAGCTTTGCATTTTTCCTATAGCAAACACACAGTCACCATCATTTTCTTTCTTTCTTTTCTTTTTTCCTTCTTCCTTCCTTTTTTCTTTCTTGGATTAACTACAGGAGCTCTCTACCACTGAGCTACATCCCCAACCCTTTATTTATTTGCTTGTTTGTTTATTTATTTATTTATATTTAATCAGGATCTCACTATGTTGCCCAGGCTGTCCTCAAATTTGAGATCCTTCTGCCTTAGCCTCCTGAGTTGCTGGGATTACAGGCATGTGCCACCATGCCTAGTTCATCATGTACTTTCATGTACTCATGCCCCTTTCCAGAATACTCTTTATGATGGGCTTAATTTTGTACCACCAAAATTCATACGTTGAAGTTGTAACCTCCACTATCTTAGAGTGTGGACCGTATTTGGAGACAGGGCTTTTAAAGAGATAATTAAGGTAAAATGAGGTCCAATGGTATCTTAGTCCATTTCATGATATATAATAGAATATATGATACAGTTTCTTTATAAAGTAAAAGAAGCTCATTTAACTCACAATTCTGCTGACTAGAGGATCCAAACAGCATGGTACCAGCATCCCGGGGAGGGATTCCTGGCTGTGTCACAGTATGGCAGAGAAGCAGAAAAGGAACTGGCTAGATAGAAAAGGACCAAATATGTGGGTGACCTCATCTTTATAACAACCTGTTCTGGTGAGAACTCACTCCTGAGAGACTCAATCTACTCCAAAAAAGCAGTTTTAATCCATTCATGAGGGTAGAGTCCCCAGTGCCCTAATTACCTTCCACTAACTCGACCCATTAAAAGTTCCACCACCTCAAAACTAACATACTAGCTCCTAGCACACGAACCTTTAGCAGAGTCGAGTGTGGTGGTACACTCCTGTAATCACAGTGACTCAGAACCTAACACAAGAGAATCACGGGAGTTCAAAGTCAGCTTCAGCAATGTCAAGGCACTAAGCAACTCAGTGAGAATCTCTCTCTAAATGAAAATATAAAATAGGGCTGGGGATGTGGCTTAGTGGTTTGAGTGCCCCTGAGTTCAATCCCTAGTACCCTCCCCCAAAACAATACCATAACAAGAGGGATGGCCCTAATACAATATGACTGGGTCCCTTATGAGAAGAAGAAATTAGAACACACACAGAGGAAGGATCATGTGAACATGCAGGGAGAAGATGACTACCTACAAGCCAAAGACAGAGGCCTCAAAAGAAACGTATCCTGCCAATACCTTGACCTTAGACTCCTAGGTTCTAGAACTGCGAGAAAATTAATTTTTGTTGTTTAAGCCACCCAGTCTGTAGTACATTGTTATTACAGCCTTGGCAAACTAAGTCATTCCCCACGTGCACTTCCAGAATCTCCTTCTAAATACCTGGTGTATATGGGTCACAACTTCTTCCTTCAAACATTTTGAATCCCCTCTCCTCCCTAACACCCTTTTCCTACTGACTCACAGCCCGGTATCTTGAGCTCCATTCCTCCAGGGGACTCTGCACTTCCTATGGGCACCATTACATTATCACTGTCCTCCTTCACCAGTGTTCTGTATGCCTCTGTTGCTTCTTTAACCCAGAAACGAAAAGGGTAGCATCAGTATTCCTGGCGTAATAAGACTTTTTGTCCACACACTGAATATCTAGGAGCATTTTTTTCCTGATTGATAGACTATAGAAGCCTTAGAATTAACAAAATTTTACATCTATATAAAATGTCATCAGTATCTTCTAGTGTACCAACAAATTGATGTGGTCTGAAAATATTTAAGTCATACAAATGTTCTTTCAAGAAGTTTCAATTAATCTTAAAGACCCTTACCATGTATAATTAATAGCATTTTTTATTATTCTTAACCATGACCTTTTCAGATGTGGTAGTATTTATGCCTCCTAAGGATGTTTTTGAGCATAGTAGTTAAGGTCCTGGGAAATTGCCCAGAAGGAAACTGGTAGTTGTAGAACGTTGGGTTTGTTGTTGTTGTTGTTATTTATACTGGGGATCAAACCTATGGTCTTGCACATGCTAGACAAGCAATCTACCACTATGCTATATTCCAGCCCCAGAGTATTGCTTTTTTAAAAGACACCACAAGGGCTAGGAGTATAGCTCAGTGGTAGTGCTTGCTTAGTATGTCCAAGACCCTGGGTTCAGTCACCAGCATTGCAAAAAACTGAAAAATAAAACTAAAGACACCCCAAAATAAAGTTACAATCTTTGCCAGGCCAGCTGGAATTCTTACAAGATTGCAAAAGTCATCTTCCTTTAAAAATAGCACTTTCTGTAGTAATGATGGAGATAGAATCTGGCTGCATGCTATCTGAGGTCAGAGGAGTAAAGAGAAAGGAGCGGTGACATGTGTCTGTAGCCTCACTCATTAGAGCTGGAGAGAGCATCTTAGAGAGGCATACCACAAAAGAGACTACAGGAAGATCAGCTCTATCATGATAAAGGCATTGGGAGAACTGGGCTCTTGCCATACAGTTTGAGGTTGGAGTCACCTCACTAAAGCTTTGCTTCAAGCGCTTTTCAAGGTGATTGTATGGCTATCCAGCTTTCTTGTGACTCAGTTCTTCTTTATAAAGGAAATAAGATTTGGTACACACTTCAAATATGGAATTTAAGGGCCAAAATTCTATTTTTTTTTTTTTTTTAGATAGACGATAACTCCTATAAAAATCTGGTCTGTAAAAACAAACAGACAAAGAACAACCCAGAAAATTATGGAGGAAGAGCTGCCACACATAATCAGACATGGGAGACTAAGCAGCCTCATCTTCATTGCAGCAAAATACTCTGCAGCAATAAAGGAAGGTGATCCCATTTCTTGGCCCATGGCTTTCTCACTTACTGCTTACATTACTGTCCTCTTCAGTTGCTAGTAAAAAAATAAAAATAAAAATAAATAAAAAATCACAATCTAGATCTAATCTGTTCCAGATTGCACTTACTCTATTTCCTTGACTGTTTCTGACTTTGCCTCATCCATCTTCTCTATTTAAATTGCAGCATTGTATACATGTAGGGGAGATGGTGACTTATGCAATAGCAGAAGTCATGGTCCAAGAAATGCAACAGCCTCCCTTTGTTGCCCCAGGGCTTTTTCACAACAATGGAAATGAGATTTTAGGACTGTTTTCCTTCTTCCTAATCAATGTCAGATCTCTTTCATTCTCTTGTTCTTGTCATCAAAGTATCCCTTATCCCAGGGACTGTGTCTTACCCTTTTAATCTCTAATTGCCAGAGGATTTCTTGCTAATTTTTAGATGTGAGGGAAGGGAAGATATCTGGGGCAAATTAACCAAACTATGGTACTATCCACCAACCCTTCATGTGAGATTATGTTCTGCACATTCTCCCATCCTGTTTGTAATTTTATATCTTATGTGTGGAAAAGACCCTGACTCCAGGGGTTGAGGTTGTAGCTCAGTGGTAGCGCACTTGCCTAGCACGTATGAGGCACTGGGTTCGATCCTCAGCACCACATAAAAATAAAGGTATTGTGCCCATCTACAACCAAGAAAAAGAAATTTTTTAAAAAAAGGCCCTGACTCCAACCTGGGTTTAAAGTTCAAATTTGCCTTATTCCACTCTTGTGCCCTAATAACTTCCCTAATTGCTGCCCTGCTGTGCATTGCTGGTGGTTAGGAACAGCAAGCAATTTCACACCTGCCCTGCTGATATTGTTCCTGTGACATTCACATGAGGTGATGAGTGTGAAAGCTCCCTGTAAACTCTCAATGGCGATACAAATATCTGTAGTCATTTTTATTGTCATTGTTACAACATTTTTGATACACTGGGAAAAAATCCTGTAATTCTTTTGTTTCTTCACTCATTTATTCATGAAACAGATTATTGACCTTGGAGATACAGAGGTAAACAAATGTATGTTTATAGTTATATATCATCATCATTTCTCATGCAGAAAAACCTGTATGAATAATTTACAGAATTTCTCACAAAACTCTGTGAGGTATTATTATTATTTTCTTATTATCAAATAAGGAAACCGAGGATCCCTGTACATCCCAAGATCTTACGATTTTTATTTTTATTAATTTAACTTTAATTGACAAATAATGACTATTTATTTATTTATTGGTATCAGGGATTGAATCCAGGGGTGCTTTACCACTGAACCAAACCCCCAGCCCTTTGTTATATTTATTCAGAGACAGGATCTTACTGAGTTGCTTAGGGCCTCACTAAGTTGCTGAGGCCAGCTTTGAACTTGCGATCCACCTGTCTCCTGAGTCACTGGGAATGTAAGTGAGCACCACCATACATTCCACAAACCACCTGATTGTGTTTATTTATGGGAAACAATATGTTTTGATCTATGTATATATTGTGGAAAAAGTCAATCAAGCTATTTAAAAACAGCCATTACCTCATCAACTTCTCATTATTTTGTGATGAGGATATTAAAATCAATTATTTTAACAATTTTGAAATATGTAATATATAATACATTATTAACTGTGGTCATCATGTAGTACAATAGATCACTAAAACTTATTCCTCCAGTCTAAATGGAACTTTCTACCCTTTTATTAAGAGCTCCCTCTCTCTATCCCTCTCCATCCCTCTCCCTTCCCATCATCCCATGGTAACCACCTTTTAACTGTTTCTGTGAGATTTACAGTATTTGTCTTTCTGTGCCTGGCTTGTTTCCCTTAGCATAACATCTCTCTAGTTCCATTCCTATTGTCATGAATGACAGAATTTCTTTTTTGAAAACTGTATGGTATTCTATTGTATATATACATATGCCATTTCTTTATCCATTCATTGATGGACACTTAGCTGCTTCCATATCTTGGCTATTGTGAATAGTGGTACAATGAACATAGGAATGCAGAGTCCTTTCACCATAGTGATTTCAATTCCTTTGGATAGAAATCCAGAAGTGAGATTGCTGGATCATATGGTAATTTCATTTTTAGCTTTTATCCTACTGAATCCTGTATTATTATTTCTATTTGCATATAAGGAACTTGTAGTTCCTATATAGCACAAAATCTCTTAACTTTTAAGTGACATAAATAGTCCCAGACCTTTTTTAAAAAATTTGTGGTAACAGATACATAACAAAAATTACCAATTTTAACCATTTCTAAGTGTAAATTTAGTGGTATTAAGTACATTCACATTATTGTATGGTTATCACCACTATCCATCTCTAGAACTTTTCATCATCCCAAATTGGAATTTTGTACACATTAAACAAGAACTTTCCATTTTTTCCTCCCTTTAGCCACTGACAACCATTATTCTACTTTTTATCTTTAAAAATGTGACTATTCTATATACTTCATAATAAGTAGAATCATATACTACATGTCTTTTTGTGTCTGGTTTATTTTACTTAGCATGTTTTTAAGGTTCATCCTTATTGAAACACTTACCATCAAATTTTCACTCCTTTTTGTTTGTTCGTTTTGGTACTGGAGATTGAACCCAGGGTCACTTTACCAAGGAGCTGCATCCCCAGCCCTTTTAATTTTTTATTTTGAGACAGGGTCTCACTAAGTTGCCAAGGTTGGCCTCAAAATAGATCCTTCTGCCTCAGCCTCCTAAGTAGCTAGGACTACAGGTATGCACCATCACACCTGGTTCATTCTTTTAAAAGACTAAATGATATGCTATTGAATATATATACCATATTTTGTTTATCCATTGATTGTATGATGAACATTTAGCTCAGGACTTTTGAATGACAAATCTCTTAACCTGTAAATCAAGCCCAAGTGTTAATTCTAATCACTATTAGGCTGTCAGAATAGATTAAAGCTAAAACAATGCCTTTAGAATTTTACTCTGAGTTATTCAAGGAATAATTTAATTTCCTTATCATAATTGGACATTCAAATGAATACGTTTTCCAGAATAATATAATAGTACAAACTCAAGGGCTTGGGATGTAGCTCAGTAATATAGCACTTGCCTAGCATATGAGAGCCATTGATATAACCCTCAGCATGGCAAAAAAAATCTTCTAATGATATAAACTCAGATTATTAAGGATGGCAGAGAAATATTCAGATGAATTATATCATTGTAAAATTAGAATTTTGTAAAATATATCACTCTAAGAAATCTCCATACTGCTTTCCAGAGTAGTTGTACCAATTTGCAGTCCAACCAGCAATGTATGAGTGTACCTTTCTCCCCATATCCTCTCCAACTTGTTACTTGTATTCTTGATAGTTGCCATTCTGACTGGAGTGAGATGAAATCTTATATAGTCTTAGTTTGCATTTCTCTAATTGCTAGAGATGTTGAACATTTTTTCATATATTTATTGACCAATGGTATTTCTTCTGTGAAGTACCTGTTCAGTTCCTTTGCCCCTTATTAATTGGGTCATTTGGTTTTTTGGTGTTAAGTTTTTTGAGTTCTTTGTACTTCCTGGAGATCAATGATCTATTTGAGATGTGGATGGCAAAGATTTTCTCCCATTCTATAGGCTCTCTCTTCACATTTTTTATTGTTTCTTTTGCTGTGAAGAAGGTTTTAGTTTGATTCCATCACAATTTTCAATTCTTGAGTTTATTTCTTGTGTTTTAGGAGTCTTATTAAGGAAGTCGGTTCGTAAGCTGACATGATAGAGAGTTGGGCCCATTTTTTCTTCTATTAGGTACAGGGTTTCTGATCTAATGCCTAAGTCCTTGATCCATTTTGAGTTGAGTTTTATGCAGGGTGAGAGATAGGGGTTTAATTTCATTTTGCTACATATGGATTTCCAATTTTCCCAGCACCATTTGTTGAAGAGGCTATCTTTTCTCTAATGTATGTTTTTGGCGCCTTTGTCTAGCATGAGATAACTGTATTTATGTGGGTTTGTCTCTGTGTGTCTTCTATTCTGTCTATATGTCTGTTTTGGTGCCAATACCATAACATTTTTGTTACTATAGCTCTGTAGTATAATTCAAGGTCTGTTATTGTGATGCCTCTTGCTTCACTTTTTTTGGTTAAGGTTTGCTTTGGCTATTCTAAGCCTCTTATTTTTTCAAATGAATTTCATGATGCTTTTTCTATTTCTATGAAGAATGTCATTGGGATTTTAATAGGAATTGCATTAAATCTGTGTGGCACTTTTGATAGTATGGCCATTTTGACAATGTTAATTCTGCCTATCCAAGAACATGGGAGATCTTTGCATCTTCTAAGGTCTTCAATTTCTTTCAATAGTGTTCTGTAGTTTTTATTGTAGAGGTCTTTCACTCCAGAAAACAGTATGGAGATTCCTCAGAAAACCTGCAATGGAAGCACCATTTGACCCAGTTATCACACTCCTAGGTTTATACCCAAAGGACTTAAAATTAGCATATTACACTAACACAGCCACATCAATGTTTATAGCAGCTCAATTCACAATAGCTAAACTATGTAACCAGCCTAGGTGCCCTTTGATAGATGAATGGATAAAGAAAATGTGGTATATATACACAATGGAATGCTACTCAGCCATAAAGAGAAATGAAATTATGGCATTTGCCAGAAAATGGATGGAACTGGAGACTATCATGCTAAGTGAAATAAGCAATCCCAAAAAACCAAAAGCTGTCTGATATGCAGATGCTAACTCACAATGGGTGAGGGTAGGGAAGAATAGAAGTACTTTGGATTAGACAAAGGGGAATGAAGGGAAGGGAGGGGGAATGGGAATAGGAAAGATAGTAGAATGAATCAGACATTACTTTTTATGTGCATATATGAATACATGACCAGTGTAACTCCACCTAATATACAACCAGAAGAATGTGAAGTTATACTCATATGTACAATATGTCAAAATACATTCCACTGTCAGGTATAACTAATAAGAACAAATAAAAAAAAATCTATCACTCCAACAAAAGAGACACTTGGTTTTGATCACCAATTCTAATCATATACAGTGTGACATTTTTTCATATTCAAAGGAAGATAATCTCATGGTAGAATCCAATCTGGTGGTATTTTCCAAGAGGGAGAGTGGTCTTGACTCTGACCTGTGTCAGATTCTGATCTTTCTGTGTTTAGCCATGTCGGGGTCTTAAGCCCCCTTGCCCTTCTCGACCAGCGACAAGGGAAGGGGACACTCCCCAACAAGGTCAGACCAGGATAGGTAGGGTCAACTGACCGCCCGCTCCCGGCCCTCCGGGTGGAAGACAATCAGACGCGACAGGGAGACCTGTCACAACAGGAACTCCTTTTTTAAGGAAATCACGCAGCTTTTATGTAGGGTGGGGGCTAGGCGGGAACCAATCACCTTAAAGGTCAGCAAGGCATGGGGGATTAACGCAGGCAAGAGTCCCATTGGACTATAAGGCAAGCACGAGCTGATCACGTTTGCAGAACTGTTGTTAACCAATCCCTGATGGTGGTCCGGTTTATCATCATGAACCTTTGAAACCGCCTTTGGGCCTTGATTTTGCTCACTCGCCAGGGAGTAAGGAGTCAGCCTGAGTTAGTTAATGTGTCATTAGTCCCAACATAGCCATCCATAGGAGCTCCCAACTCAGATAACTAATCATGATTTGGAAGGATTTTTTGACAATGTTATCTGAAAATTAGACATAGTTTTTCAGAAATCAGATCTTTATGTTTTATTAAACAACTATACTGAGGTATAAATGGCATACAATAAACATCATATATTTAAATTTGGTATATACATAAATGCCCATCAATTTTTTTTTTTTTTTTTTTTTTTTTTTTTTTGCAGTGCTGGGGATTGAAACCAGGGCCTTGTGCTTGTAAGGCAAGCACTCTACCGACTGAGCTATCTCCCCAGCCCTTGCCCGTTCATTCTTTTGCATATAGATATCAAAACATTTCATTATCATTTGTTGGAAAAATTATCTTGAATTGCCTTGATATCTTTATCAAAAAAACAGTTATCAGTATATGTGTAGGTCTACTTCTAGACCAGTTCATTAATCTATTTTTCTATCCTTGTGCCAATATAGCTGTCTTGAATCTCTGTAAAGTCTTGAAATCACATAGTGTAAGTCCTTCAACTCTAATCTTCTTTTTCAGTTGTTTTGACTATTCTGTATCTTTTGCATATTCTGATTTTAAATTTTAAAATCAGCTTGTCAATTTCTACAAAAGAGCATGTTGAATTTTTCAATGGGAATGCATTGAATCTATAGAACACTTTGGAAAGACTTGACAACTTAGCAATAGTACATCTTCAACCCCCTGAATACAAAGTCTCTTTTTTACTTATATCTTTTTTTTAAGATATTATGATACTGACTTTATTTATTTTAGTTGTAGATAGACATGATACCTTTATTTTATTTATTTACTTTTATGTGATCCTGAGGATCAAACCTAATGCCTCACATGTGCTAGGCAAGTGTTCTACCACTGAGCTACAACTCCAGTCCTTTATTTATATCTTTATCCCTCAGCAATATTATGTAATTTTAGTGTATTTCTTGTGTGTCTTTAGTCAGAAAAATATTTTATATATTTTTAATTAATTAATTAATTAATTAATTAATTGAAGTATTGGTAATTGTAAACCCAGGACCTCACACATGCTAGGCAAGCACTCGATCAATGAGATACATCCCCAGTACCCCAACACTGTTTTTTGTTTTGTTTTGTTTTGTTTTGAGACAGGGTCTCACTATGTTGCCAGGCTGCCTCAGCCTTTCAAATAGGTGGGATTTACAGCTACATGCCATCATGACTGGCTATTCTGTATTTCTTCTGATACTATTATAAATGCTTTTTTCTTAACAAATTAGATCTTTTAATTGTTTTAATTCACTTTTAACTATAGAATATTTGGGTGTATGAGAATATGGGGCTACCAGTTTTGGGTATAAAATGTTTTAAAGTCAAGAATCTAAAAAAGTTCTGATTTCCAGTTGTTTTGATATTAACAAGGAATAGAATAAATGGTTTTGGTAGAAAGGCTTCATCCAAATGACTAAGCATTTCAGTCTTTATTTATCATTATACCTTCCCAACTACCAAGAAAACTTGCTTCTCTCTCTTACTTTCTAATTAGGAAACTCATGGCAAATATACATTCCAGTTGTAATTGTGAAGAAAATTTCTATTTTTCTGGTGAATGAACACATGTTCAGTTATCCATCACAATCCTGAAAGGTGCTTAACAAATACTTGTTTTGAAGAAAGAAACTGTTAGTCTATTGAGTATAAAGATTCTCTGGGAAGAGCTTTGAACAATTAGAATGGTCAGGATCTTTTATCAAAGCCCTGCCTGAACTTTATTGTTTCACTCAATTTAGTTGTACTCGCTACTTTGTATTTTTTAAAAAATCCCTTAAAATGAGATGGTTAAGTGTTGATGGGAAGGAGCGAATAGAGATAGATTGGTTAAAGTCAAAAGTAGGAAAAAGCAGTAATAGTTCAAGAGCTTTAAGAATAGGAGAGGGTGAAGTCCATGGTGCAGATGGAGGAGTTGGCCTCCTGTTGAAGGGTAAGGTGAACTTTCCACTAAAGTTGGAGGTTTTTAGTATTTAAGGTGCAGTGTAGGCTGAATGTGTGTTATTACCAAGACAGTGAGAGTTCCATTCTAATGGTGTCCACTTTCTCTAAGAATGAGTGGTGATGTGACAGCAGAGCAGGAAAGTTTAGTAGGGGAAGCACAGCAGAGAAAGAGAGAATCATATTCTAAGTTGTCTCCTATTAATGATAAATATATCTCCTGGCTATAAAATTATTCTGTTTTCTTCTCCCACCACTACCCCACCCCAAACCTTTGCCAAGATGTTGGCTAGAGCTGTGGTCACATGAAGGTTGACTGGGGCTAGAGCGCGGCTCATTTGCTTGATTCTTGACAGGTCTCTGTTACTCTTGTTGGCAGTTCACCGGGGGCCTTAGTTCCACATCAGGTGCCTTCTCCACAGGTCTGCTCAGGTGTCCTCATGAAATGGCAACTGCTTGCCCACAGTGAGTGATTCAAGAGAGAACAGTGAAGAAGCCTCAATTGCCAAAGCCACACCCCATCATTTTCCTCATATATTTGTCACGAAGTCTAGCCAACTATCAAGGAGAGGGAAATTAAATGCCACTTTTGGAAGGGCAGAATTCGAAAGAGTCTGTGAACATGTTTTAAAACCACCACAGTACTAATGTTGTTTCCTATGGAATTGTAAACAGCAAAGTTTTGTAAAAGGGTCCCTCAGTTTAAGTTCTCCAGTAATGCCCATAACTGCCCACCCATCTTTTTGCGGGGAGACTGGCAAAGAACCTGCCTTTCCAGGGCCTGTTTTGTCAGACATGACTTGTTTTTCTAATTGTAGATTGGAAGTGATTCTCACTCTTGCTCTTCCTTCCCCTCCAAACAGGATTTGGCTCTGCCAGTGGTCAAGATAACTCAGTACCCTGCAATCATAAATGTTGTAGAGCTATAGGTAGTGGGAAAAAGCTTGAAATGGGTGATTTTCTCCCTCTGTAGTACACATAGCAATGGAAATGTCAAATGGAATTGCCACAATAAGTTGCTACACAGTTCCTGGACTTATCCAACTGGAGGTCAGCATTCCATAAAACCAACAAGAATACAATCATTTGCCTTTTAGTAACAACTCTTTCATTTGATAAAAATTTAGACTGCAACATTTCCCTAAGTTAGTAACACATTTAAACTATTTATTTTGAAATCTGAGTTATAAAGATACATGAGAGATACATCTGCTGAATTCTAGGATCCTGTCAAAGTTATACAGCTTCCAAAGACATCTACAACTGGCAACTAGTTTAAGCAGTGGAAGCATGGGGCTGATTTCAGTGCTGCCTTAGCTGACAAGCTGAGGGGAAATGAGTGCAATATAAGAAGGAATCAAATTCTGATCTTTCTTTGAATGCCTATTGTCTGTTCTATCAAAAACATTCGATATTGACACAGTGCAGACTATTGAATCTCAATAAAATCTTCACTTTCTTCTACCTCCTCTGAAGACTGTTGACATTTTCTTTTATTTCAACACTGATGTTTTTCTTTTACACTGGAGATTTTAGCACTGATGTTGTAATTGCTTATCACACAGCTGGCCCCGTTATGATGTTTTTGTGAATGTCCCTTCATTTTCCTGATGGTCCTGTGATCCAATCTACAATCCATTTAAAAACAAAACATTCATGTACCATTTTATGCTGTGGCTCTTTTGGAGTTCCATTTCAGCTTCATTAATATTGATGCTGTCTGTCTCCTTGCTTATTTCAGAAGATTCTTTGAAATTAATCTTCAGAATTCACTGTGATTTGTTGCTGTTTCGTGCGTCAGCCCCAGTACATCTTGTCTCTCGTTAATTTTGTTTTTCTTTATTTTTATGCGTCTGCTATGACTGTTCTCCCACTTGTACTACTGGTGTGTGTCAAGTCCTTTATGGAATCCCAGTTTTGTCTCTGCCTTTCACTGTGATTTTCCATCATTAGGGACCTCTTGAATAAAAATGTAGCCCTTGTTTCTGACAGAGTCCATGTTCCTTTTCTTTCCTTTCTGTGTGATTTTCCATCATTATGGTTCTTAAATTTCTTGAATAATGATATATACTATGAACAAATGGACAGAACAGTAATGGCTTCATCAGTGTTTTCTAAAATGTATCTGTAGCTTTGAGAGGACACAGTGCCACAGCAGAATCTACTATGTATGTAAAAGAATCTTTTAAATAGATTTTGTGGTCTGTTGGTAACAACACTATGGTACATTAATAATTCACATTCTTGCTTACAGCAACTGTTTGTTAGAATGCCAGTACCTTGGCAGCCAGGTCAACAGCAGCCTTGGGTACTCTAAGGAGTACAGGTGTAATGCTATATTTGCTTTTTTTCTATGACATTTCAAAGGTAGCCAATATTTCCTTGACCAGAAATGCTAAGTTGGAATTGCACTAATTTTAAAATGTAAGGTAGATTAAGTGAACTTTTTCTAATTTGAGATATTTGTCTGTTGGCATGAGTAATTTCACTGATCACTTCTGAATAAAATAACTCCATACTTCTAGTTGCAAACAGGCAAGGAAGCATTATGGATGATAAAAGAATAGTGTTCAAATCTAACAGCTACAATTGAGTAAAGCTAAGTCAATAAATGCCATGAAATAAGAGTGTAAAGCTGAAAATATTGGCTGTCCAATCATTGCTATAAAAATAAGGAGAGAAAGTAATGCTAAAAATGAGACATAAAATATACTGTTCACTATTGGATAAAAACTACACTTGCTTCATGTTCAGGATACCAATTACCAACTGACAAATTCAGAGTCAGTGCAAGCAGTTTGCACTTTGAAATGCCCTATATAAATTATCAGAATTTATGGACAACTGGGTATTTCAAAGAATTTTACAAATCTGTGAGATGCTCAAAAGATTAAGTTAAGCAAAAGAGATTTAGTAGTTTCCTTTAGAAGAAAACTAGTGTAACTTGGATGTAAACCTGGATATCAAAAAATTCTAAGTCTTTGTTTTATAATTAATACAGTCAAGTATTGCTTAATGATGAACAAGGATGTGTTCAAAGAAATGCACCATATTAAGCAATCTGTCATTACGTGAACATGATAGAGTATACTTATACAGACTTAAATGTTAGTCTACTACAGAACTATGCTATACCATATATATATATATATATATATATATATATATATATATATATGCCCATTGCTCCTAAGGACAAGATGAAAAAACAATATGAGATTAAATCAAGCACAGAGGAAAATGATGAGATCAGGACTCATGGTAAACATGAGATGTTTACAACTGCTGCCAACGTAATATGACATATGTTTTAAAGTAAAAACAATTTTTTTTGTAGTATTCTGAATGGAACCTAGGACCTCGGGCGTGCTTGGCAAGCACTCTACCACTGAGCTACATCCCCCAAATTTTATTTTGAGACAAGATCTCTCTAAGTTGTCCAGACTGTCTTGGAACTTGAGACCTTCCTTCCTCAGCCTCCTGGGTAGCTGGGATTACACGTGTGCACCACTGTGCCTGGCATACAGTAAACTTTTTATAAATAGGAGTGCACTCTAAAGTAACTATATATAGTATAGCCAGGCACAGTAGCACATGCTTGTATTTCCAGCAACTTGGGTTGCAGAAACAAGGGGATTGCAAATTTGAGGCCAGTCTCAGGAACTTAGAAAGACCCTAAGCAAGTTAACAAGACCCTGTCTCAAAAGGGTCAGGGATGTAACTCAGTGGTAAAGTCCCCTAGGTTCAAGCCCCATTACAAAAAACAAAACAAAACAAAACAAAAAATGCTATAGTATAGAGTTGCCGATGTAGCTCAGTGTTAGCTATCAACAACACTAACAGCTACAATCAAAGCCCTGGGGTTTAAACCTGGCAAAATTAGCAGAAGTGGTCACAGAGTATAAATTTACAGGCTACTTTTACATTGTACTTGTAATGGTTCAGATGTTAGGTGTCCTCTCAAAGTTCCTATCTTAATGCAGGAATAGTCAGAGGTAAAATGATTAGATTATGAGAGCTGTAACCTGATCAGTTCATCCTAGTTTGAATGAACTAACTTGGTGGTTACTCCAGGTAGTTGGGGCATGGCTGGAGAAGGTGGATCACTGGGAGTGTGCCCTGGAATGGGTCATCTTCCCTTTTGTCCCTTTATCTTGCTCTCTGTTTGCTAGCTGCCATGTCCTGAGCTGCTTTTTTCCACTATACACTTCTCCAATGGTGCTGTGCTTCATCTTGGTCCCAGAGCAAAGGACTAAGCTGATCATAGACTGAACCTCTGAAATCTTGAGTCCTCAAAAACTTTTTCTCCTCTAAGTTGTTCTTGTCCAATATTTTGATTAAAGCAATGAAAAGCTGAATCACAGTCCCCATGAAAAAAAATTCCAGATGTATGGATGTTTTGTCTTGTTCCCCCACCCCCATTCCGGGGTGCTGGGGATTCGAACCCCAGTCCTTCCGCATGCTCAGTGAACACCCTCCGAGATGGGCTATATCGTCAGCATTGTATGGATGTTGATTGTTAGTTTTTTGAAACTTCATCTGAACATTTTTTTATGAAGACCTAATCTCTTTCCTAACAGAATCCATTATTTGATCCACCTTTGAGTCTATCTTTTTTTTTTTTGAACTGAGGATCAAACGCAGGGCTTTGTAGATGTGAACCTACTTTTCGAGTATTACATATTCAATAAATATTTGTAAAATTACCAGTGCAGATATAGTCTTGGTACATCTATATAACAGTGAACTCCAACCATCACTCAAGCAAGAAATTCTGGGAAAAGAAGTTACCATTGCTGATCCTAGACAAATAAACAAAAATAACATTTATCAGATTGTTCTCAGAAATGTACAAAAATTTTTACCTGAAGTAATCATAGTCACAATTGTTGGATCTAAATTCGGACATAAATCAGACATAAGGAATGAGAAAGTGACAACTTCTTTCAGTTCACAGTCCTTCTTTGAAGTCTCCAGCAATGCTCTCAATTATTCAGTGTTGTGTTCCTTTCTTCCTGCTCCCAGTACACAGGGCCATCGAATTAGCAAGATCACTTTCTGGTGAGCAGCTGAATTCTAGAGCTACCATATGGGCTCACGGCTCTTGACAAAAGGTGACAGATTCCTGGTAGACATATATCCAATAATCTTAGCAGATAGCTCCCCATCACAACATCCTTCCTTACTGTGTTGTACCAGTAAGTCTGAAAGCTCGACAGTACATTCCATATTATACTGTTAACCTCACACTCTGTTTGCTCCCATTATGACTTTCAGGTCACCTTCCTGCCAACATAGATTTGTTCCTTGAGGGTGCAATGTATGAGGAAAGTCTGAATGCTATAGTGATTTACATGATGCTGGTCCTTTTATCTACCCCAAAATAGACTGCAGAAGGCCAGCAACAGACAAATTGCCATCTTATGTGGCACATCAAAAGGACAGGATAGTTGGGTGCAACTTGCAAAAAGTCGGCCAAATTAATTTGTAGTATTCACCCATCATCAAATGGATTTTCTGGAATCACATGCCTTCTGGATAAAATCTTTGTGATGGCAGAAATGGGGAATATGCAGGGAGCAATATATATTCATTATTCTTTAAAAGAAAAGGCCCACTGGGATAGGAAGGGCTGTGGAACAGCTGTTTTCTTTCCAGTTTTACACATAAAAGAATCCTATATGTAAAACACCTGTAGAGTATGGATTATCTAATATATTTACCATAGGTCCACTGCTCTGTATATTGCTTATTCTAACCTGAGTCCAAGCAAACATTTATAACAAATGAAAACCTATCATTTGTAGACCCGGAATCTGACCACCACTGAACATATTTGATCACCCTGAAAACTCTGCCATTTTTCTTTGATGTGGCCCATGGGAGACTGATTTAATTCTGTCCAACCAATAGAATGAAGCTGGATTAGAAACAGGTTCAGGTTGGTATGTCCTATCTTAGAAATTTTCAGAGTGTAAGAAAGATTTTTTTAAACTGCATAAGAAGATAGGTAATTTTACTAGGTCAAGCAAGACTATTCTAAGACTTATTTTTTCCGTTCCTAGTCCCTTAATCTAGGAACCAAAGAATCTAATGAAAAGGACAGAAAGAAAGATGATGCAGGCTTCCTCAAGGAGGCAGGCAAGGCTCATTTTACTCCTTCTGCTGAATGAATGGGGAGAAAGTACCACCCCCCGGGAAAAAAAAAGGAAGGAAGGAAAAGAAAAGGAAAAATGCAAAATGCCTGGGTGTTTGGAGCAGAAGGGGAAATTCACTGTATGCAAGCAAAGAGGAGATGAAAATTCATTTCTTTAAACACAGTACCCTGCCCACAAATTATTGGGCACTAAGTTTTTTGGAAATCTGTCTAGAGTATCAATTCCTCCTTCTCTGAAGAAGAACCAATTTCTCTTTTTTCTTTCCAGAGTTTACGGAGCTCAAAGCCCCTTCTGTAGCTGTTCCTACCTACTTAGTAAGATCCTGTTTCAAAAAAAGGGGCCGGGGATGTGACCCAGTGGTTAAGTGACCTTGGGTTCAATCTCAGTACCAAAAAATAAAAATAAAATAAAATAAAATACTAGAAGCCAGATTGTTTTCCATCAATTTCTATAGCTAACGAAGATATAGACAATAATCATTTCCTCTTCATTTTATTTTGTCCTAAAAGTCAATAATTTTTTATAATTTCTAGGTGTGTCTTTAAGTCTCAGTTTTTTTTGTTTTGTTTTGTTTTTTCAGTGCTGGGATCGAAGCCAGTATTCACATGCTAGACAAGTGTTCTACCACTGAGAAATACCCACAGTCCTGTGCAGCATCAATATTTGAAGAAAAATAATTCAAACTCTGTTATCTTAACAATGTCAAAATGAAGACTCAAATCAATAAAAGTAGTAGACAATTCCATCATTTGATGCCATATTTTCACAAAGTGAGTCCGAATGAGTGGTAAATAAGACCATATTCTTTATTTCTGGATTAAATCTTAGGTTTAGAAATATTTTTGTTTTCCTCTAGTTATGAAGATATTTACCTTTTTTTTTTCTGGATTCTCATACTGGGAAAAATTTTTTTTAAATGTTGGGAAGCCAGACACAGTAGCACACACCTATAATCTCAGCAGCTCCAGAGGCTGAGACTGGAGGATCAGGTTGAAAACCAATCTCAGCAATTTAGCAAGACCCTAAGCGACTTAACAAGACCCTATCTCAAAAGAAAAAAAAAATTTAAAAGGGCCGGGGATGTGGTTCAGTAGTTAAGTAACTCTGGGTTCAATCTCTAGTTCAGAAAGAAAGAAAGGGAGAGAGAGAGAGAAGGGAGGGAAGGAGGGAGGGATAGGAAAGGAAGGAAGGAAGGAAGGAAGGAAGGAAGGAATAGAAAATGTTGGGAAGAGCACCCAAGTCTGCTACAGAGACTACTTGCCCATTAGCTTCACATGGGACAGCAGCATACTGTCCAGTATACTGTCCTGAAGTCCAGCATTAACGATGTTTCTTTTCATTACGATGAGTTTGGCAGTCAGCAAGAGGGCCTGAGGGAAGCTACCCCGTCTAACCTGTCCATTGTGTAATACGTCAGGAACTCCATGTGGGCCAAATAACCAGTGACAAGGCTAGCCTGAGGAAAAATATTATCTTTGTTCTTGAGATTTGCAGAACTAAAAAGCATCTCATGACTAGGCAATTAGGACCGGATGCACATCATCTGGCCTACCCACTGTGAGAAGGCACCCACCAGTCTGGGAATACCCAATGACGGCCTATTATAAACCACTCTTAAATCAACTTCCTGACAAGATAGACTTTGGATAAGAGTTTTCCATCTTCTTGTTGAGCCAGCTTTTCAAATAAAGTCCCCTTCCTAGCCTTAACACCTTGTCTCTTGACCTGATTGGCCTGTCATGTGGTGAGCAGCTGGACTCGGGTCTAATAACAGGCTGGGTTTGGTTTTGCTGAGTATATTAGTAGCATGTCCTCCTGCCTTGAGGAAAGTCAGCTTGCTGGCTTCTGTTCTTTGTCGTGTTCCCTAAAAGGGAAATTTTCTGAATGACCATTCCCTAATTTGGTCTACCATAGACCAGGACTACCTGCAAAGCTAGTATTTTTTCCAGGAAGGTATTGAACTTAACATGTTCAATTCTTCTCAGCATTATTATTGACAATTTGGGCTGGATAATTTTTGTTCTGTGCATTGTGGAATATTTAGTAATATCTCTGGATTCTACATACCTTGTACCAGTAGTACCATTACGTGCCCAAGTTGGGACCAAACTGTCTGCCTTTTTTTTTTTTTTTTTTTTTTTTTGGTACTGGGGATTGAACCCAGGGGCACTTAATCACTGAGTCACATCCCCAGTCCTTTCTTGTATTTTATTTAGAGACAGGGTCTCACTTAGTTGCTTAGGGCTTTGATAAGTTGCTGAGGCTGGTTTTGAACTTACAATCCTCCTGCCTCAGCCTCCGGAGCTGCTGGGATTACAGGCAACGCCACCATACCCAGCATTTCCTTCCTTCTTTCTTTTTCTTTTCAGTGCTGCGAATCGAACCCAGGGTTTCATGCATGCTAGGCAAGCACTCTACCACTGAGCCACATCCTCAGTGTCCAAACTGAATTTAGATATTGCCAGATGTCACCTTGGGGTCGGGGGTGGGGGGTCACTGCTATTACTATTACTCTAGATTTTGGAATGTAAGGATCATAATTATAAAAATTAATGATCTTATCTACTAATTCCATCATCTGTGTCCACTTTGTTGAGTTTCAATCGCTTTTTCTTCTTATAATTTTTTAGCTTCTTCACATACTTTATAGTTATTTTATTAGATACCAGATCTTATGAATTTTACTTTCTTGAGTGCTGGATATTTTTATATTTCTATAACTATTCTTGAGCTTTGGTCTGGGATTCAGCTAAGTTGCCTGGAAAAAGTTTGATTTTTTTCAGGTCTTGCTTTTAAGCTTTGTTAGGTGGGACCAAAAACATTTCATCTAGGGCTAATTTTGTCTTATACTGAACAAGACTTTCTGGGTACTCTACACAATATCTGCTGAATTATGAGATTTTCTAGTCTACATGGTAGGCATTGGGCCTGTGTGAACTCCTAGTATGAATATTTCCCCCCCATGATCTAGTGTAGTTTCTTCAAATGCATGTGCTGATAAGTACTCAGCTGAATATTTGAAAGAGGCCCTGGACAGTTTTGGGTCTCTCTCTCTTTCTCTCAGAAGCTTTCTTTTCTCTAGTAATTTGTTTTGCAAACCAGCAGCTTTATCCTCTCCCAGTTCCATGTTCTCAACTGGGGGAATCACTGGACTCATCTTGGGTCCCCACCCTTCCCTGTGCTGCAACTTCCAGTACTAAGCTGGGGCAATCACTGGGTTCACTTGACATGCTTCTCATCTCTCAGGGATCATTGTCTCATGATCAAAGTCTTGAAAATCATTGTTTCTTATATTTTGTCTTACATATTTTTTTCTTTTAGTTGTTTTATGCAGAAGGGAAAATCTGGTCTCTCTTACTCCATTTTGGCTAGAAACAAGTATGCAGTACATTAAAGTTTTTAATTTATTTGGAATTTATATGGGTGGTAAACTTTTTGAGTTATTGAATTTCTGAAAATAACCATGCCTTGTTCTCACTGTTTATTGAAAACTTTTAATGGAAACAAAATTTTTCACTTAATATAATTTTTACTCCAAACATCTTTTCTTTGTTTTCAATCATCCAATTTTAATGATAGGAAGACTGGTATTTGTTTGATTCTTGTTCCTTTGTAAATGACTTCTTTTTTCTTTGTAAAGAATTTTAGAATCATCTCTTATCTAGAGTGTTCTGACATTCACAGTGATCTACTTAGGTGTGGATTTTTGAAAAATAGTATCTGTAAAGTCATGAATTGATAGACTAATTTTAATTTTATAACCTACCTATTATAAAATAAATATGTGATGATTAAGATAAAAAATTTGTTCATGCCATCTAAAACCATCTCCAGTGTCATCAATGTTACCTCTATCATCTTTTGGAAAACTTTAGGTTAAAGCATAGAGTTAAGAAAAATTATAACTGATTATCAGAGAAAATTCTGAATGGGTAAAGATTACTGGAAATATTCTCCATGAGTTTTGTGTAGGTGATCCTTTGAAGTTTTCTGACTAGATATGGGTCTGTGGTTTTCATCATCTTTGACTGGACAATGTTACATTGAACTATTAAGTTATGGAAAACTGACCATGCAAATGAATCTTGCCCATAGACATGAAAATAAATTATGGCTGGTCAAGATGCAGTTAACTAAGATGATTCCAAACATTATTTTCTTTTGTCTGTAAATATTGATCAGTTTTTCATCTATTGGAAAATTCACTTCTGCATTCTTGATGGATGTGTTTGTTCTTTGAATTTTCCCTTGAACTGGTTTTAATGTCTTACTGTTTCTCTCATTAATTAATGAGCTAAATAAAATATTTGACATGTATTTTTATATGTGTATGAGGGTAATGATTCTGCCTTATTTTTAAAATTATCTTTTATATTACTATACATTGTTATTACACATTTGAGAGGACTTGAAAAACATGTCAGAATGGCCTTTAGAACAGAGCACATTTTTTTCTAAGTCCTGACTTAGTATCAATTCCACTATGACAATCTGAAAAGTCACCTGTTTTCTTAAATAAAGTTTTGTTAGTGCATAGCCACTTTGTTTGTTTTTTGGTGTTCCTGGGGATTGAACACAGGGCCTCCTGGATGCTGGGCAGACACTCTATCACTGAGCTTCTTCCCTAGATCCCATTTATATATTTTCTCTGTCTGCTTTGTGCTACAAAACCAGTTAAGAGTTACAATAGAGACCACGTGACCCACAAGTCTAACCTCTTTTTCCCTGAAGTACTGGAAAATAAACCCAGGGTCTCATTCATGCTAGGCAAGCACTCTACTACTGAGTTATACCCCTAGCCCTTTTTATTTTATTTTGAGGCAGGATCTAAATTGCCCGGGCTGGCCTTAAACTTGCCTCCTGCCTCCTGCCTACTGTCTCCCCATAGCCTAAGATATTTACTAACTTCTACTTACAGAAGGATTATTGATTTCTACTCTCTATTATGACACCAACCTGCTTTAGCTCATTAACTGTAAAAAAAAGTTATTACTTATTAAAATTGAAGACATTGGATTTTTCTGTACCTCAAAATGGATGTCCATGTGATTTGCAGGGATCAAGGAAACTTCTGTATTTGGGGAGGCAGAACAGTATGGTGTGCAATGTCTCCCACTGGCTTTGAAGTCAAAGTAGGCTGGCTTTGAATCCACACTTAGTTTCTTTCTTTTTTTTTTGTACTGGGGGTTGAACTCAGAGGCACTTTACCACTGAGCCACGTCCCCAGCTCATTTTATTTGTTTTATTTTGAGACAGGACCTTGCTAAATTGCTGAGGCTAGATTTGAACTTGTGATACTCTTGCCTCAGCATCCTGAGCTGCTGGGATTACAGGTGAACACCGCCACACCTGGCTCAGGCTGTTCAACCTTTTTAAGCCTGTTATCTCATTCATAAAAAGGGTTAATGATCTCTCATATGGTGGTTGTGAGAATTAAATGAGTTACTATATGTAAAAAGCTTAGTACTCAGAACAAGACGTTCATGTTGTTATTGGATATAAACAAACTTTGGAAAGAACAGAACAATAATAACTATAACCGGTTTATAACCCTCAAAATAAAGTCTGATATCTATTGCCAGTCTGCCTGTTTTCAAGATTGTCTCCACTATTCCAGTACATTTCTCTTCTTACATTTCAAGAGACGAAAGCTAACTATATGGTTAGTTGCAGCACACTAAGAAGAAATCTCACTAAATTAGTCCTAGCCAAAGTCTTATCCTTAGTGTGGTAGACTGATTACAAAAATTTGTCCAAATTTGTCTCTTCCCAGCTTCTGTACCCTTTATGATGTGACTCTGTGGTTTCTGTCATCTAGAAATGGAGTTTATTTTTCCCACACTTACATCTCTATTGGCCTTACTACTCTATTACCCAACAGAATGCAGCAGAAGGGAACATGCCAATTCTGACCTGAGTTCTGCATTCCTTTCTTGAGTTCTTTTGGAACTCAACCTCATCATGATAGCAAAGCCCAAAGATAGATTGCTAGAAGATGAGAGTGCAGAGATGAATTATCTTGGCCGTGCTCTCAGCTCCCAACTGACCTGACAGCTGACCTGACATAAGTGAACCCAGCTAAGATCAGTCAAGCCCAGTCAGGTTCTCGGAGCTGTCTAACCAACCCATAAACTCATGAGTAAAAATATTTTCATATAATAAAATATATAAGTGAAAAATATCTAATAACTTCCATAATTGATTCTTGGCTACTGAATGATTGTTTTTGTTTTGTTTGTGGTATTGGGTATCGAACCCAGGGCCTTAGCACATTCTAAGCAAGTGCTATACCATTGAGCTCTATCCCAACCCTAAATGATTGTTATTTGGAGCTCTTGGTTTGGGGAGTGTTGAGCATACATATCCCAGCCAACTAAATAAATTGTTCATCTGAAAATATGACCCTGTTGTATCAGGACATTGCCAACATGATCAACTCATATGCATACTCAAGTAGGAGATTTCCTATGTAATGTTTAGACAGAATTCACAATTCTTAGCCACAAAGATTATGTAACAGTATCATAAGAAATTTTAAAGTAAAGAGTGTAAGTAGTTGTTCCATCTATAGGACCAATTCTTATAATTGGGACCATTAGAATCCAAACATTTGCATCACAAAAGGATTTAAGTCCCTACTGCTTAGCCTCCTGTTTGGAAACAGCAGTTAACAGAACAAAATCTGAGTACTGCTGGAGAATGCACTGTTCCTTGGGACTGGAACAAGAAGTGGTGTGATTATATTATGGCACATTTTTCCCAAGGTAGCTGAAAACAGAATAATATTCTCTCTGGATCCCTGGTGTTTCCCTTATGATTTTTTGGGGGGGAGGGTACCCAAGATTGCACTCAGGGGCACTTGACCACTGAGCCACATCCCCAGCTCTATTTTGTATTTTATTTAGAGACAGGGTCTCACTGAGTTACTTAGCACCTCGCTTTTGCTGAGGCTAGCCTTAGCCTCCTGAGTTGCTGGGCTTACAGGTGTGTGCCACCGCGACCAGCCTCCCTTATGATTTTAAGGATGACTATGAGTTTCTCTCTTCCACTGAACTGAGACTCTGCCATCCTGTCTTTTTAGGACAGTTCTTTTTGCTCTGGGCCTCAGTTTCCTCCTATGTAATATAATGTTATTTGGATGATTTCCCAGATCTCTTCTATCCTTGTGATTTCATGTCAATTTCAGATACCTTTTTTTTCCCTTAAGTTTTGCTCTTACTCATCAAACATTTATTTATGTTGATTATATTCCAGGCATTTTGCTAGTCACTGGAAATACAGCAGTGAATAATGAGACATGGCCTCTGCTCTCACCCTATTATAATAACAAAAATGGCACATCAACAACAATATGTGATATTGTGTTATAGGTTCCAAAACAAAACATGTTTTTGTTTTTTTGTTTTTTTTTTTTTTAGTACCAGGAATTGAACCTGAGGACACTGAACCACTGAGCTACATACCCAGCCCTTTTAAAAATTTTTTATTTAGAGACAGGATCTCTCTGACTTGCTTAGGGACTCACTAAATTGTTGAGACTGACTTTGAATTTGTGATCCTCCTGCCTCAGCCTCCCAAGCTGCTGGGATTACAGGCTGTCCTACCATGCCCGGCTCTAAAACACTATCACAGGCATTTTTCTATTTGACCTTCGCTGCAGTGCTGTTAACTGGTTAGGACAAGTATTACAATCTGCATTTTACATATGAAAAAATTCAGAAAGAGAAACATTAAGTATATCGATCAAGGCTATGTGAAACTGTAGTCTTAGAACCACTTAGGAGTGAGAATTTTTCTTTTTCTACTGTATTTGGGATTGAACCCAAGATCTTTTGCATGCTAGAAAATCACTCTACACCTGAGCTATACCCCTAGTCCTAGGAGTTAGAAATTTTGATCCTGATTATTATTATTATTATTATTATTATTATTATCATTATTATTATTTGGTGGTTTGTTTTTTGTTTTGTTTTGTTTTGGTTTTTTTTTTTTTTTTTTTTTTTTTTTTTTTGGTACCAGGCACTGAACTCAGGGTCATTAACCACAGAGTCACATCCCCAGTCCTTTTTATTTTTTATTTTGAGACAGGGTCTCACTAAGTTGCTTAGAGCCTCATTAATCTGCTGATCTTGTGATCCTCCTGTCTCAGCCTCCAGAGCTACTGGGATTGCAGGCTTACGTCACTGTGCCCCCCTGATCCTGATTATTTAAAAAAAGAAATATTATGAAATATTTCAAACATACTCGAAACTAATAATACAACAAATCCCACATACTTATAACCCAAATGTAAAGCTATCAAGATTTTGGCCATATTTCCCTTATCTTCTTGTTTTTCTTTGCAGAAATATTATAAGCAAATTCCAAAGATCATGCCATTTCAACACTTTATACTCAAATATAAATCTTTAAAACTTAAGGGTATTATCTTAATGGCACTACAGTGCCACTTTCACACTTAATAACATCAATAATAATAATTATTTTGTCTCACTTAGATATAATTCTCGATGTTCCTTTAGGTAGAATGAAGTTCAAAAATCATTTTGGTATTCAGTCACACACTAACCAGCCAAACATAGTATAAATTTGTCTTAAAACAGTAGCGTAGGTGGGCAACCAACTGCTCCAAGATGAAGTTGAGTTTCTCCTTCCCAGCCACTGGCTACCAGAAACTCATTGGCATGGACAAAGAACGCGAACTTTTTATGAGAAATGTATGGCCACGTAAGTTGCTACAGACGCTCTGGGTGAAGAATGGAAGGGTTATGTGGTCTGAATCAGTGGCAGGAATGACAAACAAGGTTTCCCCATGAAGCAGGATGTCTTCACCCAGGGCCCTGTTTGCCTGCTGCTGAGTAAGGGGCATTCCTGTTATAGACCAGGGCGAACTGGAGAGAAAGAAAATCCGTTCCAAGTTGCATTGTGGATGCCAATCCAAGCGTTCTCAACTTGGTTATGGTAAAAAAAAGGAGCGAAGAATATTCCTGAACTTACGGATACTACTGTACCTCGTCGACTGGGACCCAAAAGAGCTAGTAGAATCCGCAAACTTTTCAGTCTCTCTAAGGAAGATGATGTCCTCCAATATGCTGTCAGAAAACCCTTAAACAATGAAGGTTCAAAAACCCAGGACCAAAGCACCGGAGATTCAGCGTCTTCTTACTCCACGTGTCCTGCAACAAAAGCGCCGGCATATTGCTCTGAAGAAACAGAGAATAAGGAAGAGGCTGCAGAATATGCCAAACTTTTGACTAAGAGAATGAAAGAAGCCAAAGAAAAACAAACGCCAGGAACCGATTGCCAAGAGGTGCAGGCTGCCCTCTCTGAGAGCTTCTACTTAGTTTGAGTCCATCAAAAATAAGTTTTTAAGAGTAACAAACAAATAAGATCAGACCTTCAAAAAAACAAAAAAAGAGTAGCTTGGGCTAGGGGTGTAGCTCAGTGGTAGAGTGCTTGCCTGGCACGTGTGAGGCACTGGGTTCAATCCTCAGCACCACATAAAAGTAAATAAATAAAATGAGGGTATGGTGTTCATCTACAACTAAAAAAATGCTAAAAAGAAAAGTAGCTTATTGATTTCTAGGTCATCCCTCCCTTTTTCCTTAGTATCTCAGTCCATTTATGCTGCTATAACAGAATACCTGAGACTGGATAAATTATAAAGAAAAGGAATTTATTCACAACAGTTCTGGAGGATGAGAAGTCAAGGATCAAGGGACTGGCATGTTTGGTGTCTAGTAAGGGCCCAGTCTCTGCTTCAAGATGAAGCCTTGAATGCAGGTACAGTGGCACATGCCTATAATCCTACGGAGGCCAAGATATTAGGATCTCAAGTTCTAGGCCAGTTTGGGCAACTTAGTAAAACCCTGTTTCAAAACAAATGGGGCTAAGAACGATGCTTCATTGTAGAATGCTTGCCTAGTATGTGCAAGGCTCTGGGTTTGATCCCCATCACAGAGAGAGGAAGAAAGATGAAGGCTTCAATGTCCACTTCTGCAAGCTCTTTTTATAGCAACATCAAGTTCTTTTTATAGCAACATCAATCCATCCTTGAGGGTTGAACCTAATATTTCCATTAGGCCCCACCTTCCAGCACTGTTGCAATGGGGATTAAGCTTCCAACACACAAATTTAGAGGGGACAAAAACACCCAAACCATAGCACTTACTGACAGAATTTTTAGCTAGAGACATGGTCACAAGAAATAAAGCCTTCCTGCAGCTAGATGTAGCTAGAGGAGTAAATTTTAGTCATGAGACTGAAGTGTCATAACTGAAGTGTTGAATTGACCTTCTAGAAATGTTCTGAAGGAGAGACAGGATGTTTTCTTTGCTGACTAGAAGGTAGAAGCAGTAGCTGGAATTTAAGCATCAAGACCTATGAGACTGTGCACTAAGTAAAACAGGCGAGGTGTTCAAGAAAGGAACACTTCCTAATGGTCATGAAGTTTCCACATCAGTTTAGAAGTATATTTCTATTCCCCATATTTCAAGCCAATGATATTTGACTTTCTCTAATTATTTTGACATAGGTAGCCAAACAGACTCTAGCTTTTACATATATCTGTATAGTTTTTTCCTTATCCCTCAATTTTGGTAGAGCTAGACACAGAAAAATGGTTTAGTTCTTGAGCTAATGATTCTTCAACTAATATAACTATTAACTGAGATATAGTCCATAGAACTTGATGTTTTAAAATGATAAAGGCAGGGCTGGGATGTAACTGGCAAAGCACTTGCTAAAATGATAAATGTTAGCCAGGGGTGGTGGTGCACACCTGTAATTCCAGTGACTCAGGAGCTGAGGCATGAGGATCAGGAGTTCAAAGCCAGCCGGGGGCAGTGGTGTATACCTGTAATTCCAGTGGCTTGGGAGGCTGAGGCAGGAGGATATAGAGTTCAAAGCCAGCCTCAGCAGAAGTGATGTGCTAAGCAACTCAGTGAGACCCTGTGTCTAAAAAAATACAAAATAGGGTTGGTGATGTGACCCAGTGGTAGAGAGCTTCTGAGTTCAATCCCCAGTAGCCCCCCTAAAAAAAAAAAAAAAAAAAAAAAAAAAAAAGAGTTTGAAGTCAGTCTCAGCAACTTAGCGAGGCCCTAAGCAACCTAGTGAGACTCTGTCTCTAAGTAAAAAATAAAAAGGGCTGGGGATATGGCTCAGTGGTTAAATGCCCCTAGGTTCAGCTCCTGGTACAGCCCGGAAGGAAGGAAGAAAGGAAAGAAAGGGAGGGAGGGAAGAAGAGAGGAAGGAAGGAAGGAAGATAAATGTTCACCTTCCAATACTCTTTTCCCTTGGGACCATCCTTTATATACAATCAACATCTTTTCTGCCTTCTTAATTTATAAACTACACAAATATCCTATTGTTTAGTTCTTAAACGTGTTCTATTCCTAAAGTTTGCAAAGAAGGATTTGGAGAAGGCTGGGAGAGGCCTGAAATTCTGAATAACAAAAATTGAATGTTCAAACAAGCTCAGTCTCTTGACCTGCCTCAGAGCTCTGAAAGCAAATCACAGATTTCAGAGCTAGTCTGGGTGAACTACAGTGAGCTGTCACAATTGATGTAGTCATTATCAGAAGATCACAGTATATGTACAGAAGTTCAAATATTGTCAACAGTTCTACATTTAAAAGGTTTCTTATGTAATTTTACAGCTGGTAAATCAACCCCTGATGACATAGTGAAATAGGACCAGAATATTAAAGTATTTAAACATGGGTTTTTAATTTATTAACCAAACATTAGAACATTTCCTCAGTCTCTATTCATATTTTAAAAAAATAAAAGGAAAAGGAAAAAACCCTGAAATATCAAAGAAAAATATTAAGTTTTCTTTCAAAGATGCAGGCTGACTTCTAACATTCTAAATCTTTGGATTATGTCATCAAATGGAAGTTAATAAAAAAGAATGCACAACTGAGACATTGGATTTTTTTAATCAATAATTCTCTCTCTGGCACAATATACCAAATTTTATTTTAAAGAGATATACATGACTGAATAATTAGATCATCACCCTCAGTTGTGGTTCTTTGAACCAATAAGAAATTCCAGTAGAATTCTGGATCAGTTGCAGTTCATTTGCTTATGAGAAATTCAAAGAATTGTAAGGCACTTACTGAACTGTACATGTGAGAACATAATGCCAAATAAAACACTGCAAATCTTACACTTTTAAGAAATTATTAGAAAATAATTCCTGATATAGAAAGCATAGGGAATATGTAAAATCCTGCTTTATAACTTAGTCTTTGAGAAAAGACTTTCTAATTTTCAAATACCTGAGACAATAAAAAATAACTCTCAGATGGCCATTATCTGCACATAGGAAACTCCCCTAAAATGTATATATACATATCATTGCAGACTGTATTTTCAAAAAGTGACTTGTTTCCCAAGTGTTCTTTTTACAATATGACCTTAATGTTTCTCCCAAAGGAAAGGCAGAATTTATGTCCTTTTCCCTTAAACAGGGGCAAAGATTTGTGACTGTTTCAACCAAGAGAGTACTGGAGAACCATGCTATGTAAATTTGAGGTCAGATCACAGAAATGCCAAGTGTTTCATCTTGGTCTCTTAGAAACTCACTGCAGGAAATCATCTGTACATTATGAGGAAGTCCAAAGCAGCTTATTCAGAAAGACCACGTGATAGGTGGTCCAACTGATGGCCAGCTTTACTGGCCAGATATGGAAGAGAAGATGCACTTAGTAATTTCAGTTTCCAGTCCTTGAATCCTTTCCCAGACTGTGACCTGACTCCCAGCCTTTGAGACTTCCCCACTGAGGAAGTCTATCTATCTATCTATCTATCTATCTATCTATCTATCTATCTATCTATTTTGTTTTGTTTTTGTACTGTGGATTTCAACCCAGGGATGCTCTGCCACTAAGCTACATCCCAAGTCCTTTTTATTTTTTGTTTTGAGAGAGGGTCTTGCTCAGCGGCCCAGACTGACCTTGAATTTACAATCCTCCTGTCTCAGCCTCCCAAGTCACTGGAATGATAGGCATGTGCCACCATGCCCAGCCCCACTGAAGCTTTAGATGTCATGGAGCAAAGATGAGTCATCACACTGAACTCTACTTGAATTCCTGACCTACAGAATCTGTGAGCATAATAAAAAGGTTGCTTTATGCCAATAAGTTTTAGGATGCTTTGTTATTCAGCAATAGTAACTGGAACATATGTGTTACCTATAAGCAATATTAAAGATAATACTTCTAATTTCTTTAAACTTCCCCTGGATAGACTCATATAATAAACTTCATATGTTTTCAAAGTAGTCTTCAAATGTAAAATTAAAAAAAGGGTGGGAAAATAGTAATGTTCTGTGGTAGAGCACTTGCCTAGCATATGCAAGACCCTGAGTTCAATCCCCAGCATCATAACAACAACATATGACTCTTATATTGCCCATTAAAGAAGACCAAGGCACAGAAAAGATGCCATTCATTCATCACATGATTTTTTATTAACTAGAACTAAGACCTTCTGTCTTCCAGAAATCTTTTCTCCAAAGTAATGCTGTCAGCCAAATTAGCCATATTTCATTTTTTGTTCAAATTTGTGTCATTATGAGTAATTTTTTCCTTGAGTTCTAGGCCCTTGACTCCCAATGTCTGCTGAGCTTTCTACTTGAATATTCTACCATTATCTCAAACTTAGCTGGTCTCAAACCAAATCCATGGTCTTCTTTGTAAATCTGAAAGAGAATAATAAAGCAAATGATGCAACATGTTCAAATCTGGTGACTGTGAATGTGATAAAGGATAAATCATAGTGTATCTTTGTAGGATTCTTTTTTTTTTTTCCAGTGTGGGGAATGAACCCAGAGCACTCTACCACTGAGTACATTTACAGCCCCTTTGATTTTTTTTTTTTTTTTTTTTTTTTTTTGAAACAGGTTCAGTGTCTCACTGAGTTGAGAGACCAAGAGCCTGGACTTGAACTTGGGATCCTCCTGCCTCAGCTTCCCAAGTAGCTAGGATTGCAGGCATGTGCCACCACACCTGGCTTATATGATTCCTGTAACCTTTCTGTAAATTTAAAATTATTCCTAATTTAAAAGCTTGTTTTAAAGGTGGGGGATGGCAGCACAGAAGGGTTGGAAATAAAAACCAAATCATCTGCACACTACTCTAATTCTGGTAGTGAATGTGTATTGTTACTGGTGCTGAAACATTTCAGAGTAGTGCTTTGTTCCTGTTTTCCTCATTCTTCTACTTAATTAATCAATATTACTTTGTCTTTATGTTACTGTGGACATTTTCCTTTCTTTTCTTTTTTAACTTTCCAATATCTAGTGCCTCTTCTTCTCGTTAACAGTGTACAGTGCCAGAGCCAAGATTTTCCTTTGGAGAAACATTCTCCAGTTTTGAATCTTGTATAAGGGTATAGTTCTATCCCTTCCTTGATTCCAAGAATGAAAATTTAACCCAGGTGTAGCATCTCTCAAAAGGTCAATCAAAAAGTAGTAGTTTTTTTTTTTTTTATTCAGTATCCTATTAATCTTTTTAGAATAGGTTGCGTTTGCTTGTTATTTCCACAATCCCACAGTGTAGTTTTTTTTATAATTGTTCAACTAGTTAAGAAAAAGTACTGATACTATACTGGTTCTCCTCTTTCTTTCTTTCTTGCCTTAGAGAGAGAAATATGCATGTATTTGCAAACAAATATTGTTCAGGAGAGCTTACTATAGAAAAATATATTTTTTGCAAATAGAGTTGATACTATCTCTCTTTTTTTCAGTTCTCAGCCTAGCTTAAAATTTAATTCCTCAAGTTAATTTTTTAAAAAATTTTTAGTTGTAGATGGACACAATACTTTCATTTTATTTATTTATGTGGTGCTGACAATCAAACCCAGTGCTCCACACATGCGAGGCAAGCGCTCTGCCACTGAGCCACAACCCCAATCCCCTCAAGTTCAAATATTATACTTAGGTAGGGCAATCTAAAATACAGTCCCAAACACTGGAATCGTCATTCTTTCAAACTTTGTTGAGCCATTATATAGCAAAGTGACTTCCTTTTTTAGAATTTTTATATTTTTAAAAATATTTTTTAGATGTTGATAGACCTTTATTTTATTCCTTTATTTATATGCAGTGCTGAGAATCAAACCCAGGTGCCACACACAAGCTAGGCAAGTGCTCTACCACTGAGCCACAACCCCTGCCCCAATAATTTTTATATTTATTTATTTTTTATCTTCTGCAGAACGACTAAATAAATAAACCCCAGGAAACCTCCCAAAAGGAGAGAGCTTACTAACAGAAGCAGAACCAGCACTCTTTTGCCACATTTTGATTTATACACACCATAGCTCCAGGTTTTGAAACCTACCTTCCTTTTGAGGTTAAGGCAGGAGGATCACAAGTTTGAGGTCAACCTGGTCAATGTTTTTTCTGATTTTTTAAAAAATTTATTTGTTCTTTTTAGTTATACATGACAGTAGAATGTATCATACATACATGGAGCATTACTTCCCATTTTTGTGGGTGTACGTGACGGGGAGTTACACTGATGGTGTATTCATATAAGAACATAGGAAAGTTATGTCTGATTCATTCTACTGTCTTCCCTATTTCTATGCCTCCCTCCCTTCCCTTCATTCCCCTTTGTCTAATGCAGTAAACTTCTATTCTTCCCATTGGCCTTTGTTTTTTTGGGATTCAGCCTGGCAATTTAAAAAGGGCGAGGGGTGTAGCTCCATGGTAAAGTGTTCCTGGGTTCAATCCCAGTACTAAATAAATAAATGAAGAAGGAGAAGGACGTAGATCGTAGATCTATCTGCATTAGGAGCATGATGGTGAGGGAGGTTTTGCTGAAAAGCAAGTGAATATTGTTTGCCAACATTGAGAGTCCAGTTGCTCCAAGAAGTCCTAACGTATACCTTTTTCTCCTTGTTGATTCTTCTCTACATTCTTTGAATGTCAACACACAGCTTATGAAATCTACAAAACTCAATGCGATATGCACCACACCCTCTCTCATTCTGTTCTCTCACTAACTAGCACCATTGCCTTCTTTGGCAATGGCACACCTATCAGGTATTTCCAGAAAGATTTCATAGTAGATTATGGGCTCTTCTACTCCCTTTTTTCCTCTTGCTCAGTCCCTAGGGACTGATCCAATGCCCTTTAACCATCCCCCCTCTTTTTTTCTTTTTGTCCCCTTTCTTTTAATAAATGAAGCCTTTAGATTGTTTTAGTTTTTCTTCTCACCTAGAAGCTCCACTGTCAGGTTGAGGCCCTTGTATGGTATCCAGTGATCAACACTGAATTCCATCCTTACTGGTATTTGCTCCTTGGAGGTGAAAAAATAAATGTTTTATAAAGCTCAAATTGGCCTTATCAAACAAAACATCTGCTAGATCAGTGAATGACTGGTGACAGCAGGAGACAGCAGTGCTGGCCTCTCCAATAGAAGTCACTGCAGTTAATGGAAGCTATTATGGGAAAATTCTGGCAAGAAGTTTTCTTTTTCTTTTTTTTTTTTTTTTTTCTCCTCCAGACAGCTAAAATTTTTTTAAAGAAAAAATGTATTCAGTTGCTAGGGTAACTGTGGTTTCAAAACTACTGTAACAAAAGCCAGATATCACATATCAAACTACCAAATTGTTAATTTGACTGGTACTTTAAAATAACTACTTGAAAGAGATGTTTTCTACTTATCTAACTATAGAGAACAGAAGTAAGTGGAGAACAAGAAGAAAATGAAGAAAGAGAGATAAAGGAAACTGGTGAATTTGTTTAAAAGGTGTTTTTTGCCTTACTAAATATTTTTTGGAAATAAAAATCCCTCATGTTATAGATACATTTGCACGCAGGAATTATTTAGATTCAAAACATGAGGAGGATACTGGGATATCTTGTTTCCAATCTCTATACCCAAATTTCAAACCCCTACTAGGTTTTAAGTGAATGATTTTCTGTGGATGCTTGGTAAAGAAACTGGTTACTTGGAAGAGTCATGCATGATCTGAAATCTTTTATGGATGATTGTGTTTTCCTGTGTCTTGTTTTTCATCAATTGATTTAAAGGGAATATAATAAAGCTGTTAAGTGCTTGAATTCTGGAGTTAGATATAGCTAGGACTGCAATCTTTTTCTATCCTTTACTAAATTCCTTT
Organism: Sciurus carolinensis; assembly: GCF_902686445.1. NCBI lineage: Eukaryota > Metazoa > Chordata > Mammalia > Rodentia > Sciuridae > Sciurus > Sciurus carolinensis. The sequence continues at coordinate 123,564,420 of NC_062215.1, forward strand.
AACCTCTCTGAGCCTGTGTCTTCATTTTAAAATAGGTATCAGAGCCAGGGTACAGTGGCACATGGCTGTAATCCTACCTACTCTGGTGGCTTAGGCAGGAGGGTTGCAAGCTCAAGGACAACTTGGACAATTTAGTGAGACCTGGTCTCGAAACAAAGAGAGGGCTGACTAGGAGTGGTGGCACATGTCTATAATCCCAGTGATTTGGGAGCCTGAGGCAGGAGGATCAGGAGTTTAAAGCCAGCCTCAGCAACAGTGAGGCACTAAGCAACTCAGTGAGACCCTGTCTCTAAAAAATTCAAAATAGGGCTGGGGATGTGGCTCAGTGGTTGAGTGCCCTGAGTTCAATCCCTGATACTCGCCCACCCTCCAAAAAGAGAGAGGTCTGGAAATGTAGCTCAATGGTAGAGCATTCCTGGGTTGGATCCCCATATAGCAAATGTATAAATAAGGCTATCAGAACAAAGGACTGATTCCAACAAATAAAATTGTAAGGAAAAAAGAAGGAAAGTCTCAATGTAAAAAAGAAAAGAAAAAAGAATAGAGAAAGATCTATAAGAGACAAGAGGCCATCAACTAAATGTCATATGTGGCTATTTAGATATAATTTAAAACAGTTGTAGCAGAGCATGGTGGTGAATGCCTGTAATCCCAGGAACACTGTCACAAGTTCAAAGACAGCCTCACAACTTGGCTTAGGCCCTAAGCAACTTAGCAAGATCCTGTCTCAAAAAAAAAAAGGAAAGAAAAAAAAAAAAAAAAAGACTCTGTCTCAAAACAAAATATATAAAAAATGGCTGAGATGTGCTCAGTGGTTAGGCACCCCAGTTTCAATCACCCATAACAAGAAAAAAAAAAAAAAAATCCAACAATTATCAAAAATCACTTATGAGCCAAGTGGAGAGAGTTGAACATCAACTAGATGTTTGATAGTATTAAGGAATTATTTCAAATGTGTTTAGTATGATTTATAACATGATATGGGGTTTTTAATTATATTTTGATATTTTGAAACATATTGAAATATGTTCAAAGAAAATGATAAGATGATGTTTGACATTTTCTTCAAAACTAAGAGGAAATCAATGGAATACAAATGAAACAAGTTTGGTCAGGAAGTAACAATGATGCTAGGTGATGGACATTCAGGGGTTTCTTAAAGTTTCTCTCTACTTTTAAATATATATGTTTATATTTTCTACATATCTCTTTTAAAAGAGATATCATTAATACCTGATGATTATTGGTGAATTCAATGAAATGTGGTGTGTAATACATTTAGCAGAATGTCTGGAATACACTCAATAAATGTTTGTTACTCCTGTTAGAAACAAGGCCTTTTCTTTCCCACATATGGAACTATGGAAGCCAGACCATGACATGTATTGCTGACTGTGGCTGCTAACCTTACTCGTTTCAAAATAGGCAGCTGCTAGCTGTTATTGCATTCTTCCTCACCTAATCTGATTCTGTACTAGGACCTGTGCTTCCCCCCACCCCACACACTATAATTCTGTTTTAGAGTGGCTATTGATTTTGCTTTAGTTTCACAGTGTTTTAACTAGGAATACTATTTCAGGGGCAAGTGGAAGCCAACAATATTTTTTAGCTCATCTATTAATAAATATTGAGCACACTGCTAAAAATTTCTTTATGTAATTTTGTGTTAGCCTTCCTAAGAATAATTCAAAGTCAAAATGAGAGGAGAAAACTGACAAAATTTGAGGCCTGGAAGATCACATTATGTGGGGGGCCTTAACTCACACCTAGCTCCTGAGGTCTCCAAAGGGCTCTGAAGGATCCCTGGCTCTCAGCTTTCTTGCCTTTCTTTTCCTTGTCCTAGCTGACAAAAAAACACAATCCAGAAAAGGCTGACATTCCTAATCAAGATTCTGAAACCCTGTTCATCTGTCCTATGACCGAGAGGCAGCCGTGGTGTGGACAAGGTGGTGAAAGATCTGCGTATATGATAAGGAGAGTCCCAGGTTGGAGTAGCTTGGGGCCCCACAGAGGGAAGACTCAGAATGAGATTATAGAAAGAAAAAAGCTTTGGGGATTACACTGACATTTGTGTTTAATTTCCCTCCTGTTCCACATGCTATTCAACTTTTAAAAAAAGAAGAAAGCAGTTCTCATATTCGAGAACTGTTCAATTTCAAAAATTAAAAACAGGCAGCTGCCATCCAATATCGTTGGCCCTAAATTCAAACTCCGGCTGTAATTTAGTTTGGGAGTTGTGCCGACACCCTAAACTTGCAAATGATGAGAGTTTTGAATCCTGCTTACATAAAGCCGGACGATCCATGTAGGGCGGGTGTCTGGTTACAACCCGAGTTATTGGTTGTTTACATCCAACGTTCCCGGGAATAGAGGCGAGGGAGAGGACCAGGAGAAACAGAAATTCCCGGTAACCAAGTTGCCTAGGGAGAAGAGTTAGTGCTGCAAACTTGAAGGTCAGTCTCCTGGGTACCTTTTCACGACAACTAGAGAGATCGGATTATTTCCGCAGCCACTTGGAAGCTAACCCTTTCCCTGCCGAGGCCAAGAGGCCCTCACTTCAATCTTGCATTAAGGAGCCAAGCTGCAGTAGCGAGCCCACACCACCCCTAGCTGAGGCGGACCGTCCACCGCCTGCTGTGAGTTCCTTACCTTTTCCCCTACGATAAACTAAGGTCCTCTTAATTAGGAAACAATAGCTATTTAAGAAGAAAAGCAGATAACTCGCGCTGCGCTCGCCCAAGTGTGGCATTCTCCGGAGTGCCGGCACCCCGCCCCAGAGAAAGGAACTCAGCGCTGGGAGCTGCAAGGGTGGAGAAGAGGGAGCTAGCGTGCGGGGGCCCGGGTGTCCTGAACTTGGGGCATCCGGCCTCTGGGGCCCCGCCTCCAGTCTTACCCCCAGGAGGGGACAAGCTAAGTGAAGAAATCCCCTTCTCAATGCGGCAGATTTGGGAGGAGGGATCGGGAGCTGTAGGAAGGGGGCGCTGAGCTCTGGGTTCTGCCGCTCCGAAATCCGGGTCTGTCTCCAGCCTGGCCTTAGACCCCAGGGTCGCAGACACGTTCCTCGGAGGGCATCGGTTTGCGAGCGCGGTTTCACAGCCATGAAGTTCCTTTCTTGCACTGAAAGAGCCAGCCCTCGACCCCTTGCAGGGTGGAGATTCCTTCGGTTCCCCCTTCCTGGTTTCCCGGGTCGGAGAAAAGATGTGGAATTAGGCTGGAGTGAATATTTCGCATGCTCTATAATTACGCACACACTGAAATCTTCACCGTTGACTTAAGTTACTTGGCATTGCGAGGGTTGGTGCCCTGCATATTGATTAAACGTAACCTCTATTTACCTAAACAATAAATGAAGAGATTAGCAACGTTCACTTGATCACAATAATGGGGTTAACAATTAAGGGGCAATGCATCCCAGATGTAACCAAGCCTATGAAAGACGTGCAGGCGGGCAGCGGACTTCTTGAGGAGGGGCACTTGGGGGGCTGTAGTCTCGTAGATACCCAGCGCTGTGCAGAGCAGGAAGCCACACGGAGGCATTGCAGGGAACTGGGGGTAGGGGGGAGGCCCAACCGCGTCTAGGCTATCCGACCCCGTAGGCACGAAGTTGGTTTTGAGGGACTTGAACGCCCCCGCTTCCAGGGAGGTATCTGGAGCTCTAAGCCCGCCTCCCCGCGGCGATGTCACCTGCCTCAAGGCCGCCTCTCTTGCTCATGCCTGGCTGGGAAGGAGGATGGACGCCGCTGGCAAGTGCCCTGGTGAGTGTGTCTGTGTCATCAGTGTACTTTCTGCTGTGACAACCGAAGCGGAGGGAAGAGGAGGCGCACGGGTCTAAGGCGTGTGGAATCTCCCTCTATACCCGCCATTCAATACTCCAAAGACAGTCAGGGTGGAAGATATCCACTTGGACTCTGGAAGGGCATGGACATCAGTGGGTGTGACAGAGGAGGGCAGCCTGCCAGGGCGGGGTTCTAGAGTGACTGAAATCAAGAAAGCAAGGACTTGTCGACCCAGGACAGGCCTATCCTGGGGGAGATGTCATGTGAGTCCTTGAAGGGAATCTTACAAGCCAGCTTTCTCAGCCTCCCACTGGGCTATAGCGGTCTGAGAGGAGATCATACTGTAGGAGGAGATTGAAAAGGAATATAAAAGAACTAAGAGAATAACTCAGCAGAGTGGAATTCGGGGACATAAAGGATAGAGCAGGTGGGTGTTTGTGAGAGAAATCATAGTCCACCTAGGAAGATTTCCAATCCTGAGTTCCCATCGCATACTGGCTGCAAAAGACACATGCATGTTGTTTCTCTGCTCTCTTCTGCGTCCCATCATCAATCCGGAATGCTTCCTATTCCACATTTAGACACAAACAAAAGGATTTGTCCCAAACACCCAAGAATAAGTCAGGACGAAGCTCCTTCCCGCCAAACTATGGCCAGGAAATAAACAGCGTCTGCCCAGACTCTAGGCGCAGAAGCCCGGGAGAAAACTAGAGTGGTTAAGAGGATCTGGAGGATCGGAAGGAGGGAGGCAGGAAGAGACCAAGAGAGAAGGTTGGGAAGGAGAAGAAGGAGGAGGAAGAGGAGGGACCAGCAGGGGCGGAGTCGGACTGGGGTGCTGGGGTTCCGTTGTAATCGTCCCCTCCCTGCCCAGGTTCTTTCCACTCCTTGGCCCCTTCCCCCATTTCAAAGCTGTAGACAGACTAGGGGCGGAGGGGGTTAGACAAAGGGAATTCTCCTCCTCTGGGACGGGTGAAGTGCGTCTGTCCTTTCCCTGCAGGCTCTGGAAAAACTGGCAGGAATTTCCTTGTCGTGAGAAGACCGACGAGTGCGGCAGAGGAGACAACTACAAACAGACTTTGGACTGGGAAGGAGGGCGGGAGGACCGGGCCGGGGCCAGCCTTGATCGCTTCAGCACTGTTGTAATTTGTCCCCACAAGATAGATTAAGCTGGAAGTCAGTCCTAGCGAGGAGTTCCGTTCAGCGGAGTCCCCTCCCTCCTTACCCCCCTCGGCCGCGTCATCTCACTCCCGGAGCCTGGTCCCTACTCCTCCCCAAGTCTCGCCTGAAATTTCAAGGACTAATGATTCTGTATTCCTGCAGTGATTAGGAGGCCACACGGTTCTCCAACACTCCGTTAAACAAATATGTAAGTCATCCTCCCTGTCTCCGGGGACAGACCCGAGGAAAGGAGGCAGCTGGGACCTCTGCTGGCAGTGTCCTCCGCTAGGGAAGTCGTGTCTCTGTGACCTTCCGCGGCTTCGCACTGTCTCGGTCTCCCTCAGTTCTTCCTTAGAAGAAAGAGGGGCAAAGAATATGCATCTCGCCACCCACCGGACAAGCCGGGGAACCCATGTCTTTGCTTGAAAAGTTTTCTAAATAAATCACTCTGGTGGTTCTAAGCTGTGGTGAACAGAGACTGGGACAGGCTCTTCTCCACCATAGCGTCACGGATATAAAGGATACGGAGGCATCCTCCCCCACCTCTTTCTTTCTTCCTCATATAAATCAGCCATATAAATCATTCGCATTGTTTAAGGTACATTGATCAATCTAATGGCTTGTAATAGGCTCCTAATTGCCACTTGCAGAAGCCTGCAGGCTCATGTTTCTAGGGGGAAAGTTCTGAATGCCAGCCAAGATCCACCTTAAGCTTGAGACTGGACTATTACAGAACCCAGGAAGAGCACCAGATTGGCCCAGTCACTCCAGTCTCAGCGCCTCAGGGGAGGGAAGAAGGGAATGTTACTGGGGATATTTGCAATTTTCTTCTTCCAGTTTTCACTTCCAAATCAGTAATTCATTGATAAGCAAAGCTCAAGCTGCAATTTATTGATTATTGTGAACTGAAGATCATTTTGTTAATATCAGACAAGAAACCTTCCTTATTTACAACCCTTATTTACAGTTTAAAAATTCCTTAGTCACAAACCAGAATGCTATTAGTCATATCTTTTTCTTCACTTGTTTCTAACAGTGGTAGTGGGAAATAACAAAGTGGTGGTGTTGGTGGTGGCGGTGGGGGGGGGACATATGTTGAAGGAAGGAAAAGACAAACTTTCTGTAGAAGAGTCCTGCAGATATGCTTGAATATGTTTAACATCGTGCAGTTGTAGTGCTTTCTTCAATCCCTGGATGAAGGAAGAATGAGTTGGAAGTTGGAAGCCTCCTCAAAAGCCGCCTATGAAAAGATTAAACTGAGGAAGTTGGTACTCTGGCTAGGAGAAGATGACTAATGACCAGAATCCTCTGACCACTGGCTTTTCTTGATATTAGTTTAGAATTTATGTGAAAAAAGTTAATTCTTGTCTCTAAGGATGGTTTCAGTAGAGTTAGCTAAGGCAACAAATGTAGATCATTTTGCTAGAGATGCTCTGAAGAAGAAGAAAGCCAACACTGAATGCCACGTTTGCTTAGGTCGATGACCCCTCTACTGTGGTTGATGAGAGAGGGAAGAAGTTAAAACCCTAGGCCCAATAGGCCTCCCATAGTTTTCTAGTGATGCAGTAAACAAACTATGATGTTTGTTGAATAATCTTCCAATAATTGCAGTCATTAAAATCATCAGTCTATAGTCACCTTCCTTCCTTTGACACACCAGAGTCTTTTCTTTAATTGTTCATTCGTTTTTGGCTTAGATAAACAGATCAAGGCAAGCTTAAAATATATGGCCCAGATACATCTAGCAGTAGAATATTAGTTGTGTAGCAAACGTTTAGACTGTACTTAACAAACAGACTTTTCAATTTCTCTAGCAGATCTTATAGAGGCAAGAAAGATTTGCATCTCCTACTTCTAAATATCAGTGATACCTCTGAGATAGGAAAAAAAAAAGAGAGAGAGATGAAAGTCCCATTGGCCTATTGATTCTTCCTGGCTCTTTTATTTGCAAGGGTTGGACTGAAAGGAGGGAGGGCATTATAGAACAAATATTAAATTAAAGTTCAACAGAAATTGTGGAGAGTTCCTCAATTTTCAATTAATTTTCTTGATCAATTTGATCTCAATTCGGGTGCTTGTAAAGATATAAATATATGTTCACTATAAAAGATTTCCTTCTAATCAAAGGCTGCATTTCATTTTCACTCACACTGACAAATTACAATTCATCCGGCTCAACAGGCTTTCGGAGACTGTATTGGGCTTCCTTCTTCTTTGCTCATGGCAGGCGGAAGATGGTACACAGGGCAGCTTTTTTTTTTAACTCAAGTTATTAATATGTCTCCCCAATTCCCACACCGAGCTGACCTGATAATCACTGCTCTAGCGTAGATCATGCAAATTAAAAGCATAATTAATTGCGCAAATGATTCAAAAAGGGAGCTCTGTGGCTTAGCAAATAAATAAATAAATAAAGGCAGGTGGGAGGACAGGTCAGATAAATGCTTTTTACAGGCTCCTCGCCCTCTCCCCCCGCCCCCCTCACTCCACATCCTGATTCTGGTGGCCCGAACTTAGACTGCCGCCAGCTCTGCCAAGGCGAGAACCTTGAGTTCCTCCTCTTTCACTGCCTCCCCTCGCGCAGATATCCTCCATTCTCCCCAGCTCCACCCCACACCACCCCAGTGCTGTATATCCGCTGCGAAACTCCGCGCCTGGACAAAACTCCCCAGGAGACTGGACAGCTACCTAATATTTACCTAGCTACAATACCGAGGAGTGCAGACAATAACTGGTCTTCCTGGTCGCTACCCTGCTTAGTGCATCGGGGAAAAGCATTTTTCCCCCTCTGTGGCATAGGAACTCCAATTCTTCCGATCAGCGCTAAAGACAGAATTGTTTCCCTGGCTTTGCCTCCTAAACACAGCAACTTGAGCAGTTGCTCAGATCAAAGCTCTCGGGAGAGGCAAGATGGGAGAAATAATATTTGTTCAAAGGAAGTGAACTCTTCCCTTTAATTACCCCATTCTTCTTTATTAGGATTCGTATTGAATTTTTTTTTGCAAAAAAATTATGTTGATTTAACCATAGTGTATTTACGATGTAAATATATTCCAAGATGAAAACGTCACGGATCAATTGTAAAGGACCCGGATACATAATTTTAAAAAATCAGTTTCAGTGTATATGAGGTTCTCACCCCACTTTCTCTGCTCAGTCAGATTTGTTTATGCAGAATCGACATTTAATAGTGCTAATTGCACTCCAGTTAAATTGCCCTGATTGCAGAAAGGGAAGCAATTTTCATGCTCTCTGTCTGGGTTTGGAAGAAATTGTTTTATATTCACCTCTTTATAAAGAAGTGGAGATAAGGCACCGGGGCCTTTGCACAAATTGCACTTAGGGGCTGACTGGCAGCATTCAGGCGCTATAATAGAGCATTATTTGGCCGTTTTGAATAATGTAAAGCGTTTGCTGAAAGCTATTCTCCTGAAAATTGCTTTAACTTTTAAAAGGGTGATGATTCACTCCAAACCAGGCCTTTGTTACATTGTCATTATTTCCCCAAATGTTTTAACAGTCAGCTCAACACTTTAGCATAACACATTGATCTTTGTTTAAAAACTAGATTTTTTAGAGGATGAAAAAATCTGTCAGAAGGGGGGAAAAAAACTGGACTTTCTACGAAAAGATTTCCATGAGGCCCCACCTTAGAGTTGATCTGGCCCGGGTGTTTGTCTGCGTTCGTTTGGAAGATTTCCCTAACTTTTATTGTGATGCGGACGCGTGTCTAAAGGAATATCCGAATGCCCACGTCGAGAGTCTGACAGCTGCAACAACGTGGAAAACGGCGGGAGGGGTGGGGACAGGAGGAGGAATAGGAGACAAGCAGGGCGCTGGGAGCCCAAGGTGCCCGGGAGAACTGTTTTAAACGGTTGGCTTGAAAATGTCACTAGTGCTAAGTGGCTTTTCGGATTGTCTTATTTATTACTTTGTCAGGTTTCCTTAAGGAGAGGGTGTGTTGGGGGTGGGGGAGGAGGAGGACAGGGGAAACCTCCGCGCTTCTCCTCCTGGGCTGCACCGGGTGAGTCGGAAACGCCTCACTGCCACTTAACAATCCCTCTATTAGTAAATCGACGCAGAGACTCCACAGGAAACCTAGGACCAGTCTCCCACTTGCAGGGCAGAAGTCACCTGTTGGGAACGGCTCCCTGATCCCCCTGCCGGGCTTTTTAGCTCTTCCAGGCGACCCGATTTCCCCTCAACCTTCCACTCCAAGTTCCCTAGGGAATTTTCACAACCCCACCCCCGCTCGGATTTCCGCCTTAGCCCCGAGGGCACAGCGCATCATTTATAGCTGTACTTTTTTTTTTTTTTTCTTTTTCCCTCTCTCCTTTCTCTTTCTCTGTCATAATTTGCTTGGTGCTTTCGCTACCTTAAAGTGTTAAAAAGGGGCGGGGGGGGGGAAAGGATTCTGAACAAAAGTATTCTAACGAGAAGAAAAAAAAAAAAAAAAAAAAAAAAGCGACCCACATAGCCCTCCCCACCCACGAAGTGTGCCAGGATGCACACAGGCTCCATCTTAGGGCTGAGAGAAGCGCTACGGTTGTTCATACTTTTGGGCCAAGAAATCTTGCAAAAGAGGAGACAAAACACTGGAAGCACAGTTCCACATCCTTCTCATTTGCTCCCCCTCCGCGACAATTTGTCTTTTGCACACGAGCATTTTGGGTTGCCAGTTAATTATTATTATTATTTTTTAAGAGCAGGATGTGGGTTTGAAGGGGAATGTGCTACATTAAAACCAGTACCTAAGTCTGCCTGAGGGCACTGGTATTTCTAGTTCAAAAGCAGCCTCTGGCTACCCTAGAGAAGGAGAAAGTGGGGCCCAGAAAGAAGAGAAACGGTTTAGAGTTTGCCAGAGACTCGAGCACTCGTCCCTGTGTGTGTGAGGACACCTCTTTTCACACCAAGGTCTGGGGAGCACTTCAGGATGCTTCCAGAGTGCGGAACGTTGAAGGCGCCCACGTGTGGCCTGGTTGTCCGTGCTCGCGCGTGAAGGTCGGGGAGAGGCTCCTGCACAAGTCTGCGAAATCAGGGCGCCCCAGGATGAGCCTATCTCTTAACACTGCGCCCCAGCCCTGCAGAGGAACCTCTAGGCCCGGGCGGTCGGGAATGAGCATAGGTTGGAGCTGGATCAAGAAAACTCGACTACAGGCTGAAACGCGACATGCACATCTTCGCCGGGTTAAACAAACAGCAGAGCAAGCGGCAGCTTCAGCGGGGGTGGCGGTGGAGGCGGACGCCGCTCTCATCGGTCTCTGTTTCCAAAGTTGTTACAATGTGAAAATAAGCGGCTTCGTGCAGCTTGTTGTATGGGCTGATGCTTCCCACCCCCACGCCAGCCCCCAGGAAAACCTGGCAGATAATCAGTACTTCCCACTGTTTAGTCATATTTGACAACTGGGTTAACTTGGTATCTAGGCGCTGGCGAAACCGTACAAAGGGTGCCCTCAATTACCATCAGAAGCTTCTGGCGTGAGTGGCACTTGTATTACCCCCCGGGTCAGAGGCCAGAGCGACAATTAGGAAGTCACTTAGACCGCTGGAGGGAAATGGCGGGATACAGCAGGCTCCAGGCCCTCCCAGCAAGTCTGTGGTTGTAGACCTGTATGCACAGGCCTATTTCTCTGTTCTCAGAGGAGCTGTCCCTTTGCGCCCCCTCCTCAATGTGACTGAGAGTAAAACTGAATCCAGTGAAAATAAGGAACTGGGTAATAGACCAACGACAATGATAAAATCACGAGCGAGAATGATGGATAAAAGCTCAAGTTATGCTCCGCAGGCAAGAGCCTGGACACACAAAGTGAGCGTTGACATTTCTCTCTGTACTTGGGCTCTCCGCCTCGTCGCCCCCTCCCTATTGCCTCCTTTCCCACAAGTGGGGAGTGGAATCGGACTGTCAGTCCTAACTTGCAACATCTTGGGGTAGCTCGGGGGGGGGTGCTTATGACTCGGTCTCAACGGTACTTAAACCTGGCTCGATGCGTGTGTGTAAATTTTTAATTGCACTGTAATTTCTTCAGTCCCCAGCCCGCGCCCCCCACCCCCGCCCTCGCTAGCAGACTTGACTGGCACGCGCCAGGAGCCCGGGCTCGGGGCCCTCGGCACGTCTGATTGGCTGCGGGGCAGCTCCCGTCTGCTCTGCCTGCGCCCTCATTGGGCGAGAGGCGCAGCCAGCGGCACTTCAAAGCGGGTGCTCCTCGCACTTAGGCTGAGTTTAGCCGGCGGGAGCCCGGAGTCCGCTCGGCGCGAGCGCGGGGACACGGGAGCCGCGCGGGACCCGAGCAGTTTTTCAGAGCAGTCACCAGGTTCAGCCCCGCTCCCAGCCCCGCCGCGCAGCTCAGAGACCTGCTATGGCCACCTCTATACTTGGGGTAAGTCGCAAGCGCGGTAACGCATTTGCTTGTTTTAACTAACATTTCGTTATGGCTTCTCCGGGTCCGCGACTCCCAAGGAACTGTTGCTGCTGGACTGCAGCTTCAGCTTATTTTAGCACTTTCCACATTTCCGGGATTGATTCTTTCAGAGTTATTGGAACCCAGAAGATGCCTTTACAAGAAAAGGGTTTCTTAAGCAAGTTTCTTTTCATTTGGTCTTAAAGAAAAGCTAGAGATTTCTCCCCCCTCCCGATTTATAGCCCATCCCCCCTTGCTTTGGGGATTGTTGCAGTTACACGACAGTGGTGTTTCCAGAAAAGTCTTAATCGTTTTGCAGTCCATGTACTCACCGTTAATAAACATTTACATTTCCCCGTCTCCCCAGTTCGTCCCTGACTTTGAAAACCGTCGCTGGGCCGCTATCTTAAAATTGTTTTTGTAATCGGTGTGTGTGTGTGTAAATTTTAAACCCAACATTTTCTATTTAAAAAACAGACAAGTCGTGTAGCAAGCCTTGGGAGAAGTGCTCCAAGTTTCGCCCATCCCTGGGTTGCTGTTTCGGCAACCTCCGCCCTCACTGGGTGTTTGTTGTCTGTGTTTACCTTCATGCTTCACCCGGAAGGGCGACTTGGGGGCTTCTGGGAGAGAAGCGGGTTTATGGCGACTACCTAAGTTCGGTTCTAGGCAGGTTTTGCAGCAACCGAGGTGGAGAAAACCGAGGCACCTATGATTTGTAGCCTCTCCGAAGAACAACTTCCCAGCGCCGAGACTTTCGCTGTGGTGATCGCCTCTGCTCCGCGCGGGGCGCGGGGCATCCTCCGCGAGCGCGTGGGGAGGAGGCGCGAGCCAGGGAGCCACGGCCCCCCGGGACCAGCCGTGGAGGACGAGGCTGCTCACGGGTGCACTTTGTGTCTTCCCCCCACTTCCTCCTGCCCTCCTCCTCCTTGCTCCCTCCCTCACCCCACCCACTCTAGGAAGAGCCGCGCTTCGGAACGACCCCGTTGGCCATGCTGGCGGCGACCTGCAACAAAATCGGCAACACGAGCCCGCTGACCACGCTTCCGGAGTCGAGCGCCTTCGCCAAAGGCGGCTTCCATCCCTGGAAGCGCTCCTCGTCCAGCTGCAACCTCGGCTCCAGCCTCTCGGGCTTCGCTGTGGCCACTGGCGGCCGTGGCTCCAGCGGCCTGGCGGGTGGCTCGGGCGCCGCCAACAGCGCCTTCTGCCTGGCCTCCACGTCGCCCACGTCGTCCGCCTTCAGCAGCGACTACGGCGGCCTCTTTTCCAACTCGGCCGCTGCCGCGGCGGCGGCGGCCGGGGTGTCCCCACAGGAGGCGGGCGGCCAGTCGGCCTTCATCTCCAAGGTTCACACGACGGCGGCAGACGGCCTGTATCCGCGCGTGGGCATGGCACACCCTTACGAGTCGTGGTACAAATCAGGCTTCCACTCGACGCTGGCGGCAGGCGAGGTGACCAACGGTGCGGCGTCGTCGTGGTGGGACGTGCACAGCAGCCCGGGCTCGTGGCTGGAGGTGCAGAACCCCGCTGGGGGGCTCCAGAGCTCGCTGCACTCGGGCGCCCCCCAGGCCTCGCTGCACTCGCAGCTGGGCACCTACAATCCCGACTTCAGCTCGCTTACACACTCGGCCTTCAGCTCCACCGGTCTCGGCTCCTCTGCCGCTGCCGCCTCGCACCTGCTCTCCACCAGCCAGCACCTGCTGGCTCAGGACGGCTTCAAGCCCGTGCTGCCCTCCTATTCGGACTCCAGTGCCGCCGTGGCGGCCGCGGCCGCCAGCGCCATGATCTCCGGCGCTGCGGCCGCCGCCGCCGGCGGGAGTTCGGCGCGCTCTGCTCGCCGCTACTCCGGCCGCGCCACCTGCGACTGCCCCAACTGCCAGGAGGCGGAGCGGCTGGGCCCTGCCGGGGCGAGCCTGCGGCGCAAGGGCTTACACAGCTGCCACATTCCGGGCTGCGGCAAGGTGTACGGCAAGACATCCCACCTGAAGGCGCACCTGCGCTGGCACACGGGCGAGCGGCCTTTCGTGTGCAACTGGCTCTTCTGCGGCAAGCGCTTCACGCGCTCGGACGAGCTGCAGCGGCACCTGCGGACTCATACGGGCGAGAAGCGCTTCGCTTGTCCGGTGTGCAACAAGCGTTTCATGCGCAGCGACCACCTGAGCAAACACATTAAGACGCACAACGGGGGCGGCGGGGGCAAAAAGGGCAGCGACAGTGACACGGACGCCAGCAACCTGGAGACGCCCCGCTCCGAGTCCCCAGATCTCATCCTGCATGACTCCGGTGTCAGTGCCGCCCGGGCGGCTGCGGCGGCTGCGGCAGCGGCGGCGGCGGCGGCGGCTGCCTCGGCGGGAGGCAAAGAAGCCCCGACTGGTCCCAACGACTCTTAAAGGCTGGACGGGAAGCGCGATCGAGCGAGTAGAGACACGGAGAGCGAGAGAGAGGTTCGGAGGGCGAGCGAGCGGGGCATGGGAGGGCGAGGGCTCCAGTGACGCCCCGAAGCACGGGATGGGCGCGAGGTGGAGCCACGCGCGACGCCTTGGCCATGGTTTGCGGGCTCAGCCTGGAGCTCCCCTCCGCCGTCTGCGCCCAGTTGAGAATCGAACGCGTGGTCCAGAAACAAAAGCAAACCATCCTTCGACACAAACACCTTTGAAAACTGCACACACAGATATATACATACACCAGAGACCCACAACCCCAAGTAGGCACACTCGCGCGCGCGCGCGCGCACACACACACACACACACACACATACACACGTCCCTCACACAAACTTCTCAAGCGAAGAGCAATACACAGAATCGCTCCATCCTCCCCCACTGCCCTTCTCTGTCCTTTTCTCAGAAAACTAGCCACCACCCAGCAAAGGACTGTCAGAACATTTGAAAACAAACGGACCTATAAACAGACCCTTTGTGTGGATTATATTATATATAAAATGCTCCAAGTCCTGCTTGATATCTACTTACAATGAGACTTTTTTTTCCTAAAAAGGAAGCATCAAAAAAAGGCTTAAGGTGAGAAATTAAACTGGAAGTCTAGTGACAGTTTCTCTGTATCTCATAACATCTGTATAAATAGGGTTCAAAAGATTGTGTTCTCTTTTATTTTCTTGTAAATGTTCATTCGAATAGTTTTTTTTTTTTTTTTTTTGGTGAATTCCTGAAATTCAGGGAGTTTTTTTTTTTAATTTTCTGATGCACTTTGTGAAAGTCAGTATATATGTAAAAAGATATTTAAAATGTTGAGTTATCATTTCACTCAAACACGTAAGTTAAGGTCATCTAAAGAAATTAAATGCGTTTATCTGTATGAAGAAAATCTTGACATATTTTCATTTTGGTATTATTAAAGGACTCTGAACAATACACTTCCTTTTTTTTTTAAATCCTGTTTCCCCTTTAATAACCTTTATGTGGGTTGGCTTTTTTTGTTGGGAAACAATTCCATTAATGTTAGTTGTAGGTAATGTAAAGTTTATGTGGGTTATAAAAGCCATAATACATATACATTTTTGAGAAGTCAAAATTATTTATTTGTATATCAACAGCATAAATTAAATTGGGTTATAAGAATGTGTAGTTGTATTACTTAATGGGTGGGCTCTCGAAAAGTGACATTTTACATATCTGCATCACCTGAAAGCAGCAGAGTTTCTTGGCAAGTCTAACTAGGAAGACACCTAACTTCCCAGAGGGGTCGGAGAAAACTCTGGTGGATTTGTTTGTTTTTTGAAAGTAATTTAAAAACAATCTGTGAAAGAAAAAAGCTTTTTAGAGAGAAGTCTTTTAGCTCTTAAGACCCTCTAGGTTGGGAGGCATCTCAGGGGAATAAATCGCTAGAGTCAATACCCCGGAAAAGACATTTCATGCCTAAATGAAAATCTTGTTAAATGTTATTAATTTTGACTTAGAGCACACAGCAGCCCCCTGTGCCTTGTATTCCCTTATTAGGGATTCATGTCTTATCAAATATCTAATTAATCTCCTAGACATCATTTGTTCTGGCCAACTTTATCTCAGCTGGTCCACGGGGAAAACTCCAAATATTCTCTGTGACAAAGCTCCCTTGAAGATCTTTTTAATTGTCTAAATTAACTGCACCAAATTTGCATGTCAAACAGTAAAGGGCAACCTGAGATAAAATGTAAACGTTTTAAAAGCCCCCAAACTAAGCACTTGATTTGATAACTAGGCTTTTTAATGTTATGGAAGACAACTGCTCCTTTCCTTTTCAAAGAAGGCTGATCTATGCAAATAGTGAATTGGAAATGCCTAGGTCCCCCAGCCGTCAAATGGCCCTCGCAGGTTATTTGAATATCAGTGGCGCTGCTTCTGAAAAGGTTCAAGGATGCTCTCTGACTTCTTTGTGATTACTCAGTGCGGCGTCTTATTCTAAAGAAAAAAACTCAGGAATAATTAAAGGCTGGGATCAGGCCTGGGAACACATTTGGGACAGGAATCTCATTTAGACAGTCTCTTTCAAAATAAGGCACAGTTAAATTGACCAGAAGGCAATTATTGAAATGAAAATTATTTTCACTCTCTTTGTCTTCTGACCACCAACTTAACAGCACCAGTTTAAAAAGAGGGAGAAGGGAGGGAGAGTCGAAAAGAAAACTGGTAAATGAGACAATTTTGCAATTCGAAAAAAATGTTAATTTGGAAAATAAAGTACATATTTGCAGAATAAAAATATTTCTAAAAGGCTTCCTACACAATAGGAAATACAGAAGTCATCAACAGATTTTTTTTCTTTTTTGATTACTGCCCTTGGAAACTTGAAGATTTTAATTCTTAGAAAAGAAAAAAAAATAAATTATTGTTATTAACAGTCACCAGAACTCCGCTCTGAAAAGCCAAGTACCAAAGTAGCGATGAAACAGAACGAAGGTCCCAGCGGGGCGTTTGCAACGTAAGGTTCAGTGTGGCTTCTTCCCTTTGCTTCTTTTCGCTCGCTCCCCCCAACTTCGGCTGCCCCCGCTCTTCCACCGGGAAAACTCTATTTTATATATTTTTTTCACTTGGCCATTTTCTTTCACTGCTCAAACCATTTCCAACCGGGACTCCCGTCCCCCATGCTCCTTCGGGATCATATCTGGTCTCGGGGAGAAGCTGGCAGGGGTGCTTTGGACAGAAGCGCTGCAGGCCCAGAGTGTGCCCGGTATGTTTTGGGGCCGCGGGCGGGCGGCGCGGAGGTGAGGTTGGGTGGGGGTTCCCAAGGAATGAGGGCGCCCGGGTGTCGGGCCCAGGCAGCTTTGTTTCTTCTTTGTAATAAAAGCAGATCAAAGGGCCTGGCTGTGCAGGTCCCGCTTGCCGCGCAGCTCCCTCCGCAGGCCAGTGATCAAGGCCTCTGCGCCATGCCTCTGCCCCGCGGGTCAGCGGATGTCCATCACCTCGGCTCCCGGGAACGGCGGGCGGCGACCCAGACCCAAGCGTCCTGCGGGGAGGCCAGAGTGCGCGGAACCTGAACCCGGTGGGGGCGGGACAACCGTCCCTGGCCGAAACCAACCTGGGAAAACTGATCCCAACTTCCCACCAGCCCCTCCTCCGCTGCCTTCCCTTAGCGGTAGGCATCCCAGGGGCGCAGAGAACCTTGACCCCAGTGGGTGGCGACCAGCTGAGGCCGAGTAAATTGGAGGGAGCGTGCGTGAGAAGAGAGAGCCCATAAACGAGGACACCAGTTGGGTCTCCAGCTGAGGTGGGGTTGCGCCTCCCCAGGGCCACCTCGGGGCCCCGGTGGCCTGGGCCTCTCTGGCTCTGCGACCCAGAAGAGGTGAAGGCCGCCGCTTGGGACCCGAGCACAGATGTGAAGGTCGGTGCGAGGCTTGGGGCCGTTGCACCGGGGCCCACCCTAGCCTAGGTAAGGGAAAATGCGATTTCGTTTCAGCAGGTTTCTCGGAGTTTCCTGTTCCGCAGCTTCCAGGCAATAGAGGAACCAAGACCAAGTTTTCCTCAGCCTGCGCCTATCCAGCCCCAATCCACACCCTCCCTCTGTGCTTTCCTTTCCGGACGCTACTTTCCCCCCTTAGAGTGAATTGGATCCCATCTCATGAGGAAAAAGGAAAAGAAAGATTTCTCTTTATGCACCTGAACGGCGGCGTGTCTGGACATTCAGTCAAGTCGTTACAAATCGTGTAAAATTGAATTTCTTATTATTCAGATGGAAACTTTATTTATTTTAACTCTAATCTTATTTGCATCTATTATCTGTATTCACCAAGGCTCTCTTCCACCACAAAAATGCAGATGAAGTAAATCTCACATAAATCCCGCCCATTTGGGTAATTGGTATACTAAGTGTTTATTTTAAGTGAGAATAATTTAGCTACAAATTTTCTTAAGGAATAACATTCTTAACACATTAAAAAAACTGAAAACTCTGATTTGCTTTTATGTTTGACAGTAGCTCTTGATTCCCACAAGAGGAGCGTGGCGAGTGCGGCTCGCTGGCGCCATCTAGAGCTCCAAAATGGGAGGGCCGCACTGTCTGCCTTGCACTTGGCTATTCGTGTGCGGAGACCGGCTTTTGCTGTGAGCTACAGCAACCAGCGAAATCAAGCAAAGAAAAGCGGGGTGTTGTGTTCCATCAGGGAACCAGCTCCGCTACTGGGGAACACTGCTTAGCAGTGGCTCCAAGGTAAAGCGGTCATTTCTGAAACGTGCTAATTGAAAAAGCCAAGTTAAACAAAATAACTCCCCATTTGGCCCTGGTCTTAGCATTGTTGCATTTAACATCCTTTTCAAAGCAACTTTGGGGTCTTCTAACTCCGAACGCTGAGCATTGTCGGCGGCGCGTGGACCCTGAGATTGGAACCCAGCTATGGGCTCAGTGTCCCTCTCTCCTGCGCACTTGGCTCAACTACCCCAGATCCAGGACTCCTGCCTGGGAGACCCGCGGGGCCGGAATCAAGCAGCAAAAACCCGGCCACTAAAACCACCCCCACATTCCCAGACACCCTTGGATGGAAAGGAAAGCCAAGGACCCGTAGCTTTGGCCAACTAGGACCCAGGGACCTCCCAAGCTGCGGTCCTCCAGGAGGCCACCTCAGCCCAAGTCGGGTACCGGGGGCGCCTGTGGAGGCCGAGGCCGGGTGGGGCGCGCTGGGCTCCCGAGGACAGCGAGGAATCCCTAGAATTCTCGTTCCGGACCCTTCCGAAGGGTGCGAACACCCCGTGGGCTCAGACCGACCCTCTTTGTCCTCGCCTTTTCCCTTTGAGACCCAAATCTAAAATCAGATAACAGTTGGGGGCGTTGGCCAATTTTCTCTCCTCTGTGCATCGCCCTCCCCCCGCCGCCCCTTTCCCTCCTCTTCCTAGTCCACAACCCCACCCCCATCCCCAGTCCTCAGACGTCGTGCAGTGACTTCCTCCCTCCCCCACCCCCGCGCATTTATTGTATTTTAATTTTAAAAGCGACACCTTCCAACCCGGTACCCAAGGCTGCGGAGGCGCAGTCGCCTGCAGCAGCGAGAACCCGGCCAAGGCGTCTGGGCGCCTGGCTCCCAGAACTCACATCAGGGAAACGCAGCGCGTTTCCGGGAACTCGCAGCCACCTTTGCAGCGGGTACTCGGCTGGGTTTGTATTTGCTGTTTTAATACAAACCCCGCCGCACTGCCTATTTCAAAGATGTGCTAATTACTACTTGGATAGCAGGGCGCAAAGTCCTTGTCCATTTCCCAGTACAAAGTAGGTTGCTAGAAAATTTGAAATTGCCTTTCAGCCTAAAGCTGCCTTACCTGAATGTCATAATTACAGTAATTATGTACATCCAAATTACATGCTAATTAAATTAGAATCAAATCGTTCTAAATCGAAATCAAATGAGGTAGTGAAGAATTAATCAATGACAACATAAATAGAGAGCTTCCTTCAGAGATATTTATTGTAACGATCCAAGAAGGAATTTGATCTGAAAAAGTCACCTGTTTATTTACTTTCAAATTAGTAATCAGTTATTATCCCTTCTCCATAATTTTAACCGTTCAGTGTTATTTACCCCCCACCCTTTCCAGATGCTGGAGTTTATAGAAATATGTATGAGGTAAATACATACAGACATGCCTCCCCCATATCTTATTGATATAAATATATGCGGAATGTTTGCATCTCCAGTTAGGGAGGTTTCAGAATGTCCATGGGGATACCTCCATCCATCCAAGGCCCGTTCTCAGGAACCCGGGAGATCTTAGCACCTTAGAGTTTTCTCGTCTTTCTTTGGAAACGCACACTGGGAATTTTGCATTGTTTTGTGTGCATCTTATCATTTCGGTGTGATTCATTTATAAAAGAAAAGCAAAATGATAGGGTGTAACTCCCCTAGTTCGTTTTCTACTTGCAGACAGATGACAAGCGTTGATATTTTCATTTTTGCCCCAGGAGCGAGAAATTAGCACTGGCTTCATAAAGCGCCCTCTTCACCTGTGGAGCGGGAGCCACCAGAAAAATTCGCTCGCTTTCTTAACTACTGCTGGCGAGTCCGCCCTCCGACCTGCGCACCCGAGACGCGCCGGAGGCCGGGCGAGCTCAGGCGGGAAGTGGCAGGCGAGGGCCTGGCGAGCTGCTCCGCTGACCCGCAGCTCGAGGAGTGGCCTGGGAATTTCTTCTGAATGCGTTTAGGCCACCGTGGTGGAGAGGGGACGGAGGACCGGTGCAGAGAGCTAACTCGGAATCTTTCCCCTACACTTTGTGGGTAGGGAGTCTAGAGGCCTCCTCGCGCAAGAGGCGCACCTTCCAGGAATGGTGTGTGCCCCTAATTCTCAGTCTCTCCATTGGAGAGTGCTCCAAAGATTGCCAGGAGCGGCGGGAAAGAAAACATCAGAGAACGCAGGGTGGCGTCACTTCTGGGGAGGGGAAGGGGCGACCCTAGTCGGGAACTCACCTTACTGCACTACCCCTGCCCCCTTCCTGCTTCCTTTTGGTTTAGGGCGATGTCCTTGGAAGCCCGATCCTGGACCACACGGGAGTCCCTGGACCTCTATGTCTGCCCACGCCCTCGGGAAGTCCTTGGAGCCGAAGGGACGGAGGTTTTCAGTGTCTCCAGTTGGGGAAGGCGGCTCACAAGCAGTGCGGCTGGAGCGTGCGTTTCTCTCCATTCCAAGCAGCTCTTTGCGTTTCATTCCGAACCTCGCTTCATTATTAGTTACATTCTGGGGATTCTGGGGTTCTGTTAAGTGTGGTGTGAGGGAGGAGAAAAGAAGGTGGTGAGGAGTTATCTGCTTCCTTTTCTGTCAGCGGGAACCGGGTTTTAGGAGCCTCAATCAGGACAGCTCTCAGTTGCCTTCGCGTTTCCCAAAGCTAAGTTCCCTCGGTTCTATTTGTTCCTCACAACTTTTTAAAAAGCATTTCTTCTTTTGATCTTAAAATGCTCTCAAGACCTACAGGTATTGCATGCCTTTCTTTATCTCTTTTCAAGAAGTGGTAACTAGAGCAAAGTTTTCTTTTCAGAAAAACCTAAATAAGATGTTTTAGTGTCCTTCAGCTACTGGAGCTAAAAATGTAGCTTTCTTCCTGGTCTTAAGCACAGGGTGTGGAGGATGTGGCCTTTCTGAGAGGCCTTCGCCGGCGTCTTGGCTCGTTGGTCGCTAGGTAAGAAGAGTGAAATGGGCCGGGTGGATTTTGAACTCTGAGCTTCAGGGCTAAAGCATACCCAATGTTCCTTGATTAAAACTGGGGAAACCTGCTCCCAGCAGCGGGGACTTGATCTGATTCTCTTATCAGCAAGCCGTCTCATGGAAGAACAGCAAGAAAGGTCTCCCCAAACCTTTCAAATAAAAAGCTCTCTTCAGATTGCAGCAGTATGATTCAAAACAAGATGCATTTCACATTGCAAGGTAAGCAGACCTGCCGCTACGCTGCAGCAACCTCTTACTATTTTGTTAATTATTAAAAGAAATTATGACTAATTCACTATGTAGATATTCAGATAAACAAGTCTTAACCTAGTAACCTGATCTTTCCTGGTCATTTGTAAATCGACAGCACCTCCTACAGGAATTAATTTGCTAGTGTTACTTTAAATGTCAGGTTTGGGGTAAAAGGATTAAGGGGATGTCCCCCAAACGTGCCTTATGTTTCTCAGTGCAGTTCCAGGCCTATGAACAACTCAAGAAATGTCTGGATGTATCCAGATTCCTTTAAAAGAAACTTCTGTATTAAGGGTAAGAAGAATGACCAATCTCATCACACAGGTTTTCTAAAAATTGGCACTGTGGAGCACTAACTTTGCCTGGTATTGGGGATTAAATGTAGGGGCACTCTACTATGAGCTAAAACCCCAGCCTTTTTGTATTTCTCTGAGATGGAGTGTGGCTAATTTATCCAGGCTGGCCTCCAACTTGTGATCCTCCTGTCTCTGCCTCCTGGGTAGCCAGGATTACAAATGGGTACCACTGCACCCAGTCTGTTGAGGACTTTTCTTTCGGTTCTTAAATCATATTCATTAAACTTAGAGGATTCTTCTTTGGCTCTTGGTACTTACAGGAATTGCTACACATACAACTAGACACCCTTTTTGTTACGAGGTTCATTTCTGGTTTTTACATTTCAAAAGCAAAAAGTAGAATTAGATGCCTAATATTTTTATTAAAAAATCATTTTCCCCCCATATTAAGGTACACAAAGTACACTAGTGAGCCTCTTTACAGCTGTTTGTTATGATGTTATAATTCTCTGTGAAAATACCTCCCTTCCATTTTTAAGTTTACATGCTAGCTAATTGGGGTTGTTTAGTATGCTTGGGTGACCAAGGTTAAAAGACAAACAGCAAATTTACATCATCCTCTAAGAAATATTCCTTAAGAAATATTCCTCTAAGAAAATTTTTCTCATAAAGATATAGCACTTTATGGTTTCTCAATCTTAACAATGAAGGATTAAAATGAGATTTAAAAAAAACTAACAGCTACTTTACAAAGTTAAAAGTGGACCACACTTCCGTGAGTCAAATAAAAAGTGAAAAATATGATGCATTTAATTCATTCTTAATTACAGGATGCATTTTTAACATTTCTATTTATGAGCACTATATTGGTTCAGCAACACTTTTTAAAGGAGTATTGCATAGGTTTTGACATTATAAAACTTATAAAGTCTAAAAAGG
The DNA here is from genome assembly GCF_902686445.1 of Sciurus carolinensis. Taxonomy (NCBI): domain Eukaryota; kingdom Metazoa; phylum Chordata; class Mammalia; order Rodentia; family Sciuridae; genus Sciurus; species Sciurus carolinensis. The sequence continues at coordinate 123,586,853 of NC_062215.1, forward strand.
TTTAAGGTATAAAATAATCACTATGACACTGATGAACTCAAGGTGTAAATTAGCAGTCTATCAATTTCAAATGCATGCTTTCTTCTTTACTAATGTGAAGGAATGGATCTTTGAGATGCACTGTAAATTAGGAAAGAACACTGAAGAAGGAATTCAGGTTCTTCTTTTCCCCCTCTGACTCTCTTAATCGAAATAACCAAAAGGTTCCTTCCACCTTAATTTCTTTTAAACTGCAGCACATTTGTTTTCTGTGTGTGCACAGACACGACAAAGATATATGTATCAGACTACTCAGTGATTTTATTTAGCTTTTCTTTCAAACTTACTTTTCTTACAGAACCTAAGAAATTGTGACTGCTAACTATCAAAACCATCAATATTTGTTTTGCATTAATGATATTTTTTTAAAAAGTGGAACCCTAATTACAAAATACTATGTCCATGATGTGAAATAGGTTTTTGAAATTGCATGTTACTTATGATTTGTGCTAATTTTTTCTAAACTTGTCCTTTGAAACACATGGGAAAATTTACAGTTGTTTAAATATATCTTATACTCATGAAATGTATCAAAATAGTCCATATTATTTCATTTGGGACAAAATCTAAATGCTTGATCTTTTTAAGTAAAATCTTATAATACATATATGCCAGTAGTAGAAAGGCCATCTGTGGTAGGTAGAAGGGTCCCCCACAGATATATACATCCTACCCCAAAACCCATGCATATGTTACATTACATGGAAAAGGAGAATTAAGGTTGCTAATTAATCTTAAAATAGGAGATTATCCTGGATTCTTCAGGTGGCCCCCGTGTAATTACAAGGGTCCTAAAAAAAGTAGAGGAATGAAGAATATCAAAATGTCTACCTAATTAGAGTTGAGAAGAACTTGACTCCCCTTGGTTAGCTTTGAAAAATGGAGGGAGGGAGCGAGTGAGAAGTTGGAAAGGTAAGCAAACAGAATTTTTCCCTCTGGAGCCCACAGAAGGAACACAATCCTGCTTCTGCCTTGATTTTAGCCTAGTGACAGTTTTGATCTCCAGAATTGTTAGGAAAATACATTTATGTTGTTTTAAGTTTGAGGTAAAATTCTATGCTACCTCTATGGTAGCACAGGAGACTAATGGATCATCCAAATGTAAATAGCTTACTGTGCAGAACTAAATACCTGAAAGGAGTTTAAAAGATTTAAAGAAATATTGATAAATATCCCTCGTTTAATTCACACTAGTGAATTTCAATGATTACACTTTGCTTCAAGCAAATTCAAATCTTAAAAGTAATAACAATTTTGAATTGAAAAAAAAGAAAATCAAATTATAACCATTCAATGTACTGTCACTCTTTTAATGATGTTTCAGAACAAAGAAAATGTCAGAGTTATATGGGGTTTTTATCTGGTACAGGGCACAAGAAACAGTTACCAAGAGAAAATATTTCTACAGACCCAAAATAGGTTACTTACAAATATTTGCAAAATTCATTCTTACGGTTTTGTATTTGAAATGACAGTTTACAGAGATGGAAATTAAAATAGTTTTTTTTTTATTACAAAGATAACAGTACATAATTTAGCCCTTGCTAAAGGTGTTCAGTAAGAAAGTGGAGATGCTTTTATTCCTAGGTAACTGTCACATGTGGTCTCTTTATTCTCTCCCGACTTCTGCTTCTTTCTCTGTGGGTCCCTTTGGTGTGCGTATCTCCTGAGTGCTCCTTGTGCATTCTTTCTCCTCTGTATGTATTAGTGTCACGGCTCCTGGTGTCATTTCCTCTACCACGCTCTTCGCTGGGACTCCGCTGTGGCTGTTTCCTTATCTCCCTTTGCTTATAACTATTAGGACTTCGGCTTCGGCTTCTCCTACTCTTCTCATCCCTGCCAAGGCTTCTGCTGCTCCCCTCTTTTCTTTCTGACCCTCTCTTCTCTGGGCTGTGGTGGTGGCTTCTAGACTTGTGGTCATCAGGATAGCTCCGTTTGCTATTCTCTCCTGAAATCTCTTTTTTAAAAAACTGAGGCTTTTCCTTGACTTTTTCCTTGTTACTGCGACTGCTAGAAAGTTTTTCATGAAGTTTTCTCTTCTTAGACTTGTCTTCTTCAGAATCACTGTTGTTTCCTGAACACTTGTTTTTCTTTCTTTTCTTCTTTTCTTTGTCACTCTCACTACTGCTTTCTGAAGCTGTACTAGAGGAAGAGGAGGAGGAAGAGGAGGATTTGCTTTTATGTTTTTTGTGTTTACCTCTGTTCTTGTGTAACTTTTTCTTTTTTCTATCTTTTTTCTTTTTTTTCTTTTCAAGTCTATCCAATTTCCTGTAATTGGGAAAAAATAGTAGCAAACTGAAAAATAGCCCTTTCATCAACTATAAAATTGTTAATGGATATATTCTTTTCTAGAAGCTACTAAAAAATGGTATCCATATATTAACAATTTATTTGCTTTATTAAATGAAAATCATTTTTTACTTTTAATTTTTCAAGGCATGTATACATTATGTTTAGGTAAATAAATGCATTAAGTCAATTTTCTGATTGTACTTCATCAACAGAAATGACTATTAAAAAAAATTCTTACTGGGTGAGAATTTGGAATTAGCACTCTAAGGGGATGGTAATCCCTATGTAAAGAAAGCCTGTGGAAGGTGTGTAACTTTGGTTGAACCTACCAAAACTTTTTGTGTATTATTTTAAAGCATGAAAATATTAATATAATATTATCAATATTCAAGAATATATTCTCCAGAAATTCTGAACAAAAATACACTTTAAAAATTGATACCCTTAAGCTGGGCACAGTGCTGCATGCCTGTAATCCTAACTACTTGGGAAGCTGAGGCAGGAGGATTGGCCTTGGTAAGTTCAAGGCCAACCCTGGTAACTTAGCGAGGCTCAAAACACTGTCTCCAAATAAAAATCAAAAAGGACTGGGGACATAATTAAGTGGTAAACCACCCCTGAGTTCAATCCCCAGTACACAAAAATAAATATATAAAAATTGATATCCTTTCTAGGTTTATAAAACAAAACAATCACATACTAGTTTTTAACAAATGTTCAGTTTTATAAATAATTAGAGCAATTCTATTAGGGCACTGTGAATTTCTAAAGGTCAATTTGCAGTCTCAGAAGAGTAACTTGTTTATATAGTATGTTTCAATTTCTCTGAGCTAAGTGGCTTCACTGGTTTCTGTCAGCCATTCTCAAAACTCTACTTATTGAGAACATCATGAGCTCCCTCTATTGGATTCAGCAGGCATTTCTTGGATTTATTAATCCAAAGGTAGTCTAATAAAATTCACATTTACCTTAAACATTCTTTCAGCATTTCTCAAAAATTTATAAGATATAAAAAGAAAACAAAGACACATGGCAAAAAATATTTTCTAAGAACAAACTGTGTAAAAAAAAAAAAAGAAACTGTGCAAAGATACATACATACAAATTTATTATGAAAAGTAAAACCTACAAATAAGTCAATTTTCAAATTAAATATTCTGAAATGTGCATTAGTTTTGTGGTATTATGTGTGTACACAATCTTATACTCATATTATTGAAAAAAAGAACAAAATTGCATTACTATGGCTGAAGAATAAATTAATCAACATGATGCATATTTAATACATTCAAGAGCTCTTAGTGGGGCTGGGGGTGTAGTTCAGTGGTAGCACACTTGCCTTGTATGCATGAGGTCCTGATTTAGATCCCCAGCACCACAAACACACACACACAATATCTATTAAATATATACTTTTTCGATTACCTGAGGAGTTTCTCCTTTTGTTTGGTTGTGAGTGACTTTAAGAATTCCACTTCTGGATCTTCTTCACCCTCACTTGCAACATACTCCTAGGTCAACAAAGACATCATTCAATTGCTAGATTTTCAGACAAGTTAGTTATCAGGTAGGAAAGAAAACACTCATAAATGAGAAAAGTTATTTTATTTTTTTTTTAAATAAGGACATACAATAGATGAATATGGTATTGTGGACTGGGAACTGTGATGGGATTTTTAAAAAATATCTTTGTACTCTACCTGCTTCAGTGGATCGTAAGATGTTAATACAACTGAATTAGGAAACTTTATCAGGAAGAGAAGAATAACAAACACAGAAAAATCTTTAGAGCAGGCTACTCTATCTCTTGAATTTTAGCATTTGCCTATTTAAATATTTTATCTTTAATTTAATAAAATATAAAGCCAAGAAGATCATGAGGAACTGGGAATTAGCTTAGTGGTAGAGCACTTGTCCAGTATATAGCTAATTACCAACACAGCAAAAAAAGAAAAAAAAAGAAGTCATGAATCTTATCAGAAGGTCAAACTATCCATAAATATTCATAATTTTAGCCTTCATAATTTCAGTTGTATGTAAATGAATATATGATAATACAACCCTTCAAATTCAACTATTTTTCTGAACATTTTAATAAATTAAAGAAGTTTAAAAATATTTTCTATAATTTTTAGGGGTTTGTCTTTATTTCTTCCCATTAGTTCAATTTAAAGTCATTCAGGGGGTGAGTTGGCAGGAAGGGAAAAACAATCACCACTAGTTCAGTTATTTTATCCACATAAACACAAAGGAGCTGTTTCATTTATTAAAATATAGGTTTATAAACAATTTCTCATTTAGGTTAAAATAATAAAGAGACAAAATCAAAATACATTTTAGGAATTTCTTTGCTCTGCATTACTTTCCTATGGATATATGCATATTGGAAAACATTAAGTAGCAATTCACAAGCAATCACATTTAGATTTATAGACATTTTCAGCTTACTGATAAAAAGATCATTACCTGTGATGGATCATTTGCGGTCAAGTTTCTCCCCAGTACATTTCGTTTCAGTGCAAACCCACTGTTTCTCATCTCCGCTATTAGCTCCGAGGGGTGCATCGATGGCCCTGTTCACAAAAATCACAGTTTGAATGTATCATTTATATCTCTCTACCTTTTTCGGACTCCACAGTAGGAATGCAGTTGAAGCTTTGTTAAGTAAAATCACAGCTAAATCAACTCAATAATCTTCTGCTGAGCAAATAATCAGATATGATTTTCTAAAACAGCAGTCTGGAGATTCAGAATAGAAAATAATTGCATTTTTCTTTACGTGCAAGGGGATTCTCTTATGCAACTTTATCATATTGCAAAATATATTTACATGTTGTCTGGTTGGAAGTTTTTAGTATAAGATCAAAACAAAATGACAAAAAAACTACAATTAAACTTTTAATAGTTATAAATATGCCCAGATTTTGAAATTTCTAGTTAGTAGTTTGGGGTTGGTGATAAGCAATTTTAAGATGGGTATAGATATACATGTTTTATGTTTTTCACAAGTTGCTGTTTCCTTTTTTGCAAAATCCCAACAGAAAAGTGAGCTTCTTTTTGGTTCTGTGATATGGACTAACAAAAGACACGTTAAAAAAAAAAATGAAAGGTCTGCCCTCTTTCCTCAAAATAAGGCTATGTAAGGCAAGAGAGATTCTTTATTCCTTCTTTTCTATATTCCTGTTCCATTTTGTTTTCCCTGTAGGTAGCAAACTGACAACATTTCATGGTAACTACTTCCAAGTTTCTGGCCTTAAAACCATGTACATTAGCTTAAATGAACTACACTGGGCCACATGTCTGTAATTACAAGAAAGATTAAGACAGTTACTGAAGACAGACTTAGATAGTGGGAGACAGAAACATTCAGAAACAGATTCTCTAGCTTGCTGATTAAAATTTTTGTTTATTTCTTTTTCTTCTCTCTGCTTTATTGGTCTTTTATCACTTATTTATTGTTAACATGGAAACTTTATGTTACCATGGAAAGGTAAAGGCAATCAATCCAAATCTGTTCACTTATCAATAGCAGCTTTGGTAAAATTAGGTGAAAAAAGTTACTATCTTATTGGACTCTCTAGGCTTTACCACTTTAGTTATATTCATCAAGAAAAACTGAACATCTGCTCTAGATATGAAGGAGAGGACAGGGAGGAAACTGCCTATCATTGGCATATGGGGGGAGTTCATATTTAATTCCTATGGATTACATTAATGATCCTTTAAAATTACTCAATGTGGTTACTAATATTGACAAAATCTTAAATAAGAATCAAATTTTAAGTATTAGTACTAGTTGTCTCTAAATGGCATAAAAGTGCTCATACAATTAATGGCTTCACATGAATGAATAACTGCTCTGTGTACCAGAATGGGAGAATGCTTATCTAGTGTGCCTGCAAAGACCTGGGTTTGAGCCAGGGCATAGCAAAACCAAAAACCCCAAACCCCAAACCAAAAAACAACAAAATTGGATTCTCAAATTTCACGTGTAGGAACATAATTTTAGAAAGTAGAAAATGTGTCCTTTGATGTCAAAACTACATTTCCCTGTCAACAACTTTATTAGATGTCAAATGAATTCAGAAAGCAAACATGCTAAGAATTAAGATTAAAAACCACTGTAGTAAAGAGCCAAAGAGCATGGTCATTAGGATGAGAGGTGGCCACTAATTTCATTAGTTTTCATCACAAGATGGGTAATTTTAATGTTTTAGAAAACATGAATTCTTTACAGTACTTCCAACTACTTCAAGAAAATGATCTCTTTGACCAATGTGACAGATTATACAGATTTCACAACAACCATTACTCTTCTGGCATTTATATTTCTCTGAAACCCCAGCTGAACTTTGTGTAGTACAAAAACAGCATACACTTCTACTCTGTAAAACTGAAAATACAGTGCTTAGTGAAGTGCCTGACGAACTGTACTCAATAGTAATACTTTGTTTTTACCAGTAGCTATATAACCTTTATAATTATTTTATGAGTCTTCATAATTTTTAAAAATGTTCTTAGTAGTAACATTTTTCAAATCTAGTCTTATTCACCTTTTTTTTTATTTTTAATTTTTTGGGTACTGGGAATTGAATGCAGTGGTGCTTAACTACTGAAACACATTCCTAGCATATTTTACTTTTTATTTTGAGACAGGATCTTGCTAAACTGCTTAGGGTCTCGTTTAGGTTGCTGAGGCTGGTCTCAAACTTGTGACCTTCCTGCTTCAGCCTCCCAAGTCACTGGGACTACAGGAGTGTTCCACCATGCCTGGCTTTTTCACCCATTTTTGTACTTAAAACCTTCTCCTAGCATCCAAAGTTCTACATTTAAAGCTCTGTGTTTAGAAGATGTGACAAGTCAGGTTTAATGAAGATATATTTAACACATCTTTATACTTTCATGTTACTGTGGCAGTGGCTATGCAGAGTTACATTGACAGAAATGACACCAGGTTGAGAACTCAAAATTGACATAATACATTATATACATATACTAGTAAAATAGAAAACATGAATGTTCAAATACAAAAAGTGACTACATTTTTATATATGGTACCTTAACTTAAATTACAGATGGAGTTGGGTCTCAGAAATATTTAGCAACTCTTAAAATTACTATGGCAGAATAATTCTAGAGAATTAATAAAAAGGGCATCTGCTCTAAAATGTAGATTTGTGAGGACTTTCTGTATCATTCAGCCAAGCTGGGTTAAACCTCCACAGCATAAAAATCAACGTTCTGACTTATAAAGAAGGTCCACTGAAGGAACGACTCTCAATATTAATTTTTTCTGCAAACTTTCCTTATTGTAAAAGTATCAATAGTGACTATGGTGTTCAGTTCCATATACTAATGAGAGCTGGACGCCTAGGAAAAATACTATGCAATCAGTATCAAAGGAAAGAAAAAATTCCCAGAAGGTAAATTGAGCTGTACAAATTATGTTTGTTAGGGTCTTAACCTACTCATTAAGAACATTTATTTTAGCCAGGTCCACTGGTGCACACCTGCAATCCCAGCTATTTGGGAGGCCAAGGCAGGAAGATCACAAGTTTGAGAGCTGTGTGGGCAATTTAGCGAGACCCTGCCCCCCCCCCAAAAAAAAAAAAAAAAAAGGAGGGGGGTATGGTATGGGGATGTAGCTCAGTGGTAGAGTGAGTACTTTTTGAGGCCCTGGGCTCAATTCCCAGTACCACTAAGGAAAGACAAAACAAACAAACAACAACAAAAAAAAAAAAAAAAAAAAAAAAGAAAGAAAGAAAAGGAAAAAAGCACACTTTTTCAAAAACATATAACTAAATGAAAGCAATGAGCAATAGAAAGTAAAAAATGTTCTGCAGGAAAATAGGTATTTTTTTTACAGATTTATATACAAAGCCAAAGGTCTGGCTATGAGGAAAGGCCACATATATGACCCCTCCACAATTAGAAGATAGCAGTCCCAGGTGAATGCCACAAATGACACAAGAGGGAGACTAAGGTGAAAAACAGATCTTTTTGTGTTTTGCTGTTAGAATTAGGTCCATCTACTATTCCCAATGTCAGGCGTATCTTCTATTGGGAGTTCATTATTCTTTTATTATTGTCTAAAACTCTATGGTATTAAGTGTGAGAAAAGCAGGTACTGAATTGTAGGTTGAGTAAGGCTGCACTATAAAAGCCTTTTTATCCTTCCCCCAAATTTAACATGTTAATTTATAGGGATGTTGCTATTTGCTAAACTTAACTGCTATTCCTTTTTTTTTTTTTTGTAGTGCTGGGGATTAGAACCCAGGGCCTTATGCATGGGAGGCAAGCACTCTACTAACTGAGCTACATCCCCAGCCACTAAACTGCTATTCTGAAAGTGAATATAGTTTGGCTATCACTGTGGTGATCTGTTTTTTCCCTTTCCATTGTATGTGTGTGTTTGATGGTGTTGGGGATTGAACCCAGGGACTTGTGTGTGCTAGGCAAGCAATCTTCTACTTAGCTACATCCCTAGCCCAAGTGTGTCTTTTAATTTAACTTTATGGTATAGAATGTTTTAAACCTAAGTAACACAGCTTCTACAATTACTATATTACCATTCTTGTTTCATTCATTATATCTAACATTCTTTTCTGGAAAAGTATTTTAAAATCTCATATATCACTTTGGTATTAATCACAAGGACAATTTCTTAAAATTGCAATATTTTTATTATACCTATCAATATTGATAATCTAAGTTTCTCCAATTGTATCGTTTTCTAATCTTAAAAAACCTACCCACTCCTTCCCCTGAACCTGCTGTTCATTTGTTGAAGAAACCAGGTAATCTGTCCTGTTATATATCCCACATTATGGAGAGTGATACTGTTTAACATGTTTTTCTAGCTCCTGAATGTTCTGTATATTGGTAGTTAGATCCTAGAGGCTTATTATTAGATTATTTTAGTATTACCTTTGGAGGAATATATAGAAAAATCTTCCAAAAAATTTGTATTCCAGAAAATGATAGCCTCAAAACATATCTCTAGTTAAGCAAAACAGGCTGAGACTTCTACTTGGTATGTTCTATAACCTCTTTTACCATGTATTTACTGCAGCTTTAATTAAACAGCAGCATAAACTTAAAAGTGTGTATTTTAAAATAATGCCCGTTGGCTAGTTGTGCTGCATGCCCCATAATTTTAGCTACCCAGGAGGCCCAAGCAGGAAGATCCCAAGTTCAAGGACAGCCTGTGCAACTTGGAGAGACCCTGTCTCAAAAAATAAAGAGAGCTGGGAATATAGTTCAGTGGTAGAGTACCCTAGGATGGAATCTCCAAGGATGCATGCATAAATAAATAAATAAATAAATAAGATAAATAACCCCCCTGTACTGGGGATGTAGTTTAGCAGTAGAGCTCTTGCCTAGCAATTCTGAAGGCCTGTGTTCTACTCTTAGTAACATCAGAAACAAACAAACCAAACCACCATCACCAATAAAACCCCCAAAACACCCCAGAGATTGGTTGGGAGTATAGCTCAGTGGTGGAACACGTGCTTAGCATGCACAAGACTATGGGTTCAATCCCCAGATTGAATATAAATAAATAAATCATATTTTATCACAAATAAAATAAAACTTGATTATCATTTCCGTGAAAGCATAATCTTCTGTCCTTTTTTCTTTCCTAAGGTTAAACTGACTGTGACACTTAGAAACACTAGTTATAGTACATTATCAAGAGGGAGATCTAGGCCTTGTGGGAATTATTGAGAATTATCTCACACCTATATTTGATTCCATATATCACTGTAACCACTTTGCTTTTAAGAAAGTGTATAGAAAGTTGTCTTTTTTAAAAGACTGAAAAAAGGGACACAGTAGGAACATGCAGCATAATTCCCAGGGAAAAAAGTGAACAAAGCTATTAATAAAATGTGTGGGTGATTTTTATTTATATAGATGAGAATGTTTTATGTATGATTTTCTAAAGGTTATGCAAGAACCAATTGTACTGAATTGTAATAAAACTGCTCCACACTGGGAATTTTCCTGACACACTGCCAGTTCATCTTTGTGGAGGCTGGAAACAATAGGATTTCTTATTGCCCTCATCTCAAGTTCATACTAAAGACAGCTAATTGATCTCTATTAAAACACACAATGTAAAGGAAAATTAAACATTTCATTTTAGTCCATGTGTCTAAAAAGTACACAAAGGCAAAAAAAAAAAAAAAAAAAAAAACCAAACTGTCCTTATTGTAAGCTAGTAAAAATTACTATTTATTTAAATCAACCTTACCTTACAAAATCAATATGAAGATGTTTGACACATATTTGATTATGTCTTTATTACTTGTTTTCAACTTAATTTATATTCAAATATCCTGGTGGTGAAACAACCAGCAATAATAAAGTTAATCATAACCCTAAAGGACTAAGAAGAATCATTTGTGTTGTGAAAACGTGAAGTATTAGCAGTGAGTACATATCTAATAACCTTGAAAAGTTAGGCATCCATGAATCTCAGAACATAATGTATGATTTCATCTATATGAAGTTCAAGAATAGATATGATTAGCTGGCATAGGCCTGTAATCCCAGAGACTCAGGAGGTTGAGGCAAGAAGATCACAAATTCAAGGCCAGCATGAGCAAATTCGCAAGGCTCTAAGCAACACAGTGAAACCCTGACTCAAAATAAAAAGGGCTGGGGATGTAGCTTAGTGCTAAAATGCCCCTGGGTTAAATCCCTAGTGCCAAAAACAAAAAACAAAAATGAAAATCCAGGTATGACTAATAGATGGGATTAGAAGTTCATGGTTGGAGGAGGCACACTGGAAAGTGGCAGACAGGAATTTTCTAGGGTGATGGCAATGCTCTTTATCTTGTCAGGGATGTTTGTTACTAGGTGTGTACATTTGTCAAACTTAAACCCTATACGTAAGACCAGTGCATTTTACTTAAAAAAAAAAAAAAAAAAAAAAGTTACACATGATCTTTTCTGTCAGTAGTAATTACCATGTAACTATGACACTATAGACTCTCACTATATCCATATATATTTTGTATAGGGAATTTGAACTTGTGTCATAGAAAATTATTTTTTAAATATGTGTGTTAGTGAGGGCTTATTTCATCTCACTGGAACTTTTAGAGAACTTGGTTTTTACTTTAAACTTGTAATATTTTGGGGAAAATTAGTTCATAGGTAAAACAAATTATAAATTTCTATTATAAAACATATTCAGAGGAGATGATCAACAATGATGTTTCGAAGAGTTAGCCAAGCCTTTGTATTCACTAGCTAAACTATTATTTACTAAGTAGTACATTGTTTAAGGCAATGGGGATACAAAAATAAATAAGACACAGGTCCTAACTCAGAAAGACTTACACTTCTCAGGAGTAAAACAGATTTTGAATTTGATTTTTAAATTTTCATAGGATTTAGGAAAAGATAAAAAGTAAAGCATTTGGAACACAATGAAGGTTAATATTAAGTTCATTAAGTTTGACTTGGGTGGAAGAACTAATATTTACTAGGTGGACTGAATTTTATTCATTTTCCTTTTCCTTCCTAGGTAATCTCAAACTAATTTCTGTTACTTGAGGCTGGCAGACCTTGAAAGGATGCAACGATATTAATAGGAAGAGATACATGAAAGAGAATTATAACTGTGATCTGAGATCATAATACCCCTTTGAGAATGTGGGAGTTGTAGCCTTCTCTAGTCCCACACTTGCCTTTAACACAGAATAGAGTCATTTACTGATAGGACTGTAATTAATTTGTTCATATCAGTAGAATTTCAAGGAACAGCCACTTTAACAAATTTAATCACTAAATTATAGTAATACATAAAATAATCTGAAATAACCACTGGTGTCACTTAAAAATTTAAAGTACTAATAAAGAGTATCATTTTTACTTTGACACACTATGACTTGACAAGTTTTACTAGATAATCTTTCTCTCATTTTTTTGGTATCAGGGTTGAACCCAGGGGCACTTAACCACTGAGCCAATTCCCAGCCTTTTTTAATATTTTATTTTGAGACGGGGTCTTGCTAAGTTGCTCAGGGCCTTGCTAAGTTGCTGAGGCTGTCTTTGAACTTGTGGTCCTCTTGCCTCAGCCTCCTGAGCCGCTGGGATTATAGGTGTGCACCATGGTGCCAGGCCTAGATAATTTCTTTAATAGGTCTATATTTCTTTTCAGCTCACTAGCTTCTTCTGGTGAAAAATATTTAACAACATAAAATCATCTACATATTAAGAAGAAAACTTAAGTATAAGCAACTGCAATCAACTATATTATTATGAAGGAGAGAACTGGTGCCTAACTTCTTTATTTAGAAGTGAATTCTTTGTTCGTTTTAATATCTGCCTGCCATGGTTTGAATGTAGTTTGACCCCACCAAAATTCATGTTGAGCCTTGGTCCCCAGTGTTATGGTGTTGAGAGGTAGCAGGACCTTTAAGAAGTGTTTAGTCCAAGAGCAATAAACCCTCATGGAGGGATTAATGCTATCCAGTGGAAAGGAGGGAGAGAAGGAGGGAGTTTTCACTCTCACTCTTTAGGACAGGATTAATAACCTCTTCAGTGGGTTATTATAAAGTATGCCTACATGTTCTTCCACTTTCCAAGCTGAAACAGCACAAGGCCTTTTCTAGGAGCCAAGCAGATGCCAGTCCAACTTCCCAGCCTCTAGAACCATGGGCCATAATAAATATGTATTCTTGATAAATCACCCATTCTGCTGGGCACAGTGGCACAGGCCTGAGCACAGGGGCTCAGGATGCTGAGGCAGGAGGACTGGGAGTTCAAAGTCAGCATCAACAACTTTTCAAGGTTCTAAGCAACTTAGCGAGACCCTGTCTCTAAATAAAGTATAAAAAAGGCCTGGGGATGGATGTGGCTCAGTGGTTATGTGCCTCTGGGTTCAATTCATTACAAATGAATCAATTAATCACACATTCTCATGTATTCTGTCAGAGTAATATAAAATGGACTAAAACACAGCCTATTGAGTTTAGCTTTAATAAGATTTTGGTAACATGCTTTTTCTGCAGAAGGATTATGTTGGAAGACTGAAAAAAGTCTGCCATCAGATGAAGGGTTATCTTCATGGGTGTGCTGGCAGGATTTACCTCTTCAAGGAGCTGCATATGAGATACAGATATGAGATCCACAACAGATACAGGTGGGGTTACAGAAGGGTTACTAAGTTTACCATTTTTCTTTCTACAGCAAGTCCCTCTAGCATGCTCCTAAGTGTACTTTTAGCAAAGCTTATGATTAGACAATTATTATATTTCTCAAACATGTTCCCAAGCAATAAAAAATGACTTCAAACATGAAAGACTGTTGATATGACTGAGGAGCAGCACATGGAAGATTTTTTTGTGGAAAAACTTTTATCAGTACTATGGCTTAGTATAATACTCTTCAAGAAAAATTAAATCAAGAGGGAAATTTAGGCAAGGAAAACAGCAGTGGTACACAAATCTTTGTGCAAATGTACTATAAGGCTTTCCTTAGGGTTGGGGATACTAGCATGCTTGAGGCTATGGGTTCAACCCCAAACACTGCAAAGAAAAAAAAAAAAGGTTTTCCTTACTTTAAACATTTATTCATTTTTTGATTGTTCCCAAAGGCTGAAAGTTATGGTATAAATGAGATTAGGTAGAGATATTAAAACATTAAGTACCTACTATCATCTTAGCTATTTGTGGGGTATCTGGAATCAAGACTTAGGTAATATAAAGAAAATGCAAGTTTGTAGATATCTAGTAAATCTAGTAATAGTGTTCCAAATTTTAAATTTACTTTTACTAAAAATGTGAAATTTGTCAATTACAAATATTTAAAAATTTTAGCCAGTATGGCAAAGTAATTAAATGTACAGCAACTGAAACCTCAAATGCAAAACTAAAATATGAAAGATACATTTTACTCAAATTTGGGGTCAATGTTTATTCACTTTTATATGAAAAGCTTGAAAGTCCTCCTGTCTTCACAAGAAGAAAAAACTCAAAACATGAAAATCAACCAATCTTAGATCTTCAGAAAACTTTGCTGCAGGGCAAAATGACACTCTGAAAACTGGTGACAGGTGACAGAGAATTTACAGATTGCTGGTATCAGAAACCATTGCTGGAGAAAGCAACTGGTAGGAATATTTATAGGTAACTGCCAGACTGTTGCAGTTGGAGTAGGGACTAACGTGAGAGAGAAAAACTTGTGGGGCTCTTGTAAGACTGGCCCCCACACTTCGATGAGTTTCGTTTCTAGGAGCCCTACCTGGCTCTCACTGTGAGGACCAAAGAACAATCCCCTGTCCCTTCCTTATATCAATGGGAAGGGGAAAGTAAGCATTTTGAAATATGCTCAAGGTAATTTATTGTCTTTAACAAATGTTTACTCTCTAGAGAACCTATTTTACCAAAGTCTAACCTGCGTGGGGGAAAAATCTAAGTGTAGGGAAAATGCTGAGAAGCACTTGTGAAAGTTATAGCCAAGGAAGGGCACAGGCTAACTAAAAGACGTAGTACCTAATCATAGGACTAGAACGCTTCCCCTTCACCCACATTTAAGGTATTGCAAATGAAAGAAATGCAATAGTCAGACTCTTTTTTTTTTTTTTGCAGTCCTGGGGATTGAACCCAGGGCCTTGTGTTTGCGAGGCAAGCACTCTACCAACTGAGCCGTATCTCCAGCCCAGTACTCAGACTCTTAATGTTAAAGAAGGAGTCTCTTGGGAAACCAAAAAAAAAGAGGGGACACTACAGAAAATTTTAGTATTAGACATCTATAGCTACAACAAACAGTCCATACTGCCTAACTCTAAGGCAGATAAATATAAAATCTCAGAGTAAAGGACTATTTATGTAAGTTCCATTTATCTGATACACTATGTCTGGCTTTCAACAAAAAATTAAAAAGTATGGAGGGGTAGGGGGGTAAAATTTTGGGGAGAAGGAGAGGGAGAGGGAGGGAGAAAAAAATCTAAAGAAAAAGGCAAATATCACAACCAAACTCAGATATAGCAGAGATTGTGGAATTATCAGACTGAAAATATGAATAACTAAGATTGATATGCTAAGGGCTCTAATGGAAAAAGTGAGCAACATTTAGAACACATGGGTAATACAAACAGAGACCTGGAACTCTAAGAAAGAATAAAAAAGAAATACTAGCAATAAAAAGTATTAATAGAAATGAAGAATGCCACCAGGCATAGTGGCACATCCCTGAAATTCCAGCTATTTGAGAGGCTGAGGCAGGAAGATAGTAAATTGGAGGCCAATCTGGGAAACTCCAAATAAAAAAGGCTAGAGATGTAGCTCAGTGGGAGAGCACCCCTGGATTCCATCCCTAGTACTGCACCACCTCTTGTCAAAAAGAGAAGGAAGAATGCCTTTGATGGACTCATCAGTAAGAAAGAATCAGTGAGTTTTAAGATATGTCAACAGAAAGTACTTCAGTGTAGTGTGTCCTTAGCATGCATGAGGCCCTGGATTTAATCCTAAGAAACAAGATAAAAATAAATAAATAAAAAAGATATAGCAATAGAACCTTCCCAAACTGAAGAGAAGAAAAGAATACCCAAGAGCTGTAGGACAATTATAAAATATGTAAGTATATATAATAGGAATACGAGAAAGAGAAGAAAGAAAACAAAAGAAATGTCTGAAAAATAATGACTGAGAATTTCCTAAAGTTAATGATATACATCAAACCACAGGTCCAGAGCTCAGAGAACACCAAACAGGATGAATGCCAAATATAAGCAGCTATGTACAACATATTCATACTGCAGAAAATCAAAGTTGAAGAGAAAGTCATGAATGATGCTATAGGAAAAAAGCACCATGCTTAGAGAGGAGCAAGGATAAGAATTACACTGGATTTCTCTTAAGAGAAGCAAGCAAGAAGAAAATGAGGGGCTTGGGGATGTGGCTCAGTGGTAGAGTGGACATATGTTTCTATACTTAGTGAATTCATCCTTCACACAGAGTTGAGTGAAATGAAATGTTGAAAGAAAACACCCAACCAATGTAGAATTCAGTATCAGTGAAATTATTGTTCAAAAGTGAAAAAGAAATAAATACCTTCTTTAAAAAAACAAACAAACAGGAAATGTGCTATCAGTACACTTGCCTTTAAGTTTTTCAGACAGAAAGAAAATGACATGGGTCAGAAATTCAGATCTACATGAAGAAAGGAAGAGTGTTCAAGAAAGAATAAATAAAGGTCAAACAAAATCAATAAAATCTTTTATCTTTCAATTTGTTTTCATTTGCAGTGCTGGGGATCAATTCAGGGCCCTGTGCATACTAGGCAAGTGTTTTACCATGGAGCTATATCCCCAACCCATTTTTCATATTCTTAATTGATCTAAAAGATAACTTTATTCAAAATAATAGTGGTGACAATAAATGATTACAGCTTATGAGTAAATGAAATGTATAACAGTAACGGAGAGAAGAACTCCGTTATATAATAGAAATAGGTTACTTTGTTAGAAGGCACCTGCACCCAGTAAGTTGTAGAGTGTTCTTTCAAAGTAGACTTAGTTATTCATGTATATTGCAAAGTCTGAGATGACTACTTAAGAAAAAAATCAAAATGAAGTATAACTGAAATGTTAAGAGAAAAAATGGAATCATAAAATACTCAATTTAAAACCAGAGGAAGCAGAAAAACAGGAACAAAAATGAAAAAATGAACCAGGGCAATGAATAGAAAACAATTACAAAAATGGTAACTATTAACTCAACTATATCAATCATTACTTTTATATGAAGAGTCTTAACCTACCAATTAACATAAAAAACAAGACCCAACCGTATATCTAAAAGAAATCCACTTTAAAGATAAAGGCACAGGAGCTGGGGGACAAACACTTATAATCCCAGCAACTTGGGAGGCAGAGGCAGAAAGATCACAAGGTCAAGGCCAGCATCTGCAGCTTAGCAAGACCCTATCTCAAAATAAAAAAATAAATTAAAAAAAAAAGAACTGGGGATGTAGTTAGTGTAAAGTGCCCCTGAGTTCAACCCCCAATATCCGCCCCCCACCCCCCCCAAAAAAAGAAAAAAAGACAGATTAAAAGTAAAAGAATGGTATAGCTCAGTAACTGAGCGCTAGTCTAGCATGTTGTAGCCTCTGAGTTTGAACCCCAGCACCACAAAAGACAAAAACAAAAACAAAACAAAACAAAACAAAAATGGTGCATGGATAGAGAAAGATATTCCATGCTAACAGTAACCAAATAAAGATGGAAGCATATATATTAATTTTATTGAATCCAGGGCCACTCTACCACTATGCTAAAACCACTGAGCTAGCCCTTTGTATTTTTTAAAGCTTGAGACAGGGGGTCACTAAGTTGCTCTGGCTGGCCTCATACTTGTGATCCTCCTGTTTCAGATTTCTGAGCTGGAATTACAAGCATGCACCACTGTACCTGGCTCCACATTAATTTTAGACAAACAGATTTCAGGGCAAGGACAAATAGAGGTATTGCATAATGGTAAAAGGGTTAATTTTCCAAAAAGACATAACAACCCCAAATATGTATGTGCCTAACAGAGCATCAAAACGTGTAAAGCAAAAACTGATAGAAGTGTCTTTAGAAACAGGCAAATCCACTATTATAATTGGAGATTTAGCATCCCTCTATCAGTAACTGACAGATACAATAGGCAGAAAATCAGAATATATTGAACTGATCCATCAACTGGATCTAGTTGACATTTTCTCTTCTTTTTTCTAGTTGACATTTTAGAATACCTAGCAGAATATGCATTTTTCTCATATTCATATAGAACAATCACCAAACAGACCACATTCTGGGCTGTAAAACACAACTTAAAGAATGTAAAAGAATAGATATCATAAAAGGTATGCTCTCAGATCACAGTAGAATTAAACTAGAAAGAGAGCTGGAAAAACCCAAAATATCTTGAGATTAAACAACACAGTTCTAAAGTAACACATCATCAAACAAGTCTCAGGAGAAAGTAAAAAGTATTTTGAACTAAGAATATGAATATGCAACTGCTATGTAACTACTGAGCCACATCCCCAGTACATTTTATTTTTTATTTTGAGACAGGGTCTTGCTCAGTTGCTAGGGTCTTAAGAAATTGTGGAGGATGGCTTTGAACTTGTGATCCTCTTGTTTCAGCCTCCTGAACTGCTGGGATTATAGGAGTGTGCGCCCACATCTGGGCTTTGTCTCCAGTTCTGAGGGAGCCTCAAATCTTGAAACTTCCTGAGTGATAAGAGTATCTTTGGTGGGTTCTAATAGTTTATATTAGTGATGTGACTCATGATGGGTCCCTAGATCATCCTAAAGAGATGACTCAAGATGGTGGCTGACCATGCCAGAAAAACAAATCATGTGATCAGAGGGTTGGACTTTGAGCTAGGTGACGAAAGCCCTTTGAGGAAGGAAGAAGGGCTAGAGATAGAGTTAAATCTCATGGCTAATGATTTGATCATTCATGCCGGTGTAATTAAACCCAATAAAAACTAGACAGCTTGGGTAAGCTTCCCTGGTTAATAATACTCTGTGCAAATTGTTATATATTAATATACAAGAAGGGTGATAGGTACTGGCTCCACAGAAAGAAGATACTGGAAGCCTTGTATCTGGGACCTTCTCAGACTTTGTCCTATGTATCTCTTCTTTTGGCTTGCCCTGATTTTTATCCTTTTTGCTATAGTAAAATTGTACTCACAAGTATAGTGTTTTTCTGAATCTGGTGAGTCAGTCTAGTGAATTATCAAACCTGAGGCAGGTAGAAGTAACCCTGAATTTGTAGCAGGTTTTGTGGGTGGTCTAGGAAGTCCCAAACTTGCAGCTGGTGTCTTAATTGAGAACAGTCTTTTTGGGTAGTTATTGTCAGAAATCATTGCAACATAACCTATAAAAATTTGTAGGACACAGCAAAGACCAAATCAGAAAGAAAATCATAACACTAAATGCACACATTAGAAAAGAAGAAAGATTTAAAATCAACATGTAGAGCTGGAGTTTAGTTCAGTGGTAGAGAACTTGCTAGCATGGATGAAGCCTTGGGTTTAATCCTCATCACCATCCCACATAAATCAATTATACAAGCTTCCATCTTATACAACAAGAAAAGAAGAGCAAATTAAATTCAAAGTAAGAAGAAAAGAAATTAAAACAGGAAAACAAGGGAGAGAAATCAATCAACAAAAGCTGGTTCTTTGAAAAGATTAGTAATATTGATAAAGCTCTAGCTTAATCAAGCAAAGAGAGAAATGGAATAAGAGTCAACACTACAGATCCCACGGACATTAGAGGGGTAATAATGGAATACAATGAATGATTCTATATCATCAAATCTGATTTACATGAAATGGACAAATTCTTTGAAAGACACAATCTACCAAAACTCACGCAAGGCTATAAAGATCATCTGATAGGCCTCTATCTAGTAAAGAAATTTAACCAACACTTAATAACCTTTCAAAATAGAAAGTTTTAGGCCCAGATGAATTCATTGGTTAATTTTATCAAACATTTAAAGAAGAAATGATATTAATACTCAATAATCTCTGATAATAGATGCAGAAGGAATATTACCTAACTTATTCTATAAGACTAACATCATCCTAATACCCAAACCAACTACAAACAAGAAAGGAAAATTTCATGTCAGTACCTCTCATGAACATAGGTGTAAAAATCTTTAATAAAATATTAGCAATGGAAATGCTTCAGTATCTCTGCATCTACTCTCCCATAGAGTAACTATTTAGAGTTACCTATTTGCTTCCTGAAGAAAGAGGTCTAAAATTCAAACATGGAGAAATATGCAAAATTCTACCTAGGGAAAAAAGGAGTTTAAAAATAGAATATTACTTTTATGTTTAAAAATAGAGTATTACATAAAAATAAATTTAAAAAAATAAATAAATAGAATATTACTTTTATGCTTTTTAAAGAAAATCTTACATATTAATCTGTTTTATAGGTACCTACATATAAACTTGATCCCTGTGGGCTAGATTTTTAATTATCATAAGACCTAGTGTATGTGTGTATTTATATCTGAGTGTTTAAACATAATGGGAAAACACATTCCACGGAAGAAAGGAATGTCCAGAATAGGCAAATGTATAGGGACAGAAAGTAGATTAGTGGTTGCCTACAGCTGGGGACTGGAGGGTGAGGACCAAGGGATTTTCTTTCTTTCTTTTTTTTTGGAGAACTAAAATGTTCTAAAATTGACTGTGGTGATGAATGTACAACTCTGTAAATAGACTAAAAGCCACTGCATTGTACATTTTAAATGGGTAAATTGTATGGCATGTAAATTATAGCTCAATAAAGCTGTTAAAAAAAATACTTGCTCAGTTTGAGGTCAGCCTGGGCAACTTAGCAAGACCCTGTCTCAGAATAAGATAAAAAGGGCTGGGGATGAAGCTCAGTGGTAGAGCACTTGCCTAGCATGCATGAGGCCCTGGGTTCAATCCCTCAAACCAGAAAAAACAAACAAAAAAAATCACTTGCTCTGTTGAAATATTCCACTAGAGACAGAGTTAAATCTATCTCCAGATTTGGTTTAGAAAAAAAAGATTCTTAATTTCAATATACATTAAAAACACAATTGACAGATACTAAGAGTCAGTGATAAAATAAGGGTTAGAGTATAGATAAAATATATGTGGATCAGTCATTCAATCATATTATATGATAAAAATATTTTATAAAAATTCAGTTACCACTGAAGTTTATAAGTTTTATAGATAATTTTGACGTATCTGTAGTGGTTGAAAACTCATAAAGGTAAGATGATCTTTTCAGTAGAAAAGATATTCTAAACCAGCTTAGCCTAAAGAAGCATTTTGATTGCCTAATTTAACTTTGTAAAGGAGAAGTAAATCTTATAGCTGGTCTCTGTAAACCTCACAGCTGGAGCATTCTAACAGCACCTTGCAGTTTTCAGTGATCAAAGTAAGTTACTTTATATACTAAACTAAGAATTTCATAATAGAAATAATGTAACACCAGGGGGTGCAGTTATCATGAAATAATTACACTCCTGGGAGATTACAGGCACAAGGCTGTACCCCAGGGGTGTGATTATCCCATGATAACCACATCTACTGAAATTGCCTTATTGCAAAAATAATCTCTATTCACTGGTGAGACATTATTCAATAGGTGATTTTTTTTTTAAATGAAAAGATTTTTTTTAGTTTGAATTACCAAGTGGATTAGGAAATTGGTCAGTTTATTTTTCATTGCATTCAAGTTCAGAATATAACATCATTATTACTTGCTTTTCTATTTGAGATAGTAGAGTTTTGATTTTGTTTTTGAGAAACCTTTAAGAGTTTCTATTAGCTTTAGTTAAGTACTACTGCTAAATTCAGGTCAACTTTAAAGGCATTAATGGAGCAATACAATTTAATTTATTTCCATGTATAATTTTTAATTCTTTTAAAGTAATGCTCACTTAAAAATTTATAAATGTAATTTATCTTCACTGTTGGAAATACAGATAAGCAAAAAGATGAAACTAAAAATCTGAGGTAATCCTACCACCCAAATACAACCACTATTAATTTGGTCTATCTCCTTTCAATCCTTTTCTTTAAAGTATCTGTTTCTGTGTCTACTACACATATAAAAAAATACACAAATGTAACTACTCTGTCTTATAACTTTTTTTATTTCACCAAAAGTATAAAAAGTCCCATTAAGAAATCTTCATATCATTTTTAATGCTGCATAGTACAGAATTCCATTTTAACAGCATTCCATGATTTGCTTAATATCCTTTCATCAGGCCAGGTGTGGAGGCACATGGCCATAATCCCCGTTACTTGGGAAACTGAGACAGAAGAATCACAAGTTCAAGGCCAGCCTCAACAACTTAGCAAGATCCTGTTGCAAAATAAAAATAAAAAGGGCTGGGGATATTTGCTTGGTGGTAGAGTGTCCGTGGGTTCGATCCCCAGTATTGGGGGAAAATTTTTTTTACTAGATACTTCGGTATTTTCTCTTGCTATTATACACAATTTTTTTGTGACTAAATCTTTAGGATGTATTCATGATTATTTCCTTAAGATAAATTTATGACTTTATAATAAGTAAGACACAAGTTATTCTTAAAAACAGCTTAAGATGATGGTTCTCAACCTTGACAGATCAGTAACTTTCATTTTATGTGACAGCACAGAGAGTGAAAGCTACTAATTTATTTTCATCATTTCTTTCTTTTTCTTTTTTTTTTTTTTTGTGGTGTTGGAGATGGAACCTAAGGCCTTGTGCATGCTAGGAAAGAACTTTATAACTGAGCCATTCCCCATCCCTTTCACAATTTTCCCAGAGTTCAATGTCTTCAGATATCCTTAGACAAGTTAGACACAGGATTTAAGAAATTAAAATACCCTGTGTATTTGGCAATATTTATTCTCATATACCTTGTCAGTTTGAAAGAAAAAACTGGAAATGGAAGTTTCTCTAACACATTATTCTATAAAGATTAAGGCAAAGAATGAACTCAGTCTGTTATTTCTCATCATGAATACAGCCTTTGCACAACAGTAACTCTGCTTTCTTTAGCTGTTCCAACTGTTCTGAAAATAAATTTAACATGGGAATATAAAGGAAAGCATTAGCCTCTGAAGAGTATCATGTGATATTCAATGTTTGAAAAGCCTAAATTTTAAGTTTATTTTATAATTTTAATACAAAATTGCTTGTAATTTTAACAAATTAACATATTAACTAGTTCATTTCTCCATATTTCCTTCCAGTTCTAATTTATATGCATGTAGTTTTATATTAGAATTCCAGGGCAAATTCAGTTAGTATTCTTTTTTTGGAGTACTAGGGATTGAACCTAGGGGTGCTCTCTAACACTGAGCTACATCACAGCCTTTTTCATTTTTTATTTTGAATCAGGGTCTCACTAAGTTGCTGAGGCTAGCCTCCATTTTGTAATCCACCTGCCTCAGCCTCCTAAGTAGTTGGGATTATAAGCATTCAACACCATGCCCAGCTTAATTAGTATTCTTTAGCTCACTTAACATATCACAATTTATCATACCATTTGCCTAGTGCTGGATATTTAGACTGTTTACACTACTAAAATTTAGAAACGTTGAAAGTTTCCCCCTTTCTTTTTTTTTCCGTAAAGGCTCTTTCAACACATTTCTCTTTCCTTTTCCTCTATACTATCCCCCTTCCAAAGAACAACAAGTAAAACACACACACATACTATACATATGTGAACACAAACAAACATTCATGGCATCAATTTTGCTTACAATGGCTTTCCCAAGCTTTCAGATCATAAGCATCATCTGAGGGTAAGAGTCTGGACTCATTCAATAAATAGCCCCTCTAGGGTAGGAGCTTGAGAACCAATATTTTAGACAAGCTCTTCAAGTAATTCCTTACAGTAGGTAAGTTTGGGAAACACTGGCTGCAGCATGAATGGACAAACTCCCCCAGCCCATCTTGAGAGCCATTAAAATCTTATTCTACTCAAGTTAAATATTTTGTGCTTATGTTTTTATTCTTGTCTTTCTTTTTTGGTCAAAGGTTCTTTCTACCTGTCTAAATTTTAATTCTTCGAAGATATTTTAGTCCTTCTTCCTCTGTTAACTACCTAATTTAACAATGTTTTTCTCTATTGAACACTCTTAAATAATATTCTAATTTTGAATAGACTGTCACCTAGAGGTTATTTTCTGGTAGCAGGGGCACCTAACCATGAATCACATCCCTAGCCCCTTTTATTTTTTATTTAGAGACAGGGTCTTGCTAAGTTGCTAAGGCTGGCTTTGAACTTGTGATACTCCTGCCTCAGCCTCCTGAGCTGCTAGAATTAGAAGCATGTAAAACTGTACCCAACAGTTTCTTATGGGATATGTTAATTTAATGTTTCTGATTTGATTGAAAACTTGGGATAGTCTATATATATTCTATGAACTAGAACATAAAGTTAAAAAAACTTACTGTCTGATGTGTAGGATGTCAAATACATAGTTGCTAAAAACAAGTGTTTGAAAAATAAACAAGAAACTTTAGTTCTAAGAATTAATTTTCAAATAGGGTTCTTTTTGGGAAGTGGGGTACTAGGGATCAAACCCAGAGGCTCCAGGCAAATGCTCTACCACTGGGCTATACCAACAACCCTACAAATAAGGCTTTTAAATCAGTGAGTCATCCTTTAACCATAAAAGATAGAGCACCTTAAATCATACAGATTTTTAAAATAACTTCATCACTGAAAGCCATTTTAACTTTAATTATGGAATGCCTGACATTTTGTTTATCCTACATACTTTTAGTTGACACTGCTTAACTTTCTTTACACTTGATACTTCCTGCTGTATCCTTACATGTCAACATAGATTATAGCTATGTTTATATATAAATATCTATGGTTGTACAGTATTTCATTTGGGGGAGATACTCCACAATTTATTTTCAAAAATACTCAAGAAGTGATTATTACATGCCAGGCACTATTCTAAGGACCATGCATTAACTCATTTAGTTTTCATAACAACTTTAGAAGGTAGGTATTATTATGTTTTATAGATACCAGCAAACAGTCAGGGAGATGTTAAATAACTTGCCTAAAGTTACACGATTATGAAGCAGCAGAGCAGAAGTTCCAAAGTAGGCATCTATAGTGCTCCACAGCTCCTTAGTCTGTGTTCTTAACCACTAGGTAAGTGCCATGAAATACATGCCCTCTAGGAACTGATGGGTCACTCTGTATGAAAGGTTGTTCCTTTTGCTTGACGTGCTGAATGTTCTTTTCCAAGATCTCGCATGGCTCTATTCTTCTTGTCATTCAGGTCTCACCTTAACATCACTTCCTCAGAGGTGCTCTTCTGACCACTTAATCTAAAGTAACTCCCCATTTAGTTTTTAATCACAGTTTCCAATTTAATTTTTATCAGAAAAGTTATACATATGTGGTACTACCTTATTTACTAGTTTATTTTGTATCATTACCGATATAATGAAGAACCTTTTCTGTTTTGATACTGTGTTCCTAGAACCTAGAAAAAGGTCAGGTGCAAAGTAAGTACTCCATAAATAATTGCTGAATAAACCCCCTACTGATGGACATTGTGGTTGTTCCTAATCTTTCAGTACTATGAATCTTTGAGGATCTGCCTTTTTGCTTTCTTATGGTGGAGTTTTGTTTGTTTTTCTGAGAAAGGGCCTTACTAAATTGCCACAGCTGGCTTCAAATTTGCAATCATTCTGTTTCAGCCTCCTGAGTTGCTAGGATTACAGGTATGCACCAATGCGACCAGCAAAGGATATGTTAAGACTTTTGATATATATTATGGCCCTCCAAAATGGCTGCTCAATTGATTAACAACGGATTGAAATATTCATTTTACTATACTTGCTCCAATATCCTGTGTATAGTTCTTTCAAGTCTTTACCAAATTTCACAGGCAAAAAAGACAATATATCAAATGTGACATATGACAATACACGTAGACTTCTTAAGTATGGTTAATACAAGTAAAATGATAGAATTTAACAATTTATACATTTTTCTACTTTATTCATGTTATTTTGACAAAGTTCACTTGACTGAAGAATAATTCTAACAGTGTATCCCATCATAAATGGCATACAAAAACTTGAATTGTGGACACTGAGTTACCCTAAGGTTAATGGATATAAATGGAGGGCTGAAAAAGAATCAATAACCAGCTGCATTACACCAGAATTTACTAATTGTGTGGCATGTGATTGTGGGGTTTTGTTTTTAAAAATAAGTTAATACACAAAGTTCTTTTGGTTGTTGTTATCAGACTTTCTAATACAGATTCAAGACAAAGTAGGCCTACTGATTATTTTAAAAAGGAGTCTATCCTACTTACTTTCTCAGAAGCATGATCAAAGTAAGATGAGGCTGGGGATGAAAGACAGCTATTAATTCTGCCTGTCCCAAACCAACTCATGAATCATGTAGGTGTAAGGAAACTACAAGATTGGCATGAAGGAAAAGATGAGAAAGAAGAAAATCTATCTAGAAAACAGAATATACTTTTAAGATGTAACAATGAATCTCTGGGTTAATAAAGGAAGTGTCAGAAATATTTGAGCCAAATGGGTTCCTGATATAGGACCTACCCAACTCCGTTTTCTTTGGGGTTTTATTTCCTTTGGGGCCTTTCTCCCATCTACTAATTGGGTGAAGGCAGGGGAGAAGGGAGAATTAGCTATGTGAGTTTTTAAGGGTACCTGTATTATGGTATCAGTGGGAAGTTCTTTTGTGACATATTGCCAGAACAAAGTCTGTATCAACACTGTCTCACTACTGAACAATCAGCTTTCCTTCTCCTTAAAAGGTGGTTTCTTAACCTATTTTACAGCAATGAAGATTTTTCAAAAATCAGTCACACTAGGGAAATGCCAAACATAATAATGGATCAAATTCCTAAACTCCTAATATTAAATAAACATTTTTGAATGTGGCTTGCTGGAAAAAGCAGGATCATTAGCTGTAAGAACAGATGCAGGTTATAAGTTGATTAAGGGTGAACCCTGGGCTCAAGACTGAGGTGACAGCAAAAGCCATAGAGATTCTAAAGAGGTGATTGGAGGCCTTGGGACTTAGAGAAGGGGGCTTAATTCCCAGAGCACTTAGTTCAATAAAGCAGCTCTGCTTTTATGTTTTAGGGTTTCATGTTAAGATTTCTTAAAAAAAAAAAAAAAAAAAAAGTTCTATAGCTGCTTTAAAAAGTGCTGAAAATCTGAGTCATATTATCATTCTTATTGTAAAATCAGGAGTTGAACTGTGTATGATGGCTCATGCTTATAATTCCAGTGACTAGGGAAGTTAAGGCAGGAGGATCTCAAGTTTGAAGCCAGCCTCAGCAATTCAGTGAGACTCTCAGCAACTTAGTGGAACCCTCTCTCCAGGTAAAAAATGTTAAAAAGGGGTGGGGATGTATTTAGTAATAAAGTGCCCCTGGGTTCAATCTCCAGTAGTCCCCCCACCCCCCCACAAAAAAAATCAGGAGTTAAACTCCATAAAAATGAAATTACTCACTGAAGGTTACAGAATTAAGCAGGTTATTTCTATTGTGGTTTATTATGATACAGGATTGGATTAGTATGGCTATCTCAATAAAACACTAGTGAGACTGATGAATTTAAGTTAAAACTTCACAGTTTTAGCATCTTTTTATAAAGAGTCAAAATGATGCAAACCCAATTGAGCAAATTTTTCTTCAACAGTAATATGTAGTAAGGTAAATAATTTTCCAGTAAAAACCAATTTTAACATATTTAACATCTTCTTTCACTCAGTTTTATTTTTATCACTAAGTAAAAGACAAATGATTGCTGAGGCTTTCAGTTCAACCTATTTTTAAAAATCAGGAGGGGCTGGGGAGATAGCTCAGTTGGTAGAGTGCTTGCCTCGCAAGCACAAGGCCCTGGGTTCAATCCCCAGCACCGCAAAAAAAAAAAAAAAAAAAGAAAAAAAATCAGGAGAATCTAAATATGAGAATGAATCATTTATTTTCTAATTTTAGGCCACAAAACTGATAAAGTATTTATTGTTATATTACCTTAAAAATCAAGTTCATAGGGCTTTTGGCTGGAATAAGTACATTTAATCCTATTACAAAGCATTTCACATTCAACACATATGGATCAGAATTTCTCATTGATTATCATATTTCAGGAATGTGCCTTAGTCTAAAACAATAAAACTCAGATAAGACAAATAATACTCAGATTAAAGAAAAAGTTCTTTTATCTTTCCTTGTTTATCTAAATTCTAAAACAAATCATGTCTAGTGCCTACCTGAGCCATCAGTGGGAACGGAACTTGCATTGATTCCAGAAAGACCAAACAAAGGACACTCTCGATCTGTGTTGACATGACCCCATTTGTGACATTTAATGCACCTCACATTTCGAACCTGAGAAATAGTGAACAGTCTTTTGGTTACTAAAATACTAAGAATCTAACCAATGTCTTAGCAGGGTTCAAGTTAAAATTACTCACATTTTAAAAAGATCTGCAGGAAAAGAGACTACAAAACTAAATTTGGTAATTTAATACAAACACTAAAATCTTACTACAAATTCTGACCAACACCTAAGCTGAATCCTATTTTTTCTATTTCTTAGTTGGTGGCAATATACCAATGTCATCTTAAAATTCCTTAGTTTTAATAAGTCAAACTTCAGAGTTTCAAATTTCTAAACCAGGGCCTGGCAAACTTTTCCCGTAAATGTTAAGACAGAACATATTTTAGACTTTTCAGGCCAGACCCTCGTGTCCACTGCACTGATTCAGCTCTGGTATTGTAATGAGAGACAATACATACATGAGCAAGCAAGGAAATGTTCTAACACTTTCTTTACAAGAATTTAGCCCTTTGGTGACAGGCCATCCTGATTCTAAACAAATGACTGTTTAAATCTTTTCTTGATCATGAACTAATTTTCCAAATTCTCTGAAAACAGCAAATGCCAACATCATTATAACTATTATTACTAATTTTGATTCCTACTCTTTGTCAGTTTACCACACTTAATGTTTTCTCTCATTCCTACTGTTATCTCATGCAAATACAAACCATATTGTTCTTTTCAGCTTAAACACCTTTTTGATAATAATATAAAGATATTTACTAAATAAAAATTATTCTTAAAGGGTAAAACACATTTCACTTGCCTGAATGCCAAAGGGCTGATCTCTGATGTTCATGTCATCTTTGGCATATCTATTAAGTAGAAAATATGTATAAATAAATATTAATAATAATTTAATAAATTCAATGGTAATTATTTTGAAAAAGTTATAGTTCTAATAACAATATGAAATGTGTTATTACTTCAATAAGTATACAGAACTACGAAGTCTATTTAATTTTTCAAAAGTCATTAAATACTTAGGCTAATAATTTATGATTTTAAAAAAAGGAACAAGTATATAAAACAAGACTATGATAAAGTAGATTGGTTGCATAAGACAAGTCGATAAAAATGTTTTCATATTACTTTCTCTAATGAATAAAAAGGTGATAACATAAGATGGGACCTCAGATAAAAATTGTGATATATATTACATCTTAAAAGCAAACCAGTCCTTACTTTTCTCGTGGAGCTCCTTTCTGCCATTCAAATTTGTATTCTGTCTCTCCTTCTGTTTCTTCTTTCTAAAACATTCATTAAAAATTCTTTTAATTTTTCCCATAAAATCATAATCAATTGTAAGTAAATTCAAACAGTAAATAGTACTTTACCTCTTTGTTTTCTTGATTGCATATCAAAAATACAAGGGGAAAAAAGTAGGACAAGTTAAAATCATCAATGTAAAAGTCAACTACATATTATACTATGATACGAAGCAATTTAATTATAATTTGTAAGATTGTACTGATTTGACTTCTTTCTTCTTTCATGAAATAAAAATCAAAAGGATAAAAATACTGAATAAGAGATAGTACTTAACAAGCATGTTAACTGTTGATTTTTAAACTTTTATGCTTTTCACTGACAGTGAGTATTGTATTTTCTATAAAGTATATTTAGAGAGGACTAAAGATATAACCCCTTATAAAAGAATAAATGCATTTCTGCTGATGTTGAGATTTTTTTCCTCCCAAAAGGACACATCATGAAAAAGTATTAGAACAATATTTTTAGTACTTATTCTACTGTATTGATTATAGTATTATTCTTTCTCTATCTTCTCATAAGCAATTTTATTAATTTTAAAAAATTTATTATTTTGTAGTACTGGGGATTGAAGCCAGGGGTGCTCTAACATTGAGCTACGTCCCCAGCTCTTTTTATTTTAAGACAGGGTGTTGCTGGCCTTGAACTTGTGATCCTCCTGCATCAGCCTCCCAAAAAGATAGGTTATAGGTTTGCGCCATTGCACCTGACATGATAACAATCTTTAAAAACAAAGAACACTTTTAAAAAATTTGACAGCAGTTTTCAATCTTTTTTCTTTAATTTTAATTAATTAATTTCTTTGAGATGGGGTCATACTATGCAGGTTGGCTTTGAACTTACTTCTTCCTGTCTTAGACTCCCTGGTAGCTGGGACTACAGGTTTGTACCATCACACTGGGCAGTTCTCAATCTTTAGTTGTAAACATATTAAATATTTTAAAGAAATGGGGCAAGTACCTTTTTTGGCTCCTGGTGGGGCTTCATACATGAAATTAAGGCCATTCTTTACACGTTCATCTCCCATAAGCAATCTAAATAACGTAAGAAATAAAGTTAACGATTTTATCCCTCTACCCCCAGAAGTAACCCCAAGAGAATAAATGTAAGAATATTTTTTGTTAGAGTTCATATTCTGAAATTTTACCACACTAATTAGAGGACATTTAAAATATGTGAATGGAAATCCAACAATATTGTTTCTTTAATAACTGGCTCTTAGTTCTGGAACTTTCTTCTTAGTTGAAATATTCTGGTCCTCTCAACAAAAAAGGTGGGAAAACTATATGGTCACCTACAGGATTTCTTAAACTTTGAAATGTTGAACTAGTGACAGCTTGGAAATCCTAAATGTCTTCACAGAGTTGGAATTAAGTGAAACAGAGTCAACACTTTTTCTTAATTGTGAGGGATCAGTTTTGAAAATGAGTCTGGGTTTTCTTTAGAAACTCAAACCCAATTAACGCTTGTAAGAATCTAAATGAGAGGATCATATTCTTTAGTGAGGCCAAGGAAGAAAGATTCTTTTTTTAAAAACCCTACAATAGGCAACTTAATATGACAGAATTGGTGTCTACTGTATCTCAAAAAATCTCATTTTTATAGTTCTATTTTAAAACTGAAAGTTTCCTGTTTAGATTCCATTTACAAAGAGAAATGTTTGACTTTTTAGAAAAAAATGCACTGTCACAAATTGTATGCCTGAGTTAAAGTTTAATTCATAAAATACGAGGAAGGTGCTAATTATAAAGAAGAAAGCCAAAGAGTAAACAGAATTTCCTCTCATAGTTGGAAGAAATAATCAAAATGAATATGCTACATGATTTTGATTCCTCTCTTACTTCCACTGGATTCTATAAACTACTGTTATGGGAAAAAAAAAGAAAAAAAGAATGTAGGAACAGTCATACAATGGATTATTAAGCAACAGAACGAAATTAAGTGTTGATACATGTCATACCATGGAAACATGATAAGCAAAAGAGATCAGTCACAAAAGGCCACATCTATAGGACATATCCAGGACAGACAAATTTATAGAAATAGAAAGTGAACTGGCAATTACTTAGGGTTGAGAGGTAAGAGAGGGACAAGCCTGGGGAATTGGAAGTGACTGCTAATAGGTATGAGATTTCTTTTTCAGAAATGAAATGTTCTGAAATTAGATTATGGTGATAACTTCAAAACTCTTAATATACTTAAAAGTCACCATATACTTTATACAGTACATAAATTTTGTCTTATATTTACACCATTTAAACAATGAAAATCAAAAAGCTCAACATCATTAAATATTAGGGAAATGTAAATCAAAAACCACGAGATAATACTTCACACTTATTAGGATTACTGAAAACAAAAACAAACAAAAAAGTAAAATAGTGCAGTCCAGCAAAAGAAATTATTAAAAGTATGGAGAGAGAGTCTATAGAATGGGAGAATATCTTGATCAGTTTATTCTTCAATAGGGGGTTAATAACCAGAATATACAAAGAGTTCAAAAAAACACCAAAAAAAAAAAAACAAAAAAAACCAACTAACTCAATCAATAAATGAGCAAAAGAACTAAGCAGAAACTTCTCAAAAGAAACACAAATGGCCAACAAATCTATGAAAAGATGTTTTAACATCTCTAGCAATGAGGGAAATGCAAATCAAAACTACACCAAGATTTCATCCTTCAAACATCATTGCCCTATGTAAACGTATGATTACACGAATGGTATGCCTTGACTCCATGTACAAATAGAGAAACAACATGTATCCCATTTGTATACAATAATAAAAAAAATTAAAAATAAAAAAAAAAGATTTCATCTTACTCCAGTCAGAATGGCAATGATCAAGAATACAAATAATCATAAATGCTGGTGAGGTTGTGGGGAAAAAGTACTCTTGTACATTGTTGTGGGACTGCACACTAGTACAATGACTCAGGAAAGCAGTATGGAGCTTCCTTACAAAACTAGGGATAGAACCACTGTATGACCCAACTATCCCACTCCTTGTTACTTTCCCCAAAGATCTAAAATCAGCATACTATAGGAATAAAGTCACCTCAATGTTTACAGCAGTGCAATTCACAATAGTTAAATTATAAAATCAACCCAGGTGCCCAACAATAGATAATGGATTGAGAAATTGTGGTATATATATACATATACAATGGAGTTCTAGTCAGTCATAAAAAAGAAAGAAAACATGGCATTTGCTGGTAAATGGATAGAAATGGAGAATATCATGCTAAATGAAATAAGCCAAACTCAGAAACTCAAAGGTCAAATGTTTTCTCTCATAGGAAGAAGTTAGAGTAAAATAAAGGAAAGCAGGAGGGAAGGATAGAGAAGGATAAAGGGAAGATCAGTAATGTGGAAGAAGGAGATCAAGAGGCAGAGTGGAAGGGTGGATAAGAGGAGGCAATGCAGAATGCATTCTTAAAAAAAATCATGTTATGTGCACATAAAATATACCACCGGGAACTTTACCTTTATGCATAAGTAAAAAGAACTGATCAAATATAAATAAATAAGCAAATGGAAGTCTAGTAGAGTAAAGGAAGGAGAATGAGAGAGGGGAGAGAGCATGGGAGGGAAAAGGAGGAATCATTCATTTTCTGCATGTATGAGTGTGTTGGGATGAATCCCTGACTACTATGTATAACTATGAAGTTCTAATAAAAAAAAAAAAAATTGGGCATTCTATAGAAAAGAGTTTGGTGATTCTTAAAAAGCTAAACAGAATTACATGATCCAGTGATTTCACTCCTAAATATATATTTAAAGAAACTGAAAACAAGAACTTGGAATGGAATGGAATAATTAAATATGTCAACATTTACAGCATTATTCACAATAACCAAAAAGTATAAGCAACCCCAGAGACAATGAACAGATGAGTGTTCTAAAGTTTACTTGATTTTTATTTGTTTACTTATTTTATTATTCTTATTTTTATTTTGGTACAGGGGATTGAACCCAGGGGCACTCAACCACTAAGCCACATTCCCAGCCCTTTATTATATTTTATTGAGAGACAGGGTCTCACTGAGTTGCTTAAGGTCTTGTTAAGTTGTTGAGGCTGGTTTTGAGCTCCAATCTTCCTGCCCTAGCCTCCCAAGCTGCTGGGAATACAGATGTGCCCTACTGTGCCTGGTTTATTATTTATTTTTGAGATAGTGGTCTCATTATTTTCCCAGGCTGGCTTCAAACTCCTGGGCTCAAGTGATTCTCTTGCCACAGCCTCCCAAGCAGCTACCATATCTAGCTATGCTCAGAGATTGTACGAGTCACATGAAAATACATTTCATGTGAATTATGGGTAAAATTGAATGAAGTGGACATTATGAGAGTAAAGGGATTAGTCTCGTGTAATTAATTATTCTAAAAAATTAGCACAGGGACATATCTCACCTATTATCATAAGACTCTTGTTCTTTAAGATACTGTTGCATTAATTCTTCTTGTTTCTTCTTATCATATGATATTTTCTGTTCTGCCATCCATACCTAAATGAGTGAAGTAAAAATGTTAATTAAATAGTTGGATTTAAATTAAGTAGTAAGCTTTCATAATTAAATATAAAATGGCATTGTTTAGTTTATGACACAGTTCAATTTAGTAATAATGACATCATCACAAAATAATATCTGAAAATCTGACTTGTACCTTGTTGTAAATCCTAAAATTCAAGAGCTATACTTTCAGACAAACATTGTCAAACTTGAGAACTGCTTTCAGTATGTGTGGTACAATAGCACCTTGTAATCAGTCCCTACATTATTTCAGACAGTGGAAAAAGCATTTCTCTACATGTAATATGGATAACCCATATGCACATGGCTAACATGGATAACCCATTAGCACAGGATACAAGAAGTAGAGTTACATAAAGGTCACCAATGCTACTGAGTGTTATCAATACCCTAAGAGAGGAGAACTGGAGGAGGAGAAAAAAGGGAAAGGAAATGAAAGGAAGTTGTAGGAAAAAAAGGGAAGAGACAAGAAACAAAGAGGTAAGATGGGCTGGGGGCTTAGATCAGTGATAGAGTGCTTGCCCAACATGATTGAGGCCCTGGTTCAATTCTCAGCGCAAAACAAAACAAACAAAACAAAACAAAACAAAACAAAAACAAAGAGATAAGACAAAGGTGCTCAGGAGCATGAACACCTTAGGGTAAACGTGTCTCTGTGAAATTCTGAACATCGTAAAAATAGTGAAGAGATAGAATGAGAGAGATTAGAATGCTTTATAAGCATAGAATGCTTTATAAGTTTTGGTTATTAAAAGTTATTTTTTATTAAGTATTTGTATTCACAGGTAGCCAGTATTATCCATTTATATTATATCCTACCAATTTTTTTTTTTTTTTTTTTTTTTTGCGGTACTGGGGATCAAACTCAGGGCCTTGTGCTTGCGAGGCAAGCACTCTATGCGAGGCAAGCACTCTACCAGCTGAGCTATCTCCCCAGCTCCTACCAAAATTTTTCTTTCTTTTTCTTTTTTTTTTTTTTTTTTTTTGGCACCAGGGACTGAACCCAGGGGGCTTAACCACTTAACCACATCCCCAGCCCTTTTTCATATTTTATTTAGAGACAGGGCCTCACTAAGTTGCTTAGGGCCTCCCTAAGCTGCTGAGGTTGACTTCTTTGAACTTGCAATCCTCCTGCCTCAGCTTCCCAAGTGCCACTATGTGTGTGCCACTATGCCTGGTTCTGCCAAAAATTTTCTAATGCACATATATGCAGAAGTATATTAAACATTCATTCTGTTTACATAGTGGTAACATACTTTACATGTACAAACATGCATGGCTATATAAAACTCAAAAACATAAAACATACTATATATAAAACAAAAACTAAAAGCCTAGTTCATTTTCACAAGTTTGTGTGTACAATTAAGTTTGAGTACTCCCTCTATGTGATGCACACAGTGCTAAGTAATCACTTTGTTTCAAATCCTCTACCTACACCACCTCATTTTTCCCCCCCAAAGGAACAGAGAGATTTAGGAAAGCAGATACACATTTAAGGGAGAATGCAAGCTATCTCTAAAGGGAGAGATGGCAACCCATTGGTGTGAGGTGTTAATATTTATGGAGGACAGTCCTACCGGCTGGACTAGATACACCATTTAATCTTCACTACTTTACAAATCGAGGCAACTGATACTGATCATCCTTAATTTGTAGATTAGGAAATTTTGGATCAGATACTAACTACTTTGAGTAGCAATGCCTGTAATCCTGGGATTGCAGGAGGATCAACAAGTTTAAGGTCAGTGTCAGCAACTTGGAGAGACCCTTAGCAACTCAGCAGACTTGTCTCAAAATAAAAGGGTTGGGGATGTAGCCCAGTGGCAAGATGTCCCTGGGTTCAATCCCCAGTACCAATAAATAAATACATAAATAATTTGTGCAAGGTCTCATGGCTAATACTGACTGTGCTGGAATAGCTAGAATCCTCGTCTGACTTGAAAGCTCTGACTTTTTACTTCACCCTTCTACTTTTCACCGCTATCATTTTCGCTATGGTTTTTCTACCCTGAGCTTAGCCGAACTGTAATTAATTAACTTCGACTTACTTATTTTGGTACCAGTGATTGAATCCAGAGGTGCTGTACTACTAAGCTACATCTTCAGCCCTTTCCTGTTTTGTTTTGTTTTGTTTTTAATTTTGAGATAGGGTCTCGCTAAGTTGCAAAAGGGGGACGCCAACTTGAGATCCTCCTGCGAGCGTCACCGCCCGACGGTAATTAATTCTTTAAAACGTTAATATTCAACGAGGTCGTCAGGTGAGATGAAGGGTAGGAGCAAGGGGTGATTTCTTTTATATCATCTATCTTAAACAAACAGTCGTCTTTGTAGAGCACAGCAGAGCTAAGAAGCCGTGAACCTTGGGATCCGAAAAGACCAAACTCACCAGTTAAGGCACATACTGAGCAACAGTGAGAGCGTCTCCACGTTTTATGGATTTACACTCTGGCCGACAGAGCCAGCGAGGGCCTCCGCACTCCTCTTAGATGTAAAACAAATGCTGCGCTCCTGCTTCGTCAGCGAAGAAAAAGGGGCAAGAGCACCTGGGCTTTCGGCCTGGAGAAGAGGCGATTGTCCCGGAATCCCAGCGACATCATCACTTTTACCCCGGCAGGCTCTGAATTGGCCGTAAGCCAGATCCCTTTCGGTTTCCTCTACTCACCTTTTTGATATTGGATTTGGAGGCAGGATGAAAGTCCTTTTTGCACATGAAGTTGGCGAAGGATTTTCCCATTTTGGCATCCGAGCTGCGGAAGGCAGCGGACAGATCCGTGAGCAACGTAAACAAACTCAGCAGCCTAACCGGAACTGCGCTTCCAGCAGCAGAGGGAACTTCCGAGGTCAAAGGTGACAGCTTCCGTCAACTGGCGCCTCCACCCGCCCGGGCTGGCCTCTTCCAGCTGTCACTTTAGGAAACGCGGAGGCCAGGTGAGGGGCTTGCAAGCGGGAGAGACGTGCGTAGCCGAGGCCGGAGCCCTGGAGACGAGCTGCGGCGCGGCGCTGCCTGACCGCGGGACTCGTGGGCAGCGCGCAAGAGCGGTTTGAGCGTCGCCGGCAGCGTGTGGGGTCCGCGGTGGCGCTCTTTCTACCAGCGGTCTGCCGTTCGAGCTCGTTGCTTTCTGTGAACACCGACTAGAGTTGCACCGGTTTCTCACATTTCTGCACCGGTTTTCTCACCTATCTTGTGAAGAGAGTAATTCTCACCTTAACCGGAGTACGTTTGTGAGGTTCAAACGATGTGATGTTTTTTGAAAGCTATAAAATAGAATGTCAGCTCTACAAGAGCGGGAACTCCTTTGTTCCTAGTTATTTCCAACTGTAAGTTGCCTGGTGCAGAAAGTTGTCCAGTAAATATTTGTTGAGTGATAAATGGCGTTAGGGTCAAAGCTTCATCTCTTCAATGTGCCAAGTTCCGTCCTACCTAGGCGACAAGTGTCCCTAGCTTCCCTGACGACCCCTATTGGATAGTTCAGATCACCTAGTGCAGCTTGATGGGCCTTAGGACTCCTGGATTTTGAGTAGATGTGGCTGCTGTTGATATAAAGCACCCATCAACCAAGACCTCTAGCGGGGTTGATTTTGCTCATTTGTGAGCAATTTACTTTTCTGCCAAATAACAACAGCAGC
The DNA here is from genome assembly GCF_902686445.1 of Sciurus carolinensis. NCBI lineage: Eukaryota > Metazoa > Chordata > Mammalia > Rodentia > Sciuridae > Sciurus > Sciurus carolinensis. The sequence continues at coordinate 123,624,538 of NC_062215.1, forward strand.
TTTCATTTGAGGATCTAGTATGTGCCATGTGAGGCAAAATGCTTAATATGTCTAATTGAAATTTCCCTAACAACTCCGTTTAATTTTTCATTCTGATGAGCCTGCAAGCATAGAGCAATTAAATAGCTTGTCAAAGTTATGTAGTGGTGGAACCAACTTTGCAACACAAATAGGAGATGCAAGACTTAAAAGTTGGAATACTCAGAGGAAAGAACGGAAAGGATAGTGACCTCTCTTCTCGTCATTGAGAAGAAAATCTTTAGGAGTTACAGGCTGACATTGTTTCTTGAGTCATTTTATTTTTAATGAAACATGTATTAGATATTTTGTTTTTAAATTGTTGATATCTGCTTGTGTAAGGTTTGGACATTATAAAATAAACTAAAATAATGTCTATTTCAAAAGCAAAATAAAGTACAGAATACTTTTACTAAAATGGATGACTTAAGATTTTTCAAATTTCTCGAATTTCTATTGAAGACAATCTAGACATGAAATTCTACAATCAGGATTTACAAATTATATATGTGAACTTCCATCTGGAAATATTGACAATTGAAATTTTATTGACATCTTTTTGTATTTGAATTAGTATGTTTCAAAATTTCTGTCTTTTCAATATTATAATCTCTGCATGTTCTTCCTTAGATCAAAGGAAACCTTTTCTTTCTTACTTTGAGGAAATACTGGAAACATAAGTTTTTTTCCCTCTTAAGTTTCAATGGTGATTATACAAAGATTAATAAGGCATATTCCTACCTCTTAAGGATCTTGCTGTCTCTTAAGAGGGCTGGTATATGTCCACAAATATATAGAATATAGCCATTTTAACAGTAGGCTAGGTGTAGGGATTCCCAAATGTAGGAATAGTGAAAGAAAATTTGGGGGAGACTTTAGGAGAGAAAGATTTTAGAGAATAAATTTGACTATCAAGTAGAAGAAAGTGGTTCCCTTTGCTATTTTATTATTAATTCTTGTAATTCATGATTGTTACTAAGTCATATTTTTTTGTACTACAGTACATGATATTTAAAACTTTAATGAATACCTTTTATTAGATATAGCAATAATGTCCCTTGGCCATAGAATCAAACTACTTGTTTTATATATACTTAAACATGTTTTCTCTTTTTATTTTAAAACTTTGATGTGATTTTAGTTGTTTAAAAAATGGAACCCTATTCCTGTGACACATTTGTGGCATTACCTCCGGCAACAATTGGTAACAGGATTATTTTTGGAAAAAACTCAGATAGACTCTGTGATGAAGTACAAGAGGTAGTTTATTTTCCTGCTGCGGTTCATGATAATGGAGAACATCTTAAGGTAAGTGAAATACATGTTTTTATTTTTCAGATATTCAAAACTTTATTTTTTTAAATTGCCTTTATTGCAAATCTAAATCTGGGAAGCCACCCCACCCCACACAAAGAATGCATAAATATGTACAACAGAGCAACTTGTTTTTAAAAGAACATCATTAATAAAGGTAAAAAATAACATTAATAGATATTAGTCCATTTTCTAAGAGGCCTTGCAATCCTCAGATCACCAGAGTACTGAGGTTTGTAGGCTTGTCTTAAACACGAAAATCTATAGCTTAATTCCACCACTTCATACCAGTCTATAAAAATTATATAGTCCACCAAGGGAAAAACTGCTCCTATCTGACACTCCTAGAAGGGTCCCCAAATTTTACACTTGTGTTGATGTTGAGTTTTTGTTTTTCACTGACCCTTGAATTGCTTCCCCAGATACAGTACTATTATTCCAAATCTCTTTTTATGCAAAGGTGAATGAAAACTTCCTTTGAACAAAGCATGATATTGAGGTGTAACCTCTGATATTTAAAAACACTGATTCGTATGTGACTGAATTTTCAATGAGAATGTCCCATGGGTGTTCATATTTTCTGATGCCACAGAAAGTAAGATAAATGAATTTTAAGAAGTCAGGCATCACTCTGCTTACAGACAACCAGTTCCTAGATAGGAGTTTTGAGATGGCATGTTACTCACAAAAGGCATTTGTCTAATTCTGACCAGGAGCCAGAATTCAGAATAGTGTACAGACAAATCCTCAAGGCCATGAATTGACACAAAAAATAGGAGGAGCCCTCCTAGCATGCTAGAGCTCTTTACTGCTTCGATTACAAACCAAGGTATCAGAGAAAACAGGAAATCCGAAATACGTGTTTTGTTAGCAATACGCTACATTTAAAATATCATAAAAGTTATTCCTATCATTAACTGGCAATTTGGTAGAGATGATACAAGTTAAAATTCAAAAATTTAAATACGAAAAATAATTTGAATTAGAAATAGGCATCTGGTTTTTATTTCAGTGATTTGGAAGCAGTTGAAATAATAATGAAAATTATTCTTTAATCAAATATTTGAATGCTTTTCATATGCAAGCTTAGGGCAAGAGGTTTAAAGTCAGCTGTTAAGATTCAGATGCTGTCTGGAAGGAATTTAAGAGTTGAGTAAGAATAGGCTGTATATGCAACTAACCCCACTGTAAGGTAGGATGGTTTAAATGCTAGATTTAAATAGGAGCAACATGTTGCAACAGAGGAGAAATATTTAATTCAGACTAGCGATCAAGGAAAGCTTTACTAGGAGTTGGGGTTTCAGTTGAAGATTGTTAGACAAAAAAGATTCTGATTGGTGTAGAGTAAGAAAAGTTATCCAGACTCTGGATATCATGGTTTATGACTCATCAAAAGGTTTATTAAGCCCTGCAATAATACTAACAATATGCATTTTATTCTGTCACTTGGTAGTATACACATTAATTGAAGGATTCTTTAAAGTTTTCATTTAAAAAAATCATTTAATGTGGAACTTTAAGTGAAAGTTTCACATTATGTTTCATTACTAAGGTATGTACTTTTTGGATTTTAGTGATATTCTAACACTCCAGATATATTAAATATTAGATATTTTCTATATACTAGATTGTATTTTTTCTTTTGCTGAAATTGTTTTTTATTAATCCAGGATACCATTTCCTCTTTATTTTTAAATCTAGCTATCTTGTAAACCAGTGGTTCTCATTCTTTTCACTGCCATGAACATACCTGGTAGGCTGCTTCCGCATGTGATATGGGCTCCTGTATTTAGAAGTTACCATATGTGTACTTGTTTTACTAATTGGAAAACACTGGACATGAGTTCGAGAATTCCTTTTTTAATCAACTCGTATACATCTTCCTTTGCAACAAATATTTTGAGATTTTACAACTAGAAATTCTCTCCTGAGCTATAGTACCTCATCTTCACTTCTCTTCATGACCCTTGAACTTTATATTTTGTTGTGTCTTAATGTAATAATCTTAGTTTCTTGGAAGTAAGCTTCGTATTGATTAGACTTTGTAACTAAGATCTTTCTTAGAGTGCTTTAAGATAGGAGATACTCAGCCATTACTTGGATGAATAAATGCTTAGCATTAATTCTGAACATTTTAAGAGTAATGCCTTTATTACTAAAAGTTTCAACTTATATGTCATTTACCTCCTTCATAATGATATGTCTTCTGAATGATTTTTGAAATTCTAGATTTTGATAATTTTTTTTTGGTTTTGTGGTTATAGCTATGCATTTTTTTTAACAGTGTACTTATATAGAAATTGATCAAGTTCCCGAAACGTATGCTGTTGTCCTTAGTCGCCCTGCTTGGTTGTGGGGGGCAGAAATGGGAGCTAATGAGCATGGAGTTTGCATCGGGAATGAAGCTGTATGGGGAAGAGAAGAAGTTTGTAATGAGGAAGCTCTCCTGGGCATGGACCTTGTCAGGTTATTTTTGTGTTCCATTTTTTCATTATAGAACTTGTCTAAATGTTAAATCTTGGTGTGATTCTTACCTGTTTTCTTTTTTCAATTTTTCTTTTTTTGGACTTTGATACTTTACAGTTTGAATAAAAATGTTTCAGAGTATTAGCATGCAATTTCATTACTATCAAAGATCATTAATTGGGAGAAGGAAAGGAGGGGGAAATCATGATTCATTGGAAGTACCTAATGTAATTGTGTAATTTACACAATAACCTTATGGAATATGTATCACTCTCCTCATTTTACACATGAGGTATCTAAGTTCAGAGATAAAGTAACTTGCCAAAAAATTATTAAGTCAAAAAAGTTTGTTAGATTTCATTTTGTTAACTTCAAAGAATTTTTACTTTAAATGTAAACACAAAGTCATATGAGCATGAAAACATTTCAGAAAAATAAAGGAAGTTTATTTTAACTGAGAACTTTAATATTTTTATTTTAGACTTGGCCTTGAAAGAGCTGACACAGCTGAAAAAGCCCTCAAGGTTATTGTTGATTTGTTAGAGAAATACGGCCAGGGTGGAAACTGTACGGAGGGCAGGATGGAATTTAGCTATCACAACAGTTTCCTGATAGCTGATAGAAATGAAGCCTGGATTCTGGAGACTGCAGGAAAGTATTGGGCAGCAGAAAAAGTAGAAGGTATGGACAACTATTTTTTTAATTTATAAGGAAACAAATCTATTTTGGCTCACGATTCTGTAGAGGTGGAAATCCAAGAATGTGATACCACATCTGCTTAGTTTCTTGTGGCAGGTCTTGCTGCTTCAGCTCATGGCAGAAAACAGTAGGGCAAGTGGGCACATGCAGAAGACAAACAACACAAGGAGTGTTGCTTTATAACAACTTGCTCTTGGGGTAATTAATCTAGATGGACAACTTTTTGTGATTTAATTTACTTTACTATTAATAAAATATATCCTTAACTGCAGATATTGCATTTCATTGTCTTTGAAGACTTATATTCCAGTGCAATAAAGGGCAAATTGCAAGGGAAAGTTAAAAATTGGAAAGAACATGTACTATGAAGAGCATTCTTGAAAAGGTTAAAAAGTAGCATTATCTTTGGGTATATGAGTTTCATATAACCTGTATATATTTTATGTGCATCAGTTTTTGACTGTTTTATAGTGTATTTTTTTCCTTTTAATAACCCCTTGCCATTTGGCCCTCTTTTAACTTTGGACTGAACTCCAAAATTGTGCATAAGTGTGGAGGTGAGAAAAAGGAAGTGGAGCTGGAGATGGGTAATTTTGGGTTGGTGGTTAGAAAGAACATATTGAAACAAGAATATCCACTCTCATCAGTATATAAATTTCAATATATTTTTTTAAATTTTAGCCAGAGCAATTTTATAAGAGAGGGAAGTAAAAGGGATACAAAAAGGAAAGGAAAATGTCAAATTATGACTGTTTGCAGATGATATGATCCTGTACTTGGAAGATCCAAAAAGCTCCATTAGACTTCTAGAGCTAATAAACTCAACAAAGTAGCAGGATACAAAATCAACATTCAAAAATCAATAACTTCCCTATACACCAATAATGAATCCACTGAAAAAGAAATTAAAAAAAAATCCCATTCATAATAACCTAAAGAAAGAAAGAATAAATCTAATCAAAGAGGTAAAAGATGTCTAATGAAAATTATGAAACATTGAAGAGAGAAATTGAAGACACTAGAAGATGAATAGATCTCCCATGTTCATGGATAGGCAGAATTAATACTGTTAAAAACGGCCACAAAAAGTGATCTGCAGATTCAATGCAATGCCCAAAGTACCAATGATAGTCTTCACAAAACTAGAAGTCCTAAAATTCATATGGAAGAATAAAAAATTCCAGAATAGCCCAAGCAACTCAAAGAAAAAAAAGCAATCCTGGTGGCATCACAATACCCAGTTTTAAATTATATACAAAGCTGTGGTAACAAAAACAGCACAGTACTGGCATAAAAACACACATAGACCAATGGAATACAATAGAAGATACAGAGACAGATGCTTTCATCTGATCCTTACAAAGGTGCCAAAAACATACCTTGGAGAAAAGATAGCCTTTTAACAAATGGTGTTGGGAAAACTGAATATCCATATGTAGAAGAATGAAACTCACCCTGAGTTTCAGGGTGAGATCCCTCTCACCCTGCACAAAAGTCAACTCAAAATGGATGATAGACCTAGGAATCAGATCAGAAACTAGGCAACTTCTAGAGTGGGTCAACAACATATAGGTGCAGACAAGCAACAACTTCCTCAGGACTCCTAAAGCTCAGGAAATAATAAAGAACTAATAAATGGGCTGGCATCAAATTGAAAAGCTTCTGCATAGCAAAGTAAAAAAAGCATGAAGAGAGTATTCAAACTGGGAGAAGGTCTTTGCTAGCTACTCTTTTAAGAGAGGATTAATATCCAGAATATATGAAGAACTAAAAAAAAAACTCCACAAATAATCCCACCAATAATGGGCAAAAGAACTAAACAAACACTTCTCCAAAGAAACACAAATATATGAAAAAAATTTCAACATCTTTAGCAATCAGGGAAATGCAAATCAAAACTACACTGAGATTTCATCTTATTCCACTTAGAATGGCAGTAATCAAGAAATACAAATAATAAATACTGGAAAGAGTGAAGGGAAAAAGGAACATTATGGGATCTTGATGGGATTATAAATTTGTATAACCAGTATGGAAATCAATATGGAGTTTCCTCAAAAGACTAGGAATGGAACCACCATATGATGCAGCTATATTTCGCAGTATTTATTCAGAAGAAAGTCAGCATAGCTATACTTGCATACCCATGTTTATAGCAACATAATTCACAATAGCCAAGGTATGGAACCAACCTGGGTGTCTTATCAGTGGATGAGTGAATAAAGAAAATGTGGTATATATACACAAAGGGGTTTCATTCAGTCATTAAGAAGAATGAAATTGTGTCATCTGCAGGTAAATGGATGGGACTTGATAACAGTATGTTAAATGAAGTAAGCCAGACTCAGAAACTCAAGGGTCATATTTTCTCTTATGAGTAGAAGCTAAAGAAGAAAAAAGGCAAGGGGAAGGGTGTCATAAAAATAGAAGGGAGACCAGTGGAGTAGAAGGAAGGGATAAGAAGGAGGGGAGAGGGGAGGGAAAGGAAGGTACTGGTGAATGAAACTGACTAAATTATGTGCATGTACTAATATGTAGTAACAAATCCTACTATTATGTTTAATTATAATGCATCCATAAAAAAGAAAGGATATGTTGATATAATAGTAAAACACAATTTTATGTCATTGGTTAAAACAACACAATTTGATTGTTTTAGAATGCTTTGTTTTTATTTCCCATGGTTTGTTGTGAACATATATTCCTTTTATTTTTCAAGTGAGGAAATTCAGAGATGTAGAGACATAAGGTGGGTAGGTGCAAGACTTGGAATTAAGATCTTCCTGATTTCCGTTTAATTTTCTTTCCCTAGAGCACAACCTTGTGTTCAAACATAATCCTATTCTTCTGTGTACTTACCTCCTGGATCTTCTGGTTTTACTAAGGAGATAAGATAAATATATAAAAATGTTAATTGATGCATGAGTGATACACATAGATGCTGTAAATATTAAAGAAAGGAAAGGTCATTGTAAGCTGGAGGAGTTCAGAAAGACTTCATAAAGGAAGTCTTGAGCTTTAGAGCATTCAGATACTATTTTTGAAAATAAATCATTGCCAGTTGTTTTGATGGACTTTTTGTAATATATTTTGCTTTATATATTTTGTTTTACATTTTATTTTGTTTTATGTTTGTTAATATATAAAATTCAACTTAGACTATTTTCTTATTGTCTCAATTGATCTGATTACATCATTAAGCACTTTTTATTTTATCAAATATGCCACATGAAAGACAAATGAATTCTATTCAACAGAATTCAATATTCTGTGATAAAGTCTCATTGGGTCATGCAAAATGAATACCTTCACTGGGTCTGATTATCCAGTTGTACATTAGCTCATTTCTAAATGAGCTCAAGAAGTAAATTGTTGTTTTTGAGTGTTCCTAACACAAAGGGTATATGTCTGATATGATAGATTTACCCTGGTCTGATTGACACTGTATACATGTATTGAAATGCTACTCTATACCACATAAATATGTACAATTAAAATATGTGTTGATTTAAAAAAATGGAATTGCTAAATTGAAGGGAATCATCTCTTAGATGAAAACTTCATCACTATCCTTGATTCTGTTATAACTTGTCTTGATTTTATAGTGAGAATATCCCAAGTATTACTTTAGTAGAGTAATTACTTAGTTGATTTGTACTTTGCAGACTGTCATTCTAAATCAGTTTCAAAACATTATCAATTTTAATTAACATTTATTTTTGTGGTACTTGGGATTGAACCCAGGAACGTTTTACCTCTGGGCTACATCACCAGCCCTTTGTAAAAAATTTTGAGACAGGTCTTGCTAAGTTGTCTAGGCTCACCTCAAACTTGTGATCCTCCTGCCTCAGCCTTGTAAATGGTGGGGTCAATTTTCATTTATCATGAGCTACATGATTTATTATGATCTTTTTAGAACAGACTTTTATTGTGTTTTCTCTTTTGTATTTTAGTGGAAAATTTTATTTGTGACTTGTGCCTCAATAATCTTTTCAAGCCTTTTGTCTCTGTTCTAAATGTATTTATGATTTTTTTAAAAAGTATAGTGTTACAAACTGTAACCCTAATGAACTGTTGATACCTAAAATAAGCTGGATGAATCTTTAGAGAATTATGCTGAGTAAAAAAAGCCAGAATTCTTGGAATCAATGTTTAGAGAAATAGAGAACAGACTAGTGGTTGCCTGGAGTAAGTGACTAGGGGTAGGAGACAAGTGGGTATGACTGTAAGAGGGCAACATGAGGGATTCTTGACTGTATCATTACCAATATTATGATTGTGATTTTATACTTTGGTTTTTCAAGATGTTTTTGTTGGGGGATACTGAGTAAAAGGCACACTGTATCTCCCTGGATTATTTCTTATAACTGCATGTGGATTTACAATTATCTTAACAAGAAAAGTTTAATTCTAAAAGTTGTCTCTTAGAATATGCAATAGATGCACATGGCACAAAATTTAGAAGTCTATGTTTATATTTAAATAGTGATTAAGAATTCATAATGTATAGATGGGACCTTCATGTTAAACATAACTTTTCATTTTCATTTCCCTTTTCTTTGAAAATAGAGGGAGTCCGTAATATTTCTAATCAGCTTTCTATAACAACCAAGGTTGATCAAGAGCACCCAGACATGAGAAACTATGCTAAGCAGAAAGGCTGGTGGGATGGAAAAAAGGAATTTGATTTTGCTGCAACATATTCTTATCTTGATACAGCCAAGATGATGACTTCATCAGGCAGATACTGTGAGGGCTACAAGCTTCTGAATAAACACAAAGGTAATTTTAGCATTTTAATAATATCAGAGTAACAAATTACATTTTTGTTGATATAATGTAGAAGTGATAAATCTGTTTTGAGGAATTATACTTAGTAAAAATATAGTTATTACAATTGAAAACAGTGTGATGATGTAAGCTAATTTTTGAGATGCACAAAATATACAATTGTAAGAGGTAATGATTCTTTGTGAAAGTTAAGTTCAGATTTTCAATCCTTAGAAAAAAATTTTTTAAATTCTGTTAATATTCTTTGAACAAAATTGGGGTTACTTTTATTCTCAGATTTTTTTTTTTCTTTTTTTGGTACCAGGGTTGAACCCAGGGGTGCTTAACCACTGAGTCACATCCCCAGCCCTTTTTGTTTTTTAGAAATAGTATCTTGCTAAGTTGCTGAGGGCCTTGCTACATTGCTGAGGCTGGCTTTGTTCTTGTGATCCTCTTGAGGTTTTGAACTTGTGATCCTACTGTCTTAGCCTCCCTAGCTACTGGAATTACAGGCCTGCTGTCAGAATTCTTTGAAACATGGAGACATGCTTTTTTGACTATTGCTGCTACTTCTTGTATTTATTTTTTGATAGTACTCTTATTGGTTATTTTATTACTATAAAATTATATCTAGAACTTCTGATTGAGAAGACAAATAGCAGATATAAGAATTCCCTCCATCCCACTTCAAAACTTCAGAAGTATTGAATAAAATAGTCATTAAAGGCATATATAACTAAGTTCAAATACAGAAATAGGAAATCACCAGGTTCTAAAAATGAAGAGAGAACCTATAGTATCAGCAAGATTTGAAGTATTTCCACTCCCCACACAGTCCTTATCTCTGGGTCAAAGGTAGGGTAGAATGATTCTTCACTGATCTAAGCCTTACAGTCTAGAGTTTTAACATCCACGAAAAGTGTAGGTGTCTAGGTCAAAGGCCCATTCGGGAAACAGAAGCTAGGCTCCTTAAAAAGGCTACAAATCTTGAAAAGTACTATTCTACTCCTTGCTGAGAGTCCTATCTTGGAATTGAGCTTCCTGCTATCTCAGGCTGTGAGTCAACACAGTCTCTCATGAGAGATTGAACTCTGAACCACATATATTTTGTGAGCTCAGTTGGGGCTACCTGTGTGGGGCTGAGAAATAAATGTTGGTTTGGAATTAGTAAACCATACAAGATCTCAGCATATGTGTATTTCTTTATCTATTATGTGAATATTTGATACAATACATATTCAGATTTTACTCAAATTACCTATCTAATGGAAAATGTACCATAATAAATCTACATGTAACTGCTATTGAAAACATTTAAATTACATGGGATGCAGATGAAAGGATGTAGCTTCTATATACACTATGATAGATTCTACTGTTATGTCCTCAAGTATATTACTTTTTCTGTGTATTATCTAATCTGCTGTTAAATCTCATCTAGTGATGTTTTCATTTTAGATATTGTGTTTCATCTCTACAAATTTCATTTGGTTCTTCATCTTTCATTTGTCTACTCATTACCTTTGTGTTTTTCTTTAAATCCTTGAGCATATTCATCACATATTTGTAATAGCAATTTTAGCATCCTTGTCTGCTAACAATATCATCTCCGTAATTTTTTAGTCTGTTTTTTTAGTGACCAGATTTTCATCTTTTTTTGGGCGGGGGAGTTGCATTTTCACGGATCTAGTAATTTTGATTGGATGATGGGGATTATGATTTTATTTTATTATGATTTTATTTTGATGATAAAATAGACCTAAAAGTCCAGCAGCGTTGGACTTTTAGGTCTATTTTAAAGTTTTGTTAGAGTAGCTCTATAGTAGTCTTTCCTGTGGGGCTGGTTTAGGCCTACTTCTGAGGAGGAAGAAGATTCAAATGACTAGTGTCAGAAATAAAAGAGATCATTATAGACTCCACAGACATTAGGAAACTAATCAAGGAATACTACAAATAGCTCTATGCTCCTAAATTCATTAACTCAGAGAAAATGAACCAATTTCTTAAAATCCACAGAACAACAAAATTTACCTAACAAGAAATATATAACAATAGATAACTCTTGTTTTAGCAGATACTTCATCTTAATTGATTATACTCAATCTGCAAACTGTCATTGGCTCAAATTTCAGTACATTTCTTGCATTCTGCTCACATGATTATCTAGGAATCAGATGACAGATGATTATTTGGGCAGGTTTTTTTTTTTTTTTTTTTTTCTGAACAGAGAATTTAGAGGTTCTTCTCCCTGACTCTGTCCTTTATGGATTTGCCTTTCATTTTCTAGTGCTTGTAGTTGACCTCTGGTTCTTGAGGCCAGAAATACCAAGGTTATCTACTGCTGCCAGCACAGCATTGACTGTGGCCTTCCTATAGGTTGTAGTCACAACAAAATTGGGAAATTCATCTGATATCTCATTCTCTCTTCCACATCACCTCCCCTCCAAGTTTTCTTGCTTTTGTTACCTGTAAGAACCTACAGGTAGTTGTTAACTGCATGTGTGTGCGTCTATGGTGCTGGGAATTGAACCCAGGGCCTGTGTGCGTCTATGGTGCTGGGAATTGAACCCAGGGCCTTGCGCATGTGAGGCAACCACTCTACCAACTGAGCTGTATTCCCAGCCCTGTTCACTGCATTTTTATTCCAAGTTTATATTTATATTATGGAAGGTTGGTTTGATAGGAGCTTACATAGTGCTGTTCAAAGTAGAACTCCATAAGTTTTTTATTATTCAATGATATTATTTTATTTATAAAAATAAAATATTTACATGACTGAAAATTCAAAAGTAGACAAGAACATACAGAGAAGTCTGTCTTCCCAATCCTGTCCCTAGATAGTTTTTTTCCCCATAGGTGATTCTTTATGTATTCTCCCAGAGATGATACAAGCTTAATGAGACAAATATATGTATGTATTTTTCTCTTTTTACAGAAATGGTAGGTGTGCCATTTACACTTTTCTACATATAACTTTCCTATGTTAGTAGTATATAATATAGATCATTCTATTTCAGTGTCTGCAGAACTCTCCTTTAAACAGACACATATTATTCTATTATTTTGATATTGCCTTGATTTCTATGTGGTAGTATTTTGATCATTATATAATAAAGAATGGTTGTATGAATCTTACTTTAGCTAACATATCACTGTTACTTAGGTTGTTATTAGTTTTTTGTTACTGAAAATCATATAAAGTGTTCATAGCCTACTTACACTCATATCCATGATTGTTCTCATAGAATAAGTTTTTAGAAGAAGAAAGTGCAGTGAAAATGTATGCATATTTTAAAACATTTGAAACACATTGCCAAAATGGCCACCAGAAGAGACATATCAATTTAAATTAACACCAGCAATATTTGACTATTTGAGTGCCTATTTTCTAAATACTTATTTTTTAACCTTTATAGTTTGTGGTGGGGGGTACCCAGTATTGAACCCAGAGGCACTTAACCACTGAATCACATCTCCAGCCCTTTTTTATATTTTATTTAGAGACAGGATTTTGATGAGTTGCTTAGGACCTTGGTAAATTCCTGAGGCTGACTTTGAACTCATGATCCTCCTGCCTGAGCCTCCCAAACCACTGGGATTACAGGCATGTGTCATGGCCAGTGGCTACTCTTTATAAATTTTGTATGCAAAAGTGGCATATTATTTTAATATATATTTATTTTATTTTATTATTCTTATATTTATTGAAAATTTATAATTTTCTTATAAATTGCCTGCTAATTAGTATATCTTTTTTGCATTTTTATATTAGGTCACTACTAACTCCTAAAAAATAACTTTTAATATACCTTTCTCCCTTTGCTACCAAATAATTTCAGCAAAATAAATTTTATTTAGATTACTGAGTGGCAGATAATAGCTAAAAGAGTCATTTTACTAATGAAAATATGTGTTGTGGTGCTTTTGAAATAAATTGCTGGGTCAGTCATGAAGCAAGACATGGAATGTTTTTCACCCTGGTGGGTTGGAAGAGCAGCAAGCAAGTCATCTCTGCAACCTTTGACCTTTTGTAGAAGGTAGGACACATTTTTATAGCTAAAAACCGCAAGCTACCAGTAAGTCAAAACCATAGCAATGTAGGAAGTGGGTCAGGATGACCCAGGTTAGGTTACAGTACACTGCCCAAGAAAAATGGGAATTAAAAAGAGAATATAATACATTGTATAAGAATAACAGAAACATTTTTCAACTGCCATGTGTTGTCAAATAGGGTGTGCTTATTAGCAGGAGATGGCAGAGGCAGAGTTTTCTCATGGGAGAAGCATTTCTCACATAAAATGGAGTCTCAGGGTAAAATGAGTTTGCCTGATCAACATATAGTTTGGCCCATTCATGTGACTGATCTACCTTCCTTCACTTGAAGGATAAAATGGTTCTATAAATCAATCAGAAAGCAACTACTCAGAAATGGATCAGTCAGTGATTGATATTTGCTTCTTAAGTATTCATTAAACAAATTATTTCACATTAGTTATTTGGTAACATGATCATTTTCAAAGTATTTAATATCTTGTATTTTAATTTCTAAAAGAATGTCAAAATTTGAAAAGTTTTCTATAAAGTTTCTTATTGTTAGTTTATCATTTTATTTTATTATATGAATTTATTTATTTTTGGTACTGGGAATTGATCCCAGGGGTGTTTACCACTGAGCCACATCCCCAGTCCTTTTTTGTACTTTATTTAGAGATAGGGTCTCCCTGAGTTGCTTAGGGCTGCACTAAATTGCTAAGGCTGGCTTTGAACTTTGAATTCTCCTGCCTCAGCCTTCTGAGCCTCTGGGATCATAGTTGTGCACCACTGTGCACCCAGCTAGCCTACCATTTTATAAGTAGATTATTTAAACTGGTTTTCCATATGGATAGGTATGTAAAAAATGATACAGCATATTATACTAAAGATTTCAATTTTAGACTTATTATTATAAAAGTAGATTAAAAAAAGCTGTTGTAGCAGCATCTACTCTCATTTTATTACAGGCTTATTAAGGGCCAGGTATTGTATTAAGTTTATTTATTTACATTTTCTTTTTAAACAGCCATTTGAAGTAGATACCATCTTCACTTTACAAATGAGAAAACTATATGTATTTGTGCTCTTTGTTTATATTCTCTATGAAACTGAAAAAAGGGCTTTTTTACTTGCCTTTTTCTCTAACCACCTAACTCAATGTCTTGCACTACTATGTTTTTTGTGCTTAATAATGTTGAATTGACTAATTAAGGATCATTAGTTGAATTGAATTAAATTTTAACTTGTAGGTAGTTTAGCAAAGATCACTGTTGTGTACTTTTTTCAGGCAGTAAGCCTAAAGGTCCAGGAAATAAAATTAGCAGATAATCTTGAAAAATGAAGAGCAAAAATGCATAATTAAGATGGAAAGGAAAATGTCAAGAATTTAAGGTTTAGGGTAATTGGACAAAAGGAAGAAAAATAAACAGAAATAATTAAAAATTAATTACCCAGTGCATCATAATACTTGTCAATTTAAGTACAAAATACTAAATTGTAGATTTGAAAGTCATACATGAGTATAGTAATAGATGCATCTGACATGAAGCTTATTTATTTCAAGTGTGATGTACAGTTCATCTAGCTTTCTGTGCTTTGCCAAAAGAATAAATGTCTTTCTAATACTTTCATAGAAAATTGTCTACTAGTACATTATGGCTAATTTTTCCCATGATTTTTCTAGATAGGAGAGCCTACCTTTCTCCTTTCTAACCATCCCGACCTGATGGCTATTAGCTGTGCTGCATGTATATCCAAATTGTATCTATATTCACTCATGTATTTTAAATAACTAGTTTGAATTGCAATGAAATTGCACCCTGTGTTTTGCATTGATTTTACTGAACCCTGCCACTGCACTATCAGTACTTATTCAATGCTTGCTAGTGGATTACTTATAGCTATCCTACTCAAGTGATCATGTAAATCCTCCTTTCATTTTGAGAATTGTAGGTTTTGAATACAGAAAACATTTTTATAATACCTGTATTATCACGGTGTTACGTTCTGCCACTGTTTTTATTAAAACTTGCATCTATAGAAATTTAGACTCGAATCATTTTTAAATCTCACTAGGTATTAAAGCTATGTGCCTGGTAGATCATTGTGGATGGTAGGCTTTTGTTTTATTGTTGAGTTTTAATATTAAAGGTGCTTTTACAGTTAACCCTTTTTTCTTCCTGTGTTTTTCAAAATTAACAGAAAAGATATGACTCCTAGTACCAGTTGACCTATAAGTTCAGTAAGTTATTTTTCTTGTTTTGAATTTGAAGTCATGGTTATGCTGTGAAGAAACCAGATAGAATATAGACTTGTGTAAATCTTAACATAAAATTGTTGGTAATTTGCATGATTAACTGATGGGAAAACATTAGATTATTGTATATAAGTTAATTTTCCTTTAATTTTTAATGTCACAAAAATCACATTTGGTATAGACTTGCTATGGGCTTTTTCTTTTCTTTTTTCTTTTTTTTTTGGTTCCTGGAATTGAACCCAGGGGTGCTTAACCACTGAGCCACATCCCCAGCCCATTTTTGTATTTTATTAGAGACAGGGTCTTGTTTAGGACCTCACTAAATTTCTTAGTGCTGGGTTTGAGCTCGTGATCCTCCTGCCTCAGCCTCCCAAGTGGCTGGGATTACAGGCATGTACCATGGTGCCCTGTGGAGCTTTTTCTTTTATCCCTATGTTATCATGGAAATGGTGGGGGCAGATTCTTGCTTTTATATTCTTTTTTTTTGCGGTGCTGGGGATTGAACCCAGGGCCTTGTGCTTGCAAGGTAAGCACTCTACCAACTGAGCTATATCCCCAGCCCTTCTCTTTATCTTTGTGAGTTACTTCATTTTTAAATTTCTTTCCTGTAAATATCGTAGGATGTTATTTATTTATTTGGTGCTGGGGATTGAATCCAGGGCATTGTGCATGCTAAGCATGTCTCTACCACTGAGCTATACCTATGAGCTATATCTCCAGCCCCAGTTACTGTAGAGTTTTGAGAGTGAGGAAAACAAATAAACAAAAACCTGTGGTCAATCAACCATGTTAAGTCAAAGTTATTTATTTATTTTGAACTAAGTTTAGCCAGGTGCGGTGATGCTCGCCTGTAATCCTAATAACTCAGGAGACTGAGGCAGGAGAATAGCAAGTTAAGCTAGTTTCAGCAATGTGGCAAGACCCTGTCTCAAAATAAAAAGGGCTGGGGATGTGGATCAGTGGTTTAGCGCCCCTGGGTTCAATCCAAAACAAAATAAAAAAACTAATTTTAATGCAATAATTAAATATTTCCACATAAAATGTTTGAAATACCTGATGGCAGAAATTATGTTTTACTTAAAAAAAAAAAAAAAGAAAGAAAGAAAAAAAACCCAACTGTGCTACCAGGCATGGTGGCGCATGCCTATAATCTCAGCTGCTCGGGAGGCTGAGGTAGGAGGATGGCAGGTTCAAAGCCAACCTCCACAAAAGTGAGGCTCTAAGCAACTCAGTGAGACCCTATCTCTAAGTAAAATACAGAAATAGGGCTGGGGATGTGGTTCAGTGGTTGAGTGCTCCTGAATTCAATCCCTGGTACTCCGGGCCCCCGCAAAAACAAACAAACACAAAGTGTACTTGTGACAATATGGATCTCTGATGTTTATTACTGTTATTAAGAAACTGGTACTACTTCAGTGTAAAAAGAAGTTGATGTATTTAATAAATATTAGTCATAATAATGGAGTGGTTAAAAGAATACTGCTACCTATGTAGGAGTACCTGGAAATAGAATCACCTCCTTCCAGGAATAACTGTAATAATTGGAGCGGGGGAAATCTCCCTGTTTGAAGACCTGAATGAACACCTGAAACAATCAGAGCCTGACTTACTTTCTTTTTCCTTTTTTTTTTTTTTTTTTTGTAGTCCTGGAGATTGAACCCTTTTCAAGTATGCTAGGCAAGTGTTCTACTACTGAGCTACACCCACCCCTCTTTTAATTTTGAGACAGGTCTTATTGAGTTTCCCAGCCTGGTCTCTAACTTGCAGTTCTTCTGTCCCAAGTAGTTGATTACAGGTGTGCCCCATGGTACCCAGATCCTCTTTTTTTTTTTTTTTTTCTTTCTCTCTTCAGTGCTAGAGATTGAACCCTGGACCTCATTCATGCTAGGCAAGTGCTATACCACTGTAACTGAGTTACAGAATTACATTGTCAACCCCTTAACACCTGTTTTATGAACTAGAGAACAATATGAGAGAATTTATAATACTGCTTTTTATGTGACATGAAAAATACCTCATTATTCTGCTTTTTCAGAATTACCCTGGCAATTCTTGAATGTTTGTTTTTGCCAATGAATTTTACAATATTTTTTCAGTTTACCCCAAGAAAATATTTTTGAGGTTTGGCTGGAATTGAGTTAAAACTGTAGATTAGTTTTAGAGAGAACTGACACCTGATAATATTGCCTTCCTATTAAAAACAAGGTAAGGTTATACATTTATTCATATTTTATTTTGTGTCTCTAAGTAGACTTTTATAGCTTTCTTCATCCTGTTTTCTACATTGACTCTTTCATTATGTTAAAGAAGTATTCAGTCAACACTTTGTGCTAGGCATGAGACCACATAGCAACAGACATGAATGATCTGGTCTTAAGTTTTCTGGATCATAGTGACCAGTAACAGATGGTATTGTTCAACATGTGTTTCCAATTTTTTGCCACTATAAATTATGTTTAACACTGGAAATTACTATAAATTCAATTTCTTAAAAGTTATGGGCTGTTCAAACTATCAATTTCATTTTGAGTAAGTTTTGGTAGTACATGCTTTTCAAAGAATTGGTCCATTTCTCCTAAGTTGTCAACTTATGTATATAGAGTTGTTTGTAGTATTCCCTTTTTATGTCTGTGAGTCTGTCATGTCCCCATTTCATTTCTGATATTGAAAATTTCGTAATTTGTGTCTTCTTTTCTTTGTCAGTCTAACTAGAGGTTTTTCAATTATATTGATCTTTTCAAAGAGCTGGTTTTTTGTTTAATTGATTTTTCTCTATTTTTCTGTTTTTAATTCCATTATTCTCTGTTCTTTTCTTCATTATTTACTTCCTTCTGCTTGCTTTGGGCTTATTTTGTCTTCTTTTTCCAATTAAGTAGAAACTTTAATTACTGATTTCCATGTTGACCTCTAAGTATTTTTCTAGTATTTTTATTTTTTTGCTGGTAATGTGAATGGGATATTTTCTATTGTACTTCCTAATTGGTTGTTTTTCGATTATAAGGAAACTGTTGAGTGTTTTCACTTATTTAATTAACTTTATCACTGGTACCTTATTTTTGTAGTTTTGAAATCTGTTTTTTGGATTTGCAGGTAGGTAATTTTATGTCATTGATCCTATTTTAATCTTCAAGTAGAGTTATACTTTTAGAATTGAGTATTTTGTGCAACATCAAATTAGGAGATCATGTAAGAAAATTGAGGAGATACAGGTGCATTCAGAAACTAACACATCATTTTAGTAATCTGTCAACTGGTTAATGAAGCAAAGATTTCAGAAAACAGTGATGGATAATAGAAGTTATGTGCATTTTACCTAAATTTTCATTGTTGATGCCCCAAAGGTAAAAAAGTTTCATAGAGAAGCAAAATTAGCTTCAACATAAAAACAAATACCAAGGAACTGTTTATAAAACTAGTCTTTATTCAGACATCTTTCCCTACTTAGCATGTCTTTCATCAGCTCTGCTGCCAGATTTTTGTTGGTTAGTTCCTATGATTATTAAATATTCAATGACACTATACACATAGACTACAAAATGAAAGTCTTGCAAATGGTGGATGATTTCAAGAAATCTATGAAGGTAATAGATTTACTGCTTAAGTCTCATACAAAGTCAATGACAAAAAAGGCATGGATAGAAAGTTAGACCTCTTAACTGAAGAGAAAACTGAGGATGGTAATATGACCAAGTGCTTTCAAAGAAAGTGACTTGAATATTAGAACATTAAGGGAGGGCCAACCCCATTATTGGATGCTGGGAAATGATGGGTTAGGAAACTTGATGTAGTCCTCAAATATTTTTGTGAAAATTATCTTTATGATCATGCTGCAATAGTCAAATACAGTTGAATTCTCTTAAAATTTTGTTGGAAAAATTCTATCTAATTCTTTGTTTTAAGAATTCATATGTTAAAATTTTAAACTAAATTTTTTATAAGTTCATGTAAACCTTTTTCTGTAATATTTTTATTTCACATTAAAAGTTCAAACAATTCTTTTTACCCTATTTTTTATCATGAAGTTTTGATTCTCATTCTGAAACTTTTCAGGAGAGATTGTAAATGAGTTGTTAACTGTAGGTACTTTAGTTGAAATTAGATCAGGGTATTTGACTTCTTTATATTCATGAAGAGATATATCTCTTTGTATTTATATCTCTATATAGATACAGCTCTACTTTCTGTGATAGTGCCTGGCACTTAACAGATGCACTAAAATGTTTTTTTTAAAATACATGAGAACTAAACAGAGAGAAATATCATCCTTTTCTATAGAAAATTTATAATCTAATGATGGGACTAGGACAAATATAGACAAAAGATTATTACCACTTGTAGATGGAGAGGAAAAAGTCATTTATTTCAGTTGAGCTTAATAGTATGTTTTAATTTGCAGGAATTTTAATTTGACCCAGGAGGAATTTGGAGTGATAAATTTTGCAGAAGAAAATTCATGATAGTTGAAAAGAAAAACAAGCTATTTTTGGCAGACTGCTGTTTTAGTCAGCTTTTTATTGCTGTCACCAAGATATTTGACAAGAACAACTTTGAGGAGCAAAAGTTTGTTTTGGCTCAGTTTGAGAGGTCTCATTGCTCTGGACCCACAGTTAGGCAGAACATCATGGCAGAGGGACTGGTGGAGGAAAACTGCTCAACTCATTGTGGCCAGGAAGCAGATAAGAGGGATCAGGGACAAAATACAAACCCCAAGGGCACACCTCTAGTGACCTAATTCCTCCAGTCATTCCCACCTGCCTATAATTACTGCCAAGCTAGCCCATTCAAATTATTAATCCATCAAGTAGATTAATCCACTAATGAGATTACAACTCTTATAATCTAATCCTTTCACTGCTGAATATTACTGCATTCACACAGGAGCTTTAGAGGGGGGGACATTTATATCCAAACCATAATTGCATCAGGTAGGTTAAGATTTTTTGTTGTTACTGTAAGGCAGTTCTGAGCCTCATCTTTGACTATGGATGTGTACACAATGAACAGAGCTGTTTGAAAACATCAATGACTTTATAAAATTTTTGGTGATGCTTTCCAAATATTGAAATCTAAAGCTCTCTATAACCAGGGGCATGGTTATGTTTACTAAAGATATAAAATACTTTTTTCTGTTTTCCTCAACAAATTCTTAAAAACATTAAACTTAATTTGAATTTATCTTTTAAAATTTTTTTTTAGTTGTAGATGGACACAATACCTTTATTTATTTATTTTTATGTGGTGCTGAGGATGGAACCCAGTGCCTCCCATGTGCTAGGCAAGAGCTCTACCACTGAACTACACCCCCAGCCCAAAAAACATTAAACTTTAAATATCAAAGTGTAAAACAGTATAATCACATGCACTATTTCATCACACACATATTTCATTATGAACAATGGATGTTTAAACTTTTAAAGTAGCCCAGCAGGATTATGAACACCCAGATTCCATTAACCAATAATGTGTTTTGTCTTATTCATTCTTTTTCAAGTTCCAGCCCACACTTTCATGTAAGATTATTAATGTCAGACACAGAAATTATTATAGGAAAAATAATGTGTTATTTTGTAAAAAAATTATCTCATTTAATACTGGGAACTAAACACAATATTTTTAAATATTTGGTTATAAGAATGGACAGACTCAGATAATAGTTACTGATATCAGTTCATTACTAAATATGTCTTAAAAATTCTGTAAGTACAATAGGATTGAGTGTATTTTTACAGTATTGATTCCTTTTTCTTGGGAAGTGTTTACTGGTTAGAATGGTTTTGAGACTGCGTATTTTATATTTAAGAGAAAGTATCTTTCTGTGACAATGGAATGAGTCTAATTGCTGTTAAAACAGTTTGTTTATAGTCAATATCTCATTTATATCAAGACCAGTATCTCCTATATTATCAGTAGAGAAAGCAGTTTGTAAGTGTATGCAAACATATTTGATGGGTTTTTAAATTATTTCCTTAGGAAACATAACTTTTGAAACAATGATGGAAATTCTCC
The DNA here is from genome assembly GCF_902686445.1 of Sciurus carolinensis. Taxonomy (NCBI): domain Eukaryota; kingdom Metazoa; phylum Chordata; class Mammalia; order Rodentia; family Sciuridae; genus Sciurus; species Sciurus carolinensis. The sequence continues at coordinate 123,646,100 of NC_062215.1, forward strand.
GAGATAAACCAAGTGGCATTAATATGGAGGGAGAATTCCTGACCACTGCAAGCATGGTTTCTGTTTTACCTCAAGATTCCAACCTTCCTTGCATTCACTTCTTTACAGGAACTCCTGATCCTGAGAGGTGAAGTCACACAATACTGTAAACTTAGCAAGTGGTCATGGGGTGGGGTAAAATCATAGAATGTTGATGATTCTGTCAGACTAAATTTTTGTTATATAAATAAGACAATTTGTTGGTGGATTTTCTGTGCCAATTTTAGATTGAAATTTCCATATGTGTTTAACTGTTCTCATTTTTTATGATAAGAAAAGACTTATAGTTAAGGAGTACACTTATCTGTACTCTTCTTTCCTACAAATATATTTAACATTGTCAAGAAAATAAAATAGGTTTTTCAACTTAGATTTCAGACATTAACAATATTAGATGATTAATAAATTAGTAAATAGAATAAGTAATGTAGTTATGTTAGATTTACTTATATACCCATATCTAGAAAACATATAAAACTTAAACTATCAATAGTTCAACTTATATCTTTAGGACTTTTTTTTTCTAGTACCCAGATTATGATCTTTTTAAAAAATATCTTTTTATGTGTTCTATTAGTTACACATGACAGTAGAATGCATTTTGACACACCATAAGTAAATGGAATATAACTTCTCATTCGTCTGGTTGTACATGATGTAGAGTTACACAGGTCATGTAATCATATGCACATAGGGTAATAATGTCTGTTTCATTCTATCATTTCTACCCCCCAACCCTCCCTTCCCTTCACTCCCCTCTGTCTAGTTCAAATTATTTCTATTCTTCCCCTACCCACTTATTGTGAATTAGCATCTGCATATCAGAGAAAAAATTCAGCCTTTGGTTCTTTGGGATTGGCTTATATTAGCATAATATTCTCCAGTTTCATCCATTTACTGGCAAATGCCATAATTTCATTCTTCTGGCTGAGTAATATTCCATTGTATATATATAACTGTTTCTTTATCCATTTATCTGTTGAAGGGCACCTAGGTTGGTTCCATAGTTGGGCTGTTGTGAATTGAGCCGCTATAAACATTGATGTGTCACTGTAGTATGTTGATTTTAAGTCCTTTGGGTATAAACCTAGGAGTGGGATGACTGGGTCAAATGATGGTTCCACTACAAGTTTTTTGAGGACTCTCCATACTGCTTTCCAGAGTGGTTGCATCGATTTGTAGTCCTACCAGCAATGTATGTTTGTACCTTTCCCCCCACATCCTTGCCAACATTTATTGTTGCTTGTGTTCTTGATAATTGCCATTCTGACTGGAGTGAGATGGAATCTCAGTGTAGTTTTGATTTGCATTTCTCTAATTGCTAGAGATGTTGAACTTTTTTCATATATTTGTCAATTGATTGTTTATCTTCTTCTGTCAAGTGTCTGTTCAGTTCCTTAGCCCATTTATTAATTGGGTTATTTGTTTTATTATTGTTAAGCTTTTTGAGTTCTTTATATATCCTGGAGATTAATGCTCTATCTGAGGTGTGTATGATAGAGATTTTTTCCTCTGTAGGCTTTCTCTTCACATTATTATATATATAATTTTTTGTTGTTTTTGCTGTGAAGATTTTTAGTTTGATTCTATCCCATTTGTTGATTCTTGATTTTACTTCTTGAACTTTAAGAATCTTGTTAAGGAAGTCAGTTTCTAAGCCAACATGGTGGAGGTTTGGGCTCCTTTTTCTTCTATTCTTTAGGACTTTTATAGCCTATCTTGATTCAAGTCATTTGTATCTCTTACAAAACTTAATGCACATTAAATTTAGAAATTATTTTGTATTTACTATCCCTTTGTTATAATCTTTTATATTATTAAAGATATTTTCAAGAAGTTAGGATGAAACCTGTGTCCCCTTATTAACACTTGTGCTGATTTTCAGTCCAGTTTATAATCCTCAATTAGTCTATAAAACTGAGGACTGTTCTTGCCTTAGGAAATGGAAAACTGTTCCTTCACTGATGCCATGTATGTGCTAGGCTCTCTGTTAGGTCCATAGGAATGCCAGCCTAAACAAAGCATTGTCCCTTGCTACAAACAAGATCATATTGTACCCTAGGAGTTGGGCATAAGCATAATTAATATGACAGGAGCAACTTACTATGTAGCATCATTAACAGAAACTTCTCTTAAGAGAAAATCTTGGAAAATATAGAATGATGCTGAATTTTTAAATATTTTAACATGTCAGTTTAATAAAGTCTCTTTCTTCTAGATCAGTTTTTAAGCCTTTCATATTTGTGCCACATATTTCACAACTATTGGATACCAGTTCACCAACATTTGAACTTGAAGATTCAGTTAAAAAGAAGCCACACTTAAAGATTAAGCCTGACAGAAGACACCTACTCTATCAAAAACATCAACAGGCATTGGATGTAATAGATAATAATGAGGTATGATTATATTATATTCTTTGTTGTATCATTGAGAATAAAGTATGATTCAATCTGATTCTAAACTTTGGAAACCAGTTTCTTCATGTAAAAAGTAGGTTTAGAAATAATGTAGATGTTCATACTATAGTAAAGTTGTATTATTTTTACCTTTGGTTAAGAATATGTGTGTTGTGACTATTTTAGAGAAATTTAGTATATTAAATGTAACAATAACTAACATTTATTGAGCACTTATTATATACCATTTTATATGGATTATTTCATTTAATCTCCACAATTACTTTATAAGATAGGTACTATTGTTATCCCCATTTTACTGATAAAGAATGTAAAACTAGGAGAGAGGTTAAGTAATTAGCTTAGTATCTATATTTCATACCAAAAATTATATAGACTCTCAAGGGCAATTAACCTGTTCTTTTACATAATATTCATAATCCTATGACTGTAGATGAAAATTAATTGAAAGTGATTAAAGGCCATATAGACTTAAAATAATACTTTGTTTTTTAAAAAATCATATATGCTTATATTTTTAAAATGTAAACATTGTGAAGAGCAATGTTACCTGAAATCTCTAGAAATAAGCATATGTATTTATTTTCTGATATAGATTGAAAGATGATTTTATAATGTCCACACGCCTCTTCAGCCCTCTCTATCCCTTGCCCCTCCAACTTAAAAAAAAAAAAAAAAAAAAAAAAAAGAATAGATAAGAACAAAATGGGACTGGGAATGTAGCTCAGTAGTAGTAGAGTTCTTGCTTAGCATGCATGCATGAGGCCCTGGGTTTGATCCCCAGCACTGCAAAAAAAAAAAAGAAAAAGAAAAAAAGAAAGAAAGCACAAGGGCTGTCTAAAGGCAGCTATCAGTTGACTCCCTGCAATGAAGGAAAAGATCAACCATCCTCTTATCTTTTCTTGGCAATTTCTACCACTTGCTGATTTTTTCCTCCTATATAAGTCTTTTACTTTGTCAAGGTGTATACATTTACATCTGTCTACATTTAAATCAATTAAATTAATTTTCCTCCAGGTAATTACTCATTTTTGCCTGTAGTACATTTGCATAGTTGCTATGCTTTTTTTCCCCTTAGCTATTTTGCTTTTACTTGAAGCAAAGAACTCTGCCAATCTTCCTATTTGCTAAGAATTCTTAATGCTGATTCTGCTTTATCTGGGACCAGTTTGTTTTCACACCTGGTTTACAGTCTAAATACTGTTTTGTAGCTTGGTGGTGTGAAATGAGGGGCAAGCCCCAGGAACCCTCTTAATAAGCTGACTGGGGCCCAATCCACTGGGCCAGAGGTGTCGATCATTCCCATGCACTTGGCTTATTCTGCACACTCAGAACTGTGTGGTGAACGATGATGAATGCTCTGATTCTTTGGCCTTTGCTCAAGTCCCTTAGTGATAAACTTCAGGAACTCTACTGGGGTTCCTTTACTCCTCCCCAGCAGTTTCCACATAGCCCCCATTGTTCATAATTGCTCTCATAAATTTTCACTTCTTTTTTCCCCATTATACTGCTTCTGGGAGGTGAGTTTTATAGACTTAGTATTAAACGTTTGTTAAACTACATTAAATTGCTGATTGACATTGCAAAGTAATATTGGGATAAAAAATTAAAAGCTATTACTATTTTAAACTTTATTTAAAAGACATTAATTTAAAAACTTTTTTTTGGTAGTTGTAGATGGCAGAATGTCTTTATTTTTATGTGGTGCTAAGGATTGAATCCAGTACCTCACATGTACTAGGCAAGTGCTCTGCCAGTGAGCTACAGCCCCAGCCCAAAAGACATTGTTGATTGACAATGTAAAGTAGTGGAAAACTAATGTAATTGAGGGAGGTATTATTGAGGTAGTTCTAGTAACCTCTTTTGTGTTTTAGGGAGACTCAGTCCTACTGATAGCTTTAATTTACATTTCTTGATTACTGGTTAGATTCAAAGTCTATATTTATTGGAAGTATTTTCTGTTAAATGACTTGGCTGGTTTTTTTCATAGCTTATTTCTCAGTTGATTTTAGGGTCACTTTTTTGGGGGGAGGGAGTACCAGGGATTGAACTCAGGGGCACTCAACCATTGAGCCACATTCCTAGCCCTTTTTTATATTTTATTTAGAGACAAGATCTCACTGAGTTGCTTAGCGCCTTGCTGTTGCTGACTGACTTTGAACTCATGATCTTCCTGCCTCAGCCTTCCGAGCTGCTGGGATTACAGGCATGTGCCACCATGCCTGGCTTTTGGGTCCTTTTGTTTGTGTGCTTTGCAACCAAGAGGCAAAAAATATGAATATTAACTTGGTTATATGCAGGAATTTTGTTGCTATTGTTGTTTTTGATCCTAAGGATTGAACCCAGGGATTTAGTACTAATATGTTAACTCAGTCTAAAAGAGTTTTGTTCCTTCTGTATGTACAGATTAGGAGGGGTAAGCAATCCAGGAAGTAGAAATCACAGTGAACAAATCTTGTCTGTGAGGATGGATTGGAATTTGGTTAGATTCATGTGTTCATGTATTTATTATACTTTTAATTGTTTAGGATAAAGCCAGAACAATGTTGGACAACATGAGGAAGCTGGAGAAAGAAATATTCAAAGAGATGGAATCAGTTCTCCAAAACAAGCATCTTGATATGGATAAAATTGTTAATCTCTTTCCTCAGAGTACAAAAGATGAAATTAGAATTTATAAGGCAAATATTAGTTCTTAGAGATCATAGAAATGGTTGGAAATCTTCCTCAAAATCAGAATCCATTGTCTTCAGGTGAAACTACTTAGCTACTATTCTTTAATAGTATTCAAGTGATAGTGCAACTGTTAAAACTAAATATAGTTTTGCTGAGATACTGAGAAAGAAAACATTGGAATTGAACACATATATCATGGGGCAACTAGGTGTTACTTCAGGTAATGAATTATTTCTTTTAGCCACAATAACTTTTTTTTTTTTTTTTTTTTTTTTTTGTGGTGCAGGGGATTGAACCCAGGGCCTTGTGTTTGCGAGGCAAGCAATCTACCAACTAAGCTATATTCCCCCAGGCCCACAATAACATTTTTGTCACAATAATTAAGTATTCAATTCTACATAAAGCATTAGACATTAATATTATGCATGGATTTATATTATAATTTTGTAACATCATCAAATCATTTTATCAATTATTTCAAGAGTTTTTTTTTTTTTTTTTTTGTAACGGAAAAAATATGAAGTGGTGAGTTTTTTTGCGTTTTAGGCAAATATTAACCAGTGCTAACAAGAGAATTTTCTAGATTTACACACTAAGTCTTTGTCATTGTATCAATTCTGAAAATGCACTTTCATTCAAATACACTATATTGAGAGTTGGCTTACCAGTGAACTTACAACTCTAATTTTTTAGCTTCCCACTGTCTCTCAGAAACCACTGTTTTGTTTTTAATTTTCTCTGTAGTTTTGCTTTCCCCAGAATGTTGGAATCATACAGTACGTAGCCTTTCAGTTTGGTTTCTCTTATTTACTAGTAATATACATTTAAGGTTACTCCATGTTTTTTATGGCTTGATAACTCCTTTCTTTTTAGCACTGAAAAATATCTCATTGTCTGGATGTACCATTGCTGTAGGACATCTTGGTTGCTTTTAAGTCTTGGCAGTTATGAATAAACCTACAAATAGCCATGTGAAGGATTCTGTGTGGATATCAATTTTCAGCTTACATTGGGTAAATACCAAGGTGTGCAATTGCTGGATGGTATTTTAAGAGAATGTTTAGTTTTTGTAAGAAATTGCCAAATTGTCTTCCAGAGTCATTACTATTTGCATCGCCACCAGCAGTGTTGCTCCATATCCTTGCCATCATTTTTTGTTGTTGGTGTTTTGAATTTTGACCATTCTAATAGGTGTGCAGTTGTTTCTCGTTTTAATTTGCAATTCCCTAATGACATGGAATGTTGACCATCTTTTCATTGCTCATTTCCCACCTTTGTATATCTTCTTTGGTGAGATGTCTGTTCAGATCTTTTGCCCATTTTGAAATCAGGTGTTGGTTCATTATCTTATTGTTGAGTCTAAGACACTTTTAAAGACATTGTTCTTGGGTTAAAATCTCTATCCTTAACAAATGCCACCAAGATCCTACGAATTAATCTGTCCTTCATCTATATCTTATTACACACCATTGTTTTTTATGTTTCCAACTGTGCTGCTCTTTCAAGTCTTGGAATGTACCCAGTTCCTTCCTCATGGCTAAACCCTCTCTTTCACCATTCCTTCCATGTTCTCCCCTTTTGTAGTTCTTTTCGTCTTTCAAGTTTTGCCAAAGCAGGGATTCCTTAAGGAAGTTTTCCTCAAACTACAAGGTAGGTCTCCTACATACTCTTGGAGCTACATGTAATCCTGATCACAAATTAATTATAAATTTGTCTTTCACAGAATAAAGTTCTATGAAGCTAGGAATCATATTTGTTTTCACTGTTGTATGCCCAGTGTTCAGTATTGTGTCTGGTATGTAATAAATGCTTAATAGATATTTGCAAAGTAAATATTCTGGTACTGACAGGAAAAATTTATACAGTCCTCTGCCTATAGAAATGTAAGGTTGAAAAAATTAGACAATTTATCCATATAACTTGCTAGCTTTTGATAAGTCTCAAATCAATCTGTCACTTCTTTCCATATTAAAAATGGGAATAAATCCCCAGATAAAAGCAAGGATTATCATTACAATATGAGAATTAATTTATAAAGTAGCTTGACTTTCACTCTATAAATGCAATGTGGCATTTGGGCTATGGCTATTTGTGTGGATAATTAATGCCTTGGGTTATGCTGTAGAAATTTAAGGTTTTATTAAATTTTATCTCTTGTAAGAGTAAAAAATATAGTAGCTGAATTAAGTTTTCTATTAGATCAATCCTTAAATTATGTTATAAACCAAGGGAATAATTTAATAAATTATTTCTAAAACAGCTAGTTTGATCTTTGATGACAATATCAGTTTATAAATTTATCTTCAATAAAAAAATTTTGCCCTAGAAATGATATGCAGTCTAGAATTTTGGAAAGTTAGTTCCTTCTTGAAAATTTGCCAAAAACAGGTCTACAAAGTAAATTTTTCTCTTTTGAATTACTTAAGAATTCTATCATACCATTTGCAGAGCTTTAAAATCTGTCTTTCCCTGAAGAATGGTGATAATATTTATGGTCCTGAAATGTGTTTCCAGTCATCACTTATCACATGTATATGATATGAGATATGAAGGGGCAAAAACCAAGAGCTGAATTCTGCTGCATAACTTTTAGGTCACTAATCATTGTTCTCCCAAGTACCACATATACTTTATCTTATTCTAAAAATATTAAAAGCAGAGCACAAGTTAGGCATGGATTTGTACATTGAGAGTTAAGATAACAATTGACTATGCTGAAGAATAGTAAGAAGGGGTAGATTTTAATCATAATTTTCCCAACTGTGATTCTATATATTAAAAATCATGAAATGTATGCAAAGCACTCTTAATTTCATATTGACTCACTAATAAAAGGTGTTTACTGAATTGGGGAAGTTCCTATACACAGGACCTAAAGGGTCATGAAGAAAGGGACAATCTTAAACTCATTTAAGAAAACATTGAAAACTTAGAGAAAAACACCTCTATGATAACATCTGCATCATTCTAGTTACCCAAAGAAAAGATGACAGCAAGGAAAGTTAAAATAGGTAGTTTATTGAGAAACTTGCTTTGTCAATGAGAAAGTAACAGTTACAAATATTTTCATTTAATAAAATTAGCATATCCTTAATCCTAAAAACATCCCTTAAAATCCTTTATCTGAAACTGCACATCATTCTGATCTAGGATTTTCTTTTAGTGTCCTCCATGGAAAAAGATCCTTTTGTGCAAATAACAGAACATATGCAGTATGACTTATTCATATGACTTGTTCATAAACAAAAAATTTCCCCACTTGAGTATGAGTTGCTTGCATGCATGTGAGTTATCTCTCTACTGGAACAGCAGTGAGACTTTATGCTTACTCCCGAGCATTCAGAGTATTAATGTGGTCATTATTTTGTTTTAGAAAAAGTTCTCCCACAAGACAGTTCTGTTTAAAAACACCCCCATTCTCCAATTTTAGCTTGAAATTTGTATAGGTACACTAAGGTAAAAATTTACAGGTTAAATACCCTAGGTTTCCATGCAGGTTTTTTAAAAATCATGTATTTGTTGCATTAAAAGGCAATAATTTTCTAAATGGCTTTATATATAAAACACTAAACATGAGATAGTTAAACATTTCAACATATTTTAAGTAAGTTAAACCAGCACTGACACCTAACAATTAAGTAGATGTTCAAAGATCATGTGAATAATTCTCTTTAATATTCTGAAGATGAACTTTATCTGAGGGTGCTTTGGTTTGAATGTTTGCACCCCCTAAATTCATATGTTGAAATGTAATCCCCAGTGTGATGGTACTGGAGGGTGATTAGGTCGTAATGGTAGAGCCCTCATGAATGGCATCAGTGCCCTTCTCAGGGCTGAAGAGACAAGAGTTCTTTTCTTCTACCATATGAGGTCACAGCAAAAAGGCACCAGCTGTAAACCAGAAATCAGGTGCTCACCAGATACATGCCTTAATCTTGGACTAAACAGCCTCCAGACCTATAAATAAGTGTTTCCAGAAATAAGATTCTGTTGTTTATAAGCTATCCAGTTTGTGGTGTTTCATTACAGGAGCCTTAATGGACTTAGTGACATTTAGTAATTTAAAAATTTATAATTTTTTAATACATAGAATTCATAGACAGAATTCTAAAGGTAGTCACAGAGTGCTATGTTTAGAAGTTTTAACTCTTGACTTGGACTATATATATGATCTTTTTTATTCACGGCAGGGAATAAAGTTGTAGGGTTATCCTTCTGTACTATATTGCTTTGTGCAAATAACAAGTGATACATCACATGGCAATAATTTTATAACATTTAAATAAATATGCACAAATTACTGTCTGTGGCACAAAAGTTAAAGATTGGATTATACTTCTGTTGAGGATTATGGAGATGATAATATTTATGGAGGTTTTTATTCCTTTCCTAAGGGAACAGATTAGTACTTTGGTTAGAAGAGCAAGAAAAGACAATCTTTAAAAAAAAAAAGTGGTTCTAGTTTGTTAATGAGTTTTTGTCAGATAAAAGGGGGGGAAAAAGAATAAGAACCTCCTATTAGATTCAGTAAAATTCTTTTTTAGGAAGTGCTATCAATAAATATAAAGTTGTCATAATTTTAGGTCCATTTCACCAACAGAACATCTGTCAAATTTGGCAATTAAAAGGAATCATCAGTTAGATACTGATTTTGAAATTATAGCAGATGGTTCCAGGAAATCATTTTATAATATTGGCATATTAGTATTACTTCTAGTAATTATTATATATCAGAACTTTTCCTTTTGGTTTTTTAATTTTCCTAGGTCACTTTCCTATGTGTTTTACATACTAAAATCACAGTGTTAGCAGGGGATGGGAATGCATCTTGTCAGATTTTACAGAAATGGCAACTGAGGCTCAGAGAGGTTGTAACTTGCCCAAGATCACATAGATAAATACTGGATCTGGGGCCAGAATATGATTCCATGTGGGATTCTCCTTTATCATTTAGGTCTTAGGAGAAAGTGATGATGGGGGTGAATGCTCAATTTCTTTATAGCTTTCATGTTGGGAGTTGCTTGCATTAATAGCGGAAGTCTGTTCAGGACTCTTTTGAAGAAATCTGTAAAACAAGTACTCATCTCGAAATTCATATTCATTGGTAATATGTTGGATGACTCCCCCTTGCACCAGTCTGTCTCCGTATATCACAGCTTCACCACGGTCAGAGGCAAGGCCAACTTCAATTAGCCAGTTCACCAGGTCACAGCCACAGAAGGTCCCAGCAGAAGTCTTTGCACCACACCTGTATGTCAAAGGAATGATTCACCCATATGTTCTGTAAATCTGGTATCAGCACTGCATGGTAGAGGACAAGCAAGGAAAAACAGAAGGAAACAAGGGAAGACGGCATGACAGTTAAAGGCATGGCAGGAATGAAACTGTTCTGAATATAAAGAAGTTGTTAACTTTCCTGACCCTAGGAGAAAAATAAAATGTGCCAGTGATGCTTGTGAAAACAGAAATGCCTCAACAAAAATTTGACATAATGTCTGAATATTATGTATTTTATAATTTATTATTTTCTTAGTTGTGCTAAGTAATTTTAATTGTCTCAGGAACATTACATATTTTTGTAAGCTCTTAAGAAGTGACTATTTTTATTAAACTACTCAAATCATACTTTATTTCCAGCTTATAGTACCCACAAGTAGTCTTTCTTGCCATCAGAAGCCAAGCCAATCATACTTAGGTGTTCGTCAGGATTTGCTTCATATTTGCTAAGTATGCCAATCATATTTAGGTGTCATGCAGGATTTGAGATCTGTCTTGCTACAAATCTTAAGATTATTTTTGAAGGTACTTTATAAATCTACTTCTTGATTACTTAAATTTTGTCTTCCTAATGAAAATATGAGGTCCTTCAAATATGTCCAAGTAAACAAGAAAAAGAGAAATGCAAAAAACAACAAAAACCCAAACCCAATTACATAAATTCCGTACATTTTCATACAAATATGCAATAGATAACAAGAATCTGTTCACAAGCATCAGTCAAGCTGTGAAACCTTAAGCGCTTGACAATAGGAAATAGCAGATGAAGACTGAGATGAAATGAGAAACAGGTGACAAGAATTAAAAACATTTTATAAATAAAATGTTAGTGTTTCATATAAGAATTATAAAATGGGTTAATAAACCAAAATGTTTCTCAAGTATATAAAATCACAGTTTGTTTTGTTTTGAGGTGCTGGGGATGTCACCCAGGGTCCTAATGCTTGTTAGACAAGCACTCCACTGCTGAACTACATCCCCAGGCCCAAATTACAGTATTTTAACCTATGTGTTTCACTTAGTGATAAGATCTCTTAATTCTTTGCAACTGCAAACATCACTTTTGATAGAAGCCTAAATTTCACAACCTATATGAGCCTTCTTCCTGTTTGTTGACTTTTAATTTATAGTCTAATGCCTCTCTGTCCCAGACACTAATTGAATAGTTTCTTGATGACTAATCAGGCAGCTGTAACAAAAGCCCTTGGAGACGTACAGTGTGTCAGAGAATGTGATGCTGTCCAGGCAGTAATGCCTGGAAGGGGACAGAGAACAGGCCAGAACACTATCAGCTGGTGCCCATTCAACCATCTGGGACCAAGGCAGCCTGGCAGCCCTACAAATGGTAAGAGCCACACTTCCTGACAGTTGGCAAGCACAACAGGCCTGACAGAGCTAACAACAGACTTTTTCTTTAATTTTGAAAAGCAGTTTTAAATTGTTGAAACTACCTACCCTTTGAGGGTAGAAAACTAACTCTTCTCTGAAGTTTACCATTGGGCTAGGCACATCACAGACATTTTGTCACTTGATTCAAACAACATTAAGAGTCAGATTTTTAAAGAAAGGAAAACTAAGGCTTAGAGAATTGAACCTGCCCATTGTCACACAGTCAAGAAACTTCAATTTAGGAGGTGAATTCTAGTATTAACCAACACCCAAATGAGTCCCCTTTCCACTATCTAACCCAGGCCACCTTCTGATTATAATGGCATGTATGTTAAATACAGTGGCATAATATATGCAAACAAACCATCCTGTATAGTTTTTAAATTTTCAGGTATGCACATATATTAAGTTCCTTATGTTTTATTTCTCTTTCATGACAACCAAAAATATTTGCACTATAACATTTGTTTATTCAAAACTGATTGTTTCCTGCTGCAGTATATTCCATATCTTGAGGATGAGAAGAACAGATACAATGTCATAGACCAAAGAAAGATTAGGACTTGAGATGAGATATAAGCAGCAGAATTAATTAAGAGGCAGAAATTTATTTTTAAATTTTTTATTTTTTTGTAGTACTGGGGATTGAATCTGGGGCACTTTACCACTGGGCTATTTCCCCAGCTGCCAGTCCCTTTTAAAAAATTTTGAGACAGTGTCTCACTAAGTTGCTATGACTGGCTTTGAACTTGCAATCCTCCTTCCTCAGCCTCCCAAATTGCTGGGCTTACGGGCATGTGCCCCACCGCTCCTGCATTCATTTTGTTTTCTTGACTACAGCATTAGTAATATGAAATAACAGCACTAGAAAATGGGAATATAAAATCACTTCAGAATCCAGTGCATTTCAAAGCTTTGTGAGAGACACTAATGGCCAACATGAATTGAATGTTAGTATTCTACCACATTCTGGTTTGTTTTAAAGTTCTCACATTTTATGCAGAAATCAAAAGTTATATATTTTAAAATATTAAAATCAAAGTGATGTGGCTCTTTCAATATGCTACTTCTTAAACTATAAACTGACCCATAATTAGCATCCTGTTAAAATCCAAAATTAGTTTATCTAAAATACAATTATCTGGAACCTGCAATGATAATTTGCTTACCTTCTTTCCTTGACGATGTTACGGATACAGAGATCACGGTGATAATGGATAAATTGTTGACAAGTCATTTTTATTTCCTCAGAAACAGGAGAATCTCGGTTTCCTGCTGTTTCTTTATTATTCCATAGAAATTCAAGTCTGAAAACCAAAATTTAAGGAGTCTGTTTTTTTCTTTGGAGGTACTGGAGATTGAACCCAGAACTTTGTTAAAACTAGGCAAGTGCTCTACTATGGAGTAACATCCTCAGCCCCTTTTTGAGAAATGCTTTTATCTTGATACAGGTTCTGACTAAGATGCCCAGGCTGGCCTCAAACTTGAGGCCTCCCAGGAGCTGGGATTATAAATGTGTAGTACCATGCCTAAGGAGGCTATTTTTTTTTTTTTTTTTAATTATTCACTTCCTGAAAGTTTTTTTTTTTTTTTTAACCTTTATTTATTTTTATGTGGTGCAGAGGATTGAACCCATTGCCTCACATGTGCTAGGCAAGTGCTCTACCACTGAGCTACAACCCCAGCTGAAAGAGGCTATTTTTAAGGAAAGAAAAGCACTGGGAGAGAATCCTTCCTGCCCTATCAAAATGGCTGTTCCAAAGCCAGTCATGCAAGCCCATCTCATCTACAACATCCAGATGTCATCAGTCTCTGAAGCAGAAACATAATTGATTCTGCATTTAGTTTCCTTTTCACAGCAGGCTGGGTTAGGGACCCGATCATTTTATAAATCTTGTAGACATTTTTGGTTCATTTCAGTTTCTACTAAGAAATGTTCCTTATACTACATTTTACTGTTTTGAAGCACAAAGATTAACTCAGAGATCAAGTAGTTTACTCAATCTTTTTTTTGGGGGGGGGGGGGCGGTACCGGGGATTGAACTCAGGGGAACTCAACCATTGAGCCACATCCCCAGACCTATTTTGTATTTTTTTAAATTATTTTTCTAGTTGTAAATGGATATGATACCTTTATTTTTATGTGGTCCTGAGGATTGAACCCACTGTCTCACACATACAAGGCAAGTGCTCTACCACTGAGCCACAACCCCAGCCCCCTAGTTTGTATTTTATTTAAGAGACAGGGTCTTGCTGAGTTGCTTAGTGCCTTACTATTGCTGAGGTTGGCTGTGAACTTTTGATCCTCCTGCCTCAGCCTCCTGAGCCGCTGGGATTACAGGCATACACTACCACATCCTGAAGTTTACTCAATCACTTTTAAATTTTGGTATCACAGAGACAAATACTGGGCTCTGTAGTACAGACTGGTTTTGTTTCTGCCAGCCCACACAATAGCACTGTTGAGTATTATTTCATATTATGAAGCTGATAACAAAGTTCAATAACTTTCTTATTATGCTTTTCCTTCATGAAATGATTATGACCCTAGCAATGAAATCTTAGTGATGATGATGAAGGAGAAGAAAGAAAGAAGAAGAGATACTGTTTACTGGGCACTTTTCATAGAGTAGGTTGGATGAATTCCATTAGCACTTATAGTTTCTACTAATTTTGACTTTGAAAGCAAATGAAGTACAAAGATTTGTCCCCCTGCCTTTTCCTCCCACCCACAAGTTGCAGTATGTTCTACTTGATATTTTTCTTAAATTCTTGATCTTAATTCAAAGAAATCCTTTACTAAGCCAATAAAACAATTTAGAAAGAATACTTGAGTTTTCTATAAATTAGTTTGATAGAAGGAGGAATCTTGTTGTCAAAGGAGAAAGATAATCAAATATGTACCTTTGGGGGCACACTACTTACTACTTCTCTTTCTAAAGACATGTTCAAGTTTTATTTAACTTTATGTAGCTAATGACATAGATAGAAATCAGGGTCCCTCAGTTCTTGTTAAAATGCAAATTATATTGCTCAATTTATAACAGTTCTCCCTACATTCTCTCTGCAATTATTTACAACTATGTGAATCAACAGATAACCTTTGTGTGAAAGGTATAAAAATATCAGTCATCAAATTTAGGGATATAGGAATTTATTTCAAAACTAAATTTACCTTCTTTTGAAAGGTAGGATGATTAAATGTTTGTCCAATCCAAAGATTCCAAAGGAAATAAATCCCTAAAGAAGAAAACAAAATTATTTTTTCTGGCTGCAACAATACAATTTTAAGACCAGGTTAAGGAAATCACCAAATTTAGTGCTTGAGGAGGCAAACCTATAGTGTGATTAGAGCAACATTTCAAATGGAGTATACAAAGTAGGTCCTCTTAAAGTTCAGTACCTGGAAGCAGACGTGATACTTGCTGCTTCTTCCCAATCATTCTATCCTAATTATCTTGGGTGATAAAAAACCAGTTCTGAGCAACCATATTTGTATGACAGCTCACTAAAGAAGAATGAAAATATTTAAGGCTTATTATGTCTTTGTTTTCTTCTTTTTGAAAAAATATATCCCACTGTGCTTAGATATTGTTTTTCTGTTGAAACTTTATAAATTACATAACTAATAAGTGCTGTAATATCCAATTATAATAACTGAACAGAATTTATGTGAAGTGATACTGGCTAGTGGTAGAGAAAGAGCTTGAAGGAGTTGGGGTGATAAGGCAAACTGGCACCAGATATCAGTCACAGATCAGGAGGATTTAGGACTACTTGGGGGGAAAGGGGGCTGTGCTACCATTTGTGAGGCATAGTGGGGGTGCAGGTTGGTAGGAGGTGGGATGGAGAATGCAATATAGCATTACACGAAGGGCCTAATTTTCTTTACCCCCAAACTATAAACAGTCAGGAGGGAATATCTTTCTCCACTTCCTAAGAGGAAAATGGGATGGGAGTGGGGTTTGTGTGTCTCTCACTCCCT
Source organism: Sciurus carolinensis (assembly GCF_902686445.1). NCBI lineage: Eukaryota > Metazoa > Chordata > Mammalia > Rodentia > Sciuridae > Sciurus > Sciurus carolinensis. The sequence goes on from NC_062215.1 coordinate 123,661,886, forward strand.
TGAACTACTTGAGACATAAGTTGTGTGGGCAGCATTTTAAGTGCAACATTCCTGGCACTAACTCAGTTCATGACAAAGTGCTGTGCAATGAAGCTTTCTCAGCCCCAGGACTGGGAGGGCCAAGCTTGAAGTGGCTTTCTGAATGCATGAGCTATAGAAGACTGATTTTTTTTCAACCTAGTATTTTATAATTCTTAGATATGAGGCCAAATCACAATGTGAGATATAGGTATTATGTCGCTTTGGGGAAGCTCATATTTGTCTGTAATAAGCTGATTGAGGCAATTTGCCCCTTTAGATACAACCATTTTGTTCCCACAATAATGGCAAAACAAACTGGAAATACTTTACAATACTAATGTTAGGAAAAATATTGCAGGAGCATTTGTTGAGAAATCTTAACTAACTCATGGCAAAGTATTTTACATTTAGTAGGCAAACATTTTTTCAAACTGATACTCGATCTACTGGATGAAGGATAAGTATTCTCTAATTAAAAAGTAAAGGCTGAGGATGTGGTTCAGTGATAGAGCACTTGCCTAGCATATGCAATATTTTAGGTTTGATCCCCAGGATCAATTAAAAAAAAAAGTTCATGAAAATATCAAATTTTGAATATGCATGTAAAAATACTTTCCAGTATGTAAAATGTAACTTATTGTTAAATATGTATTTTAATAGTGTCATTAACAAAGACAATAGCACCTTTTATATTACTTTTTCATGGAATTTTAGTTTTCTAATTTTTAAACCGGGGATAACATCTATGTTGCAAGTATTCTGTGATGTTTAAGTGACATATGTAAATTGCTTAACAATGTTTGGCACAGAAATAACTCTCAAGGAAAGACAACTATTACCCCTGACTAAAATTTTATTTACACACCACATGATTTTAAAGAAAAGATTTAAGTATCTATTGTTCAAAATGTAAATGAAATGATACTTATCCATTTAAGTGGCTAAATTCTTTAAGAGAAGGTGAATCATTTTTCTCAAAGTGAGTTTTTAAGATCACAAAAAGTTTAAAAAGAACTTAGGACATCTTGTCCCTGCTTAAATTACCATTCTTTATCTCAAAATCAAAGCAAAAAAACTATTTGGTGTTGCTGGTTGAAACACTCAATATACATTCTGATGACTTTAACCAATATAATAATTCATCTCTACTAGAAGACAGGCAGCAGCTGTCAGCTGTCATGTATACCAGCAGCTGGCAAACAAACTAAACCCCTTTGATTTAGAAGAAAACAACAACATCCGCATACCCTTCTCTGCATTCAACTCATCTGGAAAGAAAAAAAACCCTCAAAAGTTTTGGTAAATAAATACCTGGCCAAAGTTAAACACAGCACAGAAAAACTGTAACTCAACATATAGTCTTCCAGGCTCTTGGTTGAATAGCCACCATAAACAACTGGAAAGATTCTGTAAAGAAAAGAAAAAAGAATACTTTAAAATGAAACATGCTAATCATTTTTCTCCATCCAGAGCAAAGTACAATAACTTTTCTACCTAATAATTAGGGGGGGAAAGACTAAAGGGAAAAACACGGAGAGAATATAGAGGCTTTGTCTTTCAAACAAGAGGTTTCAACCGCTTCTCTTGACAGATGTCATTCAAACAGCATCTATTCTGATCAGATTTGAAGCAAGAAGACATGAGCCATAATACAGAGGCTTACATAATACACCAGGACTGCCGACTAGCCTAAGACAGGACTGATTTTAAAATTAGTTCTACACAATTAAAATAATTATATCACTAAGCAGCAATTCTTGGCAGCATTTCTTATTTTTTTGACTTCTGTTCTTAAACAGCAGATAAAGTGTAGCTGGCTGATATCATACTATGTAACAAGCATTCTGTGTGAAAGGGTTCATAGGTTATATGGCCTATCTCCCACCTCTAGGCAGGTTACACTTAAATCATCTTTAAAAAATTATAATAACTGATAATTCACAAAAGAGGACATACAGCTAATAAAAACTGTTAGTAATTAAAGAAATGCATGCCTTAACATAAAGTGCTGTATTTCACTTAATTATTCAAATTAAATTATGCTGTCTGTGGTTGCACATGCTTGTAATCACTGTAATTTTGGAGGTTGAGGCAGAAGGATTACAAGTTCAAGACCAGCCTCAGCAACTCAGCTAGACCCTATCTCCGAATAAAATATAAAAATGCCAGGGATATAGAAAGCATGTCTGGGTTAAATCCTCTAGTATCACCTCCCCCTCAAATTACAATATTCAATATTAGTGAGAGCACTTTATAAATCTATACTATCTACCCTTTGAAAAACAAATTAGTATAATACATCTAAAGTCACAGAAATATACTCTTGGATCCATGTTTCTCAAGTTTGGGAATATATCACTAGGAAATGTAATGCATGGAGAAGTTTATTAGAGTAGTTTGAAAAGCTAGGAACAATTCATAAAGAAATGGTTGAATAAATTATAATATGGCTCTCCTAATGTTAACTGGGGAACTATTTAAAGTATGAGTTATGAACACTCTGAAAATGCTTGAGGTAAGTGAAAAAGCAGGTTATAAATATATGTATTATTAGAACCATAAAAAATGTGTTTTAAAAAAAATTCAAAGGCAGGGGCCAAGGGTGAAACTCAGTGGTAGAGGTTGTGTCTAGAATGTGTGATATCCTGGGTTTGATCTCCAGCAACCCCCACCCTGCCAAAAAAAAAGTTAGATGGCAGTAATATGATGGGTATTTTTCCTATTTTCTCTACTGTATGAAATAGTTAGGTTGCTTTCCATAATTCAATTTTATTCTTCAAAATTAATTTATCTGAGAAATACTTTGTGAGAGATAACATGGGCATTTGTCCACTTTGGTCAGTCAAGCATTGTTAGGAATAACTAATCCTTGGACACATGATGGAGATATCTGATTTACCAAATTTAGGTTCAGCACACAGAATTAATAAGTAATTCTAAGTAGAACAGGCTACTGGAACACTTAGGCAATAGAGTAATGTGAATGATTCTCCCCTCCCCACAAAAACACTTAAAATGAGATTAGAATTCAGATGGCCTAGCCACTATACTTCTGAAAAGTAGCAACTAAGTTTCTCCCAGATGCCTGAATAAAACCCCTGCCAGACATTTAAAGAACTAGGCTCCACACAAAACCAGAAGAAACATTTACAGCAAACAGGCCAATAATGAGAAGTAAACACAGCAAGACGTGTCGAGTCAGTTGCTGGTCTCCACTCTGCAGATACTGTTCTTCTTCCTGGGCTAATATGCAGCTCTGGGAGTTACAGCGACTCACACAGTGATCATCTATGAAACAGTAAGCACAACAATTTGTAATCAGAGCTTTTTATTTGAATGCATTTTAAATTTATAATGACTTCCTAAGAGAAACAACAAAAAAGCACATTCAGCTAAGAATCAGTATATAATTTTCGATGAAATCGGAGGAGAGCGCCATCATGTTGTTTGAGAGTTTTAGTTGTAGTGTTTTTATCTGAAAAAAACACTGGTATGTAATAGTTCCCTTTTATACCATTCACCAGTGTTTTCTATCTATATAATTTATGTTATATAATTATATATTAATATACATCATATAATTATATATAAAAATTTAAAAGCCTAAATTAATACCTGTTTCACCTACAGTAAATCTACATTGTGGTCATGAATAACCTATTTTGACTAACTATAAAACAAATTTACTATTAACTCCTGCCTTTTCTGAGTTTAAAATTTGCCTTACAAAAGGCCTTGTAAGTTACCAACTAGGTCTGTACATGTTTTGTTCACATATGAGACCAAACCCAAATCACAGACCTGACTCTTCTCTGGCCTGAAACAGGGGTGAGGGATCTTTCATAAGAAACTTGTTTTTCTACTTCAGTTCCACTTTGTTTATGATGGTATAAGTAAATGAAAAATTTTTGCACAATACATGCCCAGTCTAACATGCAGCCTTATACAAGTTAATGATTAAAAACCCACAATTTTATAGCTCTTATCCTAAAAATAAAAATCTCTATTTCCTAAGGCCATTTTTAAGGTAAGGATATATACAACCACTAACTGTGGTCTAGCATAACAGTTAATGGCAGGGGGAAAGTTCACAATGTTGCTAAGTAAAAAGACAGTAGGTCACCAAACTATTTCTGTAGTATGATTCCATTTTAATAAAAATTATTTGTATATATCTGCTATCGTTTGGCTCTTGAATGTCCTCCAAAGGCCCAGGTATAAAGGGCTTGGTCCCAAGTCTGAAGCACTGTTGTGAAACCTCACTGTTGTGAGGTTGTGAAACCTTTAGGAGGCAGGTAAGGAGTATGAAGAAAATTAGGTCATTGGGGATGTGCTCTTGAAGAATATATTGGGACCCCATCCCCTCCTTTTCTTTCTCTCTTCGCTTCCTGGCTGCCATGAGGTGAGCAGCTCCTCTGTCACATGCTCCCACCATGATGTACTATGCTGCAATAGGCCCAAAGCACCTGGACCAACTGACCATGGGATGAAACCTCCTAAACTATAAGCCAGAATAAACCTTTTCCCTTATTAAGCTGATTATCTCAAGTATTTTGCCACAGTTATGGAAAGGTGACTAACATAATATCTATGTATAAAAAATTTTGAGAATTATATACATATGTGTATATATGTATAAACTTTATGAAAAATCTGGTTTTAAAGTATAATGTACACATATTATTGAAATGAATAAAATAAATTTTACTGTTTTTTCATTTGCCTTTTCCCATATTGTTGCCATTCAGCAATCTAAATGTAATATTTATTTTGCCTTTGTGCAATAGCTGGGAGTGGGGAGATGAATTATGTTGTTAAGCTTTAGAAATTCTCATTTGTCCATGGTTTGATTTCCTTTAGGCTTTCTTTATTTCACGCTTAAGAGCAATATTAAATTATATGGTTAGATGAAGTCCATATAGGATGGCTTTCTTTCTATATGATTTTTGCAAAACATGATCAGAACATTTTAAAAGCCCCTATAGTATAATGAATCATATTAGTAATGAAGAAAATGACATATAAACAAAGGCAAGGGATATTTTGAGAAGCAGAAATGATTTTACTGTTATCTTGGGTAGAGAGAAAAAAGTAAGGAAGAAAGCCTTGGGAAGTCTCACGTAAAGAAACGCTACAAAAAAACACATAAATAAAAACTTAAGATAATTTAACTGAATGCAAGAAGGGGGTTCCTATTAGAAAAAATTAATGAAGGTTGAATATCTGATATTTGGAAGCCTAAATTCTATTACTTAAGATTCATTCCTAGCCAGCAGATAGCAGCCAAATATAAATGCCACCTGAATAACAACTATTGCCAGTACTACATTTAATGAGCATTTACCATGTATACTTACACAATGCCAAGTGATTTTCACTCATAATTTTTTTACAATCCTCACAACATTTCTTATATAAAGACATATACTTTTAGCAATAATGCAGTTGGCAGATGCTTCATCACAAAGAGCATTAGGGCGAGGTTCTCTTAAATAAGCAAAATCAACAAAGTGCACTGCAATTCCAATTCCATATAAGTATGTTCAGTTTTAAATAATACAAAATTCAGAAAAAGTGTGATTTAGTCTCACATGCCACAAGTTTATTACTTTTACAGTTGTTTTCATATTTTTAAAAAAAGGCATATTTAAGCATATATAATTAAGCACTAATGAATTAGTCCTGGTTGTAAGGGTTAATGACGGGGGGAAAGTCTCAGCTTCTAAAATAAGAAAAAAATACCAAAATAGTAATATTTTCAGGGTAAATTTCTTGGGTTTATCACTTGAGTTAATTTATTACAAAATGTGTGTGTGTGTGTGTGTGTGTGTGTGCGCGCGCTATTACCTATTACTATCCTATAAGAACTTTATATTTTTAAAATGAGTGTTCTCTCTGCATAACTATTATCCTATTAGCATTTTCCCCCATCTTATTTGAGACTATTCTCAAACAGCGTACTGTAGTGTTATAGCTTCTGTAGAAATCTTATGTAGGGGTCTCTTGAGGCACAAGGACAAGGGCTCTCTTGCTCCTCATGCCCTTCCTCATATCCCAGGGCACTTACTTTTCTCAAATGAAGGAGTCACAGGCCCACTGGTGCTCGTGTTTGCTGCTGGCTCTATTGATGGGCAGCGTAATTCACCATTCCCCATGGAGCAAGAGCAGCAACCTGTATATAGATAAAATAACGTGAGGGTAGAGCCCAGCCACAACAGAAATGGACAAGTTCAAGAAATTCCAAACAAACCAAAGTCTACATTGCTATTTTATTTCCACTGTACTTTGGGAACTAAAAATTTACTTTCCTAAAACACAGTTTTTATTTAATCACTCTTCAAAAACACATACTAATGCTCTATTGGTTCCTGTGGAAAATTCAAACTCAGTCTAAACTGATAGTTGTCTATGACTTGGCCTCTCTTCCTATCCTGACACTCCTGCTATTCAACAAAAAGTCTTTCCTTCTTTCAGGACAATTCTTGACAGTCTTCCACAAGTCCCATCAAGACCTAGGCTGATTAAATTCTCTCCTGCTTTTTTTAAAAAACTATTTTATTTTATTTTATTTGTTCTACTTACTTGGAGTGAAACTACTATTTGACCCAGTTATCCCACTCTACTGCTTTTTAAGTTCAGCTTGAAATTACTTCTTTCAAGAGTCTGTCTCCTATTAGTAAAAACAATGATACATGTTTTTCTTTTCAAATGTGTACTGCTGAAAATCTCTTGCAGGTTTATAGGCAGGTTGGTTTATAGAAGTCACACTGAGACATCTGCTATAGAACTGTAATTTTTTCCTCTATATAATTATAGAATACATTGTGCCCTTTAAAACCTTTCACACTTAAATAGACATGGCACTCCTTGACATGGATTATAATTGAATAATAACTTCAGTGATAAACTATTAAAATTTAATATGCTAGAAAAATGAATAATTCCCAGGCATGACTTTTCATTGACAATAAGCTTAAATTCTTCAATGATGTTCTTAAAAGTATTAAAGAGTAACAAAACTGCAATCTAAAATAGCCATTACAAATGCCCTTTCTAAATTTAAGATAATGATGCAATCTCAAGGTTAAAACAGAACCACAGAATAATAGAAAATAGATTATCTAGCCCAGACTTCTTCAGAAACTTGAAAATTTAAATCAGCTCATTTTCTTTTCAGTATTAGATATTGAACTGAGGAGCACTTTACTACTGAACTACATCCACAACCCCTTTTTATTTTTCATTTTGAGACAGGGTTTTGCTGAGTTGCTGAGGCTGGCCTTGAATTTGCAATCCTCCTGCCTCAGCCTCCTGAGTAGCTGGGATTGCACCACCATGCCCAGGCAGTCTATCAGACAGACAAATCAGACAAAGCACTCATAGTCTAGTGGGTTATAAAAACAGTTGTTATAAAAACAACTTAAAAAGCAATTATAAAATAGTGAGATAAGAGGAGAAGGAAATATAAACATCACAGGTTTCTTAGAGAGATAATGTATAGGTACCATCTTGCTCTCTATTTATTTGTATTATAGGTTCAAGTTAGTTTTCTTGCTGGAGATGATAATGATGGGATTTAAAGAAAATCTATTGTAAAGTTCATTTGTTATTTTTAAATAACAGGTAAAGAGGTAGCAGCAAGTCTCTGGGCCTAAGACTCTTAGTTCAGTGTTCCCACAGATAATGATGTCTGGCCTTTGGTAGCTAGTTTTAAAACACCTGTGGAAGAGAAAGACACAGCCAGCTGGAGGTCAGGTGGTCTTCAAGCTCTGCCTGAAAACAAACAGAATATGAGTTTGTAGGATACTTGCAAGATTCTTCCAAGAAAGTAAGGTAGGAAAGAGCTTGGACATGATCAGAGCAGTACTCTAGGCCCATGGAAGTCAGCTGTTGAATATTCAATTCTTGAATTTCAGTTTTCTAAAGGAAAGTGGTCAAGAAACTTGAATGAAATTCTGATGATATAATTATGAATTACCTAACACAAAGAAACTAGTGGGCTTGGGTTTAAAGGTCATGAAGTAAAAGCATGAAAAGAGGTATGATAATATGAATGCCAGTTTGAGGCAAAGCACGGAGAGCTCAGTAGTGGAGAGAGAGGAGGGCTGAAGGGAGAGGAGGCAGAACTGGGCCTGAGCAGGGCATGGCTGGATTGTGGAAGGTCTTGAGCACCATATACAGGAGTCTGAACCTTGTCCCCCTGCAAGATCCTCCTAGACCTGCATCAGGAGTCTATGTGATCAGAGCTCTGTGAGCAAGATTTAGCCATTTCACGTAAAACAGCCTGGAGCAGGGAATGATGGGAGACAGGTAGCCCAGTTAGGAAGGAATTACAAGAATTCAGCAGAAAGACTGGAGGCCACAGTGGGGAATGAAGATCAGGGGTAGATGAAGGACCCTGCAGAGGGAGAACTGCCTGCTCCAAAAGGCTAAATTGCCTGAGAGGGAAACAGAATGATGAGGGAACCTCCAACAGAAACGGAATTGTTAAAGTTTGAGTACACCTGAAAAAAGGAATAAACAAGTGGGGGCTACATGTTCAGGAAGAGATGTAAGCAATGTATGTGAAGGCAGCAGCAAATCTGGGACTGGACCTACATAAAAGGATCAGATTAGAGAAACAACTTTAAGAACCAGATACAGAGGGTTGACATTGAAGCCATGAGAATATATCTATCTCTATGACTCAGAAATTACCTGATGTGTACTCAAGGAGATGTGAATAAAGATGTTGACTGCAGCCTTGTTTCTAATAGAAAAATATTTTTAAAGAAACCTAAATATCCCTCAGTAGGAAAATGGGTGAATAAAATTTGGTATATTCATATAATTGAATGCTTCTTCAACAGAGAAAGACCTCAAGAATTATTGAGAACATTAAGCCAATTGCAGTTTAAGATTTATATAAAATCTAAAAACATAGAAAATATTATTGAAGAAAAACATATGTATTGTAAAAGCATAATAAAACTCTTCTCTGGAAGGACACAGAGCAAATTCATAGTAGTGGTTACCTCTGTGGTTAACAAGAATGGGGTGGGGTGTAAAGATTCATCTTTAATGTTTTATTTCTTGTTAAAAGAAAAATGTCTGATGCAAATATGACAATATGTTAACCTTTAGTAACTCTAAATTTCCTACCCTGTTCTCTGTATTTAATATTTTAAATAACAAATAATAAATAAATTCACATAGTTGATGACAAATCAAGGCACAAAGGAATCTCAATCATGATAAGTTCAATAAATACTAAAGTCCTATCTTCGACTTTTAAAAGTTAGTTGCACAAAATCAGGATTGAAGAGACACTTTTTAGTAATAATGTATGCGGTAAAGGGGGGGACCCAGGTTTTTAGATTGCTTATAAATTCAGGATGAAGTCATCAGAGTAATCTGGCTGCTATAGAAACTAATGTAAATTAAATGTAAAATAAAAGTTTCTCTAAGTTAAGGTAGGAATGATTCTTTATATTCTTCACTCAGTCAACAAATATTTGACAACTATTTAGTGCTTTACTAAAAAATGTGATACCTAGAATACCTTAGATCTAAACATACTATTTTAAGATGCATACTGTTTTAAGATACATACTGAGAATCTAGAATGTGTCTTTGGTGCCTCATGTATTTCAACTGTAGAGGCTCAAAATTGAACTCATCTTCACCTAAAAAATTCCCTTTCTTAGACAGTAACCCACAATCACATTCACTAACACCAGATTTCTGGAAGTTATCTTCAGGTCCTCCATTAGCTCTCACCAACTTCTGACTGCAAGTCAATCAGATACAGCTTCTGAGTCTGACCTGTTCAGTCCATTCTGCACCTACTGCCCTATATAGTCCCCGTATCATGCCTAGCCTATTGCAAAAGCTGCTAATATGACTCTTTACCAGTAGGATAAAACCTTTACATTTTACAATCACATAGAATGCCCTCTGTATCTGCTTGCTTTTCCAACTTTATCTTTGACCTCTTCCCCATATGTACGCTGAGCTCAAGCTTTACTGAGTTTCTTACAGTTCTCTGAGGAGAAAAATTGTTATCTCATATTTCATTACCTTTGTAGAAGTTGCAGAACATTATGCATTGTATGATTCTACAATGTAGGTAAATAAAAACAAGAAAGAGAAATAAAATTTCTAGGTGATAAATAAGCCATAAAATATCTCTGGGGAGTAGGACTGAAGGCAAGGGAGGGCAAGAGTTTAGCTTCTCTTTTAATTGTCTTTTACAGTATTTGAATTCCTTACTGTATGGATGTCTTCTTCTTCGTTTGTTTTTTTTTTTTTGGTACTGGGGATTTAACCAGGGGCAATTTATCACTGATCTATATCCCTCCCCTTTTATTTTTTATTTTGTGACAGGGTCTCACTAAGTTGCTTAGGGCCTCTCTAGGTTGCTGAGACTGGTCTTAAACTTTGATGTCTTCCTTTTATAATAAAATGTTATAATAAGCTGTGTGCAATTGTGCATACCTGAAATCCCAGTGATTCTGGAGGCTAAGGCAGGAAGATTCCAAGTTTGAGGCCAGCCTTGGCAACTTATTGAGACCCTGACTCAAAATAAAAAATAAAAAGGACTGGGGCTATACCTCAGTGGTAAAGCACCCCTGGGTTCAATACTTAGTACCAAAAAATAATAATAATAACAGTAATACTCATATAAAAATAAAATAAATATTAGCAGTCCCTGGTCCTACACCTCCAGAGTCTTGGGGTCCCTACACCTGAACATGGGTGCCCTTGGGACTGTTGGCATTCAGGGATGTGGCCACAGTGCTCTCCAGCAGGAAGAAGGAAAGTGCCTGAACCCTGCTCTGAGGCTTTCGTGCAGGAGTCTGATGTTAGAGACTACAGGAGCCTGGTTTCCCTGGGTGAGGATGTCTTCCCTTCAGAAGACAGGATCTGCCCTGTATCTTTGTGTTTTTTCTTGTGTGCCTCTTGGGAGTCTCTTCAATGAGCCATGTTGATTCAAAATGGAAAAGTTTCATATTATTGGATATCTTGATAATGTACTTTTGTTAAGTTCCTCTCTTTGTTTCAAATACAACTGACTTGATTTGCCATAGTTTGTCATATAAAATACCTTGCTTTTCCTAGAGTACACTTAAAATTCTCTAAAAAATTAATAAATGTTATAATAATAGCTATTATATATCCATACTTACTATGTACTAGGCTTTATACATGTTCACTCATTTTATCCAGTCACATTCTTTTTTTTTTTTTTTTTTTCCCAGTACTGGGAATTTAACCCAGAGGCACTTAACAACTGAGCCACATCCCCAGTCCTTTTTAATATTTTTATTTAGAGACAGAGACTCACTGAGTTGCTTAGGGCTTTACTAAGTTGCTGAGGCTGAGGCTGGCCTCGAACTTGCATTCCTCCTGCCTCAGCCTCCTGAGCCGCCGCCGGGATTATAGGTGAGTGCCACTGTGCCCGGCCCCAGTCACATTCTTATGGGATAGGTATTAATCAGATATGGAAAGGGAAACAAAGGGAACTTGCCCAAGATCAGACAGTAAATCATGGAGTCAGGCTTTGGAACTAGGCAGTACAGCTCCAGGGTAAGTTTTTAATCACTTTTTTATATACTTCCAAGTTTGTAGTGGAAGTGAGGAAGGAAGAAAGGAAATGTAAAATGGCAAGATTTGTGGAATCTTCTTCCTTTTGAAGGTAAATTAATTATCATCTATCTGTGTTGTCACTCTTTCTTCTTATACTTTACTCATCTCTCTCCTCCATAAACTCTCTAAACAAAATATTGTAAATGATCATTCATGCTTCTGAGCACAATGTCTGTTATCTATGAACTTTCCACATGCATCAATGCATCCAAAATGCATACACTATTGCTGACTTCCCTTCATGAATTGAAGCAAACCCTGTAACAACTGTTGATTCTTATTAACAAATATACTAGCTAGGATCATATTTTTACTTATATCAAGAATGAGCAAACATCTTCCATAAAGGGCTAGATAATATTTTAGGCTTTACAGGCCAATCAGTTTCTGTTGCAATAATCAGCTCTGCTATTATAGCATAAAAGCAGTCATAGACAATGCATAAATCAATAAGCATGGCTATGTTCTAATAAAATTACACACATGAAGTTTAAGTTTTATATAATTTCCAATAGTCACAAAATATTTGTTCTTCTTCAACCTTTTTTAAAGGGTAAAAACCATTCTGGTGTGATTTGATCTGTGTTCTAGTTTGCAGATGCCTAATTTCTATTATTAATCCAGCCTCTTATTAGGCCTCCTTTAGTTCATTTTATTGATACACTGTTGTTAAATTAACATATGTATGTGTGAAGATTTCTAGGAAGGACATTCCTTTGCATTGTGACTTCTTTCTGAACTTTCTACTCAGGAAGTCCTACATTTTAACAAAAGACTGCTCACAAACAGACTTTCGAAGAAAAATGGAATTAATTAATTTGCAAACTCTTCCTATTATTGACTGTGATTCATGTTCTTAATTTGGCAAATACTATGATTTTCAGAATAATTCAGGGAACTCTTTGTAAGTAAAACTCTTAGGTTGCATGCTATAAAGGCACGTAACATACTTGTTTCTGGTATTGAACTTGTAAAAAGTTCTGGTTCGTTTGTTGGCGCTGGACTCTCATCGAAAGCAGTGTTTCCAGGCTCCACTACTTTGTGGCTCTGAGACTGATCGAAACCTTCATAGTGTCCTGCTTGGGTGGTGCGGTTCATGCACATGAGTGATGTACCAGCTATCAGAATGCTGCAGAACAGGGTGACTGCTGTGGTGATCATCTGCCGATGTTAAAAAAAGACATTAAGCCACTTTTTACAATTCCATCTTGGTAATCTTAATAGAATACATTGAGCACTTTTTGATGGAAAAAATTTATTATCTACAATTTATTTACATCTGCACAGTTGTAAATATTCTAGAACAGTGGTTCTTAAGAATGGGTAAGAACACATAAGTAATGTACTTGAAGAGAAATCAGGGTCTGTTTATAATCACATAATTTTTCTAGATGCTTCATTGTACAACAGCTGATTAACAACACAGCCACTGGTTTCCTTTACAAGTAATGGACTAATTTCTTATAAACTTTAATTCTGAGTTTTTACTTATGTAGTTCAAGTATACTTCAGTTGAGACATTTTATGATGATAGTAAAATAACTAATTATAGTTAATACTTATGAGTAGTAACTACATGCCAGTACTAGTTTAAGTCCTTTACATGTACATCTTATTTATTCTCATAAAAACTCAAATTACAAAACTGGGAAAAAAAAAGGGTAACAGATGAAAATCATTCAGGGAAGTTTTAAAAAACACATTCTTGGGTCCTACCCCCGAAGAATTCAGCATGCCCAAACGCTTCCTATTCTATAGCTTTTCAAGTACACATTGCCCAGATACATTGTGTTCTGGAATTTATATTTTTGATAGTATTAAGAATGAAGAATTTGGCATTTATTATAACTGCTAGTTTGTTAAATGGATTTAAATTAATCACTCTTTTTCTCCAATAAAGGAAACATAATTCATAAGTGTTTTTAAGAAGAAACAATTAAGTTCAAGCACTTAGAATTCTTCAGCTAAATAGACTTCGCACGTAAAATGTTCACCATGTTTGAGGTATGACAAAGATAGGATCACCAGCATAGACTACAAAAATTTAGATTTTTAAAGTTAATTTCAATGTAAGTATAACAAGGTACATTAACAAGCTAAAAAGAGATGTTCTCAAGAACAGAACTGCCAATAAACTCTTCCCACCTGCTCTTTTCCATAAAAGAAGGCTGAGTCAATGCTATCTCCATTGTGTTTTCCAGTTATCAAAAGAACACCAACAAGGAGAGCAGGAATTCTATAATAACAAGGGTTATTGAGAGAGAAAGAAAGAGAATGAATAGTAACTGTGTATATGGACACATGTAAGCAAACAAAAAACTACTCACTTACCCCCAGCCAGATATTATGATGATTCCAACAGGAATTTGTACACTTTCTCGCTTTTTCAAAAGAAACAAAGAAACTGCTAGAAGGCCTAAGAACAAGGAATAAAGATGGAAAGAGAAATCACTATTCTTGATGTTTTCCTAATTGAAAATCATTTGACTTCTGTATTGCTTCTTTATCCAGATTTTTTCCCCCAAAAGCTCTGATCATTTTATTCTTTTGACATATATGATTGGAATCTAAATATAATTGAAAGAAAATTAGCTGCATAGAAAACATACTCTGTCAGTGGTAAGAACTATAAGCAATTCTCATACAAGTTATGCTTCACATCAAGTGTGCTGATAGAGCTTAATACAAACCTGGTGTGAACCTAATACAGACACAAATGTTTTCAAGTTTCCTTAAACCTTATACCCCAAAATTCATACACGTTACATCCTGCTTAATAAATTCTATAAAAATCTTAGAACCTTAGGGCTGGAAGGGAACCTCTATTTCAAATGAACACCTTCATTTTATAGACACGGAAACAAGGGTTTGCCCAAGTCAGACAGCCAGTAGAGGGCAGACCAGTCTAGAAACTAAGCCTTTTGACAAGGTAAGTTCTTCCAATTCTCAATGTTTCTCAAACTCAGATCTGTAGACCTCTGGGGTTGCTATCACATATACGTCAAGTTATGGGGGAAAAAATCTATCTTTAAGAAATTTTAAGTCTTTTGCTTATTTTCAATGATAATCATCTATATGCCCTCCTTATAATCAAGTACAGTCTCATGATTTCAGAGCTTGTATTTGGTTTTATATTAAGTTTGTAACAAGTTAGCCAGGTGTGGTGGCACACACCTGTGATCCCAGCGGCTTGGGAGGCGGAGGCAGGAGGATTGCAAATTCAAAGCCAGCCTTAAGCAACTTAGCAAGGCCCTAACCAACTTTGAGACCTGTCTCAAAATTAAAACAAAAAACAAAAAAATTTAAAAAGGGCTGGAGATGTGGCTCAGTGGTTAAGTGCCTCTGAGTTCAATCACTGGTTAGTCCCCCACCGCTCCCAACCCTCCCCCAAAAGTTTGCAACAGGTGAAGGCCAAATGATACCACAATACCCAGTCCAAATGAAAGTTCTGAGGTAATTTGAGGAAAGAAAAGTAGTGAGATAACCAGGTCATGACCCAATATATGGAAGTAAAGGAAAGACAAATTAAAATACCAGGGAACTGAGTTCCCTTTTACACTGCAAGTTAAGATTTACATTAGCAACATAAGATCCTTTGTTATGGTAATTAATGTTATTAAGATTACTGGGTTTGTAGTTTTGCTTGACTCTAATCTATGAATGTGCTATGCTTTTATAGTTGTATGTAAAGAATTCATACCTAGATTTAAGATTGTACAGATTAAATAACACCGCTAGAATTAACATTTATCCACACCAAGGTCTTTACCACCGTTCCTCCATCAATATATTTGTACACTCTCTAGTTTCAGGTTTTCAAAGTGTCAAGGAAACAAGTAACCCATCACAGAGCCATGCCAACTGTGTTACAGTGTTGTTACTCTCTTTAAAATTCTAATGTTTATTATTCCTGCTTTGGGAAAGGAAGCTTTTTCAATAATGCAGAATCTAGCCCTGCTTCTCACTGAGGAAGCTGTGCAATCTCCTGCCTGAATGGGTTGAACTCTTAGGGCCTGTTTTCCAAATTTGCAAAATTAAGGGTTTAAACTAAAATAGCAGGAAGATGGAGATTTTTTGACTAGCTATGCATTTAATGGGCATTTGAAAAATTATAATTAGCATATGAAATTGGGATTTCATTGATATGGGCCTCAATTGATTGAATTAAAAAATTAGTCAACTTTAAGAAGAAAACAGTAGTATGTGGATAGGGCAAAACTTGTAAGGATGGTAAGCAAATGAATAAAACTGAAAATGAACAGGATATTTAAAAATATACTTTAGGAGCTAAAATTCTGTTCTATCGTAATAATCTGAAGGTTAAAGTTCACCTTCATCAGAATCAGGGAATTCAGAATAACTTCTTGGGATAGATTTTGACATGTATACTTGAAGAAGGTATTGGAGAAAATTGGGAGGTTTTTAAAAATGTATTGATTTATTTGTTGTTCTTATTCTAAATTTTACCTGAATAAACCTAGGTATTACAGATCAGGTTGATCTGTCTATATTTGTAAGTATAGTCACTAGGCTCTTTTAACATTTCATGAAAACTCATGTTATGCAAGGTATACTCTCTTTAAGAAGCACAAACTAGGGACTGGGATTGTAGCTCAGGGGTAGAGTGTTTGCCTAGCATGTGTGAGGCACTGGGTTCGATTCTCGGCACCACATATAAATAAATGAAATAAAGGTCTATTAACACTAAAACAAATTAAAAAAAAAAAAAGAAGCACAAACTATCTTCTGTTTGTCCTGAATTTTTCATTTTATAATTCCTCACCTCATTGTTGCTTCACTTCAAAAGACTGTTGGATGGGCCTGGTTTTGATCCTGAAGGCATGAAATGAAAGATCTGTCCTTGGAAACCACTTCCTGACACTTACTTAACCATTATGCAATTTTCTTTTATATATAATTTTACAGGTTCAAATTTGTGGTATGAATACAAAATAGTCAGACAGAACTTTTAATACAAAACCAAAATGTTGGCATCCAAATAAATGTTATACTTCAGAATAGCAATGTGCTTAAACATTTTGAATACCCTTCTGGAGCCAATTTTGAAATGAGAAACAGTTTTATTGACTCCTGTTTCCATGTACTTTTATTCTCCTACTTTTCTAATTCTTACATTGCCTCTTTCCTTCTACTTAATAACTAATATAGGTCCATTTATTGAGTGCTTATCACAAAGCAGACATAAATATCCATACTTTGTTTCATCCTCAAAATAACTCTGTAAGATACTATAACCCAGCTTTACAAGTGAAGAAACCGAGACTCCAAAAGGCAATTAATTTGCATAAAGCAGAGTCACAATTTTGCAGTTCAGTGGAATTCTTGTAGTAAGCTCTGAGACACACACACCTCTGTTCTTTCTCTACTCTTCCACCTGCCTTCAGCACCTGCCCCTTGGTGTCTCCAAAGGGGAGCTGTGCGGACAGTGGCCTTTGGCCAAAGACTCCAAGGAAAAGGACCATGTGACTAGAAAGAGCTGAGCCCAAGGAGAAATAGAGTACATTAGGAAACAGAAGCCAGTTTTGTAGACTATTCATTCATGTTAACAGGCATATCTGTCTGAGTGAACTCCTTGATCCTGTACTACCAGACTTCAAATAGATTACTAGAAGCTGAGGTCTTCAAGCCATGGGAGAAAGGGGAACACACCTCGATATCCATTCATGATCCAACTTACCTGTCCATAGGTAGGTGCTATACAGGGAGCTGTACAATAGAACAAACACCAAAATTTGTCCAACAAAATTTTTTTCTTTAACAAAATTCCATATCATCATTCCAGCACAGACAATAGACTAAAGAAAAAAAAGACTTTGTAAATAGCTAAGCAAACTATATGATTCAACATTATTACAGAAAGTAGTTATTGAATCAACTATACTTGTATAAGTTTTATTCACAGCAAATAAAATTATTCATTATAAATTATTTCTGATCAATTATCAACTATCACATACTAGTTATATGAAAACTTCAAGCTTTGTAATAAAAACTTTTTATACAGAGACTTTAACCATGTATGTGTTCAATTGAAATAGATAATGAACACATTCTAAATATTAACCTTATATTTAGTAATGATTTATATAGAAAATGCTAAGCTTCTTTCCATTATGATTTGAGACATGCAAAGACCTAACTAGAAAAATAAGACTGTGAGAGTTCAATTTTTAATGATTCAATTAATCCTATTAAAAATGCAAAGTTATTATCAAATGCCATTATTAGTCTCAAAGTTCAAGGCCTATTGCAATATTTAATATATTAGGCATAAACTAATGATAAAACTTTAATTGATTATATTTGATAGTACTTATGACTTTGTAACTAGAAAAATCTAACATAGTAATTTTCTCAGGAACAGTAGAATAAGCCCTGAATAATTCTAAATATCTATAGATATACTAACCTGAGCAATGAGTAAATTGGTTGTAAGCATATGAGGAAGCTGCTTATACTTTTTACTCAAGAGAAGAATAGCCAGAGACCAGATCTTGAAGACAAAAGTTTCAAAAGTTATTAATGTTTCTAAGTATTTATAATTACTTGTTAAATAACATATTAATCAACTCTTGTTAGTGGTATTGGGGATCAAACCCAGGGCCTTATGCATGCTAGGAAAGTGCTACACTGGGCTATATCCCCAGTTCCATGATGATTTTTTTTTTTCATGATGATTATTTTACATGACTTTTTTTTTTTTTTTTTTTTTTGTGGTGCTGGGGATTGAACCCAGGGCCTTGTGCTTACAAGGTAAGCACTCCACCAACTGAGCTATATCCCCAGCCCGCATGATGATTATTTTTAAAGAATCCTCTTAGGGCTGGGGTCGTGGCTCAGGGTTGGAATGCTTGCCTAGTGAGTTCAATTCTCAGCACCACATAAAAAATGAATAAATAAAGATATGGTGTTCATCTACAACTAAGAATATTTAAAAAAAAAATCATCTTAGCCAGGCATAGTGGTGCATATCTGTAATCCTAGCAACTAGCTATATGAGGCTGAGGCAGGAGGATCACGCATTCAAAGTCAGCCCCAGCAACTTTGCAAGATAATCAATTTAGCGAGACGCTGTCTCAAAATAAAAAATAAAAAAGGGTTGTGATGTGGCTCAGTGATAGTGCCCCTGGTTAAATAACTATATCCAAAGTAAAACAAATAACATGGAGAGATTCCATAGTAATTAACTGTCTGAAAATGACATGGTCTTTAAAAACTAATGTCTTAACTAGGGCCATGTTCTAACTATACTTATCTTCCATGGCTGTGGGTCAGGGACACTGGGTTGCAGCCAATTATTCAGGACAGTTTTAGTGGAGGTGCAATGATAATAAAAATAATAATACACGATTCCAAAGTTTTCCCTTTTTTATTTCTGCCATAGTATCTTATAAGGTATTGAAATTCAAGATTCCAAACCTGTCTTTCTTTAAACATACTACCCATGGTAAGAATTATCATCTTGCATTATTCATATTTAAAAGGATTAGGTTTCTTTTCTTCTTTTTCTTCTTCTTCTTTTTTTTTTTTTTTTTTTTTTTTTTTTTTTTTTGTGCTGTGCTGGGGATTGAACCCAAAGCCTTATGCATGCTAACCACATGCTGTACCAAGTCCCAGATCTGGGTTTCTAGTTTATCTACATAGTGGCTAAGTTAGTATGCTAGTTAATTTCCTTCTTTTTCCCATCATTGCCAATAAAGTTTATATCATCTCTTTCCCAAAGTGTTCTATCAATAGGCTTAGATTTTAAGATATGTGACAGATGCAGAATTTATTAAAAGCCACATTAACCATACATTTATTTGTTGCCAATGTACATAATCATCCCCACCCCAGCCCCTTTCCTTCAACAGTCTTCTTTTTTATCCAAAATATTGTTTGAATTTAATAGGCAAGTTGATCTATAAGATACTGTAGTTGTCAGATGCTTAATTAATTAATTTGAACTAGATATATTCAATTCGAGTAGCAACCTAAAGTGTCACTAACATTAAATGGGCAATTGAACATGGCCCCAAAGATCTCTTCTGACCTCATGATTCTACAACAGCTAGTATTTGTATAGTGAGTCGTCATTCACAGCATGTTTATCACATTTATTATCTCCTTTATTCCTTAAAACAACCCACAGAAATATGTGAAATTATTATCTTTATTTTATAGCTGAGAAAACTGAAGCATAGAGAGGTTAAGTTAATTTTCCAGAGATATACAGCTAATTTGTGATAGGGCCAGAAGTCAAATCCAGGTCTGACTAAATCTCACACCTTGTCCACTTTACAACTCTCTCAATTGAAAAGACAAAACTCATTTAATTGAAAGGTTGGTATTACATTTTATGAGCAGGCTTTAACTTTCTTAATTTTCTAAGAAACTAATTTTTAAATCTTTTTCTATTACCAAACTATTCTTAAACTTATTCTGCAGTTTCCATTCAATTTTACACTGAAATATACTTACCAAGGAGACCAGGCTGATAATACTTATATCAAAACTAACATTCTGGATGGCATATGCCAATGGCTTAGGGTCCATAGTGGGAAAGGTCAATAACCAGGCAGAAACATACATAATTGGAGCCGACACAAATGTGCTTATTACCATCCCTGAGGTTATCTGCAAAAAATGAGAAACTGAGATCAAATTAAGGAGTCATAATCTCATTTAAATAATTACCTTAAACTTTAAATATCCACAAAACACTAAAACTGAAATATAAATGAGTCAGTAAAGTCTATAGAATCCAACATATTGTCTAATACCATATTTCACCTTTCTGAAAGTCCTTAAAAGAAACCATAGGTAAGTTCCCTTGGTTCCTCTTCCAATCTATATTAAATCAATGTTTATATATTACAAGTACTAGAAATTCCATTGTTATTTTTAGGTTCTAAAAAGTGATCTTTTAATGATATAATTAAACTTATAGTTTCCTTCCATACCATTTCATAAAGTATAGGACAAAAAAAGCAATTTTCAAAGAGAAAAATAACCACACAAACATTTTACAGAGTACATAGTGGAACTGACCTTCATTAAATAATTTAGTTCTTTGATGCTGTAGATATAATACACTTAGACACTGATTATAGGTATTTGCTGCAGTTGATTATGTGGTATTTTGCATCTGGTGATAAATTATCGTGGATAAAATATATTTTTTTCCTCAAGATTTCAAAAGTTACCCTTCTGTAAATAATTTTTAGGCTTAAGTATAAGTACAGAAACAGAATACTTGAAACTAAAAAAAGACTAATAAGAAAACAAGAATGAATAAAGACCTCAGATTAAATAACTACTGTTACATAATGTTACACGATGCCTCCTTATTTACAATGAGGTAGCTTAGAGATATCAAATTATCATAGAAAGAATGTTGCTTCCTGGGTTTTAAAATGTCATTTTTCTATTACCACAGAAACAATCAAACTAAGAAAGTAGTATATACATACAATCTCTACTTCCATGTTGAACTGTGTTGCAAAGATAGCCACTCCTGGTGCTACAGGAAAGACACCGTACAAAAATGCATAATTTGATAAACTTGTATGGTTCACTACACTGTCACCTTTGTCCAAGAGTTCCACCATTTCTCTGCACAGAAGTGGAAGCACCAAGCTGAAGAAAGAAGAAATGCATAATTTACTTGGTATCAAGGCATGCTTGTCCCTCAACAGTAGACTCACTGTGAACTTGGCATTAGATTATTTTTCTGTTCTTTCCCAGAAGGTGTATCTATTTGCAGGCATATATTCTGTATATGCCTACTTACAAACATTTTTTGAAAGAACTGAGAATTCAGCTTGGAACCATTTCAAGTGTCACAACATTCTAGAAATACTTCCAACATTGGGGATTATCAGGGAGGAAACATTATTTCTATACTAAAATATTTTTCTTGCAAAATACTGGTAAAATCTGCAGTTATAGCTGCTATCTTGCTTCCTCTGTTGGTTCACTGAAATATTAAAAGAAAAAAAAAAGACTAACCATTTGGAGTAAGAACTTCTTTTAAGAAAAGTACTAAATTCCTATTTAGAAAAAAAGCTGAATATTTTTTATGATTGGGGGTTTAAATGGTAATAATACTGCCCAATAAAATTCTAAAAACCAGTAGAAAAAATATGTATCTTACAATTCTCAATCTCTCTCTCTCTCTCTCTCTCTCTCTCTCTCTCTCTCTCTCTCTCTCTCTCTCTGTGTGTGTATAGTAAAGAATAAATTATTAAACAAATTCTTCAAGATTCCATTGAAAAAGCGTAACACCAGTGACTAAAATAATGGGGTTCTCCTTTAAAAAACAGCAAAACCAAGGTTGATAACATTGTCAGAGCAGCATATGGAGAGATACTCTGGGATGGAGTAAAGAACTACTCTTACTTAATTTTTTAATTGAAAAAATACATATATCTAATAAGAATTTAAGAAACTGATTATAATAATTAAATTCTACTTATAAGTTGAAGTTGATAATACTGTTATATGTGGAACAATATTTATTACTGTGATTATACTAATTAATACTTTATTTCTGAGGAGCATAATAGCATCATAAATGATTTTCAGAACTTTTATGTACTTTGTAAATATAAATAACATATCTTTTGCACTGTTCCCATAGTAGAGCTGAGTCCCATAGTTAAGTATGCCTCAAGTACTTTGGGTTAATAGTGTGGTGAAATTATGTCATCTGCACCATGAAGTGTGACTCCATGGCTAATGAGACACATAAAGTGAAAAATGATTAACTAAGGAACTAAGAACAACTTTGTAAATGACAGGCTGGGATCAGATATAAAATAATATTCATCAACTTATCTCTATCTCTAGAAAGTTCATTCAAACTCAGAATTACAGAATATTTTCCCAAATTCATGAAAAAAAGTTTGTTAAATATTATTGTTCTTATATAACTAGCATGCTTCTTCCTTTAGAATTTTTTTTTTCCTTTATGATTTTAACAGATTAAGAAATCCTGCAAAAGTTCTTTAAAAAAAGATCTACTTAGGACATTAGGAGATATTAAACAAACTATATAAAAGCAGAATAAAAAAGCTAAAGGAAAACACAGCTATTAAAACTCTGACAGTAAAATGCAAATAACCTACACAGAAAAAGGAAATGACTTTTCATAATATACCAATATTCCATTCTCCTTAAAATCACAACTATTCTATAAGGAAGGATTAAGTCAAAGGAAAAAATAGTTGCAGACACATCCCAATGAATTAGTTAAATAAGGTTTTTACAAAGTACAATTCCCAAGTTAAATAAGTGAAACTTACAGTTTAGCTGTGATGAGAAGAATTAGTACAACAAATGCCGACTTCTTCAGTCTCCTTATTTTTCCTACCATTGTAAGACCAAGATAAAATAGAGCTGCTCCAGAAAAAGAATTTGCAAGTCCATCGAGAAAATTTTCCATATATACAGGCACCTTTTTATCAAGAATAAAATTGAAGGCAATGCCAATGAAGACCATAAATACTATTGGGTTCTGTAATACACGCAGGAATCCAAGTCCCACAATTTTTACTTTGTTTTGAGAAGCATTTTGAGTATCTTTCCACTTCTGGATTTCACAGAAGATAAACCCAATTGGGTTTAACATCATCAGAGATATTGGTGCCACCAAATAAATGTACTGGAGATATTCTGGGTATGTAGTTTGATATAAAGCTTCAACTGCAAAACAAGAATATTGATTTTAAAATGATTACCATAACTATGCAGGTAACATTTTCTGTGCTTAATTTTAACATATTACAAATTTAAATAGTGCCAAATGACCTTATTAGCCTATTCTTTAGTAATGAAGAAAAAAAGTCACTATACTAAATATAATCTGGTTTATAAAATGATAACCTAAAATTATTTTAGTAAAACATAATTAATTTTTACTATCTAGGAGCTAAGATTAGTCTCCAAAAAGAAGGGCAGAACTGTTAAAGTTTTTAAAGAAACAGTAAAAATAAAAATCTAGTAGCAGATTAAATGTTTAAGTAGTAATAGCAACAAAGTGATTGTATCCATGGAGAGAGTAGCTTCATTGAAGTAGTGAGGCAAAAGTCAGATTACAGAGGACTGAGGAAGGAATAGAGAAAAAGGACTAAAAATGAGCACTGAAGTGACAGAATCCACACTGTATAGGAAAAGAAGATGGGAGGTGACTGACTGCAAGTAGAGAGATCAGGGATTGGAGGCCTCTATAAAGTTCAAGAATTAAGTGCAGTTGGAAGTATAGGATTCAGAACAGGACAGATAGTAAGCTACTGAATTTAATATCTTCCAGAAGACTAGATCCAGGGTGTGACCATGGGAGTTGCTGACTGACAGAGAGTCATTAGAGATGAGGCGGCCATGGGACCTAGAGGGCAGATAATTGATGGGAAATTCACAAGGATGCTAAAGTCAAACAAGAGAATAGCAAAACTCAGGACAAAGAAGATGACAGCAAGCAGGACATTCAAATCTTTAATGAATGAGGTCAGAAGATGACAGCAATGAGGATAAACAGACTGGTCAGATAGCATGAGCTTCAAAATAGTTGTCAGCAACAGAGTAGAGAGCAAAGGATTAGCAGTGGTTCACGGTAGCTCTCAGGTGAGGGTGCCAGTCTCACCTACTCTGCTCATGTGGTATGTAGGCTATGGGAAAATGAGTAGCCTCCATTGAGAGGGAATGAAAGGCAATGAATACTTTTCAGTGACAACCTGTGAAGATACTAAGCAAGTAGGGACAGAAAGTTGGACCTAAGAAATACTTTTAACAAATATACGTTCAATTATACCTTCTTGGGAAAAAATCTCTTTTCTCATATAGCATGTTCTAAAGTACAAACTAATTACTTCACTTGTTGTTCATTAAACAACGATGCTCAAAAAAAATCTGGCTGTGTTAGATTTATAGGAAATAGTGTAAGACAACATATGTGTGCTGTGTATTATAGGTAACTTAAGGGATTTTCCCAAGGGTTTGAGTATACATGATGACTTTAGAACCTGACCACTGTATAAAATGTGTTTCCTTGGAGGGAGGTAAGTGGATTGCATCTGACTTCTAGCAGTTTCCTGGAGGAGCTAAGGGTTGGTGGCCTGGTCTGCGGTTGATCAAGGCAACTTAGAGTCATGGAATAAATAACTCAGTCTGTGGGCACACTTTTGGCAGTGGGTCCCAAACAGAAAAACTGATACAGAATTGAAGTTGAGAAAGATAAAAAGAGGACAGCCACAGTCACCAAGGAGAGACTCAATCATGTGAAAAAAATGTAAAGATTAAGTTTCTCAATTTATGTTAAGATAAAGTGACACAGGTAAGAAAACATAGTTGTTTACTTACTCAGGATACATAAGTTCAGTTAATGTCATACACATGACTCGTTAAAGTTATGTAACTAGATTATGTAACCTTAAAAGTTCACCTTGATTTCATTAGCTAAAATCTACTTTTTATAAAATTCAATCCCTCTTTTTTTCAAGTTAAACACATATGAAGTTCTATTATATCTCCAAAGTGAAGAAGTTAAAACACAGCTGATTACATAAAATTTCATAAATTATTTTTACTGATTTCTAAATTAGATATGCTAGCTTTATAACTCTTAGTGCTTTTCTTTCATGTTTCAGGAGGTTAATTTTCTAATTCAACATTCCATCTCTAAGAAAGATATCTGTTCACCACTCAATTTTTAAGTTGAGTGGATATTTTAGAAATGTCTTATATTTTAAATCTGAGTATAAGAATTTTTCCTCAGTAGGCACACTATAATGCAAAGGTGTTTCCTCTAACAACTCACAGTTGCATCATCTACTCAAAGTCATTTATATTAATGCCCTTTTACTGAAATTTACTCTCCTGGTACATTAGTAATCACTATTGCATAAAAGATTCTGATTGTTTTAAGAGCTCAGTGCAAATCTGAGCAACAATTTTTATTACCTAAAGCTGCCCAATCATCAAATAGTGTTTCTGCTTTCCTCAGGTTCAGTAACCTGAGGTCAACAATAAGAAGAGTATGTGGTGTGAGATATTTTGAAAGAAACAAAGAGACTACATTCACATAACTTTTATTATAGAATATTGTTATGATTGCTCTTTATTATTATTGTTATCTCTTACTGTGCCTAATTTATAAATTTAACTTTCTCTTAGGTTGCTATGTATGTATAGGATTAAAACATTGGTACTATCCTCAGTTTCAGGCATCCACTAGGGGTCTTGGAACATATTCCTGGCAAATAAGAGGAACCACTGTATTAACTTTCTTCTTTGGCAGGATCTTTTCTGTTTTCTCTGCTTGATTCTTACAACTGTTGCTAACTAGTTAGACGTCTCAAAATTAGACTACCTAATGTATTTACTAATCTACATTATTTTGGATTTTTTCAACTACTCCCTTTATTCATTTTATTCACAGTTAACAAATCATAGCTATGAAAACTCAGAAGTTAACATTTTCAAAAGTTCTCACTGCCCACAAGAACAGCCATAAAACCTTTCTTTGGACATAAACAGCCCAGTTACCACAACTGAATTTGGGATTCACCTGCCTAAGCCTCCCTAGTCACTGGGATTATACCCGCACCCAGCAACTTCTTTTTCCTTTCTTTTCTGAATCTTGTTTATTATTTAAGGCCAGTCTCTTAGGCTACTTCTTCCACCGAATCTTCAATCTACATCATCAATCTCTTCTCTGGAAAGCTAGTACTTTGTTTCCTATTAGTGTCACCCTGACTCAGTTCCTTGAAGGCATCATTTTATAACCCATAGTACCTAGCACAGTGCTGAACAAATCTGAAAATACTTGCTGAATGGGATTAACTATCCCATCAATGAATGCCAAAGCTTCCAGACTAGTAAAAATGTATTTTGTAACACCCAATAACATTTTATCTAATCATCAGTTAATCCATTTCTTTTTAGATTCATTTTTAATGTTTTTTGTTTTTTTTTTGTACGTCAGGGATTGAACTCAGGGGCAGTCTACCACTGACCTACATCCCCATCCCTTTTGTGAGAGAGGGTCTGGCTAAGTTGTTGAGGCTGACCTCAACTTGCAAATTTCCTGCCTCAGCCTCATACGTAACTGGTATTATGAACATGCCCCAACATGCCCAGATGTTTTTTTATTTTTAAAAAAATCTATTTTTTAATTGATAAATAAAAATTATAATTATTGTGTACATGTTGTTTGTATACATTGTGGAATGACTAAATGGAGCTAATCACATACTTCACATTTTTGTTATGAGAACACTTACATAATCTCTTAGCAATTTTCAAAAATATAATACATTGTTATTAACTGTACTTATCATGTTGTATAATACATCTCTTGGACTTATTCCTTCTGAATAACTGAAATTCTGTAACTTTTTAAACTTTTTACACATTCTGAATATTTATAAGCTGGTTACAGTTGGGTTTTTAAACTCAGCTGAACAAGTGTTCAAAGGTATAAGAAGCACAGTCTAGTAGGAAAGCAAATAATTGTGACTAAATGTTTATTAAATTACTAGAAGAGTAGGGTTCAACAAGGGAATTTTAGTCTATGTCAGCCATTCACTTGCATAATTACTTAATATTATATCTTTATCTATAAATTGGCATTGCTTTTCTTCTGTTATCAATCTGAAGATGGTTTTCTAATCTGAAAAGAAAATACATATGAACATGGAGACCTACAGTAACTAAAATTAGATTTATAATCATTATATCAACTATTAAGTTCTAATTAATTAATGCTTATAAATAAGACTCTTGGAGGGAGGGAGGAATCCCATTATGAAGACTTATTATATAGCTTTGAAGAACTAAGAGATAAAATTAGCCACCCACTGTGGCTCCTATTTTGATTCCTGCAGGGTTTCAATCTCAAGCAAATAACACAAAGACTCTGACAAGATCATTCTATTATTTAATGGCATATAGTTAAATGCTTCATTTCCTTTCTGTTTACAGCTCAAGCACTAGAGCATAATTATGATTAGTCAGAGTACTTATGCTATCAGCATTGTTTGAAGAATAAATTATAGGACTTAACTATGCCCTATTAGTATCTTTTAATGACAGAGGCAGGGAACCATTCTGATTTGCTGAAATCAACATTTCACCTTGGTAGATTCTTGGTTTCTTCTACACTTGGATTTTTAAAGTACTTTTGAAAATAACTATTCTAAAAAACGGTGGGCTTTATTTTTTAAGTCTGTCATAACGCACTATTCTGTCACTTGAGTAAAAATGAATCACTTTTGTGTAATTTTATAGACCATTATAAATGTCATGGTATTCTGAAAAAAAGAAATGTGACTACCCTTTTTCTTTATTCATTAACTTGTCTGCTTTTCCCTTGCCAGCATTTCCCAAGTCAACTATCAATTGAACAGATATGGAACAAATGCAATCTTAAAAAGGACATTTTTTTAGAACCCCCAATTGAAGTTCCTCTGTGAAGAGGAGAGTGGGAATTATTGAGAGAGCCTACAAAATAAACAGAAAGGTCTTCTCTCTGGAGAGGCTTCTCTGTTCACCCTGCACAAGGCCAGAAGGCAGATGGACACAGACAGCAGTAATAAATAACCTCACCAGGAGCAGACACATGGCCATACGGTGCTGTATCACCCTTTCCAATCTGTAGGTGTATGAGAAAGCTGTCTATATTATTGGGTTTTAGTAAAATTATAGACTACAACCTAATGTTATAAGAGTTCTTATTATTGGGGAGTAAAAACAAATAAAATCCAAAGTTGCAACTCAAAATTTAGAAACATACACATTGGGTAAATTTGGGCAAGCATATGCCCAACATGATTATTACCAGATTCACTGATAAAATATGGGATATGAGAAAAGCAGTGATAAAAATGGCTGATTACATTCTTTAGATATTCTGCCTTGATAAGAAATTTGATTAATTCATCTATGACCTTTTTTTGCTACTGCTCATTTTATGGAACTGGGAATACTGTTAGGGACAAAGAATTTTGATTCTGTCTGAAACTAATGTATAACAAGGGCTGGTTGGGTATTCTAAGATGAACTTGGCATGTTATATAACTATGTGGCATAAGAGAATGCCCAGGATTTAGAATCAGAAAACTTAGGTTTGGATCTCAATCACCTGTTAGTTGTGTGACCTGGGATAAAACAATCTCTCTAAGCTTATCTCCTTATTTGAAAATTAGGATAATAATGTCTGCCCTATTCAAATGAGATAAGTGTAAGAAAGTAAACTACAAAGTTACAAATGTTAGTTTTGTTTAGGTATGGGTTTACTAATCTATGAGAATGTTAAAACTAATACGTCTAATTCATGTCAAAGTAAGATAAGTAAGATATGCAATCTTTATTAAATATATAAACCATGGTACTGAGCCACTTCTACAGTTCTTGTACCATAAATATGTTGACTAATATGTTATTAACTCTGAGGAAATGGACAAACACATTAACTCCTTGACCTTATATTTCCAAAAACCTTTATTTCACTTTAAAATTCAGTAACCTTAAAGGAACACCTAGTTTCTTACAATTTATAGCTCAGTTACCTAAGAGTCTAGTTTTTCTTCTCCTAAGCTCCTGCTTTACTCATGGTTATTTGATTTCTCTGGTATTTTTAAATCTCTGGTAAACAAGATGGAGGAAGGTCAAAGGTGGAATAAAGTAAGAAGAATAGTTCACTAGAGTCTCTTTGGTACCAGTGGAGAAATAAGTTGGGTATGGGAGGAGAGGATGAAATGATTGGATAAGAAACTTGAGAGTTAATGGTAGATTGCAGTTGACACATGAAAATTCCATTCACTCTTCTGTTCAGAAGACGTCATCAGATAAGCTTTAACTGACCACTCTGTCTCAAATGGCATCTTCTCATTCCTGTTCCTCTATACTATTTATTTTTAGGACCCTTTGTCACTATCTGATATAATTTAAATTTTATTATTTATTTTCCCATTAAAATGTAAATTCAGTCTGTATAAGAACTTTGTTTGCAGGGGTATTCCTAGCAGCTGGCACAGTCCCTGGTATATAACAATTCCTTACAAGTGAAT
The DNA here is from genome assembly GCF_902686445.1 of Sciurus carolinensis. NCBI lineage: Eukaryota > Metazoa > Chordata > Mammalia > Rodentia > Sciuridae > Sciurus > Sciurus carolinensis. The sequence continues at coordinate 123,691,603 of NC_062215.1, forward strand.
GAGCATCCATATTCATGATCAAAATACACATAACTTTAATTTTAAAATATATAAAAGTTGCTACTAGGTGTACATTTTCTTGGTGGCAGAGTGTTCTGAAAAATAGAGTATGTTTCCTTTCAAGATATCTCAACATCTCTAATTGTTTTATTTCTTGTTACATCAGGAAAACATACACATAGAAACATAAAATTAGGTCACTTAAAGAGATGGAAAGATAAAAATACCCTTACCATTTTTGTTCTTAAACAATAATTTAACTCCAATGAAAACACTTTTGAATAAAAAGCTTAAAAACAAAATTTAAAGTAAAATCATACATATTCTAGATGGTAAGAAAAATAAAGAAGGGGAAAAGATCACTCAAATTCCTACTGCTAACACTTAGTAATGACTATTTTATAAAAATAAGGGTTTTTTTTTTTTTACATAATTTAAATCAGAATCTGATCCCTTCTGCAAAATTGAATTTCTTTCATAGGTGATTTTTTGAGAAGAAATAGAATACTATTAGAAAGACTATATACAAAGGTTATTAGGATATGACTATTTATTTTAGGTAGGTGTTTAAAGGATCCTTAAACTCCTACATTGAGGGGAAATTATAATACATCCCAATTTAAGACATATTTAAGAAAAAACATGAAAGATTTCTTAAATACAAGCATAAGAATCTGTCACTAACAAATGCTTAAATTTAAAGCTTATATTTGTTATCTCCTTAAACACTTGAATTTTTTAAAAATTGAAAAAAAAAAAAAAAAAAACAACAAACTTACCTATAGGGTATCCCAATGCAAAGTCATTACTTTGTGTAGCAAAAATAGGGAATAGTCCAGCTTTGCTAAATCGACTATCAGGACTGGCAACCAGTAAGGTTAATACACATACAATGAAAAATACAGAAGCTTTGCCAATTAAGATACTATATAAGAAAGCCCAATCCACATTGGAAAAATTAAGCACAACCATGTTTTTGAATAATAAGGCTGGAAGTGCAAATCTGGAGACAAAATTTCCCAGTCCTTTGGCCTGTGTTGATGTTATGACATTGGCCCTTCCTGCTATGTAGCCACAAAGGACTATACCAAAGCATTCTAGTAAGGCTGGAAAAAGCCTTGTTATTGACATTGAAGGTGAATCATTAGTGGAATTGAATCCATGTGTTACTGTGGTAGATGGTGTCTCAGATGTATTGATGGCAATGGTTGAGTTCTCTGCAGGTAAATTAGAAAAGGAATTCATTTTCTCTCACCCTCCAACTCCAGTCAGATCTCTGAAAAGAAAAGAAAATTCAGTGTAACAATAAAAAGAGTTCTAGCTGAAAGGAAACACTGTAAATTTAGAATTATTTACTTATTAAATGGTCAAATTATTTTACATACTTCCTTCAACTATCACCAAGGAAAAATATAATGGAAAGAAAGTGGGGGTGGAAAGGATGTAACAATAACCTCTTTACTCTCAAAGGTAGGTCAGTTCAAACAGCTGTATTGCTACTCTACATTCCTATCAGACATGTGTTAAATAAGATGCACAAATATTACAGTGCAGTGATGCCCTGTAGTTCTCTCCAGTGATCCACAATTGAGCTCTCTGTCTAGCAGTCTCTGCTGGTGTCCACTTGCATCCAGATTCTCTGGAAATTTCAGAAGCTCTCAGGGGACCATCAGGGAGCCACTCTGGGTCCCTTCCAGACTGTGGTCATAACTGAGTAAAGGAAGAAGAATACAGTACAGCATCATTTATCAACTTTGAACCAATAACTTTTAACTTTTCTATGCCTCATTTTATCTGTGAAATGGTAATAATTATCTATACCTCACAAAAACTTGAGGCTATTCAAATAAAGTCCTTATAACCATATCTGGTTCAAGGTAATTAATTACAACAAAGTTAAACATAAATTTCAGTTGAATATGAGAGCATGAAAGACAAAATTATGAAAAAATGATGGCATTCCATCAACCTACACATACTGGCCCAATAGTTACTTTGTACCACAGGGACTTTAAACAAACTCTAAAATGTTCTCTATCTACCTACCTACCATTCTGCACATAATTAACACCTACTTATCCTCCAAACCATATTTAGTTCAGGCAAGTCTTCTCTAATCTCATTAGCTAAGCCCTGGTTCTTTCAAATGGAAACATTATCCTTATCATTAACCACTTTTTTCTCACTTTGTAATTATACTATATATTAGAGTGACTATTGAATTTATGTCTCTCCTTCACTAGACTTTAAATGTCACAGAAGAAAGAACTATGCATGTCTTTGCTCACTGTTGTGTCCCTAACACCTAGCATAGCACCTGGCACACAGGACACACTGAAAAAAAGTTCTTGTTTAATAAATCACTAAAATAGTAACTTGTACTTAAATAGGCCCCCTACCCTTTCATGGATCAATGTTCTCTTTTAGGCATTCTCTAATTTGTGGAATTTTTCTGAATAATAAAATATTCTAATTTTTTCCACTATAGCAACAGGCCCTAGAACACAAAATGTATCCTAAAATGTTCTAAAGATGTTCATAAAATGTTAAAGAACACAAAATATGTTGTAAAACATTCTGAAGATGTTCCAGAAATGCTCAAGGAAGGAACAAATTCTGTATGCTAATATGACAATAATTATCAGACTCTCCTCTTGCTGCCAGGGACACAAAGAGGAGGTTTGGATGACTCTGAAATTAGTCAGTTTTTATTAGTAATTTTATTAGTAATTTGAAGGTAATATGATAACTATTACCAATTTCTAAGTAATTATTCTGGGTTTACCATCTAAAGTGGCCTTATATAAGGCGGAAGTAAAAAAGTTCATGCTTCCTGATATTTACAACACCCTGGTTAAGTTATCAAATACCTTCAGCACGTTAAAAAAGACTCAGATGGCAGGCCAGAGATCATCAATTGATATATGGGGATGTATAAGAGAATTTTCTCTAAACTACCCTGGTATAAACCAAACCATATAAAAATCTTACACTTAATCTGGATTAGGGCAAGTATTTTTCTATCAGGATTAGAAAGGAGTGGTTTAATATAAACAAACCCAACAATACTCACATACTTGAAGTTTATAAATAAGCATCAAATTCTATCCTGGGAAAGTTATTCATTGGTACAAACACCCATATTTGAAGGAGCTGGCAAACAAAGATGTTAAATGTTTGGAACCCTTAAGAAATGTGGACATGGAAAGGCAGTTGTAAAGAAGGTGATAAACCATTCCAGTCTTGTGATGTTTTTCAAAAGTTCCCTTCGTTTGGAGTATTAATAACTTCATGCTGCTCCTAACCCCTTATTTAGACCACAAAAACATATTAGTGTGGTCTAATATTTTTTAAAAAACAGTATTAACTACACTAGTTAAGTGAAAAAAATCTAACAGATTCTGGGACTTAACACTAACCAACCCTTTGGGTCAGTTACTTGGCCTCCCAGAATATCAGTTTCCTCAGTTGTACAATGAGAATAAAAACTACCACATTGGGTGGATGGGCTATTTTATGCACAGCTTATTACAAAACAGGTCATCAAGAAATGGTAGCAATTGCTATTAGAAGCTCTAGTCCTAATAAGAATGGTAACAAAGTAAAATGTATTCCTGATTCTCCAAACATACTAAGTATTAAAGATCATCCAACTAAACTACAGGAATAGTATGTGTCATGAAGTTATCAGCTTCTGTTTCATATCAAATTAAGAAAGACTGAATTTAATTGATCTTAAATAGCTGCTAACAGTAAAGGGACAGCTCTTCATTTTTCTCTGTGATGGTCAAAAAATTGTAGCAAGGTCCAGAGTTAACTTTCAATTAATTGACAAAAGAAAAACCTCAAAGAGTAACTTCTTCCTTCCCATGATGTTTCCTTTAATGTTTTTCATTATTATAAAAGCAACAGCTGCTGAGGGAAAAGTCAAAACAATCAAAAGGACTTAAAAAGTTTTCTCATCCTAATCGTTTTATTTTTTTCTTTTTGAGGTGCTAAGGATTGAACCTAGGGTCGCTCTGCCCTAGTTTACACCCCAGCCCTTTCTATTTCTTACTTTGAGACAGGGTCTCTCTAAATTGCCCAGACTGTCCGTGAATTTGTAATCGTCCTGCCTCAGCTTCCTGAGTAGCTGGGATTACAGGCGCGCGCCACCTCGCCCGGCTCATCCTAATCCATTTTGAACGCGAAGAAAATATGCTTCCTAAAGCATATTTTTAAATGAACAGGAACCACAGCAAGGGAAGTTTTAAAAAGTTACACCCAGTCTTTTCATCTTACAGAACAAACAAGTTGACCTATCACGGTAAAAGACCGTTCACCGGAGCAGGTACTGGAGAAATGATGTATATAAACTGCGTCTGGCCCCTTCATACTTGACTTAGAAAACATTTGCAAACCACTTAAATTGCAAATAACTGAGATTATTAAATGAAAACGGAGCGTGTGTTAACATCAAAGAGAAAGCTGAAAACTCTTAGGCTATTTCTCAAACACATTACATACTTTATCCCATGGGAAAAGCCTAATACAGTGTGAAACTAGTAAAGAATTGTACAATACCAACAGTCACAACATTCATCTACTCCCACCTACTTGCTGGAGACCAAATGTCCTCCCTAGGGACCCATGGTAGGGACAATTAAGCACTGCCTTCTGCCTTTATCTGCAAGCACTGACTTCGGCCCTTCAAGATAAGGGTTGCGGAGAGTCCCTAACTAAACTGTCCAGAGGGCAGTTGCCACCCAACGCCTGAGAAAGCCTTGTAAATGGAAAGGCAAAGGGGTAAGAAAAAGGTGGTTGCTCAACTTTCCAGGTCATGGGAGTCACAACGTCATGGTTAACTAAAACGTTCTAAGTACCTGAGCAGATGCTTTCAGGAGGGCAGATACTGTGGCCACCCGCGAGATAAAAGGAAGAGTAGGAGAATGACAGGGTGGATACACGTGCAGACAGGCGCTGTCCACACTGGGGATGACAGTTCTGCCACGGGAGGGGACAAGCCGCCCCTCCTGCGCAGGCCTCCCAGGTGGCCCCACACGGCCCCAAGGCAAGCGCTGAGAGGCTGCGGGGCAGACGCGAGCAGGCGCAGGCGGAGGACCACCACGCCAGAGCTTGGAGGGAGGGCCGGGCGCTGTTCACCCGCCCAGCCCCGAAAGGCGGGGGCGGGAGCATCGGGGGCCCGCTAGGCAGAGTCAGGGCCGGGCAGGTCCGCGCCCCAGGGCCCTATCTCACCTGCTATGTCTGCCGCCCTGCAGCCGCGAGAAGGGAGTCGGTGCTTGCAGAGGGCCAAGCAGCGAGGAAATCACCGTCATCTCCCTCCCCCAGCCCTCTTCACTGAGTGCGGCCGGGTGCCAGCTGCAGCACGTTCCGAGAAAGTGAGGTGGGGTAAGCCACTGCGGCCCTGTTGGCCCCTCCCGGCGCCGGTCTTCGGCCCCGCCCCCGCCCCGCCTTCAGACCCCGCCCCCGGCCTCCACCTTCGGGCCACCGGGCGCGCGCCCTGCCCACAGGCCCGCCCCAACCTCCCGCCGCACTGCCCCCGCCCCTTCCTCAGGCCCGCCCCCGGACTCCGGACTATCCCAACAGCCCCGCCCCAGGCCCCGCCCCAGTCACGAACCTCTGAGCCACACGCCCCCGCCTTAGGCCCCGCCCTGCCGCCGCAGCCTTCAGCTGTCCGACTTCCGGCCCGACTCCCACAAAATGGCGGCCACGGCGGGGATTTTCCAGGCTTGCTGAGCTCTCAGCTCGATCGCTGAGCCCTCTCATCTTTCTTGCTAGCAGTAGCCTCGTGTGTTGAGATCTGCCAGTTATATAGAGTATAAAAGCAATGGTCTGGGACTCAGACCATTGTGGAAGGAAGTGTGACCTTGACCTTCGGAAATCAGAAAGATCGAAGTGTAAAGCTTTAGCCTTGTGTTTGATTTAGTATAAGGGCCTTATTGGTGACTGCTTGTATTTATACTGTAGGGGAGATTAAAAAGGCAACATTCCCTTAATATACTGAGAAGACTCTACTAGTATCAGAGGATAACTTCAGTACTTCTTGAAGTGAATTTTCCCCAGATGCAGTGTGCCGTTTTGAAAACTGAAGAAGCCCTGTGGCTAATGCCATGTGGAATCAAAATTATTTCAAATTTAAAACTTTATAACCTGATTCACTTAATATCTCCGCAAGCATTTTTTTTTTTTAATCTTAGCATTTTTAGCTTTTCTGTCTGGCACTTAAGTAACTTCCTGTCATCTCTGCAGTTTCAATGCAGATATAAAACAATGTGGGTTCTAAGAAATGTCACAGTAAGTTAAGCATAGGCTAAAGGGTATGAAACTTGGCAAGAGAAAATGAACAGAACTAAAACTATAGAAAAGGCGTGCATCTTGGTCCTGCTCTCTAACACTTCTTTGTTCGTGTGTTCATTTTTAATGACCTTTCTTGTTTCCTTTAAACCTGGCTACTTAAAAATATCTTCTGAAAACCCAGTTATCTCTGTTTAGAAAGTATGAAGATTAATTCCATTAAATAAATACTTACCAAGCTTTGAATATTAAGGAACTACTAAGAAGATAGGCACAGAAAGGAAAGTTGGTATCAACCTGTAGGTTAGCCTTAGAATTTGAATTTCATTTTTTGACGACAGTAAAACCATTAAATTTTTCCTCCACAGGAACATGTAATGATCAACACTACTTGTGGATGTGTGATCTGGAAGCTGTCCCAGGATTAATTGAAAGACTGCAGGCAAGAAAAGCAGTATGGTGACTTTGGGAAGAACGAAGACATATAGAAATGAAGACTTATTCTGGGATGATAGAGAAAAGAATGGAATAGGCTTAAGAAGTATTCCAAAAGGAGAACTGATGTGACTAAGTTATTAATAGAGGAAGGAGTTAATGAAACTATGTATTTCCTCATGTATTAAAATGAAGAAAAGATATTGGGTAGTGAGCTTTGAACATCTTCCAGTTTTAAAATCCATTATTTTCTATAATTATCTTATCCAAAGATGAAAGGAAGAAATATTTCTAAAACAGTTACAGGAAGAGTGAATTTTGTTTTAGACCTAAAATCTAAAACTTTGTGAAACTCTTGTGTAGTCTGTTTTCTTGAAAAAGTTATTCTCTCCATCTGAGGCCCTGGAGGATTAAGCAAATGGTTGAACACCCAACTGGGTGTGGAAGAGAATTAGAATGAAAGACCTCACTTACCTGTGAACTACTGCTCATGAAGGCATTGGCACATGTACATAGACATTTCTGATAGATACCCAGAGAGAAAAAAGAGCAGCTCAAGAGATAGAAAGAGTAGCACGAGAGATGTGGTTTGAAGAGACATCTGCATGGACTGAATGAATTTTCTAAGAAGAGCAGCTTGTGGAGGGAAACTTAAACAAAATGTATACAGAGAGGAAAGACTTCAGTGAAAAGTCATCTTTATGCAAACAATTAGTGGTGAAAACCATAAGAAAATAATTTGATTCCATTATCAAATCTACTAATCATTCTGTGTAATGATCTCTATTAATTGTATAGTTAATTAAATAAGAGGAAGAAAAGCTCAAAGTTATGCAGACCAGTGGAATAAAAACCTATAAATTTACCTTAACTTCCATTACTTGCAAATTACTTACCTGTAGCCATTGAGCACATTGCCTTCGACTGCAGCTGATAAAGCTTAAGAAGAGGAATAAATCAAGTGCTTTGACTCAGTGACAAGTGTCCTGTAGGATACAGGTTGAGATGATATGATGTGCATATAGATTCTTAGTGAATTTTATTTTTTCCAAAATGAAGTTCTGATTTTTCTCTGATTATGAAAGCATAAATAACTATTATAAAATATTCAGATAATACAGAAAGGAATGAAGAAAGTGAAATCATACTTATAAATAACTTCTTAATATTATAAATGATATCTCTTTTTAATGTACAAATAACATGTAAGAAAAATTGGATTATACAATACACATGATTTTTAGTAACTTTTCCTTAATATTAACATTTTTAACAAAAAATGTAGATATTTTTCATCATTTCTAATGCCTATTAAGTATTACCTAATGAAAATTTGAGAATGATCTTCCTTAAAAAAGTGGAAACTCTGGGCCATTCATGAAGTATAATTGACTTTGAAAAAAGAACAGACATGTAAAAGAATTACTTAAAATGTGTCATTTGTATCTCATATGATGTCAATTTCTTTTAAAACAACTTCCTTTGTGTGTTTTAAACTTTTTATTGGAGTTTTATATTTATACATAATAGTGAAACTCACTGTTATGTATTTGTACATGTACATAATATAACAGTATAATTTGGTCAATTTCATTATAAAATATTTAGTTTCTGGAAAACTTTCCTCATCTTTCCAACAGTACCATTTCTCTAGGGATCCATATGCTTTCAGAGAAGTTGACTTTATTCCACCTTCAGTGGTAATGTAACCTTGCCTATCCAATCAGTACATGGCATTCCTTTGAACTTAATGATTAAGTAAGAGTGAGCAATTACCCTAATGTACTTCTACATAATGACTCTCAGGACTTTTGCAGAAAATGTCGAGGTTCTTTCTTGTTGAACAAGAGGAAGATGCTGACAACCTTCTTGGGACCATAAGAGAAGTCAGTCTTAAAGTGATGCAGAGACCAGGATAAGCACAGCAGAGAGAAGGAAGTAAATAGGTAACTTGATGACATACTATACTGAGTTGTAGGATCAAGCTGCACGTGAAGCAGCCTCACCAGTTTACCTGGGGATCTCTTGTTTGTGTGGATCAGTCACTTTTTTTCATTATTTAAACAAGTCTGAGTTGAATTTTCTGTTACTTGAAATCAAATTCATAGAAAAAATTCTAAAAGAAAATACAGTGATTATCTCTGTAACAAGAGTACATATGATTTTTTTTCTGTGTAGAAACATTCTCAAAATTTCTACCAAAAATATGTATTAATTTTATCATGAAAAAGTCTAAGTCATAAAGGATATATTTTGGTTGTATGGAAATTGTAAACAATAACTAATAAGAATTCTTCTAAATCATTACCAAGTATTAAAAAACAGGTAGGTAAACAAAATCCACCCATAAAACAATAATTTAAGAGCATTGATACAGTGCAGTACATAAGCTTGGATTATGTAAAGTCTTAGTGCTTGTTAATCTTTGTACCCTTAGCACTTAGATGAGTGCTTTCCCTGACATATCATGGGTATTCAGAAATGGCTTTTGAATGATTGAATAAAACCTAAGTTTCCAGCAGATATCCAGGAAGTTGAAGTGTACTTCTGTTCAGTGGAAGCTATTTGATATAAGCAACTGTGATAGAGCTCTTTTATAGTAACTGGATTTCTTATTTTTTCTAGCTTTTCACTTGTGCTAAGTATATAGCCTTATTTAAATATTCTTCCAAATTGCTGACTTCTTTTTTGTAAATGCTTTAATAATTTAGTTTCTTATCTGTCTAGATAATACCCTGAAATTTTCTTTTAATATACACATATGTGTTTGTGTTTGAAGAAATACCTAATAGATTTTTTTCTTCCTTTCAATTTCATTACTGAAATATTCTCACAAAAGCAATGAAAGAAAGGGGAGCCTAACCATCTCACCTGGTTATTGGTCCTTTGTGTGTGTGTGTGTGTGGGTGTGTGTGTGTGTGTTGCTGGGGATTGAACTCAAGGCATGTGCATGCGAGGCAAGCACTCTACCAACTGAGTTATATCCCCAGTCCGATATTTTTTGTTTTTGATGTTGTTGTACTGGCCACTGAACCCAGGGACTCTCTACCACTGAGCTACATCCCAACCCATTTAATTTTTATTTTGAGACAGGGTCTCATTAAGTTGTTGAGGCTGGCCTTGAATTTGAAACCTTCCTGCCTTAGCCTCTGGAGTAGCTGGGATTGCAGGTATGTGCCATTGCTTTTGACTTCCATCTTGTAATTGACTCAGGTAATGTTTGAATATGGTTAAATAGAGACTTTTATCTGGGCCAGCATTTAAGACATTAAGAAGAGAAACAGCCCAGGATCAGTGGCACACACCTGTAATCTCAGTGACTGTAATCCCAAGAGGGAGAATGGGAACTTGGGGTAAGCATCACACACTAGGTATTCACAGTGTCAGTCCAAGATGGCCTTGTGAAGTCCAAGGTGGAAACTACTGGGAACCTGCATTCTACGATCTGGGGAAACCTATGGCCATTTCTCCCCTTGGTTCCCCTTCTGAGCAGACAGTGTTCTGGATGCAGATACCACTTATTTCCTGAGGTGGCTGATGAAAATGCAGACCAGGAAACAGCGGGCCGGGTCTCCTTTAACCCTTGCACTCCAAGAAAAGGATGTCTTTCAAACATCCCTCTCCACCTTAGTAGATCAAACTTAAGTTTGTGACCTGTGTGTTGGCACATGCTTGTCATCCCAAGGGCTCAGAAGGCTGAGACCGGAGGATCTCAAGATCAAAGCCAGCCTCAGCAAAAAAGTCAGGCACTAAGCAACTCAATGAGATCCTGTCTCTAAATAAAATACAGTAGGACTGGGGATGTGGCTCAGTGGCCAAGTGCCCCTGAGTTCAATCCTTGGTACCACGCCCCCACAAGAAAAAAAAAAAAAAGAGGGAAACAATCAAAACAGAATTAGGTGATGAAATTACAAGCTAAGTCAGTTACTTAGGTAAGACTGTACGGAAACTGTATAGTAGAGGCATGGTAAGTTTGGGGGCTTGGCCAATCTCTTTCAAGACTTAGTTTCTTAATACTTGAGGTTTTGTTTTCACATTTTTTAAAGGTCAGAGATCTGAAATATGAAAATCAAAGACCAAAAAATACACTTGTTTCTTCTAGCTTGTTCATTAAAAAGTGGGCTTACTGATGAATTTAGTAGGCACTCTTTAGTGAATTGATCTTGTGACTGCAGAGCATTTTCTAATTTGACTAATGTCTAAAATGAAGTACTGCTGGATGTGATGGCACACACCTGTAATCCCAGCAGTTTGGGAGGTTGAGAAAGGAGGATCACAAATTCAAGACCAGTCCCAGAAACTTAATGAGACCCTAGGCAACTTGGTGAGATCCTGTCTCAAAATAAAAATAAGAAGGGCTGGAGTAAAGCACCTCTGGGTTCAATCCCCAGCACCAAAAAAAAAAAAAAAAAAAAAAAAAAGATGAAATACTAAAAATAACCAACGTTGTACAATAGAAAGGGGAAGTGGAGAAAACCTCAGATTTTAACCTTGATTTTGGAGTAAGAAGGTTTTCAGTCACTTCAAATTAGAATATGGGTAGAGCTGGTAAGTGAATAGTTAGCTAAGAGGGAGAGAAAAGAAAGCTCTCACATGCTCAGCCCAACCATTAAGCATTCTTCTTGTACAGCATATATTTCAAGGGTTCCAGTCTTCTTCCCTCCTTGAAAGGGCAGGTCCTCCATCTGCGTTGATTTCCATAGTATTCTAAGTGCTTAGAACAGTGCTTGGCACATAGTAGGCACTAGTTGACCTCCTGACTCTTGGAATACAAGCTAAACAGGTTTGTGAAGTTTCTGTATTTAGAGAATCACTTAAAAAACGGAAACATCTGCTCTTTCTTGACCTGTTTCACTTTTGGTGAAAGTAACTGATGGAAAAGAAGAATCTGAATTCAATTCTCTGTGTGGCAGCGGAGGAACCAGATAATTTTTGTAACTGATAGCGGCTGAAACAGGATAAATGTTGGGGAATCATCATTGGTTGTAATATAGAGTAAATATGATAAAGTGTTCCAGTAATTAATTGTACAAATATTTAAATGTCCCTAGAATTCCAAAGGTTAGGTAGATTTCCTTTTACTCTTTTATGCATGCTTTCCTTAAATCTTTCCAAAACGTTGAAACTGGACAGAATATTTACAGCTTCTGAGCTGCAAGAAAATTACCCAGACCTAGTCACAAAGAGACCTGGGCACTGGTTTGGCAATTGTTGTTGAATAAAATGGATAAAAGTGAGCTTCTCAGTGCAGAAGCTCACTTTTTTAATTAATTGTGTTAATTGTGGTCTAGGTTTCTATACTGTATAGCTAGTAGCCTGATTATATCCTTAAGTCTAGCTTATTATTAGTTCTACAGACTTAATCCAAACCTTCCCGTATAAGTTTACTATATGCATGCATTATGGAGATGATATTTATGATAATGTTACAATTTGGTAAAATTCCTAGAAAACTCCTTAAAAATTCATTTCGTATGTTGCCTCAGCAACTGGTCCACAATTTTTCCTTTAAAAAAATTTTTTTAACCCACCAAGAACTGCTGTTAAAAGTTGAAGTCCAAGGTTGGGGCTGTAACTCAATGGTAGAGCCCTGGGTTCAATCCTTAGCTTCAAAAAAATAAAAATAAAAATAGGTTTTTAAAAATTGAGACCCAACATTTGCCATTGTGAATTGATTTGTTTGTTTTAGTGACAAAATGAGATTATCCCTGAGGGCAATAGGAACATTTTAAGAAATCTTCAAACTACATACAAAGACCCCAGTAAAACTGAGAAGCCCCTCTCTGAATCTCTCAACCACTGGAATTTTGCCCATCCAACTGCAAGTGTCAAAAATTGGAGGAAAGGGAGACTCCTAGTTTGTCCAAAATTCCCTTGCTTACTTTAGAAGGTGGTAAGCAGGGAAGGAGTGTGACCTCTGTTACAGGGAACTTAGCCTGTGTGTGAAGGTTAGAGATGAAAAAGCCAACCTTTCAAAATGAAAACCTAACTGCAAAGTAAGTGAAGAAGGGAAACTTGTCTCCTCAGCTCTTGGAAATGGAAATAAGAACAGCGTTGCATTGGATCCACTGAGGCTAGTGGCCAACGTGAAACTACTGTAAAGAGACAACTGGGGCAGAAATTATACTGTGGGGAATGTTTTCTGAAAGGATGAGGGTTGGAGTTTAGACCCTTCCTCTCATTTGACAAAAGCTATTCTATTCTTTTCTCTTTAGGCCCCAGGCTTAATGTGCTTCCAGGCACTCTATCATTCTTATACTTTCTCAGCATTTTCTCACCTTTTTAGTCATCTCATCTTATTATTTCATGCTAGCGGTTGGTGCCACCAGGATACCTGCTTGTTTTACACATTATTTGTTCAATATGACTTGCATGTGTGGCTATTGGACAAGAGCCTACGAAGGCTAAGTGGGCAAATACATGGAAGAACGTGGGGGTGGAGAGCAGTCATAAGGATTGAGGACTCTAAGCAATATTCTTAATCACAGTCAGGAATCCAAAGGTCTGTCACAGCAGTTTTCAACCAGAATCATCTGGGGAAGATGTGTGTGTGTGTGTGTGTGTGTGTGTGTGTGTGTGTGTGTGTTTGTGTATTAGTAGTTGAACCCAGGGTTTCACACACACTAGGCAAGCAGTAATATCACTGAGCTACATCCCTAGCCCTAGCCCCTTTTATATTTTTATTTTTAACAGTCTCAATAAGTTGCCAAGGCTGGCCTTGAACTTGCAATCCTCCTGCCTCAGCCTCTCTTGGGGAATATAATTCTTAAAAATATAGATGCCAGAGCCCCAGGCAGACTTTCTAAATCAACATCACTGCAGTTGGAACCACAGTTTGTATTTTATTTTTTCAGATTCTCAGATATTTTAATATAAATTCTTGGTTAAGAGCTACTCATTTAGGTAACAAACTGAAAAGTAGAAATAAATCTTAAAAGCAAGTAGAAATATTTGTATGAGAAGAGCCCAGAAAGTTTTTCTAAAGTTTTAGTACTCTATGGGGAGAAATGTATTCTCATTATAGGAAAAAAGTCACATTGAATCTGGCATCTTCCTTTGGAAAACCATTTCAGCAACTTTTCCCATTTGTTTGGTTTGTCCTTTGTGGAGAAGAGCAAAACAAAGCACAACCAACCACTCTCTTTATGTCTTGTGAATATATACCATGTCTTCACTGTAGTGCCATTTTCAAATCCCAGGCAGAAAGTTCACATCTTGGGTGAAGTAGTTTTCTGGCAATATATTGAGGATATTGTGAACCATGTAGCAGAAAACCACTGCCATCATCTCACCATCTCTTAAAGCTTCAGTTTTTGAAAACAATCAAAATTCCTCTCATTTTTCTTCAGAGATATTATTTATAAAATATGACTTTTTAATAATCTTTTATAGTTTGTGCATGTGACATCTTACTTAAAAAATTCTTCCCTATATCAAAATGATAATGATATTCACCTACATTTTCTCCTAAGTGTTAAATGACTTTTGAAATTGTTACTCTTGGTACCATGTTTCAAATTTCCATTTGTTATGAGAACCCCACTCTACTACACTCCAAAGTGCAGAAAGTTCCTGTCCAACACAGAGAAAAATGCTTCTGTAGTTTCTGCTATAAACTAGATAGAAAAAAATCCTTAAGGTAAAATCAAATAAAATTGGAATGTACAAAGAGATGTAAACATCTATAAAATGCATTCAAGGAAGATAGCACAGTAGGATTAGCTAATGGAAATATAAAGTTTTCCATACTGAAGAGATAAGGCCTATGGCACACGTGGCCTAAGGACTAGTTATCACTCCGCTGTAGGTAGGCATATCACATGTTTGTCCAATGTCTATCAGGGATAGGCTTATCATACAGTAATGTCTGTCAAGGCCTTGAAGATGCCCTTGAGCAAAAGTCACTTCACAGCTCCATGTCAGGTCAAAGAAAGTAATCTTTGAACAAAATTTCTAGAAGATGTTCCCACAGATGATCAGGAAGACTTGTTTTCCTGTTCTGACCTCTCATACCCACCATTTCCCTTGAGTCCTTGACTCAGCTTTGGAACTGGTTGTTGATTTCAGACTCCAGCTCTTGCGCACTGCCTTGTGAATATTTATCCCCTACTGTCTTCTATCTGCTCCCAGGATTGCCTTAGGTACCCGTTTATGTGACCTGGCTCACTTGTGCCCTGTGCTCTGTCCCATCAGAATCAGAGGGCCTCCATGTAGGATCCTTCATTCTCTCTCAAGATGATGAGAATAAGCTTTCAACCATCACTGGTTTGCTGTTACCTTCTGAGACTGTTGTTTATATTAGCATAGCCAGACCTTGACCATACTTTCCACATACTCATGTGGTCTGATGGACAATCATCCTAGCAAAGGATGCATCTCCATGGAATTGGAATTATCTGTCTTCAAAACTGTAACTCTTATAAGGCAGCAGTGGTCTCAGTAGCCCCACCCTTTGTGGAAAGATCTATTTTTCTCTCACCAAGTGATTCCAGTAGTTGAATAGGCCTAAGGGAAGATTCCTCTCCTCCCAGGTAGCAGCTTTCCCCACTGTCCACTGGAACAAGTATCACTGCTGTTAGTGCAATCCTGCGCAGGGTAGGGTGGGCCTCAGTGAGGGTGGACCAAGGGGTTGACTTGGCTGCCTTGGCTGGCTGGGTGATGGCACTTCTTTCTCGCTACTCTGTGTACTTCCCCACCCTCCAAAAAAAAATCAGCTTTCTCAGTTAAAAAGGCATGAACTGACACATAATGGGGGGGGTGGGAGGGGTTAGTATTAGGGTTAGAGTTAGGGTTAGGGAGGGGGGCAAGAATGGAGGAAGGAAGGACTGTTTAGAGGGAAAAGAGGGGTGGGAAGGGTGGGGAGGAAGGGAAAAAATAACAGAATGAATCAAACAACATTACCCTATGTAAATTTATGATTACACAAATGGTATGTCTTTACGCCATGTACAAACAGAGAAACAACATGTATCCCATTTGTTTACAATAAAAAAAAAAGGCATGAACTGACACTTCACATTTCTATCACTTCCACATTCTCTACCCCTTAACAGCCCAGGAATCTGAGACTCTGATGTCTTGGTTCCCCACTTTCAAATCATTGGCTCTCATCTATACCGTGCTAGAACCCTACTGGTTAGCATTCTACTTACTTGAAGGCAAAGTTTGTGCCTCTCAGGGTGTACAGATTTCATCTGTCACCGGAGTCCTTGTAGTAGCGCAGAGCCCTGGCCATCACAGAAGCCCTACAAGCCTAACTTCAAGAATTGTAGGTCTAGAATTTTCTTCTGCCTTCTTTAAAGTGCCAGGTGGGTTAATGCCACTCTTAATGTTCCTTCTCTGTAGGGAACCTCAACCCAACCCACCCCTGAGTGACAGCTTCTCTGCAAGCCCCATGAGACATTCCAGTCACTTACAGTTTGCAATTCTGTCCTGAGCATTCGGACTGGATCAATGAGGACCTTCACACCATGGGGACATCCTCAGTCGCTTTATGTGTCTTGTGTCAGAGCCAGCATGTGCCTGTGACCCAGGTAAGTTGTCCCTCTACCTCCTCAGAAAACACTCTGATTCTAGCAGAAAGGTGCTCACTGAGGTTCCCTAGATGATGTTCCTCCTGAGAGGAACCTGGTGTCACATTTTGTATACTCTTCTGAACTGCTGAACACTTTGATAGATTTCTTTGGGTTCCTCATTATCTGGGAAAACATGCATATTATGCATATTTGTTTGTTTTCTATTGTTGATATAATAAATTATAATAAACTTACTGGCTTAGAACCACACACATCTATTATTTTGCTGTTCTGCAAGTTGGAAGTCCAAAATCTGTCCCATTGGCTTAAAGCCAAGGCGTCAGCAAAACCAGTTTTTTCAGGAGACTCTAGAGAAGAATCATTTCCCAGGTTCTAGAGGCTGCCCACATTCCTTGGCTTGTGACCCATCTCCTCCAATTTCAAAACCAGCAATGTTGCCTCCCCATGACTTTTCTTCCATAGTCTCATTTCATCAAGGTCTAGAAAAGTTTTTCACTTTTAATGATTATATGGTTGGGTACACTGGAAAATCCAGAATAATCTCTCCATCTCAAGGTCCTTAATTTTATCAGGCATTTGCTTTGAGTACTTTTTTCCAAGTCCCTTTTGTTGAGTAAGGTAACATGTTTGCAGGTTCTGAAGATAAGAACATTCACATTCAGCCAACCACACATATTTTTCATAACACCAACAAACCAGATTACTTACAAATCACAGTAATTCCATCCAATACAAGGACAATTTTCCCTCGTGCATATATTTCTGAGTAGGTTATAAACCCCTGTTTTTGTCCTCTACATTTATCTTAGTACCCTGCATACCACAATCACTCAAGGGTCTTGTTTAAAGAATAAGGATACCCCGGTTTTGAGGGGAGAGACACGAGTTCTGTTTGTGTGTGTGCTGGGGATGAAGAAGGTTGATGAGAGCAGAGAAGATAACACAGACTTTGATCAGTTGTCAGAGTTATCACAGGACGAGCTGGTTTGATTGGGTATGACCTCTGATAGAGGTGACCTGAACCAACGTGCGGAAGGTGGACTAACAGGGAAAGATGAAGATTCCATGGCCAAAGTGCTGAGAGAGTAGCTTCACCGCTAACGTACCCCTGAAGAGTGGAACCCCCACCTGGTCAGAACTTCTAGTCCTAGAAAGCTGTTCCCATCCGCTGATTTTCTGCCTGTCAAATCTGTCCATTTCTGACACTGTGTTGTCGAAGTCACCAACTAAAATAGAAGATTCATCTGTTTCTCCTTGCAGTTCTATCTGCTTTTGACTCATGTATTTTGATGCTTTGTTGCTAGAGGCATACCCATTAAAAATTATCCTGTCTCCTTAGATAATGCATTTTCTAATCCCTGGTAGCTTTCCTTGCTTTGAAGTGCTCTGTCTGAAAACTAATATAGTTATACCCACTTCCTTTTCTTTCTTTCTTTCTTTTTCTTTTTTTTTTTTTTGTATTAGGGATTAAACCCTGGAGTGCTTAACCACTAAGACACATTACCAGCCCTTTTTATTTTTTATTTTGAAATAGGGTCTCATTAAATTGCTCAGAGCCTCACTAAATTGCCAAGGCTGACTTTGAACTCGCCATCATTCCATCCTGTTTCAACCTCCTGAGCTGCTGGGATTAGAAGTGTGTGCCACCATGCCTGGCCCCCCTTTCTTTTTATTAGTGTTAGAATGGTAAATCTTTCCCCATCTGTTACTTTCAAACTATATGTGTCTTTATATTTAAAGTTCGTTCCCTGGAGACAATATATTGTTGGGTCTTGTTTTTTGATCCACTTTGACAAGTTTGTCTTTTAATTGGTACATTTAGACCATTGCTTTTCAGAGATTATTGATTATTGATATAGTGGGATTAAATCTGCCATGTTGTTACCATTTTCTATTTGTTGTCCTTGTTTTTTCTGTTTCTGTTTTTGCCTTTTATTCTTTTTCTGGTTTTTTTTTTGTGGTTTTAATGAAGTCTTTTATATGATTCCATTTTCTCTGGTTTTAAGAGTTTATCCATTGTACTTTTGCTGCGGGGGCACTAGAAATTGAACACAGAGGTGCTTTATGACTAAGCTACATCCCCAGTCCTTGCTATTTTTAATTTTGAGCAGGGCCTCACTAAGTGGCCTCCAATTTGTGATCCTCCTTCCTCAGCCTGCAGAGTAGCTGGAATAACAGGTGTGCATCACCACTCCCGGCTTCAAGTTACACTTTTTAAAAAACTTTTTTAACTGGTCGCCTTAGAGTTTGCAACATTCATTAACAACTAATCCAGGCCTACTTTCAAATAACACTATGGTACTCATGAAATGGTATGAGTACAATAACAAAATAATCCTAATTTCTCCCTCCCATCCCTTATATCATGGACTGAATTCATTTCATTTATATATAAGCATATGATTATATGATATAATACATAATCATACATAACCAAATACATTATTAATGTTATTTTCTGTCTAAGTCAATTAAGAATAAGAAAAATAAAACCAAATATGGTAGCACATACCAGTAGTTCACTAATTGGGAGGCTGAGGCAGGAGGTTTGCTTGAGGCCAGCAGTTCAAGGTCACACTGAGCAATACAGTGAGATTCCATCTCAAAAAAAATTTTTTTAAATCAAGGTTTTTATTTTACGTTCTTTTAAAATGTCCTTTCTTTATTTTTGTAGATCTGAGTTTCTAACCTATATTGTTTCCTTTTGAAAGAACTTCTTTTAAATTTTTTTTTTTAATTTTTTACAAAATGATCTACTGGCAACAAATTTTCTGTTTTTGTTTATCTGAGAAAGCCTTTATTTCATTTTAATTTTTGAAGGATAATTTCACAGAATTCTAGATTGTTGGTCTTTTTCTCTCAATACTTTAAACATTTCACTCCACTATTTTGCTTGTGTAGTTTCTGGGGAGAGTCATGTAATTCTTATCTTTGCACTTCTGTAGATAGGATGGTTCCCTCCCCCTCTCCTCCACCCACATCCCACCCCTGGCTTATTTCAGGACTTTATCTTTGATTTTTCTGTAGTATAAAAATGATATAGTTAGGTGTTTTGGGATGAATATTTATCCAGTTTGGTGTGGTCTGAGCTTCCTGGTTCCGTGTTTTGATATCTGACATCAGTTTGGGAATTTCTCATCATTGTTGCCTCAAATATTTCTTCCATTCTTTTCTCCCTTTCTTCTGATTCTGGAATTCCCATTATATGTATTTATACCTTTTATAGTTGTCCCAGAGTTTTTGAATAATCTGTTCCATTTTGTTGCCATCGTTTTATTCTTTGTTGTCTTTGATTTTCAGTTTGGAGATTTCTACTTACGTATCCTCAAGTTCAGAGAGTCTTTCCTTAGTCATGTTGTCTACTAATAAGTCTATCAAAGGCATTCTTCATTTCTAAAACAATGTTGTTGCTTTATTTTTGTACTGGGGATTGAACCGAGGTGCACTTAACTGCTGAACTACATCCCCAGCCTTACAAATTTTGAGATGGGGGTCTCATTAAGTTGCTTAGGGTCTTGTTAAATTACTGAGGCCAGTCTCCTGCCTCAGTCTCCCAGGTTGTTGGGATTACTGGTCTGTGCCAAGGCACCCAGCATGTTGCTGCTTTTTTAAGTCCCTGATGTGTTTTCATTTTTTTTAGGTTTTCTACCTCTCCATCTTTGCTTACATTGTCCATCTGTTCTTGCATGCTGTCCACTAACCAATTAGAGCTCTTAGCATATTAGTCATTGATATTTGAAATTCCCTCTTTGATAATGTTAGTGTTCTTGCCGCATCCGGTTCTGATGCTTGCTGTCTTTCAATATGTTTTTCTTTTTCCTTTTACTATGCCTTATAATTTTTTTTTATTGGTAGTCAAACATGATGTATTGGGTAAAAGGAACTGTGGTAAGTAGGCCTTTAGGAACAAGATGGTAAGGTGGGGGTGGGTAGGAAGTACTCAAGGTCCTATGATTAAGTCTATTTAGTGAGCCTACACCTCTGAACTACGAACTTTGGAAGTGTTTCTCAGCTTTTTTCTCCCCACTGAGGTGGGGTAGAATGACTAGAGTGGGCTGAATTTGTATATTTCCCTGCCTCCAGGTTAGTTAAGTGCCAGTAAAACTCCATCAGGTTAGGTTCTGATAAACTAGCTTTTTCTGAGGGCAGACCTTGTTAAGAACTGAGGGTTCTGCCATACTTCAAAATAGGACCTTTTCTCTTCCCCTGCCAGAGCCCTGGGGAAAATTTCCAACATTACTGTGAGAACGTGGTTAAGCACTTGGAGGTTGAAACTCACAAAATCGTGGGGGCTCTCCATTACTGTGTCCCTCTGGAGTCTACCTCTTACTTGTCCACACCTAGCCTCCAATGATTTTTCAGTTAAAGCTCAGGTATTCCTACCTAATTGCTGGTTCTTCCAGAGGTTTCCACTCTGGCAAAGTGTCTCTATATCCATCAGTCTGTCTCTTCAATTTTGGGGGTAATTCTATTCTGATGGATATAAGAAGAGTTGTTGATTTTTCAATTTATTCAGCTTTTTACTTCTTAGGCTGAAGTGGTGATTTCCAAGCTTTTTAGACATGAAAACTGAAACGAGAAGACTCCAGTTATCTTTTAAATTTCCTCTTTTATGTTTCAACTGTCATTGGAAAATGTTTAAGAGCTCCAAGTATGAAGCTACAATGTTAACCTCACTGTGTGCCAGGTACATTTTTTCTTTATAGCTTTTGCACATTTAAAAATTTCCCATGATTTTAACCTGTTAACTCCCCAAAGTTTTTCATTATGGCACTTTCAAAGTTCATGTATTCCTGTGGATTCCTCTTTCCATATTAACCTCTCAAATATGTTCATCCCTACCCTTAAATGAGATGAGTTTAGGGTAACCTGCTATCCAGTCCCTTCTCACCCACTGAGAGCTCTACTTCTTTTCTTCTCACATAAATAAATTCTACTCTTTTCACTCTTGAAAAAAAAAATTTAGATGAGTTTTAAAAAATTCAGAATGAAAAAAAAATTCAGAATACTTTGAGGTACTCTCTAAGGAAAGAAGGAATCATAGGAATCAAGGAAACAGGAATCTACATGTTACCTCATGCTTTCTTAACTTTCAGATAGGAACAATAAAATCCTAGTTCATGATTAAATGAGATGAATTTAAAAATGACATCTTGTTCAATTTGACATATTACAGACACTCAACAAAAGTAGTTTCCCACTATTATCTTGTACCACTGAACCCTCCATCCCCAAGAAACGGTCTTCCTATGGATTAACATCTTCTTTTGAAAACGTTCCTTGTCTTTCTTTTTACAACCCCATACTTCATCCTCCACTTTATCATCCTTTTTACAGTTGTCCCTGTCCTTTGAATACTATTTCTGTTAAGCAGAGGTCCACCTTCCATTAGTCCTTTTAGTTGTTCTTCACCTTTTCATCACTGAAACCTGAGAAGGCTCAATGACTTTGCGTGAACTGGACTGAGCCTCTCTGGTCCAGCAACTCTCATCTGTTTCCCTTATTTGTCCTGTTGTTCCACTGGGGCTTCCAGAAGTTATATGTCAATGGGTTACATGTCTCCTAGCCAAAAATATTAAAATGCGTATAACTGAAATGGCTCCGTCAGTCCTACACTGACTTTTGTCAGTTTCATAATTTGTCATCTGGTCACCCTACCTCTCCTCCATTCTGTTCTTGAGCTGGGGATGTAGCCCAGTGGTAGAGCACTTTCCTAGAATATGTGATGCCTTGGGTTTGATTCCAGGACACACACACGCGCGCACGCGCGCACACACACACGCAACCACAATTCTTCTTGATCTTAATGTGATGCCTCTTCCATACCAAGACATAATCTGAAAGTTCTCACTAGTTATCCTACAGATGTTTGTTTTTACCCTTTTCACCATATTATGTTTTTGCCTCGTGTTTTATGGACCCTGGTTAAAGTTTTTATAGTGAGCGTTTCATATGTGCTAAATATTTGTTGCTTTACTTTTATTGCTAGAATGAGATCATCTGTTGAACTAGTATTGGCTAAGCTTTCAAATGAATATCTCTTTATTCTTCAACATTTCAGTTCTGTATTTTACATGTATTTCCTTGGAGTAGTCTCAAGTTCCCTCATCCCCTATCTTCCTTAAGTTTTTTCTTTGTCTCATATTCAATGTGGAAATGCTGGTCATGTTACTGTAGATTAGCCCATATTAACTCTCCTTTTCCAATGGTCCAGACTGTCCCTTTGCCCCTTCTCACCACCTTGTGCCTTCTCACTTCAGTCATAGTCTTCCATCTGATCTAATGCCCTTCAGTATCTACCCATTTCATGTCATTTTGCTGTGACAGTAGAATTCTTCAATTTCAACTAATGGGAAACTCATCTCAGATGGATTTCAACAATGAAATTGATTTAAGTGCCAATAGAACTAAAAAGCTCTAAGGATTAATTTAGTTATTTAATCATGTCATCAAAGACCTGGAGTCTTTGCCTTACTCTGTTCTACCTTCAGTCCTACTAGTTCATTCTAAACCTGGTTCCTCTCAGAGTGGCAAAATGAATTCAGAAATCCAGGTTTTATGTCCATACACCATCGCCCTATTTCCCGAAGGAGCAAGAGTGTCCCACTTGGTGGCTCCCTCTACAAAGTGAGAAAGCTTTTCTCCCAGAAGGCCTAGTAAATTTACTGGACAAAACTAAGCCAGCTACTCTCCATGAACCAACATCTGTGACTGATAAATGACAAGTTCTAGTTAGCTTAGATCTGGGATGCAGGAGCCAATCATTGTGACAGTGGGATGGGATAACCTGAGAGATTTACCGTCAGAGATTACTCCTTGAGCTGTGAGTGCATTAGCGTCTCCCTATACATGTGAGAGAAGCAGACATCTGACTGAAAGTCTGGAAACTATGAGGAAGGAGAATGGGGAAATGGATGCTGACTCAGTAACTGAAAAATATACACTATGCTTGTACATGGTCACTTCAAAAATCCTAATAAAACACTGCTTTATTTTATGCCATTAAGTCTCTAGCCTAAGGGCCAAATCTAGTTTAACACCTGTTTTCATAAACAAAGTTTTAATGAAACACAGCCTTGCTCATTTTTGAAGTATTGTCTATGGCTGTTTTCACACTGCGACAAAGAGTTGAGTTGGTGTGTTGCCTACGAGACTTAAACTATTGACTATGTGACCTTCTCAGAAAAAGTTTGCTGACCTCTGATCTGGAAGGTCAAATCTAAACTTGTCCTGGATTTCAAAGCCCTCTGTCATCTATGTTTACTTGGCTGACCTGACTTTGGTGG
Organism: Sciurus carolinensis; assembly: GCF_902686445.1. Taxonomy (NCBI): domain Eukaryota; kingdom Metazoa; phylum Chordata; class Mammalia; order Rodentia; family Sciuridae; genus Sciurus; species Sciurus carolinensis. The sequence goes on from NC_062215.1 coordinate 123,715,154, forward strand.
CATTCTTCACTTTACACCAGTACCCAGCTCCAATCAGATCAGCTTATTCACCTACCTTAAATACTGCATGATCATCGTCCACGCTTCTCTTCTGTTCATGCTTTATCTAACCTGGAGTGCTCTCCTTCAATCTTATGCATCGTCGTCTTCTTTTTTGTCATTTTTATCTTTTGATTTTTAAAATCTTATAATTCTTCCAGGGCCCATCTCAAGTTTCTGGAGCCTTCTTTCCTACATTTATTACCTCTATCACACAATGTTGAGTCTGTGTATGTTTTATAAATATGGCATATGTAGACATCTTATCTAAGTAAATGCAAAGTTTCTAGATATAAGTCTTAGTCCTATATTTTTCAACCTTAACAGAGTTTCAAGCAATGGTAAGCCATGAGAAGTCACTTTGCTAGTCCTGTGAAACTCGGCCTCACAATATGCAGCGTGAGTCCACAGCTCTACAGCCCCAGTAAACTCTGCTCTTAGCTCCACTCACTCTCCCTAGCCTACAGCTGCAGTCTCCCAGGCACCTCCTTCTCCTTACACCCCACTGCCCCTTTTCCTACATAGCATCATACTAACTTTACATATTTAAATCATAAAATGTTACTCTCCTACTTATTATCCTCCACTTCCATATGTTCTAGAAAAGACAGTGACCACTCTCTGCCTAAATCTCTCAGTTTAGCTCCTTCCACTCATCATTGGTCACCCTGCCCTAGTTCTCTGAGATCACTCTGCCTGGAATGCTCTTACCCCAGGTCATGAATGCTCCTTCTCATGATTCCAATCTCAGCTCTCTCTTCCTTGTCTCTCCACCCAATCTAAACTGGCTCTGCGCTCTCGGTCCATCACTAAATCATATCATCTAGTTTCGCTTGCTTCATAGCCCTGATCTCAACCCTGATATGTCTTGTCTGCCGCTTCCCCACTGAATGTGAGCTCTGTAATGAGCAGTGACTCAGTCTAAGTTATTCGCCACTGCCTTTCCAGGTCCTAGAAGATGCCAGTGCATAGAGGCTCTTATGGAATAAATGAACTAAAGCATTCATACATTTATTTTCTTTGGAGATAGATAAAAAAAACTTTCATTTGCTGTTGTAAAAAATACATTTACTGGGGCTGGGGATATAGCTCAGTGGTAAAAATGCTTGCCTAGCATGCATGAGGCCTTGGATTCAATTTTCAGTGCTAAGTGCTATAATTTGGATGTGATTTTTTTCCAAAAAAGGTCTTGTGCTGTAAGCTTGTTCCCCAGAGGGGCTCCACCCTCATGACCACTCATGATGGATTAATGTCATCTTCAGGAGTGGGTCAGGTTACATGTGACTGGATAGGTCTCTCTAGAACAGGTTGCTATAAGGTGAGCCCTCACCCTCAAGATTGGCCCTTCTGCATGCAGCTCTTTCCCTTTCTACATCTCCACCATGTTGTGATATAGCCTGGGGTTGGGGCAGGGGGTACCCTAACCATATGCTAGCCTCTTGCTCTTTGGACCTTCCAGGCACCAGACTCATAAGCCAAATCAATCTCTTTATTTTGTAAAGTACCCAGTGACAGGTATTTTGTTATAATAACATAAAACAAACTAAGATACAAACACTCACTTCCATGGTCTTACCTCTTAGGGTTCTGCACAAAGAAATTGCTCTTAGGAGTTGTATTAGTTTCCAAAGGCTACCATAAAAAAATACCACAAATGGAATGTCTTAAAACAACAGATAAATATTCTCTCACCACTTAGGAGGCCAGAAGTCCAAGATGTAAATGTGGGCAAGGTAAGTCACTTCTGGATGCTATGAGGGAGAAAACATCCCATGCCTCTGTCTTAGCTTCTGGTGGTTGCCGGCACTCCTCAGCGTTCCTTGGCTTGTAGATATATCACTCTAATCTCTGCCTCCATCTACATATCTCCTTCTTCTCTGGGTGTCTTTGTGTGTCCTATTTTGTCTTTTATAATGACACTTGTCAGATTTACAGTCCACCCTAATCCAGTAAGATCTCATCTTGAACCGTAACTAATTACATGTGCAATAACTCTATTTCCAAATAAGGTCACCTACTGAGGTTCTGCGTTTGAGGTGGGAGGGGCACTACTCAATCATCTATAGAAATTTGCAGTACAACACAGTCTGTTTTTGCTATAGTAATGCACATGTTGTTTTTTTAGTAGCCAACAAACATTGTCCCCTCCCAGGAACACTCAATTTCCACTCCCCTTTTGTGGGCAGTCCTGGTAGGGGTGTAAATCAATATTTCTCATGCCACTGCAACCAAGGCAAGACCCGCATGTGACCCAAGGCAAGACAACCAGACTCCTAGGGTGTTTTCTTTTTTCCAAATTGTATTATTTTATATTTTGCAACCTTTCAAGGCACTGTAGATCTGTGAGTGCATAGAACACATTATATAGTCTAGATGCTTGGAACTCTTCATCTTGAGTAGAGTCACACGAGGTTGGGAAAAAACTAGAATGTGTACATTGGAACAGCAGCACCCGGACAAGATCCTGAGGTGATTCTTGCGATCTGTGCTCCAGGAGCAGACCTCCTTCCTGCCCTGTGTCCAGTTTGGTTCCTGCTGCCTCCCATCTCTCCCATAACTTTCTGGCTAGCACTCCGTTGAAGTCTGTTTTTGCTTTGGTTAGCCAGAATTGAGTTCCATCAACTGCATCTTGAGAAACCTGACTGTTACACAGACCCGAGATTTTGTTCAGCGCTGCTGCCGATTTGCATATTCAGCTCTGAGTTCTGATATGCTAAGTTTACTACTACATGAGATACTACCTTCAACATGTCAATTTCATTCCAAACCCACAAATTAGTATAATTACAAGACAGCATATTAGCATTATTATTAATTTATTTATAACCCATCTTGTTCCCAAAGAATTTCATTGTGCTGAATTATCCTACAAAGATACAGCAAGAAAAAGTACATTTGAAATAAGGAACAAAACTGAGACAAAGGGAGAATAAGGACAGACAAGTGAAATGGAGCCACACAGAACATAATCTGTAAAATCGTTACTGACAAGGCGGGGCGGTTGGAAGAGGCAAGATGCACTCATGTGAGAGGGTGCTCAGGCTACAGTTGCCATGGTATTTGGCAATAATATTTTCTACTTTAAATAGGACCATCTCAACCGACGTTTCTGTTAAAAGTTTACAATCTCTCTAGGTTAAAGTGGCGTCATGAGATCATTATGCAACGTGTGAAATGAATCTGGCCTAACCAAGTAACATAAAAGACAAAGTATTTGCTTAAAGTCTTCCATGTTACTACTTTAAAGATGGTGAAACTCCTGAGATAGTTGCTTTAATTTTTATTTCCTTTCTTCTTCCACCTTCCCTTCTTTCCTTCCTTTCTTTTTATTAACATTACTAATAAAACCTTTAAGCAGTAGTGCTTTATTTTAAATGAATGATTACTTATTTTTCTTTACATGATAGATGGGCCTTGGAACATGGATTTTGTAATCGGTTTTTACAAATTGAAATATTCCAAGTAGCATAGAACAATTATGTTAAAAACGCCAATGGTCAATGTGTGTATGAATGAAACATTATGTTCTTTTATTATTTTAATGATACTGGGTTTTCATATGTTATAGAGATGTTGGCTCCCCTCTTATGGTTTTTATAAAGCAAAGCCCAGGTTTAAATGCAAACACTGCATAAAGATATTGCTCATACATAGTAACATAGTAAACACAATCATAGGAAACTGATCTTCATTATTGTAATGATGATTTTCCCATTTTAATATTTATTGCATTTTTCCCTTTTCCGAAAGGATCTGAGGCAACAGATCCTTGATTAAATACATCACAAGTGCCATCTAGTGCTTTACTTGAAAATAACATTTTTTTCCCCTTCCGAAACATGAACAAACAAGATGTAGAACACTCAGACTCCTCGGTCAGAGGGGGTTTCAATAGCTCTAAATCCCAAGAAAGAGTCAGTTTTCAATCAAACAAGATTTAAAAGAAAGAATTTAGAAGTGATTTCCTTGACGACAGTCAGATCTCTCACCGCATGGTTTTAATACATAGGTATTGATGGAGTTAACTAAAGGATGCTAAAGAAAGGAAAAGTACTGTGAGGTATTCACCAAAGGAGAAGTAATGGCAATAATTTCAAAAATAGTTTCTTCCAACTCCTAATAGCAGCTGGCACCTCACTGATCGCTATTTCCATCATCATTATTTTGTGTCCCAAATCACTCTTCCCAGCTTCCCCATCTTTAAGGCATTGAAGCAGCAACAGCAGCTGCTCAGCATTAGCCGAGTGCCTGCTGCCGTGGGCCCCAGGGCTTCTGTCAAGGAGAAAACACACACTTTGGCCTCTGCCAACACAGAGCTTAACATCAACTTGGTGGGGAGGAAGAGGAAAAGGAGGAAGCCAAGGACAAGGAGGAGGATGAGGGGAAGTAGGTGTGCAATAATAAAACAGCAGTACCAGATAAACGCCCTCACCATTTTCCTGTCTAAATACCCAAGAGCCTTGGAACCATCCCCACCCTTTTAGCCAGTCCCATACCTGAGTCCTGCAGAGTCCTCCTTTGAAGTGCCTTCCTGATTGTTCTCTTCTCCTTCCCTATTGTGGGGTTATTTTCCTCCTCCTTGTGCCTGGAAAATTGCAACAGATGCATCCTTCGGCTTCCTGCCTCTCCTGCCGCAGACTGGCATTTACCAAAAAGCTGCCTTTAACTTTTTGTTCTCTTCCAGAACCAGTTATGGTTCTTCAGGCCTCTTTAGACCATGGGTACAGATCTGAGCCTAGCTGTGAAGACCTTCCATAATCTACCCCGACACCTCAACTTGATGACCACTCACTCCACCCAATACTGACCTTTGACCTCCAGAGGGCAGGTCTCTCTTGGGAACTTGGGCACCTTGTGCTTTCATTTCCTTTTCTATTTGTGGAATTTTTCTATTTTCCTTCCTCCCCGCCCCCCTATTTTTCATTTTCTTATTTATTCTATCACTCGTTACCATTCTTCTTCTTTAGGTACCCTTTCTCACCTCCTGTGGCATCACATTCTCCTCCAATCTCTACAGATTACTCATTTGTCTTGCTTCAGAGCAAATCATATAGAAACTTCCTTTTCTGGCTTTTTGGGTTTGTTTTGCTATTTCCTGGATCACTGGTCTTCCCCTTTCTTAGTTTTTCAAGGAGCTTCCCCAACACGGGCATGTGGGACGTAAATGATCCAAGTCCTGTGTGTCTAAAAATGGTCCTGTCCCACATTCATACTTATTATCTTTTTCTGGATACAATATTCTAGTTTATAAACATATTACATCAAGCTGGGCTACAGCATGTGGCAAAGAACTTGTTGAGCATACAGGAGGCCCTGGGTTCAATCACCCGTATACACACACTCACACATGTGCACACATACACACAAAAATCATGTTGCCAAAGAATGTGTGTCTTAGTACCTGTGTTGATGAGAAGTCTGATGTCACCCTGACTGTCCTTTTGTAACATGGGAAATTGTATTTTAGCAAGTCAAATTCTAATAATCCATTTTCCACTTCTAAAATTGAGCTGCAGTCTGGGTGCAGTAAGCCCAGGGACTCTGGAGGCTGAGGCAGGAGGTTCACAAGTTCGAGACTAGCCTCAGCAAATTTTTGAGACTTTGTCTCAAAATAAAAAAAAAAAAAAAAAAAAATGGGGCTGTGGATGTAATTCAGTGTTAGAGCGTTGCTGGGTTCAATTCCCAGTACTGCAAAGAAGTCAATCCAATTAAATTGAACTCCACAGGCCTGCATTCTGTTTTTAATGCTAATGAACATCACATCAGAACCTGGCTCTGAAAACACAAAATGTCATTTATTAAGTCAAAAGTCAAATAGAGAGATGGAAAAAAATATTTCTTCTCTACAACTGCAAAGGGAAAATCATCCTTTACCACTTCAAACTCCATCAAAGGACCCAGTGAGGTAGAAAAAATGTGAATTCTCCCAAGCACATCTGTCTTTTTCCTTGTGTGATCTGAAGTCTTGTACAAATATTCACAACTGCTACCAGTTCATTCTGTTCTCTTTAGTATCAATCTGTCCTTGGAAGTATTTCAACAAAGTAGTCTTTCAAACGCTAGAGGTTTTAGAAATGGTTGCCATGTTGTGTGAACATAACCTTCAGCGACACCTGTAATGCCAACTGCCAGTTTTACTTGTTGATTTGTTTCCCTGGGTGATAATGTTGTAGTTGGCACTCATGTTCCCAAGTGATGCAAACATTAGCAGGGCTGCTCAGTCCAATTAAAAGAGGATCCTTGGTTCTCTCCTCTTCCTACTTATGTAATAGACAAACAAAAGTCTTAGCATAGTAAATGCAAATGAATAAAGAGGTGAAGAGTCTTGTGCCACTTATATTTCTACATAGATACCCAGTTGCGTCAGCACCCAGAACCACAGTGACAACTCCTCAAATCAAGAGTTGGTTTTATCAGATATTTCAGTTCTAATACCTGATTCCTACTCACAGCATGGTTCCTATGTAGTATTATTTACAACATGGATCATTTCAATGCCCTTTAGGAACTTTGGGAGGGGGGAGGGATATTTGACAACAACATAAAAGATAAAATGACTGTTCCTTTGAGTTTTTAAAAATTTACCCCTGTCCGTCCTTCAAACCCACACCAAGATCCAGTGGGACATCTTTCCAGGGACTGGGAATGTGGCTTAGTGGGAGAGCACTTGACTGGCAGGCTTGAGGCCCTGGGTTCAAACCCCAGCACTACAAAAAAAAAAAAAAAAAAAAAAGAGGAGGGTTGAGGGGACAAAAAAAGGACACCTGCTCACAGTAGTCTTCTAAATATAAGTAAAAATCTTTCCTTTTTTTTTTTTGGTAGTGCTGGGGATTGAACAGAGAACCTTGTGCTTGCAAGGCAAGCATTCTACCAACTGAGCTACATCCCTAGCCCTAAAAATCTTTCTATCAAAACCAAAAATATTCCTATAATCCCAGCAGCTCCAGAGGCTGAGTTCAATCCCTGGTACCAGAAACAAAACAAAACAAAACACAAACACAAAAGCAACAACACCTAAACAACCAAAAGTATTTTCTACGTTACCATAGTATTATTTCTCACTAAATCTATTGTAGCCAGGTGTGGATTACTGAGATTCTAAGCAACTCAGCAAGAGACCCTGTCTCTAAATAAAATATAAAAAAGGGCTGAGATGTGGCTCAGTGGTTAAGTGCCCCTGGGTTTATTCCCCCGTACCAAAAACAAAAAACAAAAAATAAAAAACGAAAACCCAAACAAACAAAACTATTGTAAAGAGTAATCAGCTACAGGACATAGAACAGTAGGAAAAATAATATGGTGGAAAATTTTTCTTAGATTTATATGAATTTCCATAGCATCATTGAAACTGATATAATATATAAAAGATAAACAGAATAAAATTGAGCCCAGAAATAGATTTGCAATAAAGGATCACTTAATTTATCACAAAGGTACCCATGAAATCCAAAGGGGAAAGGAAAGGTCTTTTAATAAATCGGGTTAGTTCAAAGAATATCTGCATTTAAAACTTGTATAGATATTAAATTTCCAAACTGGAAAGCTTATACTAATTTGTACTCTCATCAACTTGGTTGAAAAGTGCTTTGTGTTCTCTTCGTGTAAATGTTTAAGGATGTTTGAAAAGATAGGCTATTCTGTTTATGAAGCACAAAATTCTCTTTCTATATGTGCACACAATGCAGTGTGTTCATTATCCAAGCAACAAGTATTTATTCAATGCCTCAGACATAACAGGGACTGCTTTAGGCCCTGGGGATTTGGCTGAAGCAACATACTTATTTTCTTGGAATTTACACTCTTGTGGGAAAAGACAGATTATAAACAGATAGAAAAATAATAGTCTCCCGTGGAGCTCACTCGTATGAGGGCAAACTCTCCAGCTGAAGGACATAGAAAAAGATGGGGGTGAGAGGACATAGAAAAAGATGGGTATTTCAGATGGCAGAGAATGCCTATCAGAGGAGGTGCTCTGCAGATTGAGAAGGGGATGCATCCTAAGGGAAGGCTTGGGTCCCTCAGCAGGAGCTCTGGGAGTGCACTGGAGATGGTCTGAGCGAGGCCGGTGTGGTTGGAGTGTAGCTAAGATCCTCAGAGTGGTTAGTAAGCCAGATCATGCTGGTCTTGTTGGCTACAGCAAAATGTTTGGATTTTATTATGATGTAATGAGAAGTCACTGAAAGTCTTCAACCTTGGTGTGGCATGATCACTATTTTGTGGGGAGAAGGGGTGCTGGGATTGAACCCAAAGGCACTCTACCACTGAGCCCATCCCCAGACCTTTTTCTTTATTTTAAGACAGAGTCTGATGAAGTTGCCCAGGTTGGTCTCAAACTTGTGATCCTCTTTTCTCAGCCTCCCAAGGAGCTGAGATCACAGACATGTGCCACTGCACCCAGTGGTGGCTAGGGAAATAATGAAATGTAACCAAAATTGGGACAAATCTGGATGATACAACTATTGGGAATTGCTGATGGTTTGAGGTCAAGAGAAAGAGGAATCAAGGATGGCTCCTTAGGTTTGGGCCTTAAAAACTGGGTCAGTAGTGGTGCCGCCAACAGAGATAGGGATGACTGTAGAGGGGAAAGCGCATAGGGCCAGGAGAAGAAAAACCTTGGTGTGTATTGATGGAAACATTCTAGTGTACACCAACAGATAAGTGGATAAACAAAAGGTAGTCAGTTTGCACATCCTGAAACCAAAAATCTGAAATCTGAAATGCTCTGAAGTCTGAAATTTTTTTTAGGTTTGTTCCTTAAACATTTTTATTTTTTTATTTCTTCTTTTTAGTTATACGTAGCAGTAGAATCTATGCTGATATATTTATACAAACATGAAATATATCTTATTCTAATTAGGATCCCATTCTTGTGGATATACACCATGGTGAGATTCACTGTGATATATTCATATGTGAACATAGGAAAATTATGTCAGATTCATTCCACTGCCTTTCCTATTCCCCCCTCCTTTCCCTTCATACCCCTTTGTCTAATCCACTGAACTTCTATCCTCCCCACTTGTTGTGTTTTAGCATCCACATATCAGAGAGAACATTTGATGGTTAGATTTTTTGGAATTGGCTTATTTCACTTAGCATGATAATCTCCAGATCCATCCATTTACTGGTGAATATCATAAAGTCATTCTTCTTCATGGCTGAATATTAGTCCATTGTGTATATATACAATTTCTTTATCCATTCATCTGTTGATGGGCATCTAGGTTGACTCCACAACTTAGCTATTGTGAATTGTGCAGCTATAAACATGGATGTGGCTGTGTCACTGTAGTATGCTGACAAAGTGAAACTTTTTTGAGATCTGACATGATGCCACAGGTGGAAAGTCCCACATGTAACTTTATGTGATGGGTTGCAGTCAACATGCAGGCACCCAACACACAGTTTATTCAGGCTATGTGTGGAAGTTGTATGTGAAATATAAATGAATTTTGTATTTAGACTTGGGTTCCATCCCCAAGATATCTCATTATGTGTATGCAAATCTTCCAAAATCTGAAAACAAAAAATAAAAAATCTGAAACACTTCTGGTCCTAAATATTTTGAAAAAGGGACACTCAGCCTGTATTCCACAAATAGAATATTATTTGGGAAAGAAAAGAATAACATAATAATGATACATGCTACAACATGAGTGAACCTTTAAAATGTTACGCTAAGTGAAAGACCTCAGACACAAACACCACATATTGTATGATTTCATTATATGAAATGTCCAGGATAGGCAAATTCATAGAGACAGAAAGCAGGGGATTGGGATGAAAAGAGAGCAATGGAAAGTGATTGCTTAATAGATATGGGGTTTTGTTTGGGTGTTGAAAAGTAGAGAGGGTTACACAACATTGTGAATAAACTAAACTAAATGCCATGCAACTGTTTTAAAATGTTTATGGTGGTAAATGTTTTTCTATGTGTATTTCACCACAATTAAAAAAAAAAAAAAGAATCCGAGATAATACAAACACTTTAGAATGTATATAGAGAAACTCAAGAGTTTAGTTTGAGACAAATTTGAGCTGCCTGTTTGGTATTCAAATGGAGTTGGATAAAGGAATCTGGAGCTCAGGGGAGAGGTCAGGGCAGGAGAAATATATTTGGGAATAATTAGCTTAGAGATGTCTTGTAAAGACCGAGGATTGGAGAGATCACCTAAGACTCTGTCTCAGGCAAGTCAGTAATAATGAGGTCAGGAATAGGAAGAAGAGTCAGAGAAGTAAGTTTGCCACACTGGACCCCCAATGGAAAAGTCAAGGGAGGGTGGGCTCTCTAGAGCTCAGTGCAGAGTTTCAGGGAGAAGGAATGTCAAACATCAATTGCTACTGAGACAGGAAGATGAAAATAGTAGGATTTTGTGTAGCAGAGGTTCCTGGTATCTTACAAAGTTGTTTATTATTTTAAGATGGTTAAGTGCGTTACTCAAATACACTTACTAACTTAAAAGAATTTCTTTTATCGATCAGTTTCTGAAACAGGTTATTACTGTTCCTTTCTTCCTCCCTTCCTCTCTCCCTCCCTTCCTTCCATCTTTCTGTAGTACTGGAGATTGAACCCAGAACCTCTTGTATGCCAGGCAAGCACTCTGAACTACATCCCCAGTCATTTTTATATTGTTTTGAAACAGGGCTTCAATATATAGTCCAAGCTGGCTTTGAACATGGAATCTTCTGTCTCAGTCTCTAAGTACCTGGGATTATAGGTATGCACCACCATAGCTGGTTTAGATTATTACAGTTTTCTACCATTGTTGTAGATAGATCAATTTTAATTTCTTCTTGTATTTCTAACATCTTTTGGTTTTCAAATTTTCAAGTTCTATATTAAGTGAATAAAGTTTCTTAATTTTTCAGTCTGGTTAGTGAATTGTGACTTTTATCATTTGGAAAGAGCCTTCTCTCCTTTAACGTTTTAGGTGTCTATTTTGTAAATAGCATAAAATTGGATTATTTTTAACCTGAATCAGGACTAGGTGTTTAAATAAGGGAACTTGATTCCTTCACATTTATTATTGTTAGCATGTTTACATATATCCCTGTTATCTTGACACATATTTTCCATTAATTTTTTTTTCTTACTGTTTCCTTTTTTTGCTTTTCTTGTATGTTGTTACTGTGATTAAGTTCTCTTTGTTTCATTTGTTTTTCTTCAAGGGTTGGCAAAGGTATATATTCTATTTCAATTATTTAAATGTTAACTTATTTTGCTGTTTTCTATCAGCATCTACAATCAATCCATCTCTACATTGTAAGGGAGGCAAAATTTTACCTCCACCCTCTGAGGGTTTTTAGCTGGGACTTGAGAATAAATTGGCATAAGACAGATTAACAGGAGAAAAGCATCCAAATTCAAATAAGTCTTACTTAACACAGGAGGAAATGAAGGCACAAAGAAATGCCAAACCTAGGTTGAACAAAGAGAGGCAATTTTGGAAAAATAACAACCATGTGGGGAGACTAAAGTAAAAATAATTTTAACAAGTTCTGTTTGTACAGAATTCTCTTATCTATGACTCCCTGTACAAGAATGTTTCTTTTCTCTGGTACAGAGAGGACATCTTTCACATGAGGGTTTTAATTTCCCTCCCTCCCTCCCTCCCTCCCTTCCTTCCTTCCTTCCTTCCTTCCTTCCTTCCTTCCTTCCTTCCTTCCTTCCTTCCTTCCTTTTCTTGTGATTGAACCCAAGGGTGCTTAACCATGGAGCCACATCTCCAACCCTTTTTATTTTTTATTTTGAGAGAGAATCTCACTAGGTTGCTTATAGCCTTGCTAAATTGCTGAGGCTGGTTTCGAACCTGTGATCCTTCTGCCTCAATCTCCTGAGCTGCTGGGATTATAGGTGTGCGCCAACACACTCCGCTCAGGTTTTAATATCTTGTGCCCAGGAAAGAAAGGGAGATTAGAAAGTCCTGCTCGCATTGGCGGTTTCTCAAGTGCTTATAACTCAAAATAATCCTTAAACCAAAGTGTCATATTATAGGGTCACATATTCTGCCATCCTTCAATATCTCCTAATAAGAAAAAACCATATATATGTATTTATTGACTTTCTCCTTCCTTTATAGTGTAAGCAATTTGCTAGATTAGTTTTATTTTTAGTTGAGTTTGACTGTTTGGGGGTTTCATTTTTCTTCCAGCTAACACTTTTCTTTGTATGTCACATGATCTTTTTCTTTGGAGTACTTCTTATTGTTGTTTTTGTTCTAGCATATTTTTGAGTACAGAAATTATTTTATTTTTACTTATTACTTATTTTTGGTGCTGGGGTTGAATTTAGGCCTTGTGCATGCTAAGCACATGCTCTCCCATTAAGCTACATCCCCATCCCCTATAATTATTTAAGACATGGTATATTTGCAGCAAAAATTCTTGTATGTTCAAAAATATCTCCAGGGCTTTTCACACTTGATGATAAGTTTGCCTTCATAGACTTCCAGGTTCAAAATTGCTTTCTCCCTCAGAAATTCGCAGACACTGTTCTGCTGTCTCCAGCATCCAGGACTGCTGAGGAGAGGTGGGATACCCCTCTGCTTCTTCTTTGTAGACTTTAAGTGGAATTTTTCAGTATGGTTTTCTTCATCTATGTGTTTCTTAATTTAACTAGGATTTGCCAGGGAAACTTTCAATCTAAAATTTGTGCTTTCTTCAGCTCCAAGATGGTTTATTAAAAAAAAAAATTAAAAATAATTTCGTCCTTCATAGTTTCAGTATTTTTCTTCTGGAATGCCTATCTGATGCATTTTTGGTGACCTGGTTTAATTGTGCACATTGCTTAAGTTATTTTTTCTATTTCCCACTTGCTTTCTCCTTCTTATTTTAAATTTTGTGAGTTTCTTTCCTTTATCTTTCAGATTACTAATTTTATTTTCAGCTGTTATAGGTTCCATCCATATTCATTCTGTCAATAAATATGTATTGAGTTCCTGTTATGTGCTAGGCATTATTTCAAATGCAGGACTTTGGTGGTGGACAAAGTCCTCTTATTGGATTTTTGTTTTCCAAGAACCCTTTTTCATCTTTTGGCAGTACTGGGGATTGAAGTTGGGGCTTTGCACATACTAGACAAAAAAGTTCTACCACTGGGCTAAATTCCCCAGGTCTTTTTATTTTATTTTGAGTCATGGTTTTGCTATGTTGCATGTTGACCTTGAACTTGGAATCCTCCTGCCTCAACCTCCAATGTAGTTGGGATTACAGGTGTGTGCCACCTGGTGTGATGTCAAGATTTCTTTCTTGGGGGCCCAGGGGCCATGGAGTCGCAGCTCCACAGGGGCTTGAGGCTCCATGAGGGTGCAGGGCTCCCTGGAACCTTGGGTCTGCCTGGCCGTGAGAAGACAGCTGGCCGACCTTTGTTCTTTTGAGACAAAGCCCTGAACGTGGGTCCTTGCATTGTGCAGGTTTCTGGCCTTGGTTGGATAATATGCTGCAATTTCATAAAGGAAACTGGAAGAACGACTTCAGCAAAACAAGGAAATAAAACAAGAACATGGAAGGTATGGAAGCAGCAAGGAAAACCTTAAGGTGGCAGGAGGAGAGATCCCAGAACCTCAAGGAAATAGCTATGCCAGAGAGAAAGAGAAAGGGAGAGGACTCCAGATGCAGCTCAGAAAAAGGAATCTTGAGTGTTCTCAGCATTAAAAAAAATAGAATTAGTTAGTATATAGCAGATACTCTGGGAAATTGGGAAAAAAATTAACAACAGGTAGATGGAAAACCAAACAAATGAGAAAATGAGTCAGTTATTAACTTCAGAAAAAATGAAAGCATGTGTAGAAAAAGGTTGCAATGCATGATTTGGCACAGTGAATAACATTGATATTGACTTCATGTAATTTTGACCATTGGTCGAATAAAAAATTACATATAAGTAGGGCAAGGGGTAAGAAAAATGATGTTGGGACGGGGAGAGGTATTTAACATTTTTTTACCTTGGCAGGAAGTTGACAGACAAGGACTAAAACTGACAAGTTGAAAAATAGTGGCATAAGGGGCTGGGGATGTAACTCAGTGATAGAGCGCTGGTCTAGTATGCGCAAGCCCTGGGTTCAATCCCCAGCACCAAAGTAAATAAAGAAAAATAAAGAAAAATGAGTATAAGCATATGATTTTTAAAGATGTGGAGAAATGTCAGTGAAACTAGAAATGTTGAGGGTGGTAACCTACAGGGATGGGGGGCAAAAGGTATAATCTAGTGGTATGGTGCTTGCCTAACATGGGCATGGCCCTGGTCTCCATCCCCAGTAGTGCAAAAATAATAACAATGAATGTTGTTGCTAAAAAAAAGATCTTTCTTATACACTAAATGCTCTTGTGTGTAGGCAAAATGTTCTCAGATATCCCTGAATATACCAAATAGACTCTTTTGTTGTTAAAATTTTATTCTGATCTCTTTGTCTCCTAGGCCAGTTCTATTTGTTTCAAGATGCTCAGGGTGTTAATTATTCTCAAAGTCTGGTGATCCTGGGTTCCAAATGAAGAACAAGGTGAATAATTATAGATAAATGGCATGGGTCTTATCTGCTTTTGTGTAGGAGTGTTATCTAACAGACCTTTCCTATAAATGCAAGAATGTAAGTTGTGTGTAGGTATGTGGGGGAATCCACAGGAAGCACTTACTTAACGATAAATGGGTGTGGAACAGGAAGGTAGAATATTTTGATCAGTCAAACTGGCTCCAATGGGCTGGGAATGTAGCTCAGTGGCAGAGCATTTGCCTAGCATGCACCAAGCCCTGGTTCAATTCCCAGTAACATAAAAGCAAACAAACAAAAAACTGGTTTTGACTAATTTATGCAGGAAAATAATTTGTTGACAGGTTTTTTGGGTGCTCACAAAGTTGACCAGAAGGCTGAAAATCAGACTTGGAAAACCAGTAGGAACCAAGGGCCATAGCCAAGGCTAGCCTGCAAAAATGGGCTGGCTAGGCCTCTGCTGCTTCCCACTGTGGACGTCATTCCAACTTCAGGACACAGGGGCATTTGCCAGACGCCCAAAAAGCACATGTGGTGGGCAGAGTAATGGCCCCTAATTCCTGAAAACCTGTAAACATGTTTCTTTACATGGCAAAAGGGACTTTGAAGATGAGATTAATTTAAGGAATTGGATATGAGGAGATTATCCTGGGTTATCCAGCAGGGCCCACGCACAGGATTCTTGAAAATAAGTTACCCTGGTTGTGATCAGAGGGAGATAGGACTTTGAAAGAAGGGTCAGAGGGATGCAACAGTGCTGGCTTTGTAGATGGGAAAAAGGAGCAGGAGCTAAGGAATGTGGGTGGACACCAGTTGCTGGAAAAGTTTCCTCTAGGGTCTCCAGGAAGGAGTGCACCCTCCACACGCCTTGATTCTAGCCCCACAGGGCCTGTGTTAGACTTCTGACTTACAGGGCAGAGAAACTATAAACCTGTGTTGGTTTAGGCCACTATGTTTGTGGTCTTTTGTTCTGGCAGTGATAGAAAACTAACCCGGGCACACCTGTAGGCTTCCCTGCCATGATGCTGAAGTAAGAGGGTTTCACTCTGGGGTAGATCGTACACCTGACCCTCCTTGTGGAGGTACCTGGTCTCCTAACCCTTCCTCCCATGCATGTCTCTGGTGCCCTCTCTCTGCCCTCTGCCCTCCCCAGGCCAATCGCTACTGATGTTTTCCTTCTGCCAGTGTAGGGGCAGAAAAAGACCATGTATCCCATGCTTTAAATAGATTTTAATGAATTATCCTGATGGTTTATTCAGAGCTTTTATTGTAAATGCCCTTTGGAGCTTGGAACCTCTCTGGATTTGCTCTTGTCTTTCCATTATTTTAAGTTTTTAGGATCATTTTCTGCAGTCAGTTTTGGGGTGTGGGTTTTTTCCCTCCAACTCTTGTTGATGTTTACTTTATTTAATTTCTATCTACCAGATACTTCAATTTTTTTCTGATAGTGGCACACTTTCCTATTTTCCAGTACCATGTGTCCTTTAAAAGCAACACTTTCTCTCCTATGATTATAAAATAAAAAGTGGGGGGGGGGCGATGGAAGGCGACACAGTCTTAGGAGTTCACTCCAACATCTATTATTTAGACTCATTGTTCTGTACTTGGGGCTCAAACAGAACACAAAGGACTACAGTGTTCCCAGAAGAGAAGACCATGTGATCCAGACTCAGCCACAGGCTATGGGAGAGATGCAGAGTAATGGTGGGTTAACACTAGGGTAGTCCGGGAGGAAGCAGAGGTTGGGAAGATGCAGGCAATCATCAGGGAAGCCCTTTAATAGGAAAAGACAAGATGGACTTAGTTTCAAGTCCTGATGGTGCCTTTTGCTAACTATGCAAGTGTTGTCTCTTTGAGCTTCAGTTTCTTCCCTTGTAAAATGGAGATGGCAGCTGTAAGGATTATAGCAGATAATACAGGTATAATGCTTACTATGCCTTGACATGTAATAATATTAGATATTCCTGAGCGTACTTATATGGATTAAACGTGTTTAATCCTGATTATAAGCCTATTACACAGATCCAGAAACTGAGGAATGGAGACTTTAAGTAAGCAGCTTAAGGTTATAACCACCAGCAACAGAGCCTGGCTTTATCGCCCTGCACATAAATACCCCACTGCATGCCCACCATAGATGAGACTTCTTGGGCTGAGTGGTTTTTTTTCTCTAGCTTTTTAAATTTCCCATGCAATTTTGGGGTAGGGAACTAGATTCATTTTAGGAATTGTAATGGGATCGAGTCAGCAAGACCGGAAAAGTGACCCCAATAACAGGCAAGGTGGAACTGGCAGGTCACTCTAGGTTATTGTTTAGTATCTGTGTTCATTTATTGACTTGTTTGCTTTATGATGTATTTACTTTTGCGGAGGTTAACATTTACATAACAGTAAAGTACATGGATCTTATGTGTACAGCTCAATGACTTCTTACATATGTGTGCACCTGTGGAACTGAGTCTTCAAAACAAAATTAACAATTGTTTTTCCTGTAAGAAACTTTAGTTATTCTCCCTTCCCAGTAAACAATTTAAAATCAAAGAGCACATCCTGTCTTTTTTTTTCTTTTCTTTTTATTGTAAACAAATGGGGTACAACTTGTTTCTCTGTACATGAAGTAGAGGCATACCATTTGTGTAATCATACATTTACATACATCCTTTCTTTTAAATTCCCGTAGCTGGGTGTAATGGCACACTCCTCGTATGCCAGTTACTCAGGAGGTTGAGGCAGGAGGGATGGCATTTTCTAGGCAAGCATGGGCAACTTAGTGAGACCCTGTCTCAAAATGAAATAAAAGGACTGAGGATGTTGCTCAGTTGTGGAGTGCCCCTGGGTTCGATTCCCAGTACCTTCAAACAAAAGAACTGCACGCGCACACACACAACACACACACACACACACACACACACACCACTCAGAGAAAGTCTGAATGAACCACTGCTAGCTTTATTTTAGCTAACACCTCTGAAGCATGGTCACTTGGTAATTATTTTATTAAAGATATGTTTTAGTTGTAGATGATTTTTTTTTTTTTTTTTTTTTTTTTTTTTTTTTTTTTTTTTTTTGCGGTGCTAGGGATTGAACCCAGGGCCTTGTGCTTGCGAGGCAGGCACTCTACCAACTGAGCCATATCCCCAGCCTGTAGATGATTTTTTATTTTATTTATTTTTATGTGGTGCTGAGGATCGAACCCAGTGCCTCACACATGCTAGGCAAACACTCTACTACTGAGCTCCCAGCCGCATGGTAACTGTTTTTTGAGCCGGGATTCAGCTATATGGCCTAGCTTGGCCAAGAACTAAAACCCATGGGCTCAAGCCATCGTCCTGCCTCAGCCTTCCCTGTAGCTGGGATTCCATGTTTGCTCAACTTGTGATAATTATTACTTTAAGCTTTTTAAAAAAGAAATATTCAGAAAGAAGCATTGTCTGACTCTCACTGGTTGAAACCACAACCTCCCTCACCTATGCCTGCAGGAAGCATCTAACGGGCGTCCTTCTAGTGTCTAACCCCAGGCCAGGCTAATGTCACCACTTTCTGACCCTGCATCCTATGCAGTGCCGTGAAGTTTGTCCACACAAACACCAAAAGCCCTGTTTAACTCACCCCATAAATACTCGCAGACCCTATCCTTGGGGAGGTGGATTTGAGTCTGTGGACTCCCATCTCCTTATGCTTGGCTGCTTGACTGACCTGAGAATTAAAACATTTTCTCTTTTGCAAAACTGGGCACTTGAGTGATTGGCTTTTTCTGGGCATCAGGTGGAGAGGAACCTGGTTTGGAAATACACACTATCCAGACCAAGATAAAGAAGGTTTCCAGCATCCAGAAGCCTCCCTGGTGCCCTCCAGTCAATACCTGGCGAGAGATGCTTGCTGTACTAACCTCCATTACCACAGGTAAGTTCAGTCTATTTTCTAATTTCATATAAATTGAACTTAAACAGCTTGAGCTCTTTCACATCTCGTTTCTTTCACTCATCCTGTTTGATTCTTATTTTGATACCAAATCAGATGCTTGACAAGCCATGACTCTGTAAGCAGATGAGCACACTCCATGACCCCCCAGCAGGAGCAAGAGGAAACACACTGGGCAGAGCGGCCCTCCGCTCCCACTCTGACTCTCAAGAAGGCTCACAGGATCCATGGGTCCCAGAGGAAAGCAATTTTGGAACAGTAGAGGTTTGCAATGAATGCCAGTTCCTTTTCTCTTCTTGCAGTTCCCATGAGACAGATTTTGAGATGGGACAATTGCTGAGGTTTGCTGAGGGTGGCATGTTCCTTGCTTCTTTGCAGATAAGGTGGAGGGAATACTCTGAATTTCCCTACACACTGGGTGCAGGAGATGCCCACGCCTCCTTCCAGCTTGGGGAGGGGTGGTTCCATCTCTCTGGGGAGAGGAATATCTGTCTCCCCCTGGAAATGATGTCTTATATCTCCTCTATTTTTGGGATAATCCCAGTTTTTTTTTTAATCTATCTATCTAGCAATCAAATCATCTATCATCTATTTTGAGGAGTCAAGAACTCCTTTTGGGCTTTTTCCAAGATAACTTTTGAAACACAAAGTTCTTAAAACTCTTACACATGAGCATATGAATGTCCTATGACTTGAAAGAGAAGTGGGGGATTTCCTTCCAGAGAGCAAAAGAGGAAGAAAACCATGTTTCCTTCTATTCCAGTAGAAACAAGGACATAGATTACTGTATAAATTACTATTTAAATTACTGTATAAATTACTACAAGGACATAAATCAGTATGTCAATAATCTATCCCTCTCCATCACACTGAACCCCGATCATTGCCACCCCCACCCCCCTACCCCCAGGGGATACCTGGCAAAATTACACATCAGTTGTCTAGCCCATTTCTCAACAGTGGTGCCCAAGCCTGACTGATCAATAGAATTAACATGGAGAATTAAAAAACAGCCTACGGCCATACTATCCTTAAGGCGCCTGATCTTACCTGATCTCTGAAGCTAAGCAGGGTTCAGCCTGGTTATTACTGCCACATGCTTTGGCACACACCTGTAATCCCAGCAGCTCAGGAGGACTGAGAGTTCAAGGGGAGGCTGATGCAGGAGAATTGAGATTTCAAAACCAGCCTCAGCAAGTTAGCAAGGCACTAAGCAACTCAGCAAGACCCTATCTCAAAATAAAATACTAAAAAGAGCTGGGGATGTGGCTGAGTGGTAAAGCACCCCTGGGTTCAATCCCTGGCATATATATATATACATATTCCTACCTCAGACCCTTACAGCCCCTTCTCCCATCCTGGCCAAGAATGTGATTCAATACAGGAGTGGGAGATTAAAAATGCTGATTTAAAAAAATTGGGCAGGTGATTTTGATGACCAGTAAGGCTTAGAGATCACTGTTCTAGGATATCTTCCTGCCTGAAAGACTAATATTTAAAAATATGTCCATATTATCTCAGTGGGAATCATAAAAGGAGATGGGTAAGGAAATCATGAGTTACTTGACTTCCTGGAAGAAAAAGTATTTCTGTGAAACTATGTGAACCTTCCTAAATGCATTTTAAAGCTTACGTCTTAACTTCTTTACTGTGACAAAATTTTCATTGAGGTGGAAGAGTAAAACCTACTAGTCCCTTTTTCTGATGCTTTGTACTACGCCTATTCCCCAACACTTTAGCCAGGCTACACTTTTAACTTTATTAGAACTTTATAGTTATACATACTAGTTAAGTTCATCCATATTTTTTTTGTAAATTAGAATGATTAGGCACATGTGAAACCCCTTCATTCTATCCTCGATTTCTGTTACGTAAGGTCTGTGAATATCTACTTCTTTTAAATACATTTTTTAATTGTCAATGGATCTTTTATTTATTTATTTATTTATATATGGTGCTGAATATGGAACCCAGGTCCTCACATATGCCAGGCAAGTGCTCTACCACTGAACCACAACTCCAGCCCCAAATACCTACTTCTTTAAGATGCAAACTTTGAGCATTCTGTGTGAGAGAATATGAGTATAATAGGCCCTTAGGTCTGTGAGTTGGTATTTGAGAATGTCTGCTAGAGGTATAGTAATATGCCCTTATCCACGGTTAATTGTGTTCTGAAAATAATTAAATGGAAAATTCTAGAAATAAACAATTCATAAATTTTAAATTACATACCATTCTAAGTAGCATGAAGAAATCTCATCAGTGCCGTTTCTGGGGCATGAATCATCCTTTTGTCCAGAATATCCATTAGCTGCTTATTAGCCATCCTTGTTATCAGATCTACTGTGGTGGTGCACATTGCCTGTGTTTCAGTAACGCTTATTTTACTTAATAATGACCCTGAAGCACAAGAGTAGTGAAACTGGAAATCTGGATATGCCAAAGAGAAGCCATAAAGTGCTTCCTTTAAGTAGAAAGGTGAAAATTTATCATAGGAATGTATTAATAGGGATAAACACAGTATAGTATGTATAGGATTTGGAACTAGCCTCTGTTCCAGGAATTCACTGAGGGTCTTGGAATCCTGTGTGGCTAAGGAAGGATTCCTGTAGCTCATACAGATTGCTTTTATAACTATTAGATTAGATCAAACCAAGAGGATAAAGAGCAATGAACATTTAGAGAGAGGGCAAAAATAATAGAGACTCAGAGAAGCTGGAAGACCTGAGAGTACTGTATTTCTAGGTAGGGATGAAGAGAACATGGAGGTGGAAAAATACCAAAAATACATAGTATTTCTTTCTATGTATACCAGAAATACTATGTATTTCTTTCTTCCCATTATGGTCCTTTCTGGGCTATTCATATCCCACAGTTTTCCCCAACTCCTATCCTGTCTCATCATGGTAGAAGTAAAAACTAAACTACCATCTTTTTTTTTTTTTTTTTAATGTGCTGTAACCTATTTATTACAAAGAATGTATTAAAGGGTACAAATAACAGCTGAATGATAAAATACATAGGGTGGGTCTGAATGGGTCCTCAGCACAGGATCTTCTACTCCCATGGAGTTTTGGGGTGTGCCACTCACGTGGATGCATTCTTGTCTTCCAATTGGGAAACTTGCTGAATCCCATCCTTTTGGTTTTTTTGGGAGCTTTATTATACAGGCATGGCTGATTAAGTCATTGGCCATTGGTGATTAAGTCAAACTCCAGTCTCTCTCTTTCTCTCTCTCTCTCTCTCTCCATCCCCCCCCCCTCCAGGAGATGGGGGTGGGGTGAAGTTGAAAGTTACTTTTTTTTTTTTTTCCAAACGAGCATCTTGAGTTACTGTGAAAATGACTTACAGCAGAAGTCTAGGAGATTCTCAGATGTAGTCAGGGAAACACATACATGTATCAGACTATAGTCTTGTGCTGTGGTTCAGACGTTTTATTGGGATCCGTGCCCATTGATCTTTTGCAAGTAATCTGGAGCTCAGAGGGAATCTTCATCACTCTTATTTTTTAAAAGTTTGAATACTGTTTGTCTGTACTGTTTTGGGTGTACATACACCCAAAACATGTTTTGCATTTTGCATTTTGTTTTCTTTTCTTTGGGAAGTAGGAATAATGAAGTCATATTAGAGCAAAACTGGCTTACTGCTCTGGAGAAGTTTGATTTTTTTATTTTGCTCACATTTATAGCAAGCAAACAATCTAAAAATTAAGTTTCTTGGTTCTAAGTGCACTTCACTTACACCTTCTCAAAATGAGCAGAGGCTTTACTGAAAGTTAATAAATACTTAGAAGCCTCCAGATACTAATTTTAACAGCAACATATGGCATAACAGTACTAGAATTTTATTTTTATCAAAAAAAATCTAAAAATTGCTTCATGGGCTAGGATCAACAATTTATAACATGATAATATTTATTTAAATTGAATGAAGTTACTTTATTTGAGGATACTGAGTTTAGAATAGTCAGAAAGGCTTTTCTGCATTTTCTCATAACAATGATGTAGACTACTGTTGTATTCCCTTGAGACATCTTTGACTGAGCCACTCTCAAGAAGCAGAAACCTAGCTGGGTGCAGTGTGGTACATGCCTATAATCCCAGTGGGTTGGGAGCTGAGGCAGGAGGATCATGAGTTCAAAGCCAACCTCAGCAACTTAGTGAGGCTCTGAGCAACTCAGTGAGACCGTTTCTAAATAAAATATAAAAAAGGGCTGGGGATGTGGCTCAGTGGTGAGGTGCCCCTGGGTTCATTCCCAGGTACAAAAAAAAAAAATGGAGACGGCGTATCTGGAGAAGTTTTAAGTACACATCACTGACCATTGTGCAAATGGATGACTGAGTCAGTATACTTTGCCAGTTCTTCCTTCTTCTCTCATGTCTTATTTTTTAAATATATAAAAATTGCTATTTTGAAGTAAATAAAAACAGGAAGAATTGCATAATGAATCCCCATGTACACATCACCCAACTTCCCAACTGTTATTCACAGTCAATCATTTTCCCTAACCTGACTCCTCTACTTCAGCTGCATTATTGTGAGGAATCTGAGGTAAATCTCAGATGTCATATCATTTCTCCTTTAATTATTTCAGCATGTGTCTCTAAAATACATGAGCTCTCTATATGATGTACATATATATATTTTAGTTGTAGGTGGAACAATACCTATATTTTATTTTTATGTGGTGCTGAGGATTGAACCTAGGGCCTCAGGAGTGCTAGGT
The DNA here is from genome assembly GCF_902686445.1 of Sciurus carolinensis. NCBI lineage: Eukaryota > Metazoa > Chordata > Mammalia > Rodentia > Sciuridae > Sciurus > Sciurus carolinensis. The sequence goes on from NC_062215.1 coordinate 123,738,326, forward strand.
GAGACACTACCACTGAGCCACAACCCCAGCCCAGACATGAGCTTTTTTTATAGAATGACCACAATACTATTACCACTCCTGAAAATATTGACAATAATTCCTTAATATCATCAATTATCCAGTCAGGTTTAAATTTCCTGTTATTTACAATTGGTTTGTTTGAATCAAGATTCATACAAGGTCTAAACATTGCATTTCATAGATATATTTTAATCTGTAAATGTCTTTCTCTTTTATTTTCTGAAATCAGATCACTTGTCCTATAGAGTCTGAGTTTTGCTGACTTTTTCCCTGTGGTGGTGTTTAATAAGTTCCTCTGTTCCCTGTACTTTCTGTAAGTTGGGTTTTAGACCCAGAGATTTAATCTGATCTTCGGTTTTGGGGCAAAAACTCTTCATAGATGGCATTATATACTTCCAAAGGAAGGTATGTGAGGTTTGTTTTTTTTTAACCTCTTTTTGTGATGTTAATAGCAACTAATTATCATTGTCTAGAATATTTTCTTTCTGTATTATTGACCAACCCTCATTTCAACCATTAAGCTATATACCCCCTCAGACCTGTCTTCTCCTTTGTACTGCTTTAGCTGAGGAGAAAATAGTTACCTGGTTGTAAGTGCATTTCACATATATAATCTCCTTGGAAAATAACCAGAAGGATCTGTTAACCTTCAGCATAGGAAATGGAGTTTTTCTAAAGTCTCACTTATGATAGGCATTGTTAGTTGTGTCTAGTCAACTGCCATTCCCCGCCCCCACCGCCCACCCATTTTCATGTGCTCATGGAGCCCACCTCTCACTTTACAGGTTGCCCAGTTACTTATCCTTTGAAGCCCGGGTAGTTTTGATTGAGATTTTTCTCTTAACAGAGACACTGTCATCTTGTGCCTTTAGGTGATGTGTGAAAGTACTATCTGACTGTGCAGAAGCCATCTTGACCCATGTGGAGCAAGCTTGAGGATTAAAACCTGTGTGCCCAGGGTGAGTTGGAAATATGGAAGGAGTCTGGGTCCTCGGTAAGTCACTGAACCACAGAATTATTACGGAGGAGATTTGGAATTTCTGAATCTGAATTTCCTCCCTTGCAACCAAACAGTTCCCAAGTTTCAAACTGAATGTATGGGAGTAGTAGACAGAGCCAAATTGCAAATGCCCTCCCTCCAGATTTCAAGGAGATTGTGAGTTTAGTCCACTTGTAGTTGATTATGGCTACAAACAACCCAACAGACACAGCAGGTATGTTCAAATAAATTTATTTTATTTTTCTACTTATTATTTAAAGTCCTGGTGTAGAGTTGGGGAAGGTTTATGAAACTTGACCTTGATTTGCCCTAAAATTGAGTTCTTACATACTCTAATAAAGCTAAAATGATGATTCAGATAGCCTAAGTCATGGAAACATCAAAATTAACTTATGATGCCATTGCCATATTTTTTAAAAGTCAGTTTTTGATAGGATATAAGTTTAAAAAGCACACAGCAACTTAAAAGTAGATGGATGCTTAGAAACTTCTGTGTTGGGGATAGGAATTAGAATTAAAATATTTTCCAAGGCTTATTCTCAAAGCACATAACTGAGAGCTGACTTTGAGTGTTGGCAATAATGGGAAATTTATCTCCTATTACATTACGCTGGACATAACTTTCTTATTAAGTAGGAGAATTGGAATTTCTGAATCTCTTCCTTTGCAACAAAACAGCTGCCAAGTTTCGAATGGAATCAGAAGACTAGCAAGCAGAGGAATGAGGATTTAACTTTAAAAATATGGTATGTTTGAAACGTACAAAAGAAGCAGTTATAGAACTGGAAGAGTGAAAGACAACTGATGATCTGCCCTCTTCCGGCTCCGGCTTCTGGTATTTTGCATTCCCAGACTGTGTTGTTTGGAAGCAAAGCTTCATTGTTTTTTGGTCGGTAGATTGCACCTTTGTGACTGCAGACAACAAGGTGATGCCAGCACTGGTTCCAGGAAGACCTCAGTAACAAACCTTCTTTGTGTCCAGTGAGGAAGCTCTGGCCTGTAAGTGGATGACATCAGTAGGCTTCCCACCCACTCCACTGGGCCGCTCAACTCACAGAGATTCATTGTTCATGACTTCAACTCTGAACAGCTGCTGGCTCTTGTTGGTTTCATTCACTGTGAAGATGGTGATCGCACACTCCAGATATGAAATGGTTTGTCCTATTATCAGGCCATGGATCAGACCATCTGCCCTGGGGTCCCATTAGGAAAGTGAGATCATAGTCAGGCACAGTGCCTCCTAACATCTTCACTGACTTGGAGGTCTCCCCCACTCCTTTCATTAGCTTGGATCTCTCTGTAAGTGGTATCCTGGTTTTGCCAAATAAGCAATGTTCTCCATGTATCTTCCATGCAAATACCATCTCTCTCTCTCTCTCTCTCTCTCTCTCTCTCTCTCTCTCTCTCTCTCTCTCTCTCTCTCTCTGTCTCTTTTTTGGTTCCAAGGATTGAACTCTGGGGCACTTAAACCACTGAGCAACTCCCTTCAGCCCTTTTTTGGTATTTTATTTAGAGCCAGGTTCTCACTGAGTTGCTTAGGGCCTTGCTAAGTTTTGGAGGTTAGCTTTGAACTTGGGATCCTCCTGCCTCAGCCTCCCACGTTTCTCGAATTACAGGTGTGCCCTACTGCACCTGACCAGAAACACCATCTCTTTGGGGATCCTGCAGAGAAGTTGTTTAATCAATACTAAAAGTAGATAAGGTAAGCCAGGATTCTAACTCCCTATGAAAAGTTACTTGAATCAGAATTTCACGTGAATTAAATGTCCATCATCACAATAACTTTTTTAATTTTTAAATTTTATTTGTTCTAATTAGTTGTACGTGACAGTAGAATGCATTTATACATTTTGATAGATCATACATAGAGTGCAATCTCTCATTTTTCTGATTATACATATTACCTGTATTTTTCTGTATTTTTCTGGAAGCGGAGAGAATTCAGCCATGAAAAAGAAAAGAGGAAGAGAAGATGAATCATATAATATTTCAGAGGTCATGTCAAAAGAGGAAATTCTGTCTGTGGCTAAAAAAAATAAAAAGGAGAATGAGGATCAAAGTTCTTCCTCTGCTAATCTCTGTGTAGAAGATCTTCAGAAAAATAAAGATTCAAATAGTATAATTAAAGATAGATTGTCTCAAACTGTTAGGCAGAATGCTAAATTCTTTTTTGACCCAGTTCGGAAGTGTAATGGACAGCCAGTACCCTTTCAACAACCAAAGTACTTCACAGGAGGAGTGATGTGATGGTACCAAGTAGAAGGCATGGAATGGCTTAGGATGCTTTGGGAAAATGGAATTAATGGCATTTTAGCAGATGAAATGGGATTAGGCAAGACCGTTCAGTGCATTGCTACAATTGCATTGATGATTCAGAGAGGAGTACCTGGACCTTTTCTTGTTTGTGGCCCTTTGTCTACACTTCCTAACTGGATGGCTGAATTCAAAAGGTTTACACCAGAAATTCCGACCATGTTATATCATGGAACCCAGGAAGAACGTTGAAAATTGGTAAGGAATATTCACAAAAGGAAAGGAACGCTGCAGATTCACCCTGTGGTAATTACATCATTTGAAATAGCCATGAGAGACCGAAATGCATTACAGCATTGTTATTGGAAATACTTAATAGTAGATGAAGGACACAGGATTAAGAATATGAAATGCCGTCTGATCAGGGAATTAAAACGGTTCAATGCTGATAACAAACTTCTTTTGACTGGTACTCCCTTACAGAACAATTTATCAGAACTTTGGTCATTGCTAAACTTTTTGTTGCCAGATGTATTTGATGACTTGAAAAGCTTTGAGTCTTGGTTTGACATTACTAGTCTTTCTGAAACTGCTGAAGACATTATAGCCAAAGAAAGAGAACAGAATGTATTGCATATGCTGCACCAGATTCTCACACCTTTCTTACTGAGAAGACTAAAATCTGATGTTGCTCTTGAAGTTCCTCCTAAACGAGAAGTAATTGTGTATGCACCACTTTCAAAGAAACAAGAAGTCTTTTACACAGCAATTGTGAATCGTACAATTGCAAATATGTTTGGAACCAGTGAGAAAGAAACAGTTGAGCTAAGTCCTACTGGACGACCAAAACGGCGAACTAGAAAATCAATAAATTACAGCAAAATAGATAATTTTCCTAATGAATTGGAAAAATTGATCAGTCAAATACAGCCAGAGGTGGACAGAGAAAGAACTGTGGTGGAAATGAATAGCCCTATAGAATCTGAAGTTAATCTGAAGCTGCAGAATATAATGATGCTACTTCGTAAATGCTGTAATCATCCATATCTGATTGAATATCCTATAGACCCTGTTACACAAGAGTTTAAGATTGATGAAGAATTGGTAACAAATTCTGGGAAATTCTTAATTTTGGATCGAATGCTGCCAGAACTAAAAAAAAGAGGTCACAAGGTGCTGCTTTTTTCACGAATGACAAGAATGTTGGACATTTTGATGGATTACTGCCAGCTTAGAAATTTCAACTTCAGCAGGCTTGATGGGTCCATGTCTTGTTCTGAGAGAGAGGAAAATATGCACAATTTCAACACAGATCGAGATGTGTTTATCTTCTTAGTGAGTACACGAGCTGGTGGTCTGGGCATTAATTTGACTGCAGCAGATACGGTTATCATTTATGATAGTGATTGGAACCCCCAGTCTGATCTTCAGGCCCAGGATCGATGTCATAGAATTGGTCAGACAAAGCCAGTTGTTGTATATCGACTTGTTACAGCAAATACTATTGATCAGAAAATTGTGGAAAGAGCAGCTGCTAAAAGAAAACTGGAAAAGTTGATCATTCACAAAAATCACTTCAAAAGGGGTCAATCTGGATTAAATCAATCTAAGAATTTCTTAGATCCTAAGGAATTAAAGGAGTTATTAAAATCTAGAGATTATGAAAGGGAAGTCAAAGGATCAAGAGAAAAGATCATTAGTGATAAAGATCTTGAGTTGTTGTTAGATCGAAGTGATCTCATTGATCAAATGAAGGCCTCAGGACCAATTAAAGAGAAGACAGGGATATTCAAGATACTAGAAAATTCTGAAGATTCCAGTCCTGAATGTTTGTTTCAAATTGAAGCTAAAGAATGACTTAAAAAAATGTATTATGTACATGTATTGTACATATTACATGTACATGTATGACTACATGACCAGTGTGATACTGATCCCAGTATATATTTGAAATTTATACTTTATACATTTAAAAATGTATAAATTTAAAATTTTTAAATGTATGAAGTGATACATTCAAGCAATTAAATATGATGTGTCTTGGAAAAGTCACTGAAGGGAAGAAGTCAGGTTGGGATTCAGCTTTGGAGACTAAAGAAGAGCAAAGAGCGTGAGCAAAGCCCACAGCTTGCTTTCCACAGGTGATTGGACAGGTGACGGGTTCACCATTTATTCTGATCCTGTGGTTTGGATGCTGAGGGAAGAGAAGGTATCTTTTATGGGACTTAATACAGGTAGCCAGTTACACCAGAGGTGCTCTGTGGGTATTTGTGGACCTTTTGTGACAGATACCTGAATCTAATGCTGATCCAGATCAATACATTTGCAACTATCTTCCTGGTCCATAGTTTAAAAGCTTGCCTGAAATGACATGACGAATTTTTGTTTAAAAAAAAAAAGGATAATTTTTTAGAAAGGTGTTGGAACTTTAATTTTCTTGATTTTTAAAAAATTGCTGGTTATTTAGCAAGAATATGAGAATAAAATTTAGAAAGGACAGACAATCCTTGGGGGTGTAAGGAGACTGGCTTGGGAGTGCCAAATAAATAACATATATTTATCTGACCCTCTGGCCCTTACCTAAGCCTTTTTACAACTACCAGGTATGTTATGGACATGTTTTTCTATGAGGTAGTCAAACTGTAAACAGAGTGAATCCAGACTGATAATCATGTGTTAAAAAGAAGGAAGGAAGGAAGAAAGAAAGAAGGAAAGAAAGAAGGAAAGAAAGAAAGAAAGAAAGAAAGAAAGAAAGAAAGAAAGAAAGAAAGAAAGAAAGAGAAAGAAAGAAAGGAGGGAGGGAGGGAGGAAGGTGGGGAGGGAGGGAAGGAAGGAGGGAGGGAAGGAAGGAAGGAGGGAAGGAAGGAAGGAGGGAGGGAAGGAAGGAAGGAGGGAAGAAAGAGGAAGAGAAGCACTACAATCATTTCCCAATTGAAATGTCCTTGGTCTTTGTATTGGGAAGTCCAGGACCAAGGGTGTGAGGGCAGGTTTGGGGCTGTGCATTGTCATATAGCATTTCCTGTGCTTGCCATCCGTCCTCATATGGGCTCTGTTTAGGTCTGTCCTGTACATATAATCATGGTGCTCTGAAAGGACACTATTCACTGCACCCCAGCACAATTCCTATGATACTACTACTGTGCTTTGTACACAGGTGCTTGGAAAATGCTTGTGGGGTAAATAAAGCATCTTTGTTTTAGCAATACTTATAATCAGTCTAGCTTCTTCTTCATGTTTATAAGTTCCTTGGATCAAGGATTACATCTTATATATCTCCTGGTATACAAATGTATGAATCCATAAGAGTTAGTGACTGAGTGGACGAAGGGTCACGTTCCTGTGTGCCATGAGGGACCTGCACTATTGATCTCCATACCTGTATCACCAATCTTGCCCATTTGGCAATGGAAATGGTCTCCCACTTCCTTTTCAGGTTTCACAGATTCATTGTAAGAGTTGGAAAAGGACCTGAGAGATTATTCAGTCTAAATCTTTTATTTTATAAATGACAAAATTAGCAAGATGGAATGACTTACTAGTCTTTGACTGAGCCAAGAAAGAATTTGAGTCTCCTTGAAAGTAATTTTTCTTCTTGAAGTATTTTTAAATTTTATCTAAAATATCTTCATTTCACTGCTATATATATGTCCTCAAATAGTTGCTATAATCGGTTACTTCTCAAGCAAACTCTAAAAACTTTTAGCTTGTTATTTCCCATATGACACATTTCAGAATATTAAATAAGAAGTTCTCACCAAGTCACCAAGGTAGAATATATATGACAAGCCAGAGAGGTGTCATTAAAAGATAAGACATTTTCAAAAGGGTTATCCAAAAAATGGTAACATGACTCAAATCTTCCCTGCCTACCTTCAGGGAAAAAAGATGCTGGATCTCTGAGGAGGCTCGACAAATAGCACCTCTCTTCCTCTTCCAGGTTCTGAACAAACTGAAAAACCAAACGAAGGGGAGTAGATGGAATAAAATCTTACCTTCATTACTTAGAGAGGCCAAATTAGAGGGTGGCCTTAGTGTAGCAGGAAATAAGGTAGTCTCCCAAGCCCAGGGTTAGGCCCGCTGAGCTCCAAACTGGAAAATGCAGCCAGTGCCTGAGGCAGGTCACTGCAGGAGAGGAAAGACCAGCCCAGTGCTCAGATGGAGACCAGTGGTGCTGGGAGTGACAGGCCAGGCAAAGCTTGGAGTGATGGGGATCATGCAGGTCTCTCCATGAGAACACCACTATCAAGGCTGGGAAGAACCATTCTCCACTACAAAAAGTCAAGGGGAGAAGATGGGAGGGGAGATTTATGAAGAGGTTTTCTCTGGAAGAGGACAGGTTGAAGGCTACCCCCACCCCAAAGTGACTTTCCTGTGCAAAGGACTTCTTCCAGAGCTTTGGTCCTGTCCCCTGCCACTTGGAGAATGTGCAGGGCACTGTGGATTGGTGTGTGACTCCTGCCTGGAGAAGAGAGTTTCCTGCCTGGAAATTTCTCAACTAACAGTTAAAGGAGAGGTGGCTGAACTGGATGGGCCAGGGCTGGTTACAGAGAGATGAAGGGAGGGAGGGAGTTAAGGTGGGGTGGGTGAACTTAGCTCCTGTCCAACAGGGCCACCTAGAGGGGTGCTAGGCTTCAGCAAGGAGAAGCTACAATTCTGCTGCAGAGCTGAGGAAATTTTAGCCCATCAAGAGGAGGTTGGGTGTGAGCACCCCAGAAATAGGGATGTGGGGTTGGGGTGTTGCTAAAGAACCAATGAAATCATGCTACACAAGGAAGAGGCAGCTTTAAATATTTGTACCTAGCCCCCAGAAATAGAGAAGCCACCTTATGAGACAACCAGTGAGTTAAGCACTGTTCTCCCTTTTTCCCTCTTCCTGCTTTGAGCCTGGAACAAACCACAGTGGGTAAACTGGGGCAGGGAGTTGGAAGCAGAAGATGGAGGAAAAGAAGAAAGGAACCCTGCCCTTCTGGCAGCAGAAGCCCTCAGATGAGCAAAGGATAAGTTTCAACTTTAAATCTAATTTCAAGAAGTAATTATTACAGCTGGGCATGGTGACACATGCCGATAAGCCCCGTGATTTGGGGGCAGGAGGATTCCAAGTTCAAAGCTAGCCTCAGAATTTAGCAAGGAAGCTCAGTGGTTAAGCACCTCTGGGTCCAACCCCCAGTACCAAAAAAAAAAAGAGAGAGAGAGCATTATAGAATTATTACACAAGATTGGATACTTCTTCAGAAAGACTGTTGGAAACAAAGTGACTATGGAATTTTTAATTATAAAAGAGTGATTAAAAACAAGTCGTAGGATGTTCTAGGTTTTCACTCAGGGGTAAGGAAAGAACTTTCTTTCACTGAATAACTTGAAGAGAGATAGTGGGACTCAAAAGCAAAGTTGTTTCCTCATTTGAATATTTTTATCTTCATCTTCCAACTGAAGAGTCTTATTGACTTCATTTTTGTTTTTTATTTCTCTAAATCCCCAACATATCTTTTGCTATCTCTATTAAGCATTTGGGATATTCAGAACACTGGATATGCCAGAACCTGGCTCAAAATTAAAAAATTTAAAAAGGCCAGGGATGTGGCTCTGTGGTTGAGTGCCCCTGGGATCAACCAATCCCTGGTAAAAAGAAAAAAAGAACACTGGACCCCCTGCATAATCAGGGCTGGAATCCCCGGTTGGTACTCGCTACCTTTTCCCCAGGGGGCATGTTGCCTGTGCAGCAACTCCACGGCTATTCCTCCAGCAAGTTATGAGTTCAAGAGGGCAAATGGTAATGGATTAAAGCCAGCCATGTTTTCCAGCCTACACCAGGGTGGTCTGAACTCTTTTTTCTCAAAGCACTCTCCCAGCACACAGCACTGCTATTACACCCGCTGGAGGGTAAACCAAATGAAATATGTTAAAAGGCTCTCTGATAATCACGCCCAAAATCAGGTAGGGGAGGCCAACTTGGATTCTCATCACCATCTCCCAGCACACACCCTTTTTCTTTTTCTTTTTCTTTTTGGTATTTGGTTTGATCCCAGGGGTGCTCTACCACTGAGCTATAGCCTCACCTCTTTTTGAGACAGGATCTCACTAAGTTGCTAAGGGTCTCACTGAGTTGTGAAGACTGGCCTTGAACTTGGGATCTTCCTGCTTCAGCCTCCCAAGTCACTGAGACTACCACAGTGCCCAGCTTTACCCTTTGTTTTTGGAGTGGAATAGTTTCCCTCTGCAGTACGTTAATGATCCCAAGGTTGCTTTAAGAAGTTTCTTTATTGTATGAGAGGTGATTGAAAACTGTCAATCATGGATCTGGCAGTCCCTGCTCATGAGCTTAAAGACTGTTCTGATTACGATAATTACATTTTTATGAATATCCTACCTAGAGAGTAACAATTTTACTATATCAGACTACACCACACAAAGATGCATCAATTTCATCTGCAATGAAAAATAGAGTCTAATAGCAGTTATATTTATATGACAGTCAAACATCAAGATGCAACATAAGTACTTCAACTCAAAGAATTCTGATCATTATTTAACCTTGAGATGATTAAAGGTGAAGGTTTTTCAGCTTTTATGATTTACTTTCTTCATGGTTTTTGTAGTTTTGATTTGATTTTTTAAAATTCATAAGTAACATTTGGATTCACTCAACCCCAGTGATATGGTAGCAAAGCAAAAACAATAACAAAAAAGACCAAAAGGTATGATTAATGGTCAAAGAGAAAGTATTAGGCAATTATAAAGCACAATTTTGTTTCAGGTACAGCAATGCCATACCAACTAGGTTTCTCTTTTAATCAGCTAAGTTTCTTCAACTACAACACAAATTATGGATAGCATATTTAGGTTTGATGTTACACATACATATTAGTATGTATATACATATAGATATTATTATACACATACAAAAAGACTATTTGATTATTATAGATAGTAGCCAGAGCTTCTTAAAGTGTGGTGGTATGAGGAGCAGCACTCATGTGTCACCTAAAATAGCATGTGGGAAATGCAAATTCCTCACACCTATTGAATCAGAATTTCTAGTGGAGGGCACAGATCACAGGACACTGTCCTAACAAGCCCTCCTGGTAGTCCTCTGAGGTTTGAGAACCAGTGCTCCAACATCTTTGAATGATTTCTCCTAGTCTAGTACACATATAAAGCATGGCGGCTACTGGCCCTCAGCACTGTTGGTACTCCCTGTGAACAGTGAGGGTCATTGGCCTTGGCCAGGAAACCCAAATGAACAGGTTGTTTTGTCCAAGTCTGAGGGCAGATGCCTCTCGCTGGATTTTCTCTTCTCTTTGAAACTTCTCAGGCCACGGTTTCTTCCCATGACTTGTCGTAATTGTTAGTCCATCATCGCTGGTAGAAGAGATGGTTATGATGCCCTACATAACATCAGAGGGTTTTCTCACCCTGAATCCCTGTCAATGCTTCCCCTTTGTTACCAACCACTTCCTTAAAGTCATTTGAGCTGGTTAAAATTTTTTTTACCATCTAACAAGATACTCTCCGATATTTCTTCTATTAGGTAGGATCCCCACTATCACCTTTTGATAGCACCATGGGTCAAAATTGTTTACCAGAACTCATTAGGATGTGGCACAGACAGAGGCCACCCTTGGCAAGTGCGCTCAATTGAGGGAAAAAAAAAAAAAAAAAAAACAAAAAACACAACAGAACATACAGTCAGTAGAGTGCTGACGCCCACTGGTCAGATCTGAACAGCGCTTTTGCTACATGACTTTTCTTTGGCAGAGAGGGAATGTATCATCAGAGTATGGTAGATATAATTTTTTTATTGTGGTAAAAATCTCATAACATAAAAAATTCTGTCTTAACCCTTTTGGTGGGGGGGATTGAACTGTGGATTGAACCCAGAGGTACTTTACCACTAAGCCACATCCCCACCTTTATTTTTTATTTCGAGACAGAGTCTCGCTAAATTGCCGAGGCTGACCTTGAACTAGAGATCCTCCTTCTTCAGTCTCCCTAATCTAGTGGCTGGGATTACAAGTGTGTGCCAGCTTATCTTAACCCTTTTTAAGTATGCAGTCAGTAGCATTAAGTATGTTCACTCATATTTACAGTCTCCAAACCGTTTCATCTTGCAAAATTGAAACTGTATATCCTTTAAACAAATATCTCCTCTTTCCTTCTTACCTCCAGACACCAGCGGCCACCATTCAGCTTTCTGTTTCTATGAATTTGATTTCTTTAAATATCTCAGACACGTGGAATCATGAAGCATTTGTCTTTTTTTTTTGGACTGGTTAATTTCAGCATAATGTCCTCAAGACTTATCCTTTAGATAATGTTAAAGGAAAGTATTTTAGAGACAAATAGCATCCTAATGAAGCAGCACACATGGTGCAGTGCTAACTGGAGTAAATAAATATGACAAGTGAAGATCATTTCTTTGGTAATTTAATCTTTGTTATTTCATATATTCTTTCTAGTTGAATATACTGTTTTAAATACCTGGTGCTAGGGAAGAATGTGTAGAACAGTGGTCCTGGAACCTTGAATGTACATCATAATGACCCTGAAGTTTGATAAAAATACAATTTCCCTGGTTCTAAGGATTTTTATCTTGGCGAGTCTGAGGTGAGCTGGGAGCATGCGTTTCACGGGCCCTGCTGGGGATTCTGGTGCAGGTGATTCTTCACTTTTGGTGTGAGAAACATCGAGAGTCTAAGCCAGAGGCAAGGGTGACCTCCAAGTGTGGATCAGTAAGGTTCCACCAGCTTCCCGGAGGCTGCACTTTCTGTGGATCCTCATGAGGCATTCCTCTGAATACCACTGAGTGCATTGTGCCCAGTTCAAGAGGTCTTCGCATACTTGCCTCAACACCCCACCCCTGCTGAGAAAAGGACATCAGCTCCTGAAACCCGAGCAAGATGTAGCACTGACCTTTGAATCTTCAGCTGAGCTCATCCCACATCTTCTCATTCATTAGTGAGAAGATGCTCAGAAATGTTTGTCAAATGAATGAGGACAATAAGGGTAAAGATGTGATGGAAAGAGCGTGACTGACATGGTCAGAGAGTGATTTAATCTTGGCCTCCTTTTACCAGCATAAAAGCTGTGAGCTCTTGACTGACCAATCCCCACATCTCAGTGTCGTTAATCCTGCATCTGTATCATGGAGGATTGGTTTCTGCCTCTTGCAGAGGGCTGCTCTGGGGTACAAATGAGGTAATGTATGGAAAAATGCTTTGAAATTGTGGAGGCACTTATTTCAGTTTTGTTGAATATGAATATGACTGTCTTTTCACTCTAACCTCATTTCCCCTGTGAATAAGTGCTAGGTTGTATGACTGCAGCAAACAGGTCTACCTCGGTCTTTTACAAGAAGGCAAATCCTATTATTTGGTATATTTAAAAGCCACATGGTTTTTTGAACTCTATGGAGAGTAAAAAAGAAATTCATTATTACAAATTTATGATATGAATGTAGAAAGACCCCACAAATAATGGGCAGTACAAAGGATGGGAGATACACAGGAGAGCAAATTAACTATTCCCATTGCAGTTTGACTGCCACAGGGACTCTTAGAAATCTGCAACTGTTCAGTGAAATGGCATTTGAATTTTAGCAGCTCCTCTGATATCACCTTAAAAGGTAGCAAGTATCTGATAAGATGAGCTGAAAAGCATGGGAGTATAATGTCCCTTTTAAGACCTTAAGGAAAGGTTTATAACCACTCCCCAAACTGTAAAGAACCAAAAGATTTAGATGGCATTGAAGAAGCAATGTGTCTCAGGTGACAATTACTGGTGTATGACTAGAGCCAGTTCATGGCCCAGTGAGGGAAGTAAGGAGTATTCTAGGAGGCGGTATTGATTCAACTGAACCTGCTGTCTTTGACCTAAGATTATTAGGTCTTTCCTTTTCTTGGCTTATTAAAATGTTCTTGCTTTTATGAAATGTCAATATTTTGGAGTTTGAATTCTAGATCCACTCAAGGTAAGTGGCTTGAGGCAAATCTCTAATCCACACAGGTTATGATTTCTCTACGTGTAAAGACAGAAAGATTAGCAATAATATTTGCAAAAACCATACCTCAAATTGTAGTGCATACTAGATGATCAATAATTAGTGGTGGCTATATAAAAAAAAAGACAATATGTAAGTTTGTAATTTAGGCAAGTAAATTAGGTAGAGTGTTTTGAAAGTATAAAATTACTGTTTTCATTTCTATGTTACATGTTTTTCCTTTTTTCCCTGATTTGGGACCTATCCATACCTTTGCTCAAAAAGAAAATCTCTATGGAGCAGTATAAGGAGGAATTTCCCTTTTAATGTGAGTGGCCAACCACACAGCCCTGTGTTGGTGGTAAGGAGCATTCCAGAACCAGTGGTAGAATGGCATTGTGCCTACTGGTGGAGGTTTTTGTTAGATCCAGAATTTAAACTTACAGCGTTGGTTTTAGGACTAGGACTTAGACCTTCCTAGTATATAATACATATCTTTCTATTCCCAGTGCTTGATAAATCATAGATTTTCAACTAAAGTTTGTTGATTGTGTGAAAGAGTAAATGTTCAATAGCTCCATGAAGCATTTGGGTCTTCCCAACTATGTGCTGCTATGTGGCCCATGAACTATCTGAAAAAGCATTTTTTCATTTTTCTTTTTAAAACAATTTTATTGAGCATTATAATTCTATATATTAGCAGGATTCATTATTCTATATTTGTATATGCATATAATAAAACATTATAATTTAACCAATAAATAGATAGCATTTTTGGTGAGTGATGTTTAACTTATTAAAAAAGACAGAAAACAGAAAGAGGGTAGAATCCCTCATGATTAAATATGCTTTATTCCAGGTATTCTGGCAAGTGTCTTCCTGGTCAAAATTTAAACTAAATTTGAGCTTGATGTCTAATATCATCCAGACTTGTTTCCCAGACACCTAAAAGGTGACACATAGTTCCCTAGCTGGGTCACACTGTGGGAACTTTGATTCTAATACAATATGGACAGTTCATTGACCAAATTATTTTAGAATATTTATGGGTCACTCTGGGAGTACAAAGGAAGCAAATACTTTTGCCATCTGATTTCCGGCCTCATGTCCTCATGTCACTCATGGGAAGTTGGTGGCTTAAGAAAGTGTTTAGACATTCACTTTTTAAAAAGTCGAGGAAGGCAATCATGAAAGGTGACTCAGGTTTTAGGAGGCCCAAAGCTATAGACAATTTAAGATTCCCTGTTTAAGAAGTATGAACCAAAGATCACAACTAAAAAATCAGATACTAAAGTTCTCAATTAGGAGGATGCCCTTTGCAAGTGAGGTCCCAAAGCTTGAACTTAATTAGCTTCTTAAAAAACACACTTTTGTGATAATGGAAGCACCATTTTAAGCCAAAGGGATTTGTGCTATAATATCGATGGAAGGAACATTTAAAAACACTTACAGTAAGAGAAAGACATATATGCTAAAAGTAGCTCTAGAGAGAAGCACTAAATGCCAAGTGTTCAAAGTGGAGGAAGGAGGCTGTCAGGTTGCCAGGGGAGGAACCACTCTTAACTGACTTGACAGTTGCATGTCCAGGAAGCCTCTGATGAATTGGAATGTTTAGGGAACTTGCAATCCTTGAATTTACTTTTCATCAAAACCAAAAAGACACCTATCGGCCAAAATTTTCCTATAACATTTTTTTAAAAATCAATATAATTTAGCCATTGAGAAGACAGGAAAAAGGAAAGCAAGTAAGTTATTTAAAAATGGGGGAAGATAAAGCGTGGGCTCCCCTCCTTGGTAGAAAGCCCTCTGCTGGTTGGGTGGTGGAGCTGCACCCATACGTGGTGAAATGGGTGCTGGTCTCTTAACTGCCAGTCAGACATCACTGGACACATACAGATTTGGTGGGCATGCCATTTTGTTTTCCGAGAAGTTGGCACATGGTAAGTACTCACTGAAAACACCCTGAACGGCTGAACAAACCAAATAAGTGAGTCCAGTTTGAACAAACAAGACCAATTTTGAAAGATTCTGTAATTGAATTTTGTCAGACTGCTTTGCAATAGGAATTCCTTTCTGAATATGTTCTAGGTTTGATGGCAAAAGGATTAGGAAATGCAATGGAATTAACTTTCACTCAGTGCCTAACATATGCTAAATATTTTGCCTGATGTTTGTGTATTTAAATGTTTTAATCATTTTGCAGTTGAGGAAATGAGCCAAAGATCTTCAATAACTTGTTTGTGGTCTCTCAGGGAGCAAGTGTCAAGAGCCAGGATTTGGATCCAGGTTTGTGTGTGCAGGGTGCAGTCTCTGACTCTGTCCTCTCTCCTTCAGTCTTTTCTTGACAGCAAATGTGAAAGATGCAAAATAGTGACAGACATAGGGAGGACAGTAAAGATAGGAGTGTGGGGGGGCTACACTGCCTGCCAATCTGCAGGATGTCATTTTGGGACATTAAAATGTCCATTTGTCCATTTGTGCCAGGCACATGCCTGTAATCCCAGCAGCTTGGGAGACTGAGACAGGAAGATCACAAGTTCAAAGCCAGCCTCAGCACCGTAGCAAGGCCTTAAGCAACTCAGTGAGACCCTGTCTCTAAATAAAATATAAAGAGGGCTGGGGATGTGGCTCTGTGGTTAAGTGCCCCTGGGTTCAATCCCCAGAACCAAAAAAAAAAAAAAAAAAGCCCATTTGTAAGGTGGCAGGACTGGCCTGGCTAATCTCTAGTGGGGTGACCGAAAGGCCCGCTTGCCAGAGCAGCCCCCATTTTTAACTGCTCTGCCTCAGCAACTGTTCCTAGCAACCCGTCCACTCAGAAATATCCCACTATGGACTTTGAATTCTGTAGCCACCCTATCCTTACAATTCTTTCTGGCTCCTAATTTCTGTGACTTCAGATTGAACCTGATAATACCTCTTTGAAATAGTGAGCTATCATTTTCCAGGCCTGTGAGGTGTAGGAACTGATAGTATCTCACCTAGAGTTGCTTTGCATTTCTGATACAGGTTTTTCTTCTGCTAGTGCTCCATTCCTTCAAAAGTACACTAGTAAATTCCCTTCTAGCAGATTTGGTTCCAGTTAACTTGGAATTATTACATATTTGTTTCCTACTTCCTATCTACCATGGCTATCACTGAGTGCCCACTGTAAGGAGTGAGTGCGCCATATTGTTTAACACACATATTGATGCTCTTAGTTCTTCACTTTATAGATATGGAGAAGTGACTTGCAAGAAAAAGATGGAGTCAGCAAATGCTCTTCACCACTGTGCTATATTGAGATATGTGTAAACAGTATACACACACGCAGCAGATAATTTAAAAAATCATTAGGCTTCCTAAATTCCCAGGGGCTTCTCCTAGACTAGTCAGTGTCTGTGCTAGCCTTTGTAATTTCTTCTTCACTTCCACTATTCATTTTACAGACTGACTAAGATGCAGGTTCTCTGGAAAAACAAACAAGAAGGAAAAAGCAAGGAGATGCAATGACTGCATTGAGTGTTTTAACTACTTGTGTGAACCTTTTTCTTCTCCTTTTTGAGTTTGTCTTTGTTTACCACAGTATAAAACAAAAAACAGGCATTTGCTTCTTTTGAATATTTACATAGACGATACTTAAAGAAAAACCACCAGTCGACAATGTATCATTCTGGTTTTATTTATTGTCTGGCTAACTTACAAAGACGCAGATGTCTAGGGTAGATTCTACCCTACCATTTAAACTTTCCTGATGACATAGATACCAAAATGTGTCTATTACACAGTGCAATGGTATGAAAAAAATATTTTCTTCCTCTGCAGTCCCTAACTATAAGCAGGGAAAAACTAACTTCATACCAAAACTTTTTGGGCATTTGAATAATCATCCCATTTCTGCTACTAAAATAACAAAATGGGTATTACAAGTTAAAATATAAAGGCCCTAAGAGTTTTTACAAATATGCAAATAATCTGCTACTTAGACATAAAAAATTGATTTCTTTTAAATCACAAAGTAAGGCACCATTGGATTAAACATTTTTTCTCAGCTCTTACTAAATAAAATGCATAGTAAAATAAATACCAAACACTGAATTTTAATACTGTAATACATTTCAGTATAAAATGATACGTGAATGTTAAAATACTGTATTGCATCTTGAATACATTTATCTGGAAATTTTATGGAAAAAACACATGTAAGCTCTAATTACATTAGGGAAGAAAATACTCGTTTTTGTGATTTGCCAGAGTTTGAAGATTTTAGCATAGAACTTATTCAAAGTTTTGGATACAATTAGGTTGCTAACTTTCAAAGTAAGTGTGTAGGTGTATTAATGAAATATTGCCTTAAAAATACAGTCTAAAACATCTCTATTCTCGATGAATGGCAACTTTGAGCTGTGACCCTGTTTCAAACTGTAGAAAGGTACCTGCAAAGTTGAGATACATGAGGGATTGTTCAGTTCCTGCTATCTCTTACAAAACTTGGACCTACTTTTCTAGGGTCAGAATTTCCTCCACATTTGAAAGTCCAAACTCCATTTTTTTGTGCAGTGGGTCACTGGGCTATATTATGGGATATTTTTCACTATTGCCAACAGATCAAAAATCCAAAATAACTGCTAAATTACAAAATGTTAGTGATTTTAAATCACCTTTATATTTCTTGATTCTCTTTGGGTAAAGAGCCTGAAGAGACTATGTGGAACATGACAGATGAATGGCAGAGGAGAAGGAAGCAAACAAGTTCTCTGATGTATTAAGCTGGGGACTTTGGCAAGGAAAGTTATAAAAATACAATATATTCAAATCAGTAACTTCATAATTTATTAGACATTCCATTTATTAGAACTCTAAGTTCTGCTTTTATATAAATGAAACACTTAATTATTCTATAAATAGGAATGCATCTTTCAGATTTTTCTTTGGATTGATTTCTTGTTAGCATCTCCCAATAATACATGAATAATACACTGAAACCATGATACAAAATTTAGATAGATATGTATATACATATGTGGTCATGTGCTTTTAAAAAACAAGAAATGGTAATTTAAAACATAACCATATAAAACATCAACATGGAAATATTTTTTCTAACTCTATGGCTAGATTTAAGAGTCCCAGTAAAATTTTGTAAACAAAATCATATTTAAAAAAGGGCAAGGCTGGCTCTTCCTCATGGTCCTTTAGTGGAGCTTTATTTGCATAGATCTAAGAAAAATAATTCTTCTGGATAGATTCAAAACAAATTCCCTCCCAATTTCTACTAACAAGCTCCCTAATTCACTCAACCCCATCAGCATCAGAGTTAGATTTGTAGACTTTTGCCCATCAACTCCAATCTTTTCCCTTCTTCCATGATTCTGACTTGAGACCTTTCCCTTACTTTCTTCCCCTACGACCTATCCTTCCTAGCCTCTCCTGGCCCTGAGGAGTTTGCTCAGTGGGAGAGAAACAAAGGCCACTTCAAATCTGCAAGGCAGGCATCCAACTGACAATTGAACACAGCTGAAGCCAGCTGGTTCTGAGCCAGGAAGGCCTGACAGGTTTTTAGTTTCTTTCCAATGGCTTGATTCCACGTGACTGTAAACCATTATTAGATTGATTTCGGACCTTGGTACTGTGAAGCAACACTTGTACATAGAGAGTAAGGAAGGGGAAAAATAAATGACAAAAATCAAACATCAAGCTGTCTGCCAAACACGATGTTGGATCCTAACTTTATTTTTTGGTGCCTCTTGAATTGCCAAAGCTCAATCTGGCTTTTAAAATAAGAGGTTTTGGTACTAGTGTCCCTCTTCCAGAACTCTGCTGAACACCAGGGTAGTCACCAGCACATGTGGTTCCTGAGCACTTGAAATGTGACTAGTTCCAATGGAGATGTGCTCTAAATGTAGGATACATGCTGTGGTTTGAAGATTTAGTACCAAAAAAGAATGCAAAATGTCTCAATAATTTTTTTATAGGTTGAAATGATAGTTTGGGTGTCTAAGGTTAAATAAAATATACTATCATTTCACCTGTTTTATTTTACCTTTAAAAAATGTGGCAGCTAGAAATTTTAAAATTATATATGGGGCCCACATTATGTTTCTATTGGACAGCTCTGTCCTAGGGCCTACGTTGGTCTGCCAAGGATTGGACATCCCTTTAACCACAAAAGCTTCATGTGAGCCACGCTCAGCAACTTGCTTAGGCAGTCTGTGGTTCATGGAAACAGACAGGAGGCCAAGTGTGCGAAAAAGGCCTGGACGAAAACAGCTCTCAGGGACTTTAATAATTATAGCCTGTAGCAAATAAGCAGTGAGTATTTGAGTTTGTTTGGTTGAAAGCTGGGATACAATTTGTCTCTGCCCACTTTCCACAAAAGCCTATCGATCCCCGCAGCCAACACTGGCAGCTGTAGCTGAAGCAAGCAATAGCTTTGAGAATATACACAACAGAAGCTAGGTGCTTCTCTATACTGGATCCCCCGCCCCACACACATGTACACACACATTCCCACCTCACCCTCCCTTCTTCCTGTCTGCCATAAGTGAAGGAGACAGGGAAGTGGAGAGGAGGATGTGCAATTCTCCCACAGCAACATCAGAAGCAGCTCTGGAGCTTGGGTAGAGAAGAGCAGGCAAAGATCACCTTGGGATGGGAGGAAGGGGTGGGGCACCCCTTTCTCTTCGGTTGGATCCACCTTCATGGAAAACAACAACAAAAAAAAGACAAAATATATAATTTTGGTTAGAAAGTTTATGTTCTTAAGTGTGGAAATTCTGGGATGGTGCCCACTACCTCACCCCTTGTGACCAAAGCTGTAAATTAATTGGCATGTGCAGATGAGAAAGGAAAAGTGTGGAATGATGGGAATAAACACTAAGGTGGACCCCACTGGCTACTGGGTCCCCGCACAGAGTTAAGTAAAAACAAATGCTTTTCTTCTTAGCTCAAAGTTTGCGTTGATTATTGATTTAGAAAATATGAATGAACAAAACCAAAACAAAGTACTCACCCATCCTGCACCACCCAGGGATAACCAGTACAATTATGTGTGTATTTTCCATTTAGATTCAGTTCCCTTTTTCTCTCAAAAGTTCGAACACCTTCCAGAGTCAATACTCTTTGCGAATGTGATTGTTAATGACACCCTGCATTCTATTATATAGAACTATACTGTAGTTCACTGATCTCCTTTTGTTTGGTATGGTTAAAGGTATGAAATCATATCTCACTATAAATATATATATTTTTTGTGGCACTGGAGATTAAGCCCAGGGGTGCTGTACCACTGAACTACACCCTGAAACCTTTCCATTTTAAATTTTGAGACAGGATATCTTCCAAGTTCTCCAGGTTGCCCTTAAATTCGTGCTTCTCCTGCCTCAGCCTCTTGAGCCCCTGGGATTACAGGTGTATGCCACTGCTCACTGTAGTTTGATTTGCTTTTCCCTAATGACTATCGATGTTGAGCATCTTTTCATGTGCTTACTGACCATTTCTATATCTTCTTCAAAGAAAAGCCTGTTCAAGTATTCAATCTACTTTGATTTTTTAAATCGTTGAATTGTAGAAATTCTTTATATAATCACAATATTAGTCCCTTAATAGATAAATGATTTCCAAGTATTTTCTCCCATTCTCTGAATTGCCTTTCACTCTGTTGATGTGTTCTTTTTAAAAGCTATGCATAGCTGTGGGCTACCAGTGCACTGTAAACTGCTTTTAAAACCAATCACACTGGAAAAAGTCATTTATCCTGCACACCTATTTTCAGGATCTAGCAGGAGTGAGGTATGAAGTCAGGTGCTCAGATGCTGTGGGCAGGTCTGCTGGAGGAACATGTTGGTTAGGTAGTTCCGTTCACCCCTGCTCTGAGACTCAGTGGTCTGGCTCTGCTGGGTTCCTCAGTAGGCATCTTAATATTCTGTAATAATAACAGATCCCTACAGACTTAGGGATTTCTGAAACACTTAGGGACCTCTGAGACAGAACCTAATATCTCAACAAGGAGAGGAATTAGAGCAAAATATCAGCTGTTTACTCCTTTGTCTCTTCCTTTCACCATCCTATCCAAATCTTTTCTTGAGCAACTGTCTGAGCAAAGGTTTATCTGGATGGAAAGCAGCCACCTGCCATGGACCCTTGACCACCAGCTGACACACCACAAATGTTAGCAAAATGAGGACTGGCTTTGTTCAACACTGCTCATAGTGTATTCTGTGCTGCTCAGGGTTGACTTGGTGCCTTACCAGGCTCTGGATTTGGAGGCGGGGGCAGCCACAGAAGCAGAAGAAAACATGGTACTTGATAATACCTATTTATTTTTGTTAGATGATCTGTTATTATTATAGAATATTAAGTATAACCCATGCTAAAAATACTTAGAACAAATCTACCTAAAGAAAAGAAAAGACTTCAGTGGGCAGTGGATATTCACCAATTTAAAACTATTTTAAAATGTCTACTATATTTCAGGTTCTGTGGCACTCAAAGAATAATCAACAGCGAACAGGGCATTGTTCTAGTCCTCAAGTTGCTTACTTGGGTTTTGAAGACAGAAGAGGGAGGGAAAGTGTTTAGCTCTAAAATTTAGCTATGGGTTCTATCATTGATTTTAAAATACAAATTATATTTAAATTAGATTAAGAATGCTTGTAACAAGCCAGAAAAAGTATTTAGAGCCTACATAAACAATTCCTTAAAGTGAATTCATTTATTAGCATGCAAGAGGAAGAAAGGCCATACTCTTAGCAAACAGAGTCCCCTCTTTAAATGAACACATATACACATAAACACTAGAAAGGTAACTGATCCACAAGAAGGCTTAATTTCCATCAAAATATTTAACTACCAACTTGTATATACTAATTTTGTTAAAATTATAACTTTTTATTAGGCATTGTCTAGGAATGTGGTATTCCATCTCAATAAATTTTTCAAGGAATTAGTTTTTGTTTCAAGCAGCAATGTTCTCTTTATTTCTGACTTTTTTTTCATGGAAATTTGCCCCAAATATTTTCTAACACTTTGAATTTTTCAACAGAGGCACAAAGCTCAATTTAGCTCATTTAATTTAACCCAGTAGAAATGTACTCAGTAGAAACTCTGAGTTTCTAGCTCCTCCTCTGAATTGAGACTGCCACTCATCAGTTCTCCCCAACTCAGTGATTTTGCTTCTAACTGTTCTTCACTTCAGCTGTTATCAACAGTTCTAAGGCTGGGAACCATCAACCAAAGATTAAGAACTGTGTGCTAAGAAATAATCAGTGGGCAGGGAGTGGTGGTGCACGCCTGTAATTCCAGTGGCTTGGGAGGCTGAGGCAGGAGGATCTTCAGGTCAAAACCAGGCTCAGCAAAAGTGAGGTACTAAGCAACTCAGTGAGACCCTGTATCCAAATAAAATAAAAAACAGCTGCAGATGTGGCTCAGTGGTTGAGTGCCCCTGAGTTCAATTCCTGGTATCCTTCTTTCCCCAAAAAAATCAGTGGCTGAGTGTGTGTAAGGTGCTTTGCCAGGGAGTAAGGACAAAGTTGAGGATGTGGAGACCGTTATTTGACTTGCTCAATTTGGTTCTGAGGTAAAGGCTGCTATAAGTCTGAACTTCATTGGTGATATCTGTATACTCATGCTAATCCTTCCTTCCTTCCTTCCTTTTCTCCCCGCCCCCCCCCCCCCTTCTTCTTCCCATGCTGGGGATTGAACCCAGGGCCATGCACACGACAGGCACTGCCACTGAACAACATCCCCAGCTCCCATGCTAATTCTTTCTTAGTCCTGTCACAATATTTATGGTTGTGAAATTCTAATGTGTCCATTTCCCCATCTTCACATTTCTTGGACAGGGGAAAGTGATTTACTTCTTTATGATATCTAGTAGCAAACAACCAGAAACGATGTAAATGTCCAATAATGGTAAATGATTGTAGGCTAATCTGGACGTCTATGGAATAAAAGCCATGTGATAAAATGGGGAAGTGTTTACTGAGCAACCTTACAGAAATCCTATCACCAAAAAACTGTACAATGTCAGTATAACTATATAGAAAATCAGAGCTATATGGAGAAGAATGGGAAGAGAACCTAGTAAAATGAAAATATCTGTTCTGTGGAGAGATTATGGACATATTTAAGATTTTTAGATACTCCATAAAGCTATGGTTATAATACATTTAAAATATCAAGGGAGTTGACAGTGAGTTTTTGCTATAATTAGTAAGGCATTTCCCAGTCTCAAAACTTATAGGAATAGAAAATGGCTCTCTTTTTACTTTGTCTCAGGAAGATCAAGGTAGGAAAAGAATGGTCAAAGAGGCGAAAGAGTAGAATTCAATCCTGGCAAACCAAAGGTCTTTGAGCTTGTCATGACACATAATAACAATTGTTCCTCATCCCCTTTCTGAGAATCTACAGGGTCCTCACTGCAAGTACAAGGGGGTATTTACCAGGATTTAGAGAATTCCAAATCAGGTTCTCCAGGTCAGAGGCCTAGACTTCCTACATAATCCCATACATAACCCAGGCTATTCAAGTATGAATTTGCCAAACGCCCTGGCAGAAATACTCACTCCGGCTTTCGTTTCTTGCCAATTTACTGGGATAAGTTTTGGTTGTTGGTACATATGGCTCTGGAGGTGGCAAATCAGAAATCGGATGGAAGTAGAATCGGCTTTCCCACTCATCTGGGGGAGAAACAAACAGTATCTTCAGCAACAGACATCTGCTACAGACTTATGAATAAAAGGCACAGAATGAAATATAGAGAGGACTAAAGACATCAGTTCTACTTTTATGTCTAGAAATTTAAAGAAAAGCCAATAGTGCTACAAATGTCACTGATTAGCACACTGATAAAATATATTGGTCTGCAAATCAGTGTTTTTTTGTTCCCAGTGCTGGAAATGGAACCACAAAGAGAATTTAACTAGGGTGATGATGTGGTGCACACTTGTAATCTCAGCAACTCAGGAGGCTGAC
This sequence comes from Sciurus carolinensis, assembly GCF_902686445.1. Lineage (NCBI taxonomy): Eukaryota > Metazoa > Chordata > Mammalia > Rodentia > Sciuridae > Sciurus > Sciurus carolinensis. The sequence goes on from NC_062215.1 coordinate 123,762,526, forward strand.
ACAGGATTGCAAATTTGAGGCCAGCCTTAGCAACTGAGTGAGACCCTGTATCAAAATAAAAAATAGGAAGGGCTGGGGATGTAGCTCAGTGGTAGAGTACTCCTGAGCTCAATCCCCAGTACCAAAAACCAACCAACCAACCAAACAAACAAACAAACAAACAAAATCTAGAGTGATTAGGATCCAGTCAGTCCCTCTCAGGAGCTGGGGGCTAAGGGATAGGACACCTTTCTTCCCACAGTGGGACCAGGAATAACTGGGATCATTCTGACAACATGATAGACTGAAGCAGCTTAGTAACTGCAGGCCACTGGACCGCTTACCTACAGCCAACTATTTAGAAATATAGATAACAATTAGGTAAGCCACAAAAATGATTCTTTTCAAAATTCTGGAATCTCTGGAAAGTTAATTGGGGATAGGGGAAAGGAAAGATAATAGAATGAGACAAATATTATTACCCTATAAACATGTATGATTACACAAATGGTATGACTCTACTTTGTGTACAACCAGAGAAACGACAGTTGTACTCCATTTGTGTACAATGAATCAAAAAAAAAGATAATCACAGAATAAAATATGCAGTGTTTATAAAAAAAGAAAGCTAATCGAAATGAAACTCAAGCAAGGTTAAGTTAAAGAAAAATGATCTGCCTTTCTGGGAAGTAGAAGAGGAGGATTATTATTTTAAAGGTGAAGTCGTAGTGGGCCCTAAAATGGTTAGTTACATCACATCCTTTGTGGTGTGATAATGACAATGGTTGAAGAAACCTTAACTCAAACAAGCAAACGCCACGTACCTTCACAGGAGGAGTCTTGGAAGCCATTTCTAATTGATGCTGATGGTGGTGGTGGGGGAGGTGCCCCAGCACCAGGCCTGTCGGGAGGAAGAGGTGGCCTGGGCCCGCCCCTGGGACTATCAACTCCACTCCTGGACGGCAACTGGGGGGTGGCGGGCAGGGCCCTAGACGTGCTGCCATTTCTGCTTATTGGAGGTGGTGGTGGGAGGGGGCCTGGGGCAAAAAGGAAGATGACATTTAGTGTAATACTGCTTTACATCCCATATCGCTATTATGTTCACAATCAGCATGCAACTAATGACTGCGTACTGGATACATGCCCTCTAACTAGGGAACATGGAGAAATGGTCAAGACTTTCCAGGACGTGAGAAATGAGTAACATATATAAACACACAAATGCACGTTTGCACAAGTGAATGTAGAACGAGTGCATACTGAGAGCTGAATGGCTGGCTTTGAGTTAGCACCGAGGCTGGAGATGATATAGCAAAACTGAAAACAGGTGATAATTAAAAAAAAAAAAAGTTTTATAATCCTTTTAAAGAGTTATAGAGTTAATCACTTTGACATTATGAAGGAATTAAAAAAGAGCAAGATAGTTATGAAGTTATTTTAGGTCTTCAGAAGAACTGATTTCTTTAAGGTCACGTGTCACGGCTAACCACACAAGCATGTTCCTATGGTGCATACGATCCATTTCCAGGAAGAGGCATCTGGAAACCGGTCATCCTGAGAATAGTCAGCGTTCCTTCTCGGTTCTTCCTCTTTGAGCAGGCAGAAGAGCATGGGGACTGACAAACTGCTAACCAACATCCCTGACTATAGGTGCCAGTGTGGGTCCCGCCCCCTAAGTCAGCTGCTGTCCTGTGGAGCTTGATTCCCTGTTTACACAGAATGCCAGGTGGCCACTCTTCTCACAGCACTTTGCCAGGAGTAATTAGTCAAAAATCAAGTTAAAAGTACTATCTAAACAGTATTTGAAACTGTTTGTAAAATATTTAATGATATGGTATTAACCAGAAAATTAAAGTTCCCAGAAAAAAATTCAAATTCTTCTTTTTGGTAAGAAATCCATCTTGTTTTTTCCCTTATTCCAAATACAGCAGCTATTTGGGTAGTGAGCAAATTTTTAAAAATATAAAACTCGTGCATTTTCCCATGTAACTCAAAGTGGCCTTAGTAATTATTCCTGATTTTCAGTAGTGTGTTCCACTTATAAGATGCTGACGTTTTATGTAAATACAGTCTTATGGCACTACAAATACAGCTATTTCATTCCTATAGATTCAGAATCTGACTTAGGCACCTTGACTTGAACAACCTGCCTATTGCAGATATCCTGACAGAGAGTCTCAGCTCAGTTGATAGGAGTGGGAGGCACTGCCCAGTGCTGGCTGTTCTCTCAAGGAGTCTTCCCTGTCTCGCCCTGTGGCATTTATTGCCCCATCTGCTTGTCAGTGCTGAAGTTCTCGAAGCAGAAGTTGATTTACTGGGGGGGGGGGAGTGTCTCACGTGCTGTGGGTTTAACTTCACTGGTGATACCACTCTCTACCTGCCACTAAATGCAAACTAGACTTCCGTTATTATGGAGACAGGCACTATGTAACTTGATCAACTTCATCTTATTTTTGTTTCTTAAGTAAATTACCAATTAACATGACTACTTGCCAGAAAATAAGATAACCTCTTATATATATCATTTAATTCTTACAACAACCCTGAGAGGTATAGGGCCAGCAGACAGGGCCTGAGAGGTTTTAGAAGGTTAAAAGGCTCAAGTCAGGAAGCTAATGTGTGGAAGAACCAGGATTTAACTTCAAATCTGTCAAATTCTAAAGTCAGTGAAGCCAAACCATATTTCAAAATATGGATGGCTCTTGATGACTTCCCATATATTCCTCTTGGTATGTAAACTGGTAGACTTTTCTGGAAGACAACCTATGAAATTCATGGTTTTTGATGCATAAGCATTGATTCAGAGATGTGCACAAGTATTTTGCTACTAGGATCCATCACTGCATTATCTGCAACAGCAAAAACCAGATATGGCCCACATGACCAAGGGAGGGGACTGGTTAAGTAAATCAAGGTACGTTTGTAGAATCTTTATGTAGCCATTAAAAGTTAGGGTGTAGAAAATTAGTTAATTATATCAGAAAATGTTAGGGATATTGTTGAAAGGCAAAATACCACCTAATATACATAGTATGATACCAGTGTTGCAAAAATATGCATGTACATGCATTAAAAAGATTGAAAATATATGTATAAAATGTTATCAATGATTATTTCTGGATGGTGGTAGGATTATAGATTTTTATTTTCTGTATGCTTTCCTCTATTTCTGAATTTAATAGGTATAACTTATATAATCAAAATAAACAATACATGTTATATGTCACTGCTTATCGTATTTTGAACAAGATTTAATCTGTTCATTCATCATTTAGTAGATCCAAGCAAAAAGGTTCGAAGCCACTTTGCAAGAAAATCCATCGAAGTTGGATGAGAAGAAAAATGTCACAATTTTTGCATTTAACTACTTGATTTCATTTGTTCATGGACGAAACCTCAACAAGATGCCATTATGTCTAGGGATTGGATTTAATGGACTAGTAATTTTTCAGTTATTTGTAGTGCACTCTCCATGATATAGTGTTTTAAAGGAGCAGTTCTCAAATTCTGCTGCACATTAAAATCTCTGGGGAACTTTTAAGTATCTTGAGGCCCAGCCAGGCACAGTGGTGTACATCTGTAATCCCACCGATTTGGGAGGTTGAGACAGGAGGATTACAAGTTGGAGGCCAGCTTCAGGAATTTAGCAAGACCTTAAGCAACTTAGTGAGACCCTGTCTTGAAACAAAAAATAAAAAGGGCCAGGGATGTGGCTCACTGTTTATGAGCCCCTAGATTCAATCCTGAATACCAAAAAACAAAACAAAACAAAACATAACACCCCAACCTGATGCTCAGTGTGCATTCCAGAAATCCCCAGGCAGAGACCCAAGTTTCTTTGTTTTTTAAAGCTCCCCATGTGATCCCAGTGTAGTAAGTTCCTGAGGTCACAGGGTCAAAGGTTGGTTAACTTTTCCTAAAGAAAAAAATTCCCCATATCCAGACATGATGAGGTATATATGATGAGGTTAAATTTAAAAATGGTTCCTGGCTGGGTGCCATGGTGTATGTCTATAATCTCTGCTACTTGACAGGCTGAGGAAGGAGGATTGCAAGTTCAAGGCCAGCTTGGGGAAATATAGAGTTTATGACTATGGGAATTTTTATGAAGAGAAGGTCTATACCTTTGATTCTCCAAGGGATTCATGTATCAGAGATTTAACAAAGGGAAAAAAATGGACTTTTCAACATTTGTCTGTAAGGAGAAAGGAAGTGACCTCAAAACCTGATAAAGAGAGAAGCACAGACCTTTATTAGCTCGGCCATAACTGCCATTCTCCTTGGAATCACAGACTTTCCTGTAGGAGATGAGATTTATTCCCTACCAAGATGGCTGAGCTTCCCTTTAGGGAGGCAGGGGAGGAATGTGAGTCCACACAGATGGAAGAAGAAAGCTCCAGCTCCATTTTCTTGATGGTCACAACAACAAGTTGTCTGTCTCCTCACCTTTAAAACATGAACTGAAATATTATTCCCTTTCCTCAGAGGGTTATATGAGGTCATGATGATGCCATACATGTCAATGTCATTTAAAAGCACTGGAGCAGTCTGAGGGTTTAATTATGCTTTTGACTGTATTCACGTACGCATCTTTGGTGACACTTCGGTAGGTTTTAGGGAGACAATTCACCCATGTCTTGCCATACCTGATCTGCCTGGTGGGTCCCTCACTGGAGGAGGCGGCCTCTCATTGGGTGGAGGAGGAAGAGGGCCCGAACGTCCTGGCGAAGGTAAGGGAGGTGCCGATGAAGTGAGGGACACATTCCGCTGTGGAAGCCTTGGGATTTCATCATTGCCACTGGAACCTGGAGGCAGGGGAGGTGGGCCAGGCCTGCTGGGTGGCGGTGGAGGAGGTGGGGCCTGTGAGGAGGAGGATGGCCGTGGGGTAGAAGGCACCGGAGGCTTGTTGTTTTGAGGGGGAGGAGGTGGAACGGCTTCCCTGTGGAGGGAGGGCCTGTTGCCCATTGGAGGGGGTGGGGGAGGGGGTTTGTCATCCAAGGCCCTGCTTGGGGTAGGGGGCAGAGGAGGCCTGCTGGAGAAGGGCGAGGAGGAGCCTGAGGGTGTCTGGCGTATAGAGCCTCCTCCAAAAGCAGCACCTCTGTTTCCAGGAAAAGGGGGAGGAGTAGGCCCGGGGCTGGGCTGCCTGGGGGCTCCTGGCACTGGTGGGGACCCCCGGTTATGAAGACTTGATTGAATGGGTCTTGGTGTATTAGGTACTGGAGGGGGAAGGTTATCAGGTTTTGCGCCCACATCAGGTCTTGGGGGAGGCATTCGGTTCCTTGGAGGCTCTGGGGGACCGGTTCTGTGGCCTGGAGAAGGCACAGGAAACCTCCCTGGGCCACTTGGGGGTGAAAAGGGTTTGGCAGATGTGGATCTTCCTCCTGGTGGCAAAATTGGTGGTCGGCTTCCTCCAGAATCTAAAGAATAGGAAAACATATCCAGTTAGGAAGTCAGGAGCCTAAAGAAATTGGAAAGCTAGAGTATAGTCCCAGCTCCAGGAAGTCCTTTCCTAGAGTACTAAGAAACTGTGGTATATATACACAATGGAATATTATTCAGTCATAAAGAAGAATAATATTATGGCATTTGCAAATAAATGGATGGAATTGGAGAAGATCATGCTAAGTGAAATAAGCCAATCCCAAAAAACCAAAGGCTGAATGTTTTCCCTGATAAGTGGAGAATGATATATAATGGGGGTGGGGGGTGGGGAGGAAGAGAAGAATGGGGAAACTTTAGATTATGTAGAAGGAAATGAGAGGGAGCGGGGTATGAAAAATGGTGGAATGAGACAGACATCATTACCCTATGTACATGTATGATTACACGAATGGTATGAATTTACATCGTGTACAACCATAGAAACGAAATGATGTACCCCATTTGTGTACAATGAATCAAAATGCAGTCTGTAAAAATTAAAAGATAGATAAAAAATGCAAAATAAAAATAAATACAGGTAACTGTTATTTATATAAATTGAGTTTTTGGGTGGTCCTTCCTTACTGGAGGCAGAGGGTTAGACCACAGCTCTGTGTTTACCTTCTAAGTCCAGGTTTTATAAACCATTTGCTTTCAAGAGGGTTTAGAGAGATCTCTTAGCATTAAATGTGGACAAAAGTCAAAATAAAACTGGTAAAGAGTTCTGGAGACCTCTGGGCGTGGTGGGTGCACATCTGTAATCCCAGAGATTTGGGAGGCTGAGGCAGGAGAATAACAAGTTCAAAGCCAGCCTGAGCAACTTAGTGAGAACCTGTTTAAAAAAAAAAAAGTGGGGTGAAGGGCTAGGGAATATGGCTTAGTGGTTAAGTGCCCTGGGTTCAATCCCTGGTACAAAAAAAAAAAAAAAAAAAATTCTGGAGAAGGCCCTTTTCATTATGAGAGAACAAGAACAAGATGACTGGGCAGGAGGGATTTCCTTTGATGATTTACCTAGGCCATCATCCTTGTCCCCTTGGACCTCTCTCTCAGGTTTGAAAAATAGTTCATTCTTTTAGGTGAAAAAATTAGTTATTCCAATATAAACTGTCATATAGAAATTATATAATCCCTTTGAAAAGAACTGCCCCCAAATGGGGGATATTTAATGGAAGAGTTATGACTACCATAAGAAGTAAGAAAGGAAAAAGAAACTTAGACAGCCATGCACGGTGGCACATGCCTGTAATCCTAGCGGCTCAGGAGGCTGAGGCAGGAGGATCGCAAGTTCAAAGCCAACCTCAGCAACATCGAGGTACTAAGCAACTCAGTGAGACCATGTCTCTTAAATAAAATACAAAATAGGGCTGGATGTGGCTCAGTGGTTGAGTGCCTGTACTGCCCCTCCCACCAAAAAAAATTTAGACAAAGTTTAAGTGAAAGAATTGACATTGGTGCAAGGAAGCCAACGGTGACACAACTCTTTCCTACTGGGACAACTTCCATCTCAATATTGGCAGGAAAGAACAAGCCTGCTAATTGCTTCAGCTCAACAAATGAACCAAAGTTTAGGGAAGAACTAAAGGGGAAACAAAGATAAGGAAAATTTCAACACCTGCCTCCAGAATCTCTTGAAAAGCCAGGTCATTTCTGAAAAATGGTTAGCCTTAAAACATCTACCACTTCAATCATGAGCTAATTAATGTATCAAATATTTATGGCTTACCTGCTATTTGCCAGTTATTATTGTAGATGCTAGAGACTGAGAAATAAATAAAATAGAAAAGATTTGGCTTTCCTGTGGTTTATATTCTTATGGGAGAGATAGTCAGTGAAAAATATTTTCAGATAGTTAAAAGTATCAATAGAGAATGATGAATCAAGAGTACCTGAGAGGCCAGGACAGATGGGGTGGCCAGTGACAGCTCTTTTAAAGATATGACATGTGAACTGAGACCTGACAAGAAATGGCCAGCCATGGGTAGATGAGGCAGAGAGGGACTTAAGGTAATAGGCCAGCAGGTGCAAAGGCCCTTCAAGTTCAAGAAAAGAAGCCTGGGTACCCAGGGTGTACAGAGTATGGGGGAGTATGGAGCTTGGGTGGCCAGCAAGGGTCAGGTCACAAGGAGCCTTGTTGACCAAAAGGAGTTCAGATTTTATACCAGGCACAGCAGGAAGCACCTAGACAGATTTATTCAGTGGAGAAATATAAACTCTAGAGAGAATTTTTAAATCTCAACTTCAGTACTAGAGGAAAAATTGTATTTTCCTTGACTAGGTTGTATAATTCTATCACCAACTTGTGGTAAATTATATCTCCCAAGTTCAGATGAAAGCTGTAGTTGCCATCCACCAACACAGATAGGGGTCTTCCGGCACACCACTCTGTGTGCTCACTTAAATTCTACCTTCATCTCTCTCGTTCTCTTTCTTTCTCTTTTGCTTTAATTTTTTTACCTGTTGTAGGAATATGTGTACTTGTCAGCTGCCTCAAATCCTTTTGGTGGGTTTTAAATAAATTTAAATTTAAATATAAGATAGACTCTCTCACATTATCTCTTTCTAGGTTGGACCATCCAGTGCTAAAATAGTTAACTGAGGATTCAGACTTCATCCTCAGATCTATGTGTGAATTTCACACTTTTCCAGAGAACATTTCAAAAGCTCAGAGAATTACAAATAAGATTCTTCTAACACGATGAACATTATCAAAACAAAAGTTTTACAGTAAAATTTCTTGAGCCTCTGTAGTAATCAGCAGAGGGCCTCATGCTGTTTAGGCATGACCAAGTTCAACTGTTCTCTACCCGTCAGGTTCAAGACAATCCTGCAGGACTGTTTCCCTGGGTCCCTGAAGAGAATACAGATTGGGCATCTCTAATCTGAAAATCTTAAATCTGAAATGCTCCTAAATATAAAACTTTTTTAATGGTGCTGGAGAATGAACCATGGCCTTGCACATGCTAGGCCCACTGAGCTACATCCCCAGCCCTAAAATCTGAAACTTTTGAGCAATGATATGATGCCACAAGTGGAAAAATTCCATACCACGAAACTTTGCTTCATGCACAAAATTATTAAACATGTTGCATAACATCACCTTAGGGCTACATGTATAAGCTATATATGAAATACACATAAATTCTGTGTTTAGAATTGGGTCCCATCCCTAAGATATCTCATTATGTATATGAAAATATTCCAAAATCTGAAATCCAAAATACTTCTGGTCTTAAGCACTTCCGATAAGTGCCACATCTATTTCCTACCACTCTGATACTTGACAGGGTTCTGTTGGAGTAAAGGACTCACACTTGACACAGTTCTGTTTAAAGATCATCCTCCCTCTTGGGGGCCACATGTGTGGCATGTCTCCATGTGTAGTTGCTTTTTAATATTAATACTCAATATATCATTAGAAACTTATTGGAAAAACATTGGGAAGGTTTTACTGTATTGGGACACAAAATAGTGCACAATAAAAATTTAGTAGTAATACATAGATAAAATATATAAAAATAAACAATTGTAGCTATGCTCGAGTTAAAAGGAGCTGTGATTACTTTAGTATAATAATTTCTAAATATAGATGGATAAAGAGGCATTCCTCTGAGCTTGGATGCTGTGTTTAGCCTTTGTTGCTTTCCTAGTTTTAATAATTGATTCTAGAGATACTTTAGATAATAAAAATATTTGGGTTAGTCATAAATATAATTTGTGTTTTTCCTATGTTTAGTCTAATTCTTTGAGAATCAAAATAAGATTGTAGTTGGCCATTAAATGAAAGAGAATAGACTAAATATTAACTAGAGGTTGATTTCTTTGCCCTTTGTCAATAATAGTAAAAACTTCTCACTGTTAAACACTGGAGTTCATGGTGGGGGTGGTTTCTCAGAAAATCTAGTGACATGTTTGTTCTGAAGGTTGAAGGCTGGCAGATCGTGGTGCCCTCAGTTTGCCTGGGGGACAAGGCTGTTTTAATCTAACTGGGAAATAAGGTTGTTTTGGTCTGGGCTGTCATACAGAGAGAATGTGTACTTTGAGAAGAAGCATAGATTGTACTTTTGAAGGTTTTTCTTGTTTTAAACTAACCATAAAATGATATAATCATTACTAAAGAAAAAAATGTATAAAAAGGCTGCAGAAAAATAAAGATTCAGCCTCAGAACACTTGGTGTCTCTGTGTGCTGTTTCTCCACCGCGCCGATGCCTCCCATCCACCTAGGACCCCCGACCCCTGCTAGGGCTGGACCAGGCAGATAAGGGTTATCTGCCCTGTACTTAGAACCACTGGCATTGAAATACTAATGTCTGTCATGCAGAAGAACTTTTTGTAGTGAAATTTGTAACTATATTCCCTAGGAAGTGCTCCATAGAACGTTTCAAAAATGGCTCACAACTATTTGCTCTGCTAGATATCTGGGGCAGGTGACCTCACAAAGAAAGCTGCATTTGCCAGGCCAGAGGCAGAGTTCCTGGGGGTGACAAGTTCCATTTGCTCCTTCCTTTCCTTCCCACTCTAGCTCACTCTTCAGAAAAGTACAAGAGGATAGGCTACCTTCAAGGACATTGGGCAAATACACTGTGCAAGGACAGAAGGAAGGAAGGAAGGAAGGAAGGAAGGAAGGAAGGAAGGAAGGAAGGAAGGAAGGAAGGAAGGAAAGAAGGAAGGAAGGAAGGAAGGAAGGAAGGAAGGAAGGTAGGAAGGAAGGAAGACAATGGTAACATTTCAAACAATGTAAAATGTCTTAAAGGCCACAGAGCCTTAGTGGGTCTACCAGCCTCCAAACTACCAAAACTTCAGTTACTCAGAGAAGGAAACTCTGGTTACCATTATCTCTGCTGGCTGTGGATCTCAGCTTCGGCATTCCAGCCTGGAAGAGTCCTCCCAATCCAGGAGGTCCACCACCTCCTGTGCCACCACTGCCTCCTCCTCCACCAAAGCCACCACCTCCAGCAGCACCAGCACCAGCACCTTTTGGTTCTGCAAAAGGAAGAAAATATATATAAGAAAATACCAATCCAAGTACACTACCAGTCTTAGCCCATGGAAACCACAGGATGACGAAGCAGGGAGCAGGCTGTCCTCTGGTGGACACTGGGATTTCTTCATTCAAGAGCATGATTTTAAGGGTTTTCCTTACTCTCAGGACAGCGGGGTTTCTTTCCACTGTAGGACAGTCTGAGGCCCAGGGATGGAAGAAAGTATAAGAGATGATGATTTGTTCCACATCCCCCGCCTGGCCACATGGGCTAATATCTAGTAGGACAGAGTCAGTATAAAAGGATCTTCAAAGGAAGAGCCCAAGGTTTTTTTTTGGTTTTTTGGTTTTTGGTTTTTTTTCCTGTGGCACTCGGGATTGATAGGCTCTTGGGTATACTAGGCAAGTGCTCAACCACTAAGCTACATTTCCAGCCTCAGGATTGCCCTGCATTTTAGAACATGAATGTATTATAATTTATTTACCCACCCACTTATTTGATGGCCTTTTAGGCTGATTTTAATTTTTTAATATCACAAAGTCCAACAGTAGGCTTTTAAAAATTTGTTCTTTATAGATATTCATGACAGTAGAATGTATTTTGACATACATACATGAAGTACAACTTATTCTAATTAGGATTTCATTTTTGTGGCTGGACATGAGGTGGAGTTACACTGGTCATGTAATCATATATGAACATAGCAAAATTATGTCCCATCAATAGCAGGCTTTAATAATTTAAAAATTCTTTGCAATTTGAAAAGGGTGAAATTTTGTTTTATTTTGCACTTGTGCAAAAAAATTATAAAATATTTTATTTTGAAATGGGAAACAAACAAAACCAAACCAAAAAAAAAAAAAAAAAAAGAAGAAGAAGAAAGAAAACCATTACTGGGTATCCTGTCTAGCCTTCTGGATTATTTCCCATTGCCTTTGAGCTATCTTATAACTCTTTTAAGTTGTAGAAAACTGCTAATAATGCAAATTGATCATATTTGTCAAAAAATGCCAATTGGTTGTGATCAGTTGATGGCAACTGATTATTGACTTCTTTTGCACTTAATTATAATCCATTTCAGCACATATATGCTTTTATAAGTGTGGTAATTTGTGTTTTCCTTTAAACTGATAACATCATACTGGTTTCCTCATTAATTAGCAAGTTCAAAATTTTTCTGCACTCATTTTATATCTGTGTAAGAGCCATGATCATACCCTTTTAATAATTTATATAGTAGGTTTGTTTGTATTTATGAGGTTAAACATTGTTTAAAGTCTTGCCCCACTCCCCATACCATTCTGAGCCTTTGGTAAGTTTCATGTGAGACCTACAAATTAATCTGGAAGAACTGACATGTTCATGACCTTTAGGCTTCACATGTGGAAATGTGGTAAATTTTCCTATTTATTCATGTCTTCTGGGTTTTTGGGAAAAGTTTTGTAGTTTTTGTGATACCAGTTATACATGCTTCTTGTTAGAGTTACTCTGAACATGTTTTTGTTTGTTGAAATTGTGGAAGGGACATTTTTCCTGTTATATTTTGGAGTTGGTTATTATTGGCATCAGGAAATTTCATTTGCTATCTAATAAGCCACTATGCTATATAGCCCAAATTAAAATTTACAAAAACTTTTTAAAAATAATTTTTAAATTTTGTTTTAATAAGTTGTACATGACAGTAGAATACATTTATACATTTTGATAGATCACACATAAACCTCAGGTAATATGTATGACTGCATGACTGATGTGATTCTGCAATATGTATAATTAGAAAAATGGGAGATTACACTCTATTTATGTACAAAAACTTTATGACTTGTATTTTCTAGTAGATATATGGTCTGTAAATAACAAAGGTTTTGCCTCCTCTTTTCTAAGAGTTGTATATCATTTCCGTTTTATGCAGAGAATTATTTTGATGTCCATATTTCTATTGCAATGTAAATATTAATGTTGCTAAAGACAACTGTGTTCGGTTTTAATGAGAATGCGTCTAATGATTCAAAGTTAAAATATTAACTATTGGTTTGAAATAGTTTTTTTAATCCTTTCTAAATTTACAGTTAGGACGTATCCTTCCATTTTAGGTTTGTGAGATTTCTTGCAGCATAGAATTTTACCACTTTAAGAGCCAGATTTAAGAGTGAAGGTGATTACCAAAAATACAAATAACCCAAGGAATAAGTGGGCTAAGGAACTCAGCAGGCACTTCACAGAAGATAAACAATTGATCAACAAATATATGAAAAAATGCTCAACATTGCTAGTAATTAAGAGAAATGCAAATGAAAACTAAGATTTCATCTCACTCCAGTCATAATGGCAATTATTAAGAATACAAGCAACAATATGTATTGGCGGGGATGTGGGGGAAAAGGTACACTCATACATTGCTGGTGGGAATATAAATTGGTGCAACCACTCTGGAAGGCAATACGAAGATTTCTTAGAAAACTTGGAAAGGAACCACCATTTGACCCAGCTATCCCACTCCTCGGTTTATACCCAAAGGACTTAAAATCAGCATTCTACAGTGATGCAACCATAATCAATGTTTATAACAGCTCAATTCACAATAGCTAACTTGTGGAACCAACCTAGTTGTTCTTCAATAGATGAATGGATAAAGAAACTGTGGTGTATATATATAGAGAGAAAGAGACTTAAAGAAGAATAAAATTATGGCATTTGTGGGTAAATGGATGGAGCTGGAGAATATCATGCTAAGTGAGATAAGCCAATCCCAAAAAAACCAAAGGCCAAATGTTTTCTCTGATAAGTGGATGCTGATACATAATGGGGGGTGGGATAAGGGAAGATTGGAGGAAATTTGGATTGGGTAGAGGGGAATGAGGGAAGAGGAGAAGACAGGGGGGTGGGAGAGATGGAGGAATGAGATGGACATCATTACCCTGTATACATGTATGATTGTATGAATGGTGTAACTTACAATGTGTACAACCAGAGAAATGAAAAACTGTACTCCATTTGTGTACAATGAATCAAAATGCATTCTACTGTCATGTATAACTAAATAGAGCAAATTAAAACAAGATTTAAGGTGATTATACGGTTTTTGTTATTTGATATGATGGATAAATAGATGTTCAATCAAGAATTAAAAATGGGGAAAACCTTGGTTTTGGTGAATTATTCTTCTAACACATTATTGAATTAGATGTTTTGGGTTTTACTCAGTATTCTCCCACCCATGATTGTAAATGGTCTATGGTGGAGCTTCATTCTGGAACTACTGTACTGATGTTTTGTTTTTGATGATTCTTTGATGTGGGTGGCTTCTTCTTCTTTATAAAATGTCTACACATCTCTGGCCTCTACACAGGAGGCTTCCCCCACCTCCACCAAAGGTGTGACAACTAAAAATGTCTCCAGGGGCTGTCATGCAGCTCAGTGGACGGCACTTGCCTGGCATGCACTGACCTTGGATTTTATCCCAGCACCAAAAAAAAGGAAAAACAAGGAAGATTTAGAAAAATGTCTTCAGACATTGCTGCATGCCGCTGGGAGGTAAAAATCACCTCCAACTGCAAATTATTAATGCACAACTTTCTTTTCTGCGTGCTGCCTTTGCCAGATTTTGACCACCACTAGGATGATAATGGTTTCATTCCACCTATTATCCAGCTAGCTTTCCATCTCTTCCTGTTTGGGAATGATTTATACAGCATTTGAATTAGCTGTTTCTTAAAAATTTGAAGGAATTTTCAAATAAAATCAACTGGCTCTAAAACTTTTTGGAGAAAAAATAATTGATAAGTTTTCATGTTTTTCCTCACTCAGTGAGGCTTCCTAAGTGAAGTTTGGTAAATTTATGCTTTCTTAGAAAAATTAATATAAGATTTTAAAATATTTTAAATGTAAATGTACCTTCATTATACTAGCCTTGATTTTAGAAAATCTTTTTTTATTCTTTTATCTGTTTTTGGAGTTCTAATTTTATTCATTAGTACTTCTTTTTTTCTGCAATAGATTTCTCATACGTTGGTGTTAGCTCTCCATCTTTTCCAGGTGTGGGGCTTTGGAGATGCTTTTGGTAGCTCTGCTGATAGAAGAAATAATCTGGTAATGAACTGATGATTACTTCACCTAATAGATCAATCATATTAGAATAACAATTTCCAAAGTGTAAGCAGAATTGCTTTCACATAAAAACATTTAATCAGTTTTAATTGTTACCAATAATATTAACATTGCCCTTGTCATTCAAACACTATTTATTAATGAATAATACATTTGAAAATGCTGCACAGGACATTCATGTGGTACTGAAAATTCAGAGATTGCTATACAATGAGATAACATCCATCAGTGTTCGTAACCTGGAACACTTGTCCATCTTTCAAATAGAGAAGCGCTATGGTTTGGACATGGCTTATGTGTATCTCCTAAAGGTTCACGTGTTGAAAGCTTGGTCCTCAGTGTGGCAAGGTGAATGGTGGTGGGACCTTTAAGAGGTGGGGCCTAGTGGGAAGTCATAAGGTCACTGGGGCACTGCCCTCAGAAGGAATTTAAGTAGTTCTTGTGGGACTCCGGTAAGTTCTTGAGAGAGGGTGGTTATTAAAGAAAGCAAGACTGGTCCCTCCCCTCCCTCTGGCTTCTTGTTTTGCCTGTGCTCCCACCACTGTGATCCCATCTGCCACAAGGTCCTCACCAGAGCCACGCTGATGCCAGCGCCATGCCCTTGAACTTCCAAAACTATGAACTAATTAAGAGTCTTTTCTTTTATTGAAGTACCCAGTGCCACATATTTCATTTAGTAACAGAAATGGAGCCAGGCATAGTGGCACATGCTCATCATCTCAGCTACTTGAAAGGCTGAGGCAGGAGCTGGAGGCTTACCTGGTGACTTAGCAAGACTCTGTATCTGGGAAAAAAAAAAAAAAAAAAAAAAGGACTAATACAAAAGCTAAAATTGAGGCTAGCTAACGGGTTCCCGGTCATTTTGTGAAAACTGTAGGACAGGGATGAATTTAAGAGCTATCATGCATAATCATGTTCCATATTTTAATATAGAGCCCAAGGAGGTTGCACATGTAGACACATACAACACCATGGATGAGCTCTGCCACTTGCAAAGAGCTTGTGGTTGCAGGATAGGTGCAGGGATGACAAAGGCATGCATCCAGTTGCGTCTCGCTTCCACCAAGTGAAGCGCACTCTGAAACATCACAAAGCATCTGGGGGGTAGAGGAACTAACAGTTGAGGGGACCTTGAAGGATGCAGTGAGTTTCCACTAGTGGATTCAGGATTAGGTCCATGCTGTTCAGGTTCTTTTGACATTGGTGGGGAATTCACACCCATCTCTTCACGGTCCTATGCTCCCTCTCATAACGGAGAGAGCTGCTGACCTCTGTCCTAGAGTTCAGTAGCTTGCTCCATATCAGGGACCACAACTCAGACGGTTGCTGGACCAAGGTTCCCTGATATAATTGATTGTACTGAGAATTTTGTGACTCTGATGGGCATTTTGACCTATAGGTCAGTCTGTCAAGAATCAAAACCCCCTAGTTCCTTTTTTGATGGATGGAACATTCTGATTTTCATCACCTTGCTTGAGAAGCATTCAGAAGCCTTATCTTGATCATCTTTTCTCCCACACTTATGTTCTCATCTAATTCTGACTGACCCTTCTTCCTTCTCTACCCATTAGGCACTTTCTCCAGTAATTCCTCCCAAAACTTCTAATCCTCTACTTGACTAAAACCCTAAAACTTCACTGGTCTACAAAGCTCCATTTGGTGATTTTTTGGAAGGTGGATCTATTTCCTATTGAGTTCTAATGGCATCTGTGGTCTAGGATAAATCTTGGGGACATCTGATGAGCAGAGGAAAGGTCTAGGGATGTGAAAGGACAGTCTCAGGACCTGATTATAAATTATTAGTAGGTTCTAGTGGTGGATGATTTTCATTCAGTTGTAAATGTTAATGAGCAGTCTCTGACTGTGGGTACTCGCCTGTTTATATGTACCCTGCCTTGTTGCAGAAAGTATCTCAGATTCAGATGGATAGACAAGCAAAGTCATGATCTCGTTTCTCCTCTCCAAGCTCCCAGTAATCATATCTTACACTAGAATTAGACCTTCCAGATTACAAAGTCCTTTTACAAAGGCTATCTTGTCTTAAGCTCACAACAAACTTGCAAGGCACTAGGACAAGTACCATCTTCTCATATGAAGACCACGGGCTTGGAGATGGTACATGATGGATGTGCCAGGACCTGGACCCACATGCTTTGACTCCAAGGCTAGGCCACTTTCCATATTTCATGCTGCCTCCAGATCTGTGGTGCCAGGAGCAACGAGTTAACCTCCAAAAAGTGTGAATAATTCAGAGAATCACTGCTGTGTATGCCTTGGACAAAGAATTATTATACTGGCTTCCTGCAGCATTAGAGGGGAATGCAAGCCAAAGCTGTGGCCTACAATGAGTGATGCAGTCACTTATTTTGCAAGCTTTGCAGCTGTTGTTAATTTTTTTTTTTTTTGGTGGGAGGTGTTGGGTTGATTGTTAGGCCACAAACCATTTATCTCTGTTGAAAATAGATTTTTCACTTACTGTCCAATATTGGTGCACTTCTGTCATTGGTGACCGTCTTCTTTAGTTTCTTCCCTTTGTTGATGTCAGAGAGAAGAGCATTTCTTCCAGCCTGCTCAGTCTTATTCAAGGTAGGCTTCTCTGTATTGGCCTGAAAAGAAATCACAGAAACTCGTATGTGGCTTTGGATTAAAATCATGCACTATAATACTCAGCTGGATTGGCAGGATATTGGAAGCTTGTTATTAAGGTTCTTGGCGATAGCCTGTAAATTCTCCACAAGTTTTAGACTCCATGTCATTCTTTTTAAGACCCAGATGTTTGGGAGCAGATATAGCAATAAATTGCTTTCATTTTCAAGGCAGGAAGAGTTAGTCCCCGATAAAATTCTCTAAAGATTCAGGTCATAGTCTAGCCTTAACCAACAGAGCCAAGGTAGGGTGACAGCTACACACAAGAAGGGAACTTGAAGTCTGAGAGGATTCTGCAGGATGAGACTAGGCTTCATTCTCCAGGGTGGGTCCTGAAGAACAGGATCCCTTTCCCATATTTCATAATTAACCTGGTGTAAGGGAAAAATGGTCTCTAACCAACTACAGTTTTAGAAAACAATTTCCTTTGAATATACTGACAGAGAGGCTTTTTTTAAAAAATTAAGTCATATTTATTGAGATACAATGTATGTATAGTGAAATCATCCTTTTAGTTTACGGTTCTATGAGTCTTGACAGATGTATATAATTGTGTAACTACCACCACAATCAAGATATAGAACATTTTTATTACCCCAAGAAGTTCCCTTATGTCCCTTTGACCTAAGGTGGGTCTGATGTTCAATCCCTTTAAAGGTTTGGCTCACTAAAATTGCAGAGTGGATAAAAGCACTGCTTTAAATGGGCGTTTTCCTGTATTTCAGAGTTCCTGGGAAAGCTCCTTGCTATGAAGTTGGGATCTTGTTCCTTCAGGGTTATTTTAGGAGTGGGGACACTCAGAAACAGCATATGGGCTTGGAAGTAGGCATCTGCCTGTGTCTGTCACACTTGGACTGGCTGGGCCTTGCCTGGTTCCAGGGTGAGGGTGACTGCTGCAAAGACCAAGGTCATCCAGCAGACCTGAGGGTCCTGCGGGGTTGTCTTAGCCCTTCCGAAAGGGATGTGACTTCAGATAAGTGAGTCAGGAATAGAAGAGGTGAAACTGGAGAAGTGTGTGGCTTGATCTTAGCCAGCCTTCATTATCAGAGACAGAGGCAGAGGGAGTGCTCAGAAGAACCCTGAAGGGGGCTGCACAGGATTACTCCATGTTAAGTTGGAAGCATCTTAAAATAATTAAATCATAAAATATTACTTTCTTATGATAATAACAGTTAACATTTATATAGTTTTTATTCTGGCTCAGGCACTGGTTTTTTTTTTTAGCACTTTATGTGTATTATTTCATTTAGTCTTCACCAACCCTATGGGTTATTATTTCTATTTTAGAGACAAAGAAACTGAGATATAGGGAGGTTAAATCATTTGCCCCAATCACCAGTTACAGGATCCAAATCCTGGCAGTCTGACTCTAGGATCTCCCTACAATCTGACAGAAGGGTAAATATGGCCTCTATAATGCCCCTTCTCCACCTGCCCCGAACACTCCCTGGGAGCAGCCTATGAAGAGCTTCTTAGCTGTACTTCCAGCTTTATAAACTACCTACTGTCTTCATTTTTAAGAACGAAAATAAACTAAGGCCCAGGGGCTTAATGGATGTGTCCACACTGGATGTCTGAGCAATTTGGGATCAACAACCTTCACCGGCCTTCTGTTCTACTTCAAAATTTATTTTCACACCTGACCTCCTTGGATGTTGTGTTCTCTCGTGTGCAGGCCAGGGCCCTTACCTGCACTGCTCCACAGGGCAAAGTCCCAACCTACCTTTCCCTTTTCTCCTCTCTGTATCTTATTTCTCTAGCTCTTGCTTTGAGTTAGGTAATAATGGATAGAAATGAGTTGGTAGGATAAACAAGGGTTTCCCAAACTTTAACCATTCTGTTACAGTGTTCATGATTTTTGCATCTTCTCAGGCCACCTGTCTTAATTTAATATTTCTCATTAAGTCAACCCACTATATTATTTTCTATACTGTTTTTCAATAAACATTTTCTTTTAAATTAACTCACTATCAAACTCTTGGTTTGATATGCCAGTTGTAATTTTTAGAGCACATAGTAAAATAAATACATACGCATTACAATTTAAAAAAAATCCATATACTACCCAGCAGTGGTATACGGTTCATACTTTGGGGGTATATAAACTAGTCCTGCCATGTTAGCCAGATCAGAGGTTCTCAAACTTATTCACTCGAAGAACCAGTTTCTAATACTTTGTTCAAATCCATCACAGTTTGACATTTTGTAAAATAACAATTTTGTATTATAAAAATGAATTGGTTTTAGAAGAAAACCCAAAATCCAATGTTAGAAACAGACACATGACTACCATCAAATTGCTCTAAATGATTCCCAACTTGCTGTCAATCTCTGTGCTTATCTCCTTGGGATGCTAACAAGGTGGAGGACCACACGTTAAGGAACAGTGAGGTGGTTAAAGCTCAGTTCTTCCCAACTAAGTTCTCACCTCAGATGAATTATATAAATGTGTTCCAAAGCAGCCTGGAGCAAGAGACTTTCATCTCCCCATGCCTCAGTTTCCCCACAGGAATAATGAAGGTACATCACTGTGAGTTTCCTTCACAGTGATGGTTTCGGCACTGGGGAGGCCTCTGTGAAGGAGTGTGGCTTCCTGGAAGATGATGCTCTGACTTCCCTTACCAGGCCTAGCAAAGGACCAGGATAAGTGCACGGAAGAAATTTGGGAAGTCAACACTGGAATGCAAAGATAGGTACTAAAGGGGATGGTCTGTGGCAGGGAGAGGTGGTGGTGATGGTGGTGGGTATGATATTTGTCAAAAACAGTGAATAGAAAGTGGGAAGAAGGGCTGGGGAAATAGCTCAGTTGGTAGAGTGCTTGCCTCACAAGCACAAGGCCCTGGGTTCAAATCCCCAGCACCAAAAAAAAAAAAAAAAAAAAAAAAAAAAAAAAAGGCGGGAAGAAGACAGAGATAAAGAAAGGACACTTGACATCACTTGCACTGCAGACAGACTTGTGTTTCTGGATGGTTCCCCCCAGCAGTTAAAGGCTAGATGTTGCATTCATTTGTATGAAAACAGTGCTCACTGGCCTCCAAAGTGCTCCTGCAAATCCCTGTCTTGGGCGGTCTTGCTTCCTTTGGTGGACACGGCAGGGGAAATCTAATACTCCATACATACCATGCCTCATAAAAGACCTTAACCAGACAAACCCTTCGTGCTGTTTGGATTCGGTGGTCTCAGGGTTTGGCCTACTCAGGGCCCTGGTGAGGCCTGCTGTATCACAACTAGGCCAGAATGTAAATGCCCTTAAACACACGTTCATATGCCAGGTTTATATTGTTTGGCTTGCTTTATGCATAGAAAGTGAGTGGAGAGGAGACACTCACCAATGCGAATGTTGGTGGCGGTGGGGGCGCTGGTGGGGGAGGGACAGGCATCTTGGATGGTTATGCTTTCAACAGTCTTGATAAATCTGTAAAGACAAAACAGACACATGTTAGACTTCTTAGCAATACTCTGTCCTAATATTCCTCCCTACTTTCTGACCAAAGTGATAACCTTCATGCAGGTCAAATTTTAAAAGGAACAGGATTACTTTCTTTTCCTCTTTGCTCAGACAGAACTGTTTTGGAAGTTCCTTAATAGAGGGTGCTTCTGAACTGAGGTGCTTAAAGAGACAGAAAGTCAAATCCAGTGCTCAAACCTACTTAATTCCACTCTCATCGCTGCAGACCCCAGTACAATGAGGGGGTTTGGGGCCCTGTAGCTGAGTCAGCAAGAAACTCTTCATTAAAGTACTAGAAATGTCAAAGTGTAAATGTGACATACCATTGTTTTTATTTGGCTGCCTATACCAGAGCATGTTCTGCAACAAACTAACTCTCTCACCTCTTTGTGCTATTTAAAGCAATAAAAATTTTTGTTTTCAAAGTGTGAAAATAAAAAAAGGAATGTATCCTGGCCAACTTTGATGGAAAGCAAATGTAGCACAAGTGGCTTCCCTTGGTCACTTGCTCCTGTGACAACTTCCTGTCTAATTCCTCTCCTCTCGGCCCCCCTTGAATTGGTATCAGCCCTAGGCAGTCTATAGGCACTGACATTTGAGAAGCCCTATTGTAGAGTTTTAAGCCTTAAACCCGTGGGCAGCCTGGGACGCCAGCCACTGAGTAACAATTTCCATGCCACATATGTCCCAAATTGCAAATAGCAGAATTATTTTCCTTTTATTCTCAACAGTCTTCTGATTGCAGAGAACCATTTCTTAGAACTTAAAATATTAATTTAGCTCAACCACTAAGTGCTAATGTGGAAAATTTACACCTTGAAATAAATACTTTCTACTGAAATAATGCTGGATGGCTTGCTTTCTTTGAATGGAAATGGAAGGGAAAAACTAAAAGGACTTGTCACAGCCACTGGAAAACAAGAATGAAGACCACGGGAACAGTTTTTTTTCCAAGTGGGCTGTCTAGAAAAATGGAAATTTAAAACACTCCAAGCAGCAGGAGCAGTTATCACTTCCTGAAGACTGGGGGACCCATGCGCCGTGTGTGCACTGTCACAGCAACACGGCAAGCTGGCAAGGTTGTGCTCATTTATAGCAGAGGACACAAGACTCAGAGAAATGATCGCTCGCTAGAAGGCTCCATGGCAATTCATTCAAACCACGCTTTTTGGTCTCTGCCCCTCCACTGGGCTATACTACCTTGCTTCGCTCCCACCTTTACAAGCATTTTCAGGGAGGCTAACTCGCCTGGAAGCTATTTTTTAATAAGATACTGTCTCAGACAAGAAATCTTTTCGAATATGTTCCTTAAATTGGTTTTTCAGGCATGACCCAATCCATCCCTCATGGGGCCAACTGGGTACTGTAAGCAGAGTTGGGCACCCCTATGAAAGGAGCTCTCCTGCTGTGGAAGATCTTCAGAGGACTTGGGGCTGGATGTCTTCTAGGACCAGGAGGAAGGGCAGAGATCTGAAGCTGAACTCAGGCCTGACTATGAAGGAAACTTGCTCCAAAGCAACAGTATTGACAGTTGGAGAAGGCAGCTTGCCAAGGCAGGGGGCAGCCTGGTCTGCCTGGTGGGCCCAAGAGATGGCACAGTTCATCCATGTGGCTGGGGGACGTGATGCCCCTCAAGACTCTATTTCATGTTTACCAACCTTCCGCCATCCTATCCTAATACCTAGGAAGGATGGATTCTGGTCACTAACAGGAAACCCCTTGGGCTTGGTTTGCATGTATCAGTTTCTGGTTACAGAGATCAAACTGAACTTCTGTACTGCACAGCACAGGGACCACTGCGAATGGGGACTCTTTCAGGATGTCCTCAAAGGCCTCCTTCATTATTATATAATCTCTGCCATTACTGTTTCAATACTGTCTGTGCACTAACTGGTCTATAAGTAAACTTCTGAACCACAATTGGAGGGAGGTGGGGTGGGGTGGGAGACTGTGCTAACTGTGCTAATCAGAAGGTTAGAGTGATAGAACCCACAACGGGCTTGGCTGAGACTAGGGTCAGGACCAAGGCCATGGCCAGCTTGCAGAAACACCCAGGCAAAACCAAGAGCAAGAAACTATCAAAGGCTTCAGGGTCTTGCAAGAAGTGGGACTGTCCTCTCCTGGCTACCTTAGATCAACAGGGAAGAGGATCTGTGAGTGGGTGCTCTCACTTTCTGAGGCCAATGCCAAACTAAGCTCTCTCTTTACTCTTCTGTGTCTGAGGATGTTTGCTGCCATCTTCCCTGTCTCCATCGCTCACTGCCTTCCAGATGAACTACTCCCAAACCCACTTCAATGCTAAAAGTCTGCCATGCACTCCTTGCTCCTTCCTAGCTGAACAGCCACAGGGCATGATCTGAACTACTCCAGGCTGGGCTTTGAGGAGAGTCTGTGAAACCCCAGTCTCCAATCCTGTCATTCACCACACGGATCAAAGAAGACCAATCTTACATCTCACCAAGCTCGGCCGGTCGCCAGGACCACTTGGCTGTCTTCCCATCAGACTGTGGGCCGTACCAGGTTTTCCCAGTAGCTGGCACAAAGTACGGTTCTCACTAAATATGTGTGGAGTGAGAACCAAGGATTACATACACAGGCCAAGTGCTTGCCACCAGAATGGCTCTTCATCTCATCCCACCTGCACTTGGAGGTAAGGGCAAAGAATCAGCACTCTTTCAGGGGACTTGCTAGCATGAAGTACTGGAACTGGCTTCCCTTGCAGTCTCTGACTCCTCTAGTGAAGTAAACCCCAAGGTCTGGAAAGAATAGTGGAGTTCCCTCCTTCCACAGGGTTAACAGCACACGTCGGAGTCCCAGGTAGGTCTTTCTTCAGGGTCTTGGTATCAAAAAAGAACCTAGCTGACTAGGTATTCTTGCCTGGGTCCTCACATCCACAGAGACCAGGGATAGACTCAGGGTCTTCTGAATGCAAATGAAGAAAAATACAAATTGTTTAGCGTTTCCTTCCATTACAGATGCAGAACACCAATCACAGAGCCCCAGAATTCCTTCACCAATGCTTTTTCACTGAATACTTCATCATAGGACAAGTGTTGCAGATCTTTTCTGAAATTCTGGCAATGTTGAGGTCCATTGCTAGATCTTGTTGCTTAAACATTAGTAAAGAAGAGTATATTTGAATATAATTACTTTCCTTTGTAATCCTCTGTATTTTATGAGCTTATAAACAGTCATAGAAAGAGTCCTTTGGACTTTACCAGACACCAGTATGTTCTCAGGAATAAAAAAGTGAGAACATTAGACCTGAGTCAAACAAATGTGGGTCTGAATCCTTACTCAGCTGTCTATTAGCCTGGGTCTAGAACCGAACCACTCTGAGTCTTCTTTTCCTTTTGTTCAATGAGGAGTTGCTGGGAAGACTAAGTGAAATGTTGTGTCAGATTTCAGTAGGGTCTGGGAGAGTAAGGCACAGTGGGTGGGTCCAGGATCTGACCTCCCTGATGGTGAGGACAGGTCCTGCTGGTGTGCAGGCTGCTGAGCACCTGGGAGAGGAGGGATGGAGCTGGGCTTAGTGGAGGGGCACTGGCTTTGCCTTATGCGTCTGTAAATAAAGCTGCACCAGGTAGGAATAAGGTGCTCAGGCTGCCGGGCCTCCAGAGTTCTTCCCTCAGGAGAAGGCAGCATGGCAGGAAGAGCATGGCTATTCTGGGGCCAGAAGTGGCCCCTGAACAAGGGAAAGGCCTAAGGCATTGAATCCCACAGCATAGTCTGTCTTCTCCTACATCAGAATCAGTTGTCCTGTCCTGCTGCTCACCCTGTTAGAGTCCCTACACTTGGCCAATCACAGACTAACCATGTGTGGAGCTTTGCCCTCCTACCCAACCCATTCCAGGCACTGAACTTTTTAAAAATACACATTTTTAGATGTAATTTCTTTAAAAAAAAAATCATTGCAATGTTTAAATAACTATCATCACAGGGAGACAAGCCACACTTTCTCAAACGTTCATCTGTTTTGCTAGGTTTTATATGTGCAAAGAAGACTCCAGGGGTGGAAAAGGCTTTTGTTTTCACACACAGCATTAGGAACTGAATTATGTCCCCTGCAAATTCATCTGCTGAAGTCCTAATCCCTAGCACCTCGAAATGTGATAGGTTTGGAGATACAGCCTTAAAGAGGTGATCATATTAAAAGTAAGACTATTACTGTAGAGTTGAATCCAGTGCTACTGATGTCCTTATGAGAACAGGAAGAGACACCAGGAATGTATACAGGCAGAGGAAGACCATGAACAGATAAAGTAAAAAGGAGTCATCTGTAAGCCAAGGAGAAGCTTCAGCAAAAGCCAACCTTATTGATATCTTAATCTTGGACTTCAAGCCTCCAGAATTGTGAGAAAATAAATTTCTGTTACTTGAGCCACCTAGTCTTATTATGGCACCCATAGGAAATTAATATACATAGTTTTAACAATATAGATTTGTTTATTATCCATTGTGGAAATAGGATAATGGCTTTTGAATACAATATCCATCACTCAAAATATCTGAACTGTCAAGATGTTAGAGAATTAAATTAAAAAATCAGCCTGATCCCTAGCATATGAGTGGTTGTCAAAGCTTTATCTAATAACTAAATGATCATTCAGGAATCGCCAAATTTTAAAAGAAGAACAGTTGAGGGGAGGCAAAGGATCTGTCGTTAAACTTTTATAAAGAAGTTATGAGTTGAGAGAACAGAGCAGAATATTTTGCATAGTAACTTAAAAACAATTGGTTGGTATGTACATGCACACAAGCAGAGTACACATCAATATCAAGAAATTCTAGAATGTCCTAGTTCTGTGAACGGTTTACTGTATGGTTCATTGATTTTACTATAACGTAACATCATGGTTTAATACTCATGTTAGATTGCATCACACACTGATCTCAGACCAAGGTGGGCATCTTGAAGCCTGGACCCATTCAGTAGCCATTTAATGTTGACTACCAGAACACCTTGTGAGAAACAGCATCACTAGCCCACTACCTGCTCCAGAGGGGACTAAGTCTCCCTAATGGCCTGGCCAACTAGAGGCTCAACCACAGCCCACAGTTCAGTCTAGACATTCACCAGGAAACTCATGGCTTCCTCTTCAATATGCTAAGAAAGCAGAATTATTCCTGAATGTACAGTGATTGATCTCCTTAGAATTAAGACAATTGGCTATTTAAATAAATGAATTCTTAGTTTTTATAGCCAACTTAAAATTCATTTTAGACTTCATTGCATGAGGCCTAAACTGCAGAAGGACTTGAGGGGAGAGATTCCCAACATCTCCCAATGGAAACAGCTGTCACTCCTCAGGTGAGCCTCAAATCCTGGGTAGCGGGAGGGTACTATCAGAAAAGATAAGAACCAGCTTTACCAGTTGTTTTATCACTATTATGGACTATTTGAAAAAATAAAGCATTTTGCTTTATAAATCTTGCCAAAAGTCACCGTTAGATACTACATTAACTAAAATATTGGAGGAAAAGTAAACATTCCACCCTACCACAAAGTTTGAATCAGTAGAAGGCCATTTTATTTGTATTTTATTTTGGAGAACAACAGGCAACACAAAAATGAAAATAAAACACAAAAGTTGTATTTGCTAATGATGGAAGCATTCAATAATAATTAAATGTTAGATGACAAAAAGTTGGGGGTAAATAATATCCAGAGAGAGCTCTTGTTATTCTGACACATACCCTTCCAGCTTATAAATATATGTATACACCCTCCTTTGGGTTCACTGTCTCCTGTGCTCTATTTCACATACACACACACAAACACACATACACAATTATTTGACCAAAAGGTAATAAAAGAAGGAAATTTAAGCTACATGTAACTCAAATAGTGTTTCAAGGTTCAAATTCATATTGAGTTATTACAACCATACAAAAAAATACTTTCAAGAGCATTCATTACTAAGACATTGAATCCATCCCAAGGTAAACTGCAAAAACAAAATAATTTACCAAACTCAAATTGCTGCTAAAATCCTGAATTTTAAAAAGCACATAGTTTTGGGATTCCTGATCAAAATTATTCTTGATTCTTTTTTGTATAGTGATCATGATGCAAACTTAGATATCATCAAGATCTGAAAACCATTAGAACTAATTAAGATGAATTTGGCTTTGTTCTTCAACTTCCTGTAAAAATGCTCAACAGGAAAATCGATGCTCACAGTAAACCACAGTCATCCTGTTTCTTTAACACGATCTTCTCACAGCTGCAGTGGCCTGTAGTTTCTATTTTATGATTTAAGTCACCATGCAACATCTCTGCCTCCCCACCCACCAAGCCCATGGTTTGGCCATTTAGAAACTCTTAATACCTTTGCAGAAAGATTTGTTGCTGTTATCTATTCCTCTCCTGCTTGGGCTGAAGGTCCTTGTTCAGAGCAATGAGGCAATCAAAACAAGAGAGAAAACAGAAAAGGCAGCAATACCAAAGAGGAAGCAAAATGTAGAGAAGAGAAGCCGGCTTTCCTTTATAAGCAAATCAACAGCCTCACCCAGTTATTTATCATTGTTATTCTTCATTTGCGCTAAATGTAGAACACACACTTGCTGTGCATGGACCCCCTCATTTCTCAAAATGTACTTGCCCTCTTCTCGGTTGATCAGCCTTTAAAGCAATAGTTTAAGTGACTGCCTAGGTTATCTTCTCAACAGTAAAGGTTTATGCCTCTGCTTTAGAGGGTACTGGCTCCTTCAGACATGCTTCTTTCAGAATTCTTGTAGATCATTTTTCAAAGAAGACATTTTCTAGCATCTGTAATGTTATTAGGTTGGCTAGGAACTTGGACACAAACTCACAATTTTACTCTTAAGAGTCACTGCAGAGGAAATCAAGGTTGCTTTATGAAGTAAAATTATTTTTTAATTCACTATCATACATAATTAACTTAAAAATTAATACAAATTTGTAGACATCCATGACCCTTTGGTTGTGAGAAATGAAGTTTGGTTGGGTAACTAAGGTACCTGTCATTCAACTCTGGGTGGAGAAAGGAAACCCTGTTTTACTTTATCCATGTAACTAAAAAGTGTTGATTTTCCTCCCACTACTTCCAGTGTTTCCCAAGTACTCTCTTTAAGAGGCTCAAATTTCAATGCTAAAGTCTTCCTAAACCATCAGCACCACATTGACTTTTCCCAGGGGAATAAGATCTGTCCCTGTTCCCCAGTGTGTAAGCACACTCACAACGTATAGGTCAACATACTTGGTATATTGTATTTATCTATCTTTGAAAATATAACCTTGTAACATAAGCAGAAGGGTCACCAAATTTACTTCTAAAAAAGTTCAAAAGTTTTAGGAAAATATCTTGAGATTCATCATTTTAAATATTTACTGTTGCTGTGATCATTAAAAGAAAGCATTTGCAATCCCAAATTCCCAGGACTGGAAAGGACCTCAAGAAATTGTGCAATTTATCACCTTGGCTTCAGGTTGCACTTCTGAAAAGAGATCTTGAAATTCAGAAAACTTCCTCCACACCCAGTTATTAGGTGGCCTTGGGCAAATTGCCTGGCCTAAGTTCAGTTTCTACAATAAGATGGGGACAATAGTACCTACTTACTAGGGTGAAGAGTTAAATGAGGCAGTGCTTAATAAGTATTAGCCATTTGTTAAAATAAAATAAGCAAAAGTAAAGAGCATAACCCATGCCAAGTGGTTGGTGTGCTCAACCAGGCAAACTCCTGTATCACAGAAGAATGGTAAAGCGACATGTATGAAGTGCACTTTTAATCTATCAGAAAAGCATACGATTAAGGCATTTCTTATTCTAGTATTTTGTTTTCAGTTTTAATTTTTAGGACTGAAGGTCACAAAACACAGACAGGTATTTTATGCCTCTCAAAAGGGCATAAAACTCCAAGGGTCCAGGAATTAGGTAGCTCACTTCCTCTTACGTTTTATCACAGGTTGGGAACTTCCAGTCTATAGGCCAGATCTAGAGTTTGATTTCTCAACAATCAGTGAAACTCTGCAGAGGCCGGGGAGTACGTTTCCTCTTAGCGGGTTTCTGAACATGAGAGTTCTACTCAACGTTTAGCCGGCAGAGCAGCTGAAGAGCCCTGAACAAGTAACCCATGGAGAAACTTTCCAAGGAGCATAAGACAAGCTGACTGCGGTTTTAGGTAAATCCTTTAACCTCTTCAGACCTATACAAAAAAGAGTTGTGACTAGATATCTTCCACTTCAAAACTTTCTGAAGCTAACAGGTAAAACTCTACAACCCACAATTTGAGTGAACTGTGAGTATGGTTTCCACACTAACAGACCCCAGAGCTTTTCCCCTTCTCAGGCCCCTCTCACCTTCCTGTCCTCGTCATTCCCATCCCCGCTCCATCTCTCTCTCTAAGTTGTTCTATTTTCCTTCATTAGAATCTTTCTGCAGACCTTTCTTTATCTATAACATCTCCATTTGTCATGTATGCACTAGTTATGCCATCGAATTATTAAAAAGAACTTGTACTTACTGACTAAAGTTGTATGTGCCCTGCTAATTTTAAAGCTTGATTGTCTATTTTTCTGAGGGGAAAAGGGTGTGTAAGTCAAGTTGCTTTCTCAAACACAACCAAGATAATTTTCTTAATGCAAAATGGTACCCTTAATCCTGCTCTGTGGCTTTCTGACTACATGGCTTGAATCTTTTAAATGATTTTTTTGCCAAAATATCATTTATATTAAGTGTTACAGTTACAATGAATATATTACAAATATATTACAGTTACAATGAATGCTACAGAATTTTATGTCCAGTGGTAGTTGTGCCCTGCACCATTTCAATATGGACAGAATTATTCTAAAAGACAAGTGGTCTTTTCCCTAACAGACTCTGCTTAGAAATGGTTTAGTTTGGGAGTTGAACTTAACACATCTGCAGCGACAGGACAGCAACAACTTCTTTCCAAATTGGTGCTTGGTTCCTCACTCTTGTTTGAAACTGCCAATGACTCCCTCTACTTTCAAGCCCTACTGTTGTGGGCCAAACTGAGGATCAAAGGCAGTCATGTGGACAATTAACTGTACCTTACACCAAAAGGACATGTTTCCTGACTTCTATATCCAAATTTGTCCAACGGTCAGGAAAATTCTACTGCAAATCTTGCTTACATCTTGGCTAAAAACACAAGTTGTGAATCACCCACAATCACTAAAATGGGCCACAGGAAATAAATCACGTGGTCTTCTACCGAAAAGTTAAACAACTTCATCTCCACATATGGTGGTCCATTAACAAACCTTTCAGTTCTCCCCTCTCGCTGACAAAATAAATTCAGTATGAAATACAATTTCTCTTACCGTTAAAAGGAACCGTAGGAAGGCATGCTCAGGGACACAGGCAGAGAGAGAGCAAGCAAGACAAGAGCCAAGAGAGAAAACCACCCCTGAACAGGCATCATCTTCCAAAGCAGACGTGAGGTCCTGCCTGGGCAGCCATTTTGGACCAGCTCTGGCCTGTTCAATGTGACACACTGAGTCAGAGGCAGACGTCCTTCTGCGGTATTCGCTTCCTGCCTGATTAATTCGTTGTTTGTTCCTTCCTCCTTTGCTACAGAAAAAGAAACTAGATTGGCTTTACTTAAGAAGAAAGCAAAGAAAAAATAATAAATTTTAAAATAATCAAATGTCTCTCCTCCCCATGAGGCATAATACAGCATCCGTGCGGGGAGGGCACCTCTATCCAGTCAGCAGCCCCCCAGCATTCCAGATGCCTCAACAACAACAACTCACGGAGATTGAGATTCCTCCACAAGAATTCTTTGAAAGCATCACTCTCAATTCTAAGTATTCCATTTAGTAATAATAAGAAGGGTTACTTAAGAAATAAAAACTCTTAAATGCATTGATAATTAGTCTAAGTGATCCTCATTTATGGAACATTCCAGAATTCAGGGACAAAGTAACAAATGTAGATAAGAAAGCTAAGCAGGTCAGGTGTGTGAAGGCAAATGAGGTTTCTGTGTTTTTTAAATTTTTTTGTAGTAGTAGATGGACCTCATGCCTTTATTTATTTGTTTTTTTTTTTTTTTTTTTTTAATCTGGCGTTGAGGATCGAACCCAGTGCCTCACATGTGCCAGGCAAGCACCCTGCCACTGAGCCACAGCCCCAGCCCCAACAAATGAGTTCTGAAATGTGAGCTGGGTGCCTAAGTCAAGATAAATTACACACAGTGCAAGCTGGCTGCAGATCCATGGCTTTTTAGGCCCAAGTGTTTTGTTTCCACCTTCCATACTTAGTAGGGTAACAATAGCTCTCCCAGAAGATGCTTGACAACAGCATTTAGAAAAAGAGGATTGTCAGAAGGAGTCAGTTTTTCACTTTTAAACGACTCTTAAAGGTGGATGCAGTGGAACATGTGAGGACCACACTGTATCAGAACCCTGAACTTATGTATGGAATAATCTGAAAATGCTCAACTTTTTCTTGGCCCACTTGAAAGATTTAGGCTTACATTTGCAACACATACCACATAACTCTGAGAAAACACTATCAACTGAAAGAATGAAAAACAGA
Source organism: Sciurus carolinensis (assembly GCF_902686445.1). Taxonomy (NCBI): domain Eukaryota; kingdom Metazoa; phylum Chordata; class Mammalia; order Rodentia; family Sciuridae; genus Sciurus; species Sciurus carolinensis. Next base: position 123,793,636 of record NC_062215.1, read on the forward strand.
GGCATATTTCAGAAACTAACTTTGTGTGTGATGAGTCCTGATTCTGCTGGGTTCAGAGCAAAGACGTGAGTAAGCTACGTAAAGTTACCTGCAAAATGAGAGGCCTGCCTACACCAGTGGGTCTCAACTCCGTCACTGTTGGGAGATGCTCAGAAGCATTTTCAGCTGAGGGTGGGGAGAGGTGGGTGGGACTGGTGGGAAGAGGGGCCTGTGAGGTTCAGTGGGCGGGGCCAGGAATATGAAATTTCCTGTGGTGCTCAGGGCAGTAGTCCTACTCCAAATACCAGAAGTGCTCTTACTGAGTAGTACTGGGATGGATGAGTTCTAAGGTTTCTTTCAAAACCTGAATTCTCTGAGATACTAGTTGAATTTCAGGGGCAGTTTCATGATGCCAGGCCAGGGCATAATTCCTGGAAGTGGAGCATCCAAGGATTGGTGACTGAAAGTCCTCTCTACTTTGCCTGGAGCCATCTGAAGGCAAGAGCCACATTCCTCTTGTCTGGAGTTCAGGGGACACTTAATACAGAAATACATACAAGAATGAGGCTGGACAACATCAGAGGTCTGCAGCTATCATCAACTTCCTCCTCCACAAACCCTTGGGACAACCGAAAACTTGATCAACTCAAAACTTAAATGCCTGAGTGAATCTTTGGGGAAGTCTAATTATAGCTGGATATAAAAAGAGAACATGGCAATGATGATGATTTCGCTACAAATTTACAGAATTATTTTGAAGTTCACTAGGTAAGGCACCCCAAACACACACACACACACACACACACACACACACGGACTCAGTACACGCACTGATCATGGCTATTCCTGTCCATTAGTGAAAGCTCAGTAAGAAGGCAGCATGTCACCTAAAGCCATTAGGCCCCAACAATGCAAGGGAGGAACTGTGTAGAGTATAGATTTGTTCCACTTATAATGAAAACTTGTAAAAGCAGTTAACATTGGACACATTTACAAGGTGACTATTATGCATGACAGGACATAAATCAGATATTATTCCTCCTCTGCTTAAACCCTTCCAATGGTTTCTCATTTCACTTAAAAAGTTCAAACTGCCTAGACCCACAAGGAAGCACAAGATCTGCCCCTCCCTAGTCCTTAGATTCTATCTCAATGCACCTCTTGCTAATTTACCTTTCAGCCCTTTCTGTTCCTTAAATGCACCAAGCTCATTTACATCTTGCCAACCCTCTTGCTGGGGACACTCCTCTCCTGGTTCCTTCTCATTTTTCAGATATCAGCAAAGATGCCCTCCAGCATGTCCCCTCTCTGCGTTTGTTCTCTATGTAGCAAATGTCCCTGATCCATGTTTTCTTAATCACTTTGAATGTGTCTCCTCACTAGATACAATTCAAGCTCCATGAGAGCAGGAGCCTATCTGTCTTGTTTTCTGCTGTCATCTCAGCATCTACTACAGTGTTGGACTCCTGGGAGGTGCCCAAAAAGTGTTCACCAAGTGAAAAAGAAAATCCTATCTCTTACACAGGCTACCATAATATAACATTCCTTTAAGAGCTAACTTTTGTTCCTCCTTAAACAGTAAGTGACAAATGCCAAGACCAGACTTATGCCTTCATGGGGAAAAGCTGTTAACAAGAGATTTTCCAGGGGAAGGTCAGCAGGTGGGTTCAGCACTGTGTGTGGAGTCATGCAGTATGGGTGGCTTATATCCCTAGTCAGTGGGGAGAGAAAAATGGGTTAAGAAAAACAAACCAATCAGGAAGATGGAGAGGAAATAAAAAGATAAAGGAAACAGGCAGGAAAAGATGGAGACAGGGAGAGATCACATGGGTGGGGCAGAGTTCAACCACATGACCTTGTGAGGCCACGTATGCAATGCAGGACACACAGGTGTTGAATGTAACAGAGATTCTGCCCTTCTTCTGTGAAGCCATGTTCCCAGATCAGGGTCAGCTCTTCCAGTAACACCCAAAAATCAATTATGTTCCTGTACGCCAATGATGAATCAGCTGAAATAGAAATTAGAAAAACTATCCCATTCACAATAGCCTTAAAAAAATATTTGGAAATCAAGCTAACAAAAGAAGTGAAAGACCTCTACAACGAAAAGAGGAATTTTATATTCCATGCAATAGAAAAGGAGGAAACACTTTCAAATTTATTCTGTGAAGCTAGTATCATCCTAATATCCAAACCAGACAAAGACACACCAAAGAAAGAAAACTTCAGACCAATATCTCTGATGAACACAGGTGCAAAAATTCTTAATAAAATACTGGCAAATTGCATTAAAAAGACAGTGCACCATGATCAAGTGGGTTTCGTCTCAGGAATGCAAGGTTGGTTCAACATAAGGAAATCAATAGATGTAAGTTACCACATAAATAGACTTAAAGACAAGAATCACATGATTATCTCAACAGATGCAGAAAAAACATTTGAAAAAATACAGCCATCTATTCATACTCAAAACAGTAGAAAAACTATGGATAGTAGGAACATACCTCAACATTGTAAAATCTATGTATGTGAAACCCAAAGCCGACACCATTCTAAATGGAGAAAAACTGAAAGCATTCACTCTAAAACCTGAAATAAGACAGGATGCACTCTTGCACGACTTCTACTCAACATAGTTCTTAAAACTCTAGACAGAGCAATTAGGCAAAAGAAAGAAATTAAAGGGATACAAATAGGAAAAGAAGAGCTCAAACTCTCTCTATTTGCCAATGACATGATCTTATATTTAGAAGACTCAAAAACCTCCACCAGAAAACTTCTAGAATTCATAAATGAACAAAGTAGCAGGATATAAAATTAATACTCATAAGTCAATTGCATTCCTATATACAATGATAAATCAGCCGAAGAGAAATTAGGGAAACAATCCCATTCACAATAGCCTCAAAAAAAAAAAAAAAAAAAAAAAAAAAAAAAACTGGGTCTGTGAAAGACCTCTACAATGAGAACTGCAGAACACCAAAGAAAGAAACTGAAGAAGACCTTAGAAGATGGAACAATCTTCATGTTCTCGGATAGGCAGAATTAATATTGTCAAAATGGCCATGCTACCAAAAGCGCTATATAGGTTTAATGCAATTCCTATTAAATTTCCAATGACATTCTTCATAGAAATAGAAAAGGCAGCCATGAAATTCATTTGGAAAAATAAGAGGCCCAGAATAGTCAAAGCAATCCTTAGTGAGAAAAGTGAAGCAGGAGATATCACAATACTAGACCTTAAATTATACTACAGAGCCACAGTAACAAAAACAGCCTGGTACTGGCACCAGAACAGACATGAAGATCAATGGTACAGAAGACACAGAGACAAACCACATAAATACAGTTATCTCATACTAGACAAAGGCATGAAAAAGATATATTGGATAAAAGAAAGCCTCTTTAACAAACGGTGCTGGGAATACTGGACATCCATATGTAGTAGAATGAAATTTAACCCCTCTCTCTCATCCTGCACAAAACTCCTAGATCAAAGACCTAGGTATTAGATCAGAAATCCTTGCACTTACTAGAAGAAAATGTAGGCCCATCACTCCAACATATCAGGTTAGGAATCGACTTCTTCAACAAGACTCCTAAAGCGCAAAAGTAAAATTAAAAAATTGATAAATGGGATGATATCAAACTAAAAACCTCCTTCACAGCAAAGGAAACAATGGAGAGCATGAAGAAAGCCTACAGAATGGGAGAAAATCTTTGCCACCTGCACCTCAGATAAAGGGTTAATTTCTACGATAACAAAGAACTCAAAAAGTTTAACACCAAAAAAAAAAAAAAAACAAAAACCCAACAAAATCCAAAAAAACAACAAAAACAAATAACGTAATCAATAAATGGGCAAAAGAACTAAATAGACATTTCTGAAAAGAAGATATATGAATGGTCAAAAATTAATGAAAAATGTTCAACATCTCTAGCAATTTGAGAAATGGAAATCAAAACTACACTGAGATTTCACCTTACTCCAGCTAGAAAGGCAATTATCAAGAATACAAGTAACAATAAATGTTGGCAAGCATGTGGGGAAAACATTCCTGGTGGGACTGCAAATTGGAGCAACCACTCTGGAAAGGAGTATGGAGATTCCTCAAAAAACCAGAATGGAGCCAACATTTGACCCAGTTATCCCACTCCTTGGTGTAGATCAGCACACTACAGTGACGCAGCCACATCAATGTTTATAGCAGTATAATTCACAATAGCTAAGCTATGAAACCAACAGATGAATGGATAAAGAAAATGTGATATACATATATATATACACATATATATACACACATATTTACACATATATATATGCACAAGGTGTATATATACATATATATACACATATATATACATATATATATATACACACACACACACACATATATATGTGTATATATATATATATGTATATATACACACAATGGAATATTACTCAGTCATAAAGAAGGACTTTATGACATTTACCAGTAAATGGAAGGATCTGGAGACTATTATTATGCTAAGTGAAATAAGCCAATCTCCTAAAATCAAAGGTCAAATGATCTCCCTAATATGTGGAAACTAATGCACAACAAGGGAAGGAAGGGGAAGAACAGAAGTTGAATGTATTAGACAAAGGAGAATGAAGGGAGCCAGGGTGGGGCGGGGATAGGAATAGGAAGACTGGAATGAATCTGACATCACTTTCCTATTTGCATATGTGAATACACCACAGTGAATCTCAACATCATGTACAGCCCCAAGACTGGGATCCTAATTTGAATAAGATATACTCCATGTTTATATAAATACGTCAAAATAGAGTGTACCCTTATGTATAACTAAAAAGAACAAATTTTAAAAATGAGGAATTTTAAGGCTGAAAAGACCGCAGAGATCAAAGTTCACATCATCATTTATAGATGAGGAAATAGGACTCTGGAGAGTTGGGTCCTATAATCTGCCCCTATCACACAACTGGCAGCAGGGCCATTGCTATCTTAAGCTCACATCAGGGCAGAGGGTGATTTCACCCAAGTCCTTTCTATAAGCACGAGAATTGGCAGAAGGAAGAGGGGTAGAGAGAAAAGGTGTCACGTGAAGGCACAAAGATGAGGGCAGTAGTTGTGCCATTGTGGCTGTTATGGTCAAAGGCCCATGAGAAGTGGAAAATAAAGACAATCACAAATCTGGACTCGAAGGAGAAATTTAGAAGCCTACATCTTCCCCATTCAATACACACATCAGTCTGAGCTTAGGATAGAGTAAAATAATAATCAATAGGATCTTGGGTCATCAGGTAGAAATATTCCATATTAATCTATGACAATTTAAAAAATGGCAGACAGAAGATTTTAAAACAAATGTGTATGTCTCACCAGTCTCAGAAAAGCAGTAAAGAATCATAATCACCCCCCTCCTGCAGTGGCTCCAAACCAAACCTACTGAATCGGTCCAACAGTGACCAATATGAGAACATCAGGGTGTATTTTTTTTTCCAGTAATTCTGGTCCATCAAGTACTGTTTCCTACCTGCTATAGTGCAGTAGTTTCACCCTGATAAAGATGTTTACAATCCTGTATTTCCTCAAACACCTTCTTCAATAGTTAAATGCCCCTCTTACAGCTTTTTAAGGGAAAAAATAAGCACTACCAGGTTAAATGTATGTGTCTAGTATAAGAGGAATCTATTTTTAAAAAAATTTTTTTTATTTTTTACAGACTGTATTTTGATTCATTGTACACAAATGGGGTACATCATTTCGTTTCTATGGTTGTGCACAATTTAGACTCAGACGATTCGTGTAATCGTACTTGTACATAAGGTAATGATGTCTGTCTCATTCCACCATTTTTCATACCCCCCTCATTTCCCTCTACATAATCTAAAGTACCTCCATTCTTCTCTCACCCCCCCCACCCCATTATATATCATCATCCACTTTCAAATGTCAAAGTATGGGGGCTGAAAGTGGATCAGTGGTAGGGAACTTGCCCAGCATGCTTGAAGCCCTAGGGTCCATTTCCAGCACTTAAAAAAAAAAAAAAAAAGTTAAAATATGGGAATTGCGTGATTTAAAAGAGCAGCCATAAAGGAACAATCCCCTGCTCCACACAGTGATCAGTATTATTAAACACAGAGAGATTGATCATTTAAATTCAGAAAAGAAATTAAAACCAAGTTTTGTAAAACAAAAACAAACAAACAAATAAAAAAACACAAGTTTTGTAGTATTCCAGGACCTGTTAAATTAAATTGGTGTAATACTATTGGGGGGAAATGTGCAATATGTCTGATTATGTTTTGGCACTTAGCAACCATTCCCCTCTTTTTCCTTCTATTTTGTGTGGAGACTGCCCTCTTTCAGTCCATGTGGCTCCAGAGGCATCCACTCCCAAGCAGATATATGAGAAGCATGTGATTCAGGGCTGGCTAACCAAAGTCTTGCATTTACTTGACCCTAGAGACTTCTTTTTTGATGATGGCCTGTGAAGTCAAGGAAACTTGTGGCCAGAGGCGAGTACACTTCCCGAGGGACCATTCTGGCATCAGATCAGTGAGGAGGTAGGACCTGCCACACTCACCTTTTGTTATATTGGGTTTGAAACTGAGACCAATACAATAGAAAACTGGGATGGAGAAGAATCACGTCCTGATGTTGTTGACTGAGCCCTGAACCTATCTATACCTGGAGCTAGCCCTGTTTCTAGACTTTTAAATTTACACAAGCAAACAAATTCTCCATTGTGCTTAAGCCAGCACAGCCAGGTTTTCTATCACTAGCAATACACAGAATCTTAAGTGATGAAGGAACTGGTACTAGAAGTGAGTACTGGACGTAACTAATCCTGAAATATGCAACCGGCTGGGGACGGCTAGTGCTGGCTCTCCTGGGCTAGAAGGTGGCAATCCTTGTTATCTGACAGCAAAATTGCTAGCTATGCTGCCACCTATTGAATCCTCGGTCTAAGACCATGAGCCCACTGACGGCACATCCTTAAAGGATTCAGCAGAAAACACTTGGGATGTTGGAGTATCCTCTCGGAAGATCCACAGGAAAGAGATAAACTTAGACCGAAGCCTGACTTGGAAGCACAGAGGGGAAAAATACATCTCTTTAAATAAATGGGTGAGAACTAAATAATCTGGAGGCTTGTGGAGTGGGAAACCCAAATTCTCCCTGCTATGCTGACATTAGATAGGGCAGGGACCTAAGAACCATATCAGAAAACAAGTCAGGAACATAGAAGTCTGATTCCTCCCTGTCTCTCCAAATTCATTGTTTTGTTATTTCATTTGGGGGGAAAAAAAGACAATTACTTTCATTGTGACAGTGGGATCCACCTCATAAGTAAGGAGTAAATTACAAAATGAGGAATCTGGACTGGAGGTAGGCGTGGACCTGCATTAGCAGTTTCTCTTTTGTGGGGCAAGAAATGGTAAGTGCAACTTGTTACCTATTTCTGAGCCTGGATGTATGGGAAGATAGATGTATTTGTTGCTTTTGAGTTGTCCAGTATCCATCCTCCTAAATGACAGTAACAAATTCAGATTTGGAAAGAGGTCCACTGACCTTCCACTCTGGCCTCATCGGGGCTAACTCTACTGACTCCAGGAATGCAAAGCGAGCAGCCCTGGTTAGGCAGAGCCTTGGAGTTCCCTGGCTACAGTGACTGCTGCAGACAGGAACACAGGGCTACTTCTGAACCAAGGAGATGCAGTGAGATTTATTCTAAGACGTGTGGGGACATGGCTGCTAGTGTCATGGCCACATTATTAACCCGTGGAGGCTGGGAAGGAAGCCAGTGCAGTGCGTGCTCATGGGAAGATGGCTGAAGAGGCAGAGCGAACGATGCAATGTGTGGACGTCATGTGGTTCTAATTCAAATAAATTAAAGTGAAGCAAACTAGAAATTCGAAAATTATATATATATTATATATATTTTATTTATATATAAAATTATATATATAGCAACATTATTACAAATTTTTAGGTGTAATGATGTTAAGGCAGTTATATTGTATTTTACAAAAAGTCCTTCATTTTTAGATATTCATTCTGAGATATTTGTGGATGAAGTGACTAAACGTTTGCTTGAGTCATATGGAAAAGGGAGGAGGTGTGGGGAGGTATCAGTGAAACAAAAGCAGTTGTAAGATGATCATCTTCAAAGCTGGGTGAGGAGTACTGGCAGTTCAGTTTACAGTTCTGTCTACTTTTCATAGGTACTTGGAAATGTTTCCACAAGGAAAAGCTTAAAAAAAAAAAAAAAAAAAAGGACTGTGGTTCACTCCCTTCTCCATCCACTAGAGGCTGTTGAAGATGTTTGCTCACTCAATCTGAAACCTGCTCAGACTTGGGGAGTTAGTTATCTCGTACTTCTCAAAATGATCTCTGCAGTGTTGGATGAACTGGGATAGAGACTGAAATCTCTCCCATCAGGATTCAAATAGTTCTTCCCAGAAAAGGATTAAACTCCCCAGAATTGAGACCTATTAAGTAACAAAAAAATAAAAATAAAAATTCCAACTATCCAACCAAGGAATGAAAGAAAACAACCATTCTTTTGGATTAGGACTATCCAACAGAAATATAATTTGAGCCACATGCGCAATTCTTGATTTTAAGTTAGCCATGTTACAAAAGTGAGAAGAAACAATATCACACTATTTCAAAAAGAGTACTACTGCATGTACCAAGAATGTTTTTTAAACAATTATTAATAAGGCATTTTACATCCTTTTTATCACACACAGTCTCCAGAAATACGTGTATTTTACTACTGATGGCATTTTAAGTGCTCCAGTGCTGTTACCATACTGGGCAAAACAACTCTAGACAGCGCAGGCCTGATGGGTGTGGGCCCGTCTGCTCATCTGCTTCCCTGGCAGGATGCCCAGATGGCAATCAGCAGATGCTCCATCAGTGTCAGTCCTGGGATAGTCCCGTTTAGTCCAGAGTCAACTGTGGGCCATGGCTGTAAGTTTTTAAGAAGAGTGGCCTGGAGTCATTCAGGACATTGGCTAGGTATTCCTGGGTTTGTGGCCAGCAGGGCTGAAGTCACACTGGCTGCTTCTTCCTGGAGTCCTAGTGCTGATGATCCCACTACAGTATATGAATCCTCAGCCAAGAGATACCGTAGCATATAATAGTTTGAAAATGGAGGCTCAGAAGAAATTCATGGACGCTAAAGCCTCAGTGGCTTTCCACTTTACACCAAGTGTAGACTGCAGTGCTCGCCATTTCCTGTCCTCTCCTGCCCTTCTCCAATTTCTCTCCATCTTCAGGTGTCTGCGCTTGCTGTTCCCTCTTCCCAAGGACACTTTTCTCTTGCTGTCCACATGGCCAGCTCCCTTACTCCATCTGGGTCAGCCACTGTGGATGCAGGATCTGCTTTTCCACTGGAGAGGCAGCTCCCTGAGGGCAGGGACCTTGTCTTGTTCACTGCTGTCTTCCCAGCGACTGTCTTCCACAGTATCTGACATGCTGCTCGGGAAATGTGTGTAAATGGATTTTAAAAGCTTCCCACTCCATGTTGCGTTTCATCCTTCTCTTAACCTAGGACTGAAGTTTTGTTGCCACACACTGGGCTCTAGACAGGGAAGTGACCAGGCAAAGCAGAAATGTCCTGGGTTTGCTCCTCCAAAAAGACCTGGGAATGGGCTGGGGAGATAGCTCAGTTGGTAGAGTGCTTTCCTCCTAAGCACAAGGCCCTGGGTTCGATCCCCAGCACCGCAAAAAAAAAAAAAAAAAAAAAAAAAAAAAAAAAAGACCTGGGGAGGAGTTTGCTTCTCCTAATCTGTGGTGATCTGTGGTGTTACAGGACCACCATTCAAAAGACCATGTGGAAGACCTGCCAACACATTTAGCAACTCTTTCTCAAGTAAGGTTATTTTCCAGTGTCAGGGATAGGAAAGGATCTTACTTAAATTAGAAAGTGGTGAGGTGACTAGCTTGGAAGAAGAAAAGGGGAACCAACTCAGGGCTGGAAAAAGAGGCCCCAGGACTATCTAGAAAGAATGTCCCTGTAAGGTTTCACATACTCCTACTCAACAAACATGTTTCTCTGTCCCTGGAGCACCCAATGCCCAGTGCCCCAGGAGCTGAGGATGCAGCGGGAGCCTTGTCTCTCCATACTCTGTGGCAGTGCATGATCAGGAGAAACAGAAGATGAAAAACAAAACAAAACAAACACAGAAATTCTGAAGTTGGAACATCACTCGCTTCATTTCTTGAGGGAACAATGCTTTTCTCATGTACAAAGACCATTCATGTTTCTTTTGAAGGCAGTCTTGTCATAGGTAATGTAATTAATTGCAAAAATTTCCCAGTTGGTCACCGACATCCAATACAAATGGCCCCCGGGGGAAAACCCCTGTGAAATACAGGAGTGATTCCTTTACAACCCAAGGGGCAAAAGATGGAAAGTCCCGTTTCATATCCTGCCATGTATATTCTTGCGCACACACACTGGGAGACGTTACTGGCAAGCAGAAAGCAGTGCATTCCTGTTGTTGTCTATCATTAGGTTTGAAGGCAAGTGAGGAGCCTTTACAATTATTTCTGGGGTGGGGACAATGGCCATCTAGGTCCTTATTCAGACTTCTCTGTAGCCCAGTGGTTATTCCGTGTCTCTTTCTGGGTGAAAGAGCCACAAGGACATTGAAAACCTCCCCAGGCTCCAGGAAACAAGGGTCGGTAGGGCTCGGCACCTTCCGGCCTGACATCACCTGCCTGAACACTGCAGGAAATGCTCGGGGACTGGAGATTCCCCTTGGGGCCTCTGACTGCGCATGAGCCAGGCCTGGCTGGTGACACTTAGAGATACTTGCAACTGCTCTGCGCGTGAACAGGAAATGAAGGGAATTTGTGGGTGCCACAAGGAAGGGAAGCCTTCCTAGGATTCAGAAGATTTGAACTGTATTATACCAAACTGTCCCACTCAGTAAAGAATTGTCCCATATGATCTTCAAAGATCCGGGTGGTCACTGATGTCGGTGAAGAAACTGTTCAGAGTTATCTGAGCCTAGAGCTTGACTCCAGTTGATATATAAACTCAAAGTAATTACAGATACGCCTGGACCATCAAAGGTAAGACTGGGAACATATGTATTATATTGTTGCATTTATTTCTTGAATTTCCCATCAATGAAATTACTTTTGTTCAGATTGTAAGAGTTGCCAGAATCAAAATGAAGTCACTGTGTCAGCCCTAATAACAGCAAAAGTAAGTAAAGCCAGGATTCTGGAGGAAGGGTTATTATGCTTGATCGCCTGATAGTAACTAACCACAAAGACACTGCCAGAACCACGAGCTCACAAGAGGCTGCCACCACCCACCTTATACCAAAAGGACTTCTGCAAGGATGTCTGCCCAGTAACTGTTCGTTCACCCTTGACTGACAACACTCTTGTGGCCAAAGGTTATTATTTCAAAATAGCTGAGGTAAATCCTCATTTTTGCTTTTAAAAAAACTTCCCCTTACCTCAACTCCTTTGAATTCACCCACAGTTTACAATGGTGGGGTGTGTTCCCAATGCAGGGCTCTGCTATTCCAAATGAATATCATATTTTTTCAGAGAATCTGGTTGTTTGTGTGTTTTGTGGGTTTTTTGTTGTTGTTTTTGTTGTTTTAGGTTGACAAGATGTTTACCATGAGTTATTCACCCCCTTTGGAAAATCATGTGCCCAAGGACATTGCCAATTGTGGTTTTTAAGCCTCTAACAAGAGTTAATCTGTAGTGGTAGTGGCCACGTTCAGTGATTCTGTGTATAGAAGCAAACACATGACAACTTACTTTGTTTTGTTTTTTAATGAGCTGTACCTGATGATTTATAAATTGCACTTATTTTATTAAAATGTTGCTTTCATTTTGTTTCCTTTTAATTAAGATTGCAGTGATTTTTATTTTGGATATTAGGTGTGAGGTCAGAGCACATCATGTATGAGGTTCACTGAGAATTGTGGAGGAAGCATTAAAAAATATTGTTATTAAAAGTGGCACTGGGTCAGATGAGGCTGAGAGTCACAGCTCCTGATGGTTCTGGGATGTTAGGCATCCTTAGTATTGTTTGGGGACTTGCTCATCCAGTGGGAAGTGGAGAGAGCTGGGATCCCCCCAGCTGCTACCTCCAGTCCTGGGAGGGATTTCCCATCCATTCCCAAAGGTGTCAGAGGCCTATGTGCTTTTTTCTCCTGTTTCTTAGCAGATTGCTTTTCTCAGTGGCTTAGCCAAAACAGAATTTGTTCTACCCAAATGACCCCAAATTCCCTCCAAGAACTCTCCCCCTCCCATTTGGCTGCTCTGGATTCTCTAAATGACTGACTGGGAAAACAGATTGTTGGAAAAACACTTCCAGGTTGTCTCTAATGGGGTCAAGACCCTATCAGGTCACAGGAAAGACCCTAGAAAATGCCTTCTGCTTCCAAACACGCATGCAGGGATCAGAAAAGGTGCACTCACAAAATGATGAACTCCACCATTTTGCGTGGGTATTTTTTTGTTGTTGTTGTTCTTGTTTTTTTTTGCTTAGTACTGACCAAATGACTCCTTCCCTGCAACACAGAACTGCTTAAGCCAAAGTCTGGGACCATACTGCCTGCTTCACATCCATTCCAACAAAATGATCAGTTGGTGGCTTATGTAAAAAGCAGCTCCATGACTACATTTAAATATTGACTAGTTTGAGGATAACAAACCACCAACTTGAGGTATAAAAGCCACATGTGGTGTATGTTTTGTAGGACATCCACAGGAGGATAAATGGACAGAGTTAGTAAGAGTCAAAATGGTCTCTCCCTGCCAACACCATTCTCCACTAAATAAATAAAAAACAAAATAAAATTAAACAATAATTAATACCCCACCTGTGTGAGACTCTTGGCTTTTGGGTGGTAGATGTGTCCTGGCAAGGCTGCCTAAGCATCATGGCCAAGGCAAACATGTCAGAATAACCTGATATAACCTCCACCATGGTCCACACACTGTCCAGCCCCTGACCATGGCTTCTGTTTCCACAGATTTTTCCTTCAGATTAACTTCTCCAACCTTGAGGTCCCTGATATCCCTGCTTTCTTCCCTTTACCTGATTCTACACTCAATCCCCTGATCTTCTTCTCTAGCCAAAAAGAACGACACACAAAGCTGTAGTTTCCTCTCCTAGGATTAGAGTGTTATATACAGTATGGTCTTTTTATCTGCTCACCCTCCCTGCGTGTCTGTAACTGCACTGTTAACTAGTGAGCAACTGTGCTAGGGTTCCTAAGCGCAGCAGTCATTTAAGAGACATACAGCATCTATCAGGTGCCCAGTACATACTTAGATGTTGGGGATATTAAAATGATTCAACAAACAAAACTCTCCTCCCTCAAGGGAGGGAGCTGATGGCATGAAGGAAGAGAATAAATCTGTTCCCTATGTGTGCAGAGCAGGTGTTCATTTGGGTTCAGTTTATATGTATCTTACATAGAACAGCCTCACCAAGAACACTGCCACAGGGTCATGCAGGCTGACTTAGAAATAAATGTATAGTGGGAGTTACTTGTTTCTATCTGAAAACTGAACACATGACAATTTTAATTTTCATTTCAATGGTTCTCATACTTACAAACATAATTGATGGTACACTGCTAGGCCAGCCCACAAAAGTCTAATTAATTCATAAAGTGACTAAACTAAAATTTCAGTTTCAGGTCCATCACCTCTATGGGAAGAGGGGAAGAAAGAAGGATTCATTCATATTTTGTGGTGCCCAGCCTGGGTTTCTTCCCCCTCCCCTCACCAGCTCTGAACTCTCTGGACCTCACTGGGAACCCTGAAGCACTCCTATGCCCAAATGCTTTTACCTCCAGATCATAATTTTATCTCCTCCCTGGGATAAGATGATCTCACTGAGTCACCAGAAGGAAATCAACTTGTTGTCTTTTATTGTAAAAAAGCGGGGAGATGTGTAACCCAAATGATGCCAACTTTGTTGAAATAAAAGAAGATACTCAGTTGGAGATGGGTACAATATAGTTAATGTTTTAGAATTTCCTTCCAATGCTTTTTCCCTCTCAGTTTTGTTTGTATAAATTGTGTTCTGTTTGAGTTTTTTTTAGTGCTGAGATCAAACTCAGGTCCTTATGCATGCTGGGTCAGTGCTTTACCACTGAGCTGCCCTCTTCCAGCCCCTTCTCTGTGTATTTCCAAATGGAATCAGACTCTGTGTGTATGTGTCCTTCACATTTCCCCATATCAACATTCTCTTAAGATAACTTTAGTAGTTGAATATTTCATTTTACAGATGTCCTATTATCTATAACTTTTAAACTTTTAGAATTAAAATAACACCCAAATTCATTATTATAAATTCTACTATGATTAATATACTTGTATTTAGATGTCTGAAGTCTAACAATAATTTCAGATTACTTCCTTAGGATAAATGTATTACATTACAATGAAAGGAACAGAGTTTTGTTTGTGCATTTGCTTTTAAATCTGGATGCATATGGTTAAACTGCTTTCTCATGGTGTTAGCTAGCATACCGACCCATTTCTTTTCAATATGCCATTATTACTTTTCAAAATCTTTGATAGGTGTAAAACCGTATGTATAGGCTGCTTTAACTTTCATTTCTTTGATTAGTAAGATTGACAATATTTCATACATTTATTATGTCCTCTATTATTAGTACATTTTTATTAATGAACTGTTAATCTGGATCTTTTTTTCCTTTTATTTTCTTTTTTGTTGTCCTGGGGATTGAACCCAGGGTCTTGCACATGCTAGGCAAGTGCAAGCTGAGTTATATTCACATCCCTTGGATCTTTTTCCTCCCATTTGAAACAAAAGGTTACTGAAAAACTCCATGATTTCTATTTTTCAGAGATAGGGATCAAACCCAGGATCACATGCAAGGTAAGCAACTGCTGTACCACTGAGTTCACTGCCAGACCGCTCCATGATTTTTCAAAAACAAATATTTAACTATTGGGACACTGGGTGGACAGCAGTGACCAGTTCTGTGAGTTCTTAAGCAAATGTTCTTCAGTCAAGGGCCACTTTAGGTGTTCAGCTATGGCTAGTTTTGTGCAGTCTTTGAGAAATATTTCCATGCCCTATTAGGCGGGGGTGTGGGACTTCTAGGCACATCTCACTGCAGCTCTTCCTGTCTCAAAGACAAAGGCAGGAATGCCGGGGTTTATGTTATACACGTGCAGACAGGAAGCAGCCATATGACCCTGAGTCATCTTAATCTATCTTTCACAAGACCAAACTTCCCAGGAACCGAGGAGTAATTCAGGCTGACCTAACAAGTAGCCAAGTTTCCTTTAGCTTCATCACCTTCATTCACCAGTATGCACTATTTTGGAAAAAGTAAAAGATAATTTAGATTTTTTTTAAATGGTTGAAAACTTGGCCATCAAAACCTCTTTCTGAGCATTGGTCATTCAAAGTGACTCTAGTGATGTAAATGATGACTGACAGAGGACCTGGACTGCAATGACATCCTCTGGCCTCCTTTCCACCTGGCTCTTCGTAAGGCAAGACCTAAGATAGTAATGACCCTCACTTTCTACAGTTCTCACTCCTGGACTTAGAAGATGTTCAGTACAACCAAATTAGGCAGAGGCTTTGGGGTAGAGTGCCTGGCACATTCTAACACTCAACAACATGAGCTAGCATTGCTATAGTTAAGTGAGCTAAACTTCTCAGTTAGTGCTACTTGCTAAGGGGAAAATGAGCTGGCTGGGGAGGAAGGGCAAAACTGAGAGAGAAGACAAGGAAGTGGTTCTTTTTGTTTACAGAGGGATAATTAATTGCAATGTAAGAATGAAGAATTCATCACAATACCAGACCTCAAACTATACTACAGAGCTATAGTAAGAAAAACAGCATGGTATTGGCATGAAAACAGATATGTAGAACAATGGTACAGAAGACACAGAGACAAACCCACATAAATACAGGTATCATACCAGACAAAGGTGCCACTAGAGAAAAGATAGCTTATTCAACAACTGGTGCAGGGAAAAATAGAAAACCACATGTAACAAAATGAAATTAACCCTTATCTCTCACCCTGCACAAAACTCAACTCATGGTGGATCAAAGACTTAGGTACTAGAACAGAGATCCTGTGACTACTAGAAGAAAAAGTAGGCCCAAATCTTTACCATGTCAGCCTAGGACCTGACTTCCTTAACAAGACCCCTAAAGCACAAGAAGTTAAATCAAGAATCAATAAATGGGCTAGACTCAAACTAAAAAGCTTCTTTTCAGCAAAAGAAACAATAATGTGAAGAGAGTCTACAGATTGGGAGAAAATCTTTACAACATGCACCTCAGATAAAGCAATCTCTAGGATATATAAAGAACTCAAAAAACTTAACACCAACACCCCCCCCCCAAATAACCCAATCAGTAAATGGGCTAAGGAACTGGATAGACACTTCACAGAATATATGATTGATCAACAAATATATGAAAAAATGTTCAACATCTCTAACAATTAGAGAAATGCAAATCAAAACTAAGATTTCATCTCACTCCACTCAGAATGGCAATTATCAAGAATACAAGCAACAATAAATGTTGGTAAGGCTGTGGGGGAAAAGGTACACTCATACAGTGCTGGTAAGAAGGCAATTTGATGCAACCATTATGGAAAGGAGTATGGAGATTCCTCAGAACACATGGAATGGAACCACCATTTGACCCAGCTATCTCACTCCTGAGTTTATACCCAAGGGACTTAAAATCAACATACTACAGTGACACAGCCACATTAATGTATATAGCAGCTCAATTCACAAAAGTTAAACTATGAACCCAATCTAGATGCCCTTCAGCAGATGAATGGATAAAGAAACTGTGGTATGTATATAGAATGGAATATTGCTCAGCTTTAAAGAAGAATGAAATTCTGTCCTTTGCTGGTAAATGGATGGAGTTAGTGAATATCATGCTAAATGAAATAAGCCAAACCCAAAAAACAAAAGGCTGAATGTTTTCTCTGATATGCGGACACTATTTCACAATAAGGGGTGGTATAGGGAAGAATAGAGTAACTTTATATTAGGTACAGGGGAGTGAAGGGAGGGGAACGGGTATGGGGGAAGGAATGATAGTAGAGTAAAACAGACATTATTATCTCATGTACAGGTGTAACTGCATGACCAATGTGATCTTGCAATATGTATAATCAGAAAAATGAGAGATTACACTCCATTTATGTATGATCTATCAAAATGTATAAATGCATTCTACTGTCATATACAACTAATTAGAACAAATAAAATAAAAAATTTAAAAAAGAATTAAGAATTTGCTCTATTTGATATTTGATAAACATTAAATATGGATAATTTCAAACTCCATTTATACCATTTATCTACAATGAATTCTCAAATACATTGAGCCCTATTTCTAAATTCTGGCATTGATTCATTCAATTTGTCTTGGGTCCAATTTCATTCACTAATTCTGCTGCATTTTTTTGTGTAATTCCAAATATCACTAGACTCAATGAACATAAAATGTGGGGGAAAACGTCCACAAACTTTAAAAAGTTTCTCGTTAAAGTTAAGATGAACTGAGATAAGTAGTTGATTTTATGGTCATGGCTTGTCCTCATTTCACCTGGAGAGGGCTGTGGCCAATCAGTAAGTAGGTAAGTTAAAGATCTGATAGAAGAATGGGGAGCCACTCACACCGAATCCTACACTGCAAAGACCAGAACCTCTCTTCAGTCCACTTAGAGAATGGGTCCAAAGGCCCTTTGGGGAAGTCTCATCTGACTGGGGAATATGGAAGATGATGCTTATTTTCAAGGCTGCTTTATTCTAGTGGCTGAGGAATAAACAAAGAGAACAGTAGCAGTCTGTGAAAGTTTCCCCAAGGTGGCACATAATGAACTGAGAGGAAACAGGCCTTGAGGCCAGATCTGGTTTCTCTGAGTAAGTGAGAAAACAAAACCTGGATTTCTATCATTATGCCCAAGCTCAGCCACCACAAGATGATGGCACTATGACATGAAAGATACCAACACCAAGCGCCAAATACAGCTTCAGCAAAACTGAACACCACACAGAAAATGCTTGACATCTCCAGCTCGCATAGGAGGGGTATTCATGGAAAATCAGTGTGAAGATTAATGGGAAATTTCATTTTCCAAACTACAAAGGTTTCTGTACACAGAGCGTCCTATTCATCCACAGTTTCCTCCTCCTGAATTCAAAACACCTTCGGAGCACATTTCTAATACTCCTCGCGAGCACTGTTCACTGCATTTCTCTTTAACCTCCAATGGCACAAATCTTGAGATAAAGTTTTCATTTATGGTTTTCCCAAACCTAACCTAAATATCTTGAAAATATAGATGAGAATTCCTCAGAAATGCCACGAGTTACACAAAGATGAGAGTATCTCTGGTACAATAATAGCAATGTATAGAAATTCAAGCAATGAATAAAAACAACAGATATACTACTCTGGATCCATTAAAAACCACTATCACCAGGTGTGGTGGCACACACCTATAGTCCCAGCACTTGGGAGGTCTAGGCAGGAACATCACAAGTTCAAAGCCAGCCTGAGCAACTGAGCGAGGCCCTAAGCAACTCAGCAAGATCCTGTCTCTAAATAAAATATTTAAAAGGGCTGGGGATGTGGCTCAGTAGTTAAGCACCTCTGGGTTCAATTTCTGGTAATGAAAACAAAAAACAAACAAACAAAAAACTACCTGTGTATAATCAGTTTGAAAAATGAAGCTTTAAAAGTTTTTAAAAATTATGTGATTTTATTCTAAAATTCTCCAAAACAACATAAAAGACAGTGTTCAATATATTACTTAGGGAAGTAAATGAAACCTGCTATCACTTTGCCTGAAGTTCTGCTTTTTCAAAACTCAAGTCCTCAGTGACTTAAGGGTGACTCATCCTTCCTCCTACACAATAAGGAATTATATCCTTAAAAATATAAAATCAGAACTTCATAGGAATCAAACCAGTTTTAATGCATAAATCTGAGAATATAAAAATTACTATAAGCTTATTATGCTTTAAATCTCTAGTTCTACCTAGCATAAGTATAAAATAGTTAAAGGTTTAGAATTTACTCTGAGATACTATAAAATACTACTGCTTTCATGGCAAAAGACATTTATGAATTTATGGAAAAGAAGATATTTACAAAACATGTTAGTAAAAGCACTGTTTACGCTTGTATATCAACATTTAAAAGTATCCTATGGTTGTTCACTGATAAAAAGTATTCAAATCATGACAACAGGAAAGTTAAAAATGGTTTTAATTAAACTTGCATCTTCCAAAATTTGTCAGGACCAGAGAACCTGGACGTATCAAACATTACGTAGGAATCCATATTCAAACGAGTTCTATAAAATTCTCAAAAAGAGCAGGCAAAGATCATCTGAGGACATTGTTTTAGCCTAACCTTTGAGTATCATTCAAATAGGGAGCCAATGCCTGATACTCACAAAATGCAGTTTTCT
Source organism: Sciurus carolinensis (assembly GCF_902686445.1). Classification (NCBI taxonomy): domain Eukaryota; kingdom Metazoa; phylum Chordata; class Mammalia; order Rodentia; family Sciuridae; genus Sciurus; species Sciurus carolinensis. Next base: position 123,813,110 of record NC_062215.1, read on the forward strand.
ACTGGGGAGCGCAGATGAAGACAGCCCACCCTATTACAAAAATAAATGGATGAGCGATCATTCCATGAACTTATCCTCTAACACGAAGTGCACAGTAAAGCTGTACTGCCATCCCTCAATTACCACTTTGCTTGGAAGCGATGGCAGGAATATTTCCCTCTGCAAAACTGTTCAAAGTAATGACTTGGAGGAAGTGGTATGCTGATACCAAGAAAAAAAAGAAAGCCCTCACACACAAAGATAGTTCAAAACGCATCTGCGTATGGCTCTGAGGAAACAAACAGCTCAGCTAATTTCAACTCAAAATAAACCCAAGAGACCAGTTTACCTTGGCCATGGCTACACACATACAGGAAAACTGAAGGTCGCCGTTCATCCAGTGATTCTGTTTTGTGCCAAAAGGGGTGAGAGGGAAGGGTTATTCATCCTGAGGTCAGGATGGAATAAGAGGAGATAGTTTCATCCAGGGGAAGCATGTGTATCCAAGTGGGCTTCCCTCCTTTGTCTCCATGGGGCAGGTGGGCTCCTGACTGCCCTAAACTCCATGAGACATGTGAATAAACTTTGAAATCAGTTCCTGAAGCCAATTCCAGATCAGAAGAATACGGTGTCTCCCTTGCTGAGGCCTTTCCATGGATCTTCCCTCCACAATATTGTCTTTAAAGAGCTAAGGTGGGTGGTTCCTAAATTACCTATTTCTTTTTTTGTCAAGCTTGGGATTAAATACATCTACCATCTTTAAAATGACCAATATTGAATTTTCAATTTTTGTTCATTTGAAAATATTCTTCAAATTAAGTAAATGCATTAGTGATAAAAAACACATTTTATTTGGTTTTGAAAAGCAGAGTTTTCCATAAAAGCAGTTACTTTTCTAAGACAACAGGTGGTCTTTCAAAAAAAGAACTACTTTCTTATTTTCAAATAACTTTTATTTTTTTGTGGGGGTGCTGGGGATTGAAACCAGGGTCTTGTGCTTGACAGGCAAGCTCTCTATGAACTGAGCTATATCCCCAGCCTTCCAATAACTTTTATTTGAGAAGAGATGTGTCAGCAAAAGTCTTTAAATTGTTGTTGTTATTTTTCCCATCCTGGTTCTGTGGTTCTTTTTGTTTTTGTTTTTTTTTTTTTGGTACTGGGAACTGAACCCAAGGTACTGTACCACTGAGCTACAACCTCAGCTCTTTTTATTTTGAGACAGGATATCACTAAGTTGCTAAGACTGGCCTCAGACTTATGATCTTCTGCCTTAACCTCCCAAATCACTGGGATTATAGGTCCGTACCACAGGCGCCTGGCTTGTATTGCTATTTTGAGGTGTTTATTCTTAATGGGAATAAGGAAGCCCAAAAAGTCCTTTGGTTTTGCTAATTCAAAGAAATTCACCTTCCAGCTGATGATCAATTTATCCTATTTTATTTTATTTTTAGAGGAAAAAGGAAAGAATGATTAACTTTTAGTATCCGAAGCTTGTGTCACTGACCTTCAATTGAGTAGTGAGTCTTTTAGTTCAAAACATTTAGAGCACAGATAACATGTGGGAACAATTAAAACACTTTAAATGATGCTTTCCCTTTCACGGGGGATTGGCCATAATATTCAAGCTGGGTACAGGAAGCAGAGGTTTTGACTCGGCTCAATCGCCTACTCGTGGGTGGACTCACAAAGGCTGTTCCAAGCCTGCAGTTTCCGCAGTTCATCTTTCTAGGTGGTACACCCATCAGCAATCCTCCACAACTCGTAAAACCCAACATAACCTTTTAGGCTGCTATGGAAAAAACGTTGAGTAATAAGGAATAGAATGCTTGTGTCCAGTGTTTCCAGAGCTATTCTCTGGCTAGGAGAAACAGCAAATCATAGGCATCTGGAAAAGAGAGATGGCCCAGAAGGAAGAGCGATCTTCCAAAGTCAGTAGAGCGCACCTCCTAACCGGTCACCTGTCTGTTCCCTGCCGTTTGCATAGAATGAGTTACAGGCACCAGAGCAGGCAGTGGCTTCCAGCAGAAGTGACTCTCAAATGCTTGTGTGGTCTAAAGTGGCAACTGGTTGACTTTCTGGGAGTGAAACATTGTTCTGATCACCTCGAAGCCACAGGGAGTGGTGGAAAGTTGTGGGTCCCCAGCATGGTCAGAGACAGCAGCAGTGTGGTCTATGGGAACTTGCACACAGGGTGTGAGTGTTCCCTAGAACTTTTCCACAGGTTCCACTCAGCCTCAGAACATTACTAGAAGGCCTATCGGTATTTCTCCGTATGGTGTGAATACCACATTATGTTTTCTTGGCTGGTCTGAGCACTGGAAAAATTGAACCAAGAGACAGGCTGCAAGGTGAACTGACACAGAGGTGGAAAGGGCACGGCCTAGAAAGGCAGGAGTTCAATGAAGGCCTCTGAGGTTTCCTTTCATTTCCACAGTTCTGAGTCACATCATTTCCTTTGTGGATTTTAACAATAAGTAATGAGCCTTAGAAAATGAATCAGTATGCTAGGGGGAAAATGCCAAGATCATCTTATCTCTTCTGCAGAGTTAAGTCCTTTATAATCTTTCTATTTATTCTACAAATCCTCTTTTCAGAACAATTTAAAATTCCTTATTTATAGCTTTCTTCATCTGTACTGCAGTGGGTCCACCCAGTCATGGCCAACTAGACAAGAACAGGCCCATGCCCAGGGTGGCCAAAGCTTAGGCTGGAGTGGGCCTGGCCTGAAAATCTCTGCTTGAACAAGGAAAAAGGAACCACTGCAAGTCTGTCTCAGACATATGAACTGGGAACTGTGGAGAGGGACACTGGAGAAACAGGGGGAGACAAAAAGCAGCAGCTGAGCTAGTGCATCTGTAAAACTGAGCAGGGAGAGGACAGCATCCATCTCTGGGGACTGAAGGGCACATCAAGGATTTCCAGGTTCCTGAATGGCATCCTCGTCTTCAGTCAATCTAACTACCAAGAATAACAACAATAATGAGCATTCACGGAGCTCTTATTATGTGCTAAGAGTGTTCTAGGCTCTTTCACAAGTATTGTCAACTCATTCGAATCTCACACAGCTCTATGGCATGTATATCACAGTGATGAAAAGTTACATAACCTGAACAAGGTCACATAGCTTAGAGGTGGCAGAGGTCATCTGAACTTAAAGCTTTGGCTCCAGAGTTCATGGTTCTACCCAGCATGCAGCTCCCTATGATGCTGGTCCAGGGTTTCCTATCTTTGTTACTGCCCATCCTCTATTAAGGGGGCCTGATAGGGGGGTCTGTTTCTTATTCTCTTGTTGTCTTGCAATCAGCATTTTTCTTGGCTCCATTGTTATGAATCTTATAATAAATGTATATATTTATTATTTAAAGAACAACTTAATGCTTACTATATGCCAGGAGCTGCTAGGAGCTTTGGATCCACAAAGAAAACTCCATCCTGTTCTAGGAACAGGAACCTTACATTAAGTAGGGAAAGACTTGGTCTGCCCACAGCCGTGCTAGAGATTGTGCTTCTCGAGTTTACAAGATCACATTATACATGACCCGATGCATGATATGAATGGCTTCCTATCTTTAATATTTGTCCTATTTGTGCATGATAATATATTATTCTATCCTGAGCTCACTGATAAGATAATTTCTCTTTTTTTTTGGTACTGGGTATTGAACCCAGGGGCACTTACCCGCTGAGGCACACCGCAGACCCCCTTTTCTTCCCCAGCCCTTTTTTTGTATTTTATTTAGAGACAGGTTCTCACTGAGCTGCTTAAGATCTTGATAAGTTATTGAGAATGGCTTTGAACTTGTGATCCTCCTACCTCAGCCTCCTGAGCAGCTGGGATTACAGGCATGTGCCACCCAGCCCGACAAGATAATTTCTAAAAAGCACTTTTGAAAACTCACCAAAACAAGAAAGGACATAGTAAACATGGCTTCCCTGGAGGTCTTCCTGTCTAGGATTCAGGATAAGGGTGTGGCCAAAGGGATGGCAAGCGTCCTGCTCACACTGGCTGGGATCAGCTCTAAAAGAGGACATCCCCGCAGGTGGTGCTGCAGTGTCCCCACCAGCACTGCGGAGCAGAGATGAGCTCTGACGAGGTGTCACTTGAGGGAAGGCACCATGGCTGCTTCCTCTTTTCTACTAATTGTGAGCTACTCCTTCACACTGGGTGCCCATTGCCCCAGATAGGCATTTCGGTGAATCTGCAGACCTTGCAAATGTTACCAGATGCCAGGTGTCTCATCCTTTCATCTTTCCACCCTTACAGCACCAAGCACACGGCTTTACATTTGACAGGCATTTCATACATTTGAAATGGTTGTTCTCTCAAATAATGACAGGGGACTCTGGAAAATGGTGAAAATAAATAAGTTTAAAGAAGATAAATTGCTTATAAAGCTATGGGAAAAATATACATTGTTAACCACTGAGAATATTTCCTTCTAGTCTTTATATATGTCTAAAGTATTTTAAAATTAGGATCAGAACATATGTAGTTGAATCCAGCTTTTGTTATTCTTTCATGCCACTAAACATTCCTTGAAAATGTTAATTTTTAATGACTGCATGAAATTTCTATATTAATTTTACTTTTAACTATCTACTGCCAGTCATTTAATTGTTTCTTTGCTTTCATAATTATGCTGATATCAATATCTTAATACACAAATTCTTGTGCAAACCAGGATTATGCTATAGACATTTGGAATCAAAGAATTTGAACAATTAACTCTTGATACATAGGACAAGTGGCCTGCCAGGAAGCTTTATACCTCTCGGACCATACTAAAAATGCTCTATTTTGTCAACAGAAAATATTACGGCTTTAGAAAATCTGTATCTTAATTTGATTTCTTCAGTGGGTTGGAATAATGACCCATATATTTAAACTCCAAGTTCCTAAATAAACCACTTTCATATTTTTAAGAGCACACACACACACTTCAAAACTCATGAAGCCTTAAAATGCATTAGAATTTCATAAAGGAAAATCACTTTAGAGGTCATTAAGTAAACTGTCTCAGTGTTTCTACCTGGCAACCAAAGCTCTGTGAGGTTCAGTGGCCTGGGTAACACATCCAACTCAGGACTGAAGTCTCAGTGTTGGACTCTAGGTTATTTTTTTTAGCATGGGTCTAAGAATCAACCAAACAGAAGCAACAAACCATTGTTACCAGAGTGAAAGTATAAGGAAAAAGCATGCTGATATACTTATTTGAAAAACACTCTTATTGTTTTAAGTTTTACCTTTCAGACAGAAGCAATTTATACACACTGAGCTTGAGATCTAGCAAGATATCAGGTATGTCTGGAAGACCAGGGGAAATATAAGACTGGAGATCAAGGGAGGAACAAGCAGAGCTGCAGAACTGCTATCTGTTCATAGCCTCAGCTGTCCCCATTCTCTCCCCCACACATGTGGGTACTTCCTCTTGCCTATGGATAGGTAGAACAGCATTGTCCATCTGAAATAGAATGCCAGCCAAATACACAAGTTGCAATTTTCTTGTAGCCACATTTTTGAAAAGTGATTTGAAACAGGTGAGATCAACTTTAAGAATACATTTTATGCAACCTAAAATATCTAAAATGTCATTTTGACACTAATTTAAAAATGTCAATGAGACATTTTCCTCTTTTTGTACTAAGTCTTCAAAATCCAAGATGGCTTTTGCATTTAAAATACAGCCTGTCTCAATATGTCCTGGCCACATTTTAAGTAGCCAGGACACATTAGTTGTAGATAAACACAACGCCTTTATTTATTAACTTTTATGTGGTGCTGAGGGTCAAACCCAGTGCCTCACACATGTCAGGCAAGCGCTCTACCATTCAGTCACAACCAGAGCCCCCAAAGGGAAATTTAACAGGAAAATTTTTTAGGCCCTAGAATTTGTGGAGTTAAATTAAATGGAATTTAATTTTACTGATGAGAGGACAACAAGAAAGATGTTTTGGGTCCCCAAGTCACTGGCTACCTGCTTCTCATGCTCTGGGAGGGAGAAAAGGGGCGGTGTTGCTTGTTAGTGGAAGACTGGGAGGCGTGACGCAGAGAATCCTTTCCTCCAAACCCGGCCTTCCAGGGTACCAAACACCTGGACAGAAACCTGACTGAACTTAGATCTCACAGCCTCGAATTGGTTATCTCTGCATATGTGTATATGTCTGGTCTCCTGATGAATTTCCTAAGGCAGTGGTTCCCAAACTTCTCCAAATATTTGCAAATGACTTCAGAATTCTGTGGCACCGGCATACCACCAAAATGATATAGTCATTTACTGCACAATGAATGACATTTCAGTGAACAAGAGACTGCATAGATAACAATGGTCCCATGAGATTACATTGTTTGGTGCCACAGTATGCTCAATGATAAAATCACCTGATGACACATTTTTCAGAATGTCCCCATGATACTGTGACATATGACTGTAATTTACTACTATTTTTATTTAACTAAGCTAAACAAATCTAAATACACAATTTAGTGTCATCTTAAGAAACTATGTACATGAAGTCGTGAATTTCACATGGTATTGTAATTTTTTTCTAGCATACATTATAATTATTTAAATAAAGAATGTTTATTTACATGTCTCCTGAGATCATCTCATTGACCATCATTGGTATAACTGTTGAACTCAGGAGACACTATCTGAGGAAGGAAAGGGAAGGATTGCTGGCAGTTCCCCTCTTTACACCAAAACTGCCCAGAGGTGCCCACATCCTGACTCCCTGAGTTCCCATTCTCCTAAAAGCAAGTTCATATTCACTGCTACCCACTGCTTGGTTTTCAGGCTGACATTTACTCTGGCTGACTGGCACCTGTGCCTGTCAGTTGTTAGACATTTTAGGTATCAGTCCTACCTATAAGGAAATGATCATTTTCATTTTAATTTTCCAGAGATTCTAGAGCTGCTAAGTTCAGGAAATGAACTTTCAATTATAAACCTCCCCAGGCAGAGATAACTATAACACCTATCACAAGTCCCTCCTAAAAGTTCTTCTTGTTAACTGATTAATTTTCAATTGTGAAATATCTCTAAAGATCAGAGACCTTAAGAAATAAGAACTGGTAAATTTCAATGGTGGAGATGTATGGCATCAAAATAGTTTAAAACCACTTTTTAAATTCATAAATATATGTGCTTCTTTATTCAGTTATAAGATCTAGTGGCCAGTCTAGAAATCACTAATAATTTGGAAGAAGTAATGAGCACAAACAGTATCTGGGAATATCTGCAGTCATAATATGCATTAGTCAACCTACTGTTGTATAATAAATTATCCCAGAAGTGAGCAGCTTAAACAAACACACACTTATCAGATCACAGTTTCTGTGAATCAGGGATCTGAGAGCAACTTGCCTAGTTCCGAGTCTATTACCAGACTGCAATCAAGGTGTCAGCTGGAGACACGTTCTCATCTGAAGGTCTGACTGAGGGAGAATCTGCTTCTAAGCTCACTTGCATGTTGGCAAGTGTCAGTTCCTCACTGGCTGTTGGCCACATGCTTCTCTCAATTCCATGCCACGTGGGTCTCTCAATGTGGTAGGCGATAACATGGTGGCTGGCTTCCCTCAGAATGACAAGACAGTGAGAGAAAGCCCCCATATGGAAGCTGCAGACTTTATAAGAAAATCTCAAGTGACATCTCATCTTCCCTGCCATACTTTATTTGCCAAAAGTCAATCATTAAATCCAGCCCATAACTCAGGAGAAGGGGTTATATAAAGGCATAAATTTCAGGAGGTGGGGATCACTGGGTACCATTTTATAAGCTGCCTAGCATTTGTGACATAAACCATCTACCGTATTTATTGGTGATGATGTCACAAGTGTTTCTAATGCTACTACAGTTTGTTGGCTACATTCATAATCAAAGGAAACACAAACATTTCAATGAGAGGTTAGTGATAATATATAAGTACTTCTCTTCTCCAGTTCAGTGACTTCCGGTTAAGAGCCCCCGTGTTAAAGTACATAGTGTATCTTGTACCATCTAAAAATTAGTCTGGTGTTTTGAGGATGGGCACAAGGGTCCCTCACATGCTCCTGGGATCTACCACGTGTGGGCATTTACTGTTTGTGAGAGGACTTTTTTTTAAACCATGTGGTACTGCTGGTTCACTCAGAAACAAATCAACTTTGAAAACTTCTCTCACAGCTGCGAAAAGCAAGTGTTTGGCACCAATAAATGAGGATTACTGGACCTATAATGAACCTTTCACCTCCTTTGGGCAGGTGGTCACTAACTGAATTATGGAAGCAAACAAGTCATAGTTAGAAACAATAACGACTTTTCTAGAAAGAAAGTAAAAAGGAAGACGTTCTCCTGCAAAATTCAAAATTCAAACTTGAGTCCCTCTAGAAGCATGAATTGAAATTTTGCTTCCGGGACTCTGCTTATTACTTCAAAGTCCTAACTGCTAGAGCCACTTTCCTTCTGGATAGCAAAGAGCCTGGGATAATATCAACAGGCCTGTATCAGAGAATCAGAGACCTAAGGACAATTGCAGGTTTCAGTTTTGTCCTCCTGGACCCCAATTAAAATTTCTCATTACTTGCTCTCAAAAATGCTTTTGTTTTATCAGGATGGAAGGGGGTAATATTCAAAATATTTAACAACCAGGAGACACAGGGAGTAATCAGGATCATGTCTGATGCTAGAGCGTGTCCTAGGACACCCATTCTGTGGCCAGTGCTAACTTCAATTGTGGAACTGCAGAAGTCTTAGGGATCCTGGGGCGTATTCAAGCAACTAAGTGCACTGACAATTCACCCACCAGTTTTGAAGCATCTCAACAGTTTAACAGCTAGTATGTCTGTATCAAGGCAAACAAGACTAACTATCAACTGTGGAGATGGAATGTACCTCCTGAGACCCCCAGGAGGGTTACTGGCGTGAGAGCAGACCTGGTTGTCCTACCATGCTCAGACTGGCCAGCACTGTGGGGACAGAGCCCAGGCTTTCTTCCTGAGCTCTGAGCCTCCAGGTTCTGGACCATTTCCAAGACTTCCAGAACCCCTCACTCAGGACTCCCCAGGGTGGCAGGCTGGCAGTATCCCCATTACCAGGCACCTTCAGGAAGTGGCTTGAGACAGATGCTGCCAGCTGGCACTGCACCAACAGGCTCCTGTGGAAGGGAGGGCTGGGTGTTCCTCTGTGGGCTTAATGGAGCAGCGTGTTATCAGCCCTCTGGTGACATTCCAACCAAGAAGCCCACTACTGCCTGGGGTAGAGGCCAAGTCAAAGACTTGTTCACGAATTCTCCCACCTCAAGGCCTGGTTTGGCAACTCCCTGAAATATGTGAATGGCACCTTGGGATTTTTGCTTATCATAAAGAACATCATTCTGTATTACCATTTGGTCCACATGCAAAATCATGAAATGATTTGTGAATTACTGAAATTCTCTGGATGGTTTCCCTTTTACTCCATGCTTCTGGGAAGTGGACTGGGGGAGCCGTGGGTGTAGGCAGATGGTGGTCTGAAGTCTGGCTCTTGACAGTGGAATGCAGTCAGTTCCCTTCACTCTCTGAGAAAATTCACACCTCTGCACATGGAGCTCATCAGAGCCTGCTTCATTGGCTGATTGAGGACCTAATGAGATCACTTAAAGATAATTTGATAAATGTTCTTGTAAGCTGATGACATGATTGATTAAAAACTTTTCACCTCAGCTTGGATCGGGAAACACCAGTATTATTCCAATGAACTATTGTAGGTACTTTTTAAAAAGATGCTTTTTGTTCATACAATCTGACTACAAAGGAAAGACAAAAAAAAAAAAAAGGTGACTTTAGGTGTGAAAACAAAAGTTAATAGTCTTGCATGGACTGAGATCCAACCAATGGGAATTCAGAATTCTATCTCTCAAATGAATAGTCTACCTTGTTTTCCATAGGAAAACAGCATAGATTACTTCATTAAAATTTGCATAACCAGACATTGTTTGTTGCAGGGATAATAAATGCAACTCCAATTATATTTAAAATAACATTCACATAAACATAAAAATTATAATAATCTCATAACATTTCCCTTGATTGCTTTGACATATAAGCAACAGAAAGCTTGCTTTTTTTAGGCATTGCTTTTGCCCATTTTGTTAAAAAAAAAAAAGTCTTTTTTCAAAATAAGAGTTATGGAATAACTGAGGCTTAATCCCTGAAAGGCAAAGTTTGAGACAAGAATCCTGCCCTTTCTACTGCTATTTACCTCAAAGAGCATTCTCTGAATCAGTCCTAGAAATCAAGCAGTGGAATAAGATACTATGCAGAGTCCCATTCCATGTTTTTTTTTAAAGGACTTTTAGATATCAAACCGCTAATTTCTTCTAGGATTCTCACTCCTTCATCCAGAAATGTATATCCAGCTCTCCACTGACATCCCATGTGGATGTCTGTTTAACAAACATCTCCAGCTCAGTTGATCCTGAGCCAAACTCTATCTCCCCTCCACTCCACCCTGCTCTGCTTATAGCTTTGCCCATTGCAGTTTGATGGGATTCCCATTCTTCCTGTGCTTAGGCCAAAAACTTTGGAACCTTCCTTGCTCCTCTCTTCTACTTATTACTGCTCAACCCAATAGTTAATATTGTTAGTTCTATTTGCAAAATATACAAACTCTAATTATTCCTCATCACCTCTATTCCTGCACATGCTCTTTGTTATTCCTTGAATATGCCAGGCACCCTACTGCCTCACTGCCCTCTGCTTTCCCCCATGTGTCCACTTGGAAAATTCTCTTACCCCTTCCAAGCATCATCTTCTCCAGGACACCCTAATCACTCCACTTAAATCTGTACCCCAACACTACCTCTGCTCTACTCTACCGTGCTGTACTTTTTCACAGTAATTATGACCTTCTCACAGAATATATCATGTAATGTATTTTAGGCTTATTGCTTATTGTCCACATTCCACAACTAGAAAAAGATCCACATGGAAGGTGCTCCATAAATTTTTCTGAATTAAGGGAAAATGGTGGCGTTGGGGGGGGGTATCTTATAAAAAACATCCGGTGTGATTCCAATGCTTGTGGCAGTTTGCAGAAGAGCAAAGAGTTAAGACTGACACTAAGGAGAGGCAGCTGCTTGCCCGGAAAGACCCTTAGGAGTGGCTGTGATATAATGATACATGTCCTTGGGTTTTTATTCATGGTTTCTGGCTCTTCCTCAAGGCAGGTCATAGAAACTCTGATCTTTCCCAGCCTTTCTGTCTTGCAGCTGGCCATAAAGAAAATTTCTGACTTACTCTTGTCTGACTGTAGGTCATAAGACCCTTATCATTCCAGATTGGTCCTGCCCCATGCCCTGGAGGAAGGAATGCTGCACAGATAGGTTAAAAAGAATGTTGAACAGACAGGCCTCCCTGGGCTTTCCTACCCAGTATATTAGCATTACATATACAATGAAGTCTCCATGAAACCCCCAAAGAACCAGAAGGAGAGTTTCCAGATACCTAAATAGTGTATGGGGGAGGTTCCTGGAGGGTAGAGAGTAGTACCATGTCCCTCTTCCCTACTTCACCCTATGCATCTCTTCATCTCTATCCTTTGTGTTTCTCTGAGTTCTGTAAGCTGTAAACCACTTGAGCAAACTAAGTGAACCCAAGAGAAGTTGGGGAGAGTGGGGTTTATAGTCAGTCAGTCAAAAGCACAGATAGTCACAGCTTGTGATTTTTGGGGCCTGAACCCTCAACCTGGAGGGTGAGATGCTATCTCTAGGTAGACAGTGTCAGAACTGATTCTGACTAAGACACCCAGCTGGTGTCTGCTGCAGAATTAACTGATTGTTGGCAGGAAAATGTGCTCATGCTTTATAGGGTCACAGAAGTGATCTGTGCTGTGTGGATTTACAGTAGGAGAAACCGAGTCTGAGTTGGAGTTGGTTTAGGGTAGTTACCATACTTCAAACATAGTCATTGTCATAAAGGGTCTTAAAACTTCCCAAAAGGGAAGCCAGAGGGATAACTTGGAATGGCTGATCCCCATTAAAAATCCACAAGGGTTGCTGGGCATACCAAAATTTACAAAGAATGTCATTTCTTTCCACTAACTATGCTCATTGTCCATATTTTACCCTTCCAAGATAATGGTACCGGTACCCAGGAAGCCGAGTTAGCATTCAGAAGGTAGTTCAGAGACCTTGGAATCAGTGCTAAAGATGGCTAATATTTTGAAGGACTGCTTAATCCAGGTCACAGTGAGCCCTGAAATTCATCCATACCTCACAACGGATCTTTATCCATACTTCTTAACCCACTTTCATGTCCACAAGACTGAGTCTCTTTTCCTGGCCGCTCCTAAGCCCATTAGTAATTTTTCCTCTCTGGGCCTGTCCTCTTCTTTCCCCATTAGGACCAGCTCATTGCACACAAACTGTCTCCTGGTAGAATGGATTAGGTTTCTGCCTACAAAATTACAACCATCTGACTGTCTCCCAGGAATTAAGGAGAGCTCACTTGGCCAAATCCTCAGTCTCTTAGTCTACTTCCAATGGGCACGCATCTGGTTCTGCAGATCCTGGAGGGGCACCTCTATCTGGATTCCAAGTCCTTCGGATCCCTCAACATGGCTGCCTTAGGTAGTGGCCAGTGCTCAAGTCAGGGGCCTTGTTCTGTGCCACTGTTTTCTCTAATGAGCTATTCTGACTCACATACAAGTCAGCAGACCTTTTTGGGCCTTAGCCTCTAAATCTAAAATCAAGGGGATGGAACCCTCTTAAGGTCCTTTCTGTTTCTGCAATCTAACAGTGCTGGGGACTCGAACCCAGGCCTCAAGCATGCGAGGCAGGCACTCTATGTGATGGGCTATATCACCAGGACAAGGTCCTTTCTGTTTCTAAAAAAATGCAAGATTCCACTGGGCGCAATGGTGCATGCCTATAATCCTACCTGGGAGGCTGATGCAGGAGAATCACAAGTTTGAGGCAAGCCTCAGCAATTTATTGAGACCCTGTCTCAAAAAAACAAAACAAAACAAAACACAAAACATAAAAACTAAAAATAGAGCTGGGGTGTAGCTCAGGGGTAGAATGCTTGCCTAGCATGCACAAGCTCCTGGGTTCAATCCCAAACTCCTGGGTTCAATCCCCAGCATAGCAGGGGAAAAAAAAAAAAAATTCCAAGGTTTTATTTTTACCAACCTCTTTAAGTTTTAAATGACAACAGTGTCTGAAAGTCTCTTTCCTAAACTTTTCCCAAGGCCAGATGTTCCTGGCACTGAAGTAGAAGGAAAAAGAAGTTTTTAAATAACCTGACATTTTTGTCTTTTAGAGCAAACTATTCTCTGGCCTTTTCACTTCTCTTTCTCTTACTGCTACTTCCTTATGAGTCCTTAAAAAAAAAGTTTTCATAAACCATTCATTCTTCTTGATTTATCAGGATCTCATAACAACATTATTTCCTCCATTTTTCTTATATAAAAATTTTCAATTATTTTTACTTTGGTAACTATGCTCATCAGCATTGGTTTGTCCCTGCTTTGCAGGGAAGATTGTTAAACACGATGGGGAAAAAGGACTGGAGGAGGAAGCACACTGTTCTTGCATGGAGGTTCTGGCCTAAATTTCCAGAAGGTGACGGGCATGAAATGGCAGAGATGAAAGTTGGAAGACAGAAGAGGAAAAACAGAGGGAAGAGAAAGAGTGAAGACCTAATACACTGTTTGCTTCGAAGAGGTTTGGGAAAAACTCTGGTGGCAATGCATCAAGAATGTTCATTTAAATGATTTGTCGAGCTGGGACTTTCCTAAGCAGTCACGCCGTGGTGAGAAGCAGAGTTGGAACATCAATTCTCTTCCTTTAACAGCTGCCTCTGTGCAGCTTTGTACATAGCAGGCAGGTGAAGTACTGGGCAGCCTCTCCACTGGGCCTACACCCAGTTCTTGGGAGGACCATTCTACAGGTCTCTAAAGTCTTTAAGGAAAATCAAATCTTTCCATAGCTAGCCTGGAAATCAAAGATACTCCCAATCACTACCATTTATATATCAGTGATTTGCTGAAAGAATGCAGTTCACTAGCAAACTCATATATGCATAGTTGCATAGCCTCCGAGTCTATTGTTAACAGTACATTCCAAATAACTGTAGGCTACAAGTTATCATCTAATATCTTTTAGCCAAGGAAATACATATCTTAAAGAATTTTCCCTATTAATACATTCATATACATATGTATCCATATACCTATATATCCATACACATCCATATACATACAAATTACACATACATACATATTTGTTTTTGTTTATGTAGGTGTGAGGGCAAACACTTATCTCACTGCAACAAGAGTTTTTTTTTTTTTTTTAAGTCACACTAGGGTTACAAACCAATACAAAGGTCACAGGTGGTGCACACCTGTAATCCCAGTGACTCAGGAGGCTGAGGCAGTAAGATTGAGTGTTCAAAGTGAGCCTCAGCAATTTAGCAAGCCCTAAGCAACTCGGTGAGACCCTGTCTCAGAATAAAATATAAAAATATAAAAAGGCCTGGGGATGTGGCTCAGTGGTTAAGTGTCCCTGGACCCCTGGTACCAAAAAACAAACAAACAAACAAAAAAATCCCAAAGCATTAACTTAAAACTTGACAGAATGAAATCTAAACATGAAAACAAGTACAAAGGAAATTAATTTATACCAGAAAATATCAAAACAGATACTCTGGTAAGTATCCAGCTAGTTAAGTCTCAAAGCAGTAACTTCTCATAAGCACTGAGAAATTACAATGTTAGTGGTATATGTATTCAGCAGAATGTCATATAAACTAGAAATAGGCCCTCTTAAATTCAGTTTGCTGCAAGACAAAGTTCCATTTCAAGGTCTCATCTTTTTCCAGTTTATTCTTTCCAGGAAAAGCTTTCTATGCCCTTTCATAAGCAAGCAAATTCACCCACTCGTCATTTTCATGAACAAACAAAAGCAATTGTTCTTGTCATTTTTCTGATGCCTTTGTTGCGGGGCGGGGCACTTAGAGGCTTATTAAAAACAAAACAAAACAGCACTAACCTTCCAACTAATGAAGAAACTGAGGGAAATTGAAGTGCCTGAGTGAAAACTCCACCAGGCATACAGGCAATTCCTTCCCTGGTAGTGTCACAGAGTCAACCTTAGCACTTGTGATATTTTATAGAAGACAGCACCTCCAGCAAAACAATCACTATCCACTACTGAGTCAGGCAGCTCATCACACCTTCCCTACCATTTCCTTCCAGGAAATCTATAAATAATCTAAATACCTACTGTGGCCACCCCTCCAGAACAGCCCAACTAGGCTTACTTATTTTCCTGGGTCAAGAGTCCAAGTTGCCTTGGGATCCTTAATACCCAGAAGCAAGACATGAAAATTTTGTTATGAGCATGCATGAATGAAAATAATAAGATTTTGTATTGTGAGGCATCTTCAAGTCTTTGTGTTTGGAAGGACAGTGGTATAAGAGGACTGGATGATCAGAAGCTAAATGAAAACATGCCACATGATCCAGCAATACTGGTTCTGAATGTGTAACAAAGAACTGAATGCAAGGTCGCAAACAGATCTTCAAACCCACTGGATTCATATCCACTTTATTCACAATAGCCAAAAGGTGGGAGTAACCAAATGTCATTGATGGATTAGTAAATAAAGAACATGTGACATATACATACAGTGGGATATCTGACTTGAAAAGGAAGTAAATTCCCATGTGCTATGATGTGGATAAGCCTTAATGACATTAAGCTAAGTGAAATAAGGAAGTCACCCTTATCTGAGGTACCTTGAGGAGTCAAACTCACAGAAACAGAAAGTAGCATGGTGTTGCCAGGGTTGGTTAAGAAAGGGAAAACAGGGAGTTGTTTGATGGGTACAGAGTTTCAGTTTTGCAAGATGGAAGCATTCTGGAGGTTGGCTGCACAAAAATGTGAATATTAACACTACTGAACTGCACACTTGCTAGTTAAGATGGTAAATTTTATGGTATAGGTATTTCAACACAATTAAAATAATGTGTAATTCCAAGTATTTCCCAATGTGATAGTGATGTCAATAATACCTTAGCCACGCCCAGGAACCTCTCTCTGAGAAACTCAGAGTACTGGGCCTCCAAATTTGCTCATTCCAACTCAAAATGACAACCACAAATGAATTCAATCAAAAGGTGGCACTCATCAGTTTTATTTTCTTTTTCCCTATTAGCAAGAATGTTTGTGTATGTTCCCATTTTATCCCTCTGAGATTCAGGCCACCCAAACATCTGTGGATGCTGACTTGTTACTCTCATATCTTATGAGATTCTGGGGAGAAGAGGCAGCTTATATGTCAGGGTCTGGGGGAGAAGAGAAATTTGTGAAGTCAGTGCCACTCCTCTTCCTATTTAGAGAACTCAGTAAAGTGTTCATACTGTTCTTCCCCATGAAATTCATCATTTTATCTCCATATTCAGGGGATCATTTTTCTCTTTCCACTTCTCACCTTCAAACAGAACTCAGTGTTCACCTTGGCAGTAATTCCAGTCTAAAAACTACACACAAGATTACTATTCCAGCTGGATGTGATGGGGCACACCTATAATCCCAGCTGCTTGGGAGGCTGAGGCAGGAGGATCATGAGTTCAAAGTCAACAACAGCAAAAGTAAAGTGCTAAGCAACTCACTGAGACCCTGTCTCTAAATAAAATACAAAATAGGGTTGGGGATGTGGCTCAGTGGTCGAGTGCCCCTGAGTTCAATGCCCAGTAACCACCCCCCCCAAAAAAAAAAAAATTACCCTTCCAGGAGCTCTCTACTATCTAGCATGATCCGGGACCTTCTGCCTTCCTGTGCCCTCCTCTTTTATTCAGAACCCTTTCCAGGCCTGGGGATCAGAGCTGTTGCATAATGATAACCCTTTAAATCTTTACTTGCAATTCAAACACACACACACACACACACACACACACACACACACACAAAACAAAAACAACAGAGGAAGTGGAAGGGTGGGTAAGGGACCAAGAAATGCTTAGGGAGAGAAAAAGAAATGGAAAAGGCTTTTGGAAGGACACATTCAGAAAAAAAGACATCAGGTCCATCTGGAAAGTATTTTAACAAAATAAAAAGGCCCTTTCTACTACAAGCATCATATAAGCATAATACAAAACTCCCTGAACAGCAAGATTCTATGACAAATTTAAAAAGCAAAATAAAACTGAGAGAAGTGCTCCTTCGAGGGACGCTGGCCCCCTGATAAGCTCTAAGCCTCTCTCCAGTGCTCAGGGGTGGCCTGGATGCTAGAGGCCACCCTACCGTAGTTCCCACCTGGGTGTCTCCTCCAGGCACTCCTGGAGGCGAAGGCAGGAAGGTCCAATCCGTCCTGCCCCACACGCAATGAAACCGTGTGCTGCTTCTGTCAGAGCTAGTAAAGGGTTTCTGAAACCACCAAGGCTGAGATTCCAGCTAGAACCTTCCTGTTGTCATCTTCCTCTCCATTTTCTTGCACAACACGGTAGTAAAAAATGAAAACTATGTGGCAATCTGAGGACATAAGCAACCATGATTTCCCTCTTTCATCACTGTTCTGGATGGTTTGTATGATTGAGATATAAACAACACGTGAGTCCACTAAGCCTTCACCCCTTTGTTGTTTTTCAGTACAGACACAGTATACATGCTGGCAGGAATGAAGAGATAGAAATGGAAGCTCCGAGTTCTAGGGTCCTCTTCTCACTACCTCCCTGCCTCCAGTGACATGTTAACATGGCCAAAAAAGCAACCTAGGATGTTTTCCAAAACATCCAGAAAGAGCTCAGCAATCTCTCTGGCTAACCTGTCCTAGTACTTAACAATGGTTCAAGAATGAAGTAATTTCCTTCTTCTAGCTCAGACTTGAGACATTTTCCTTTTTCATTACAGGTCTGAAAGTAGCAGGTCACTGTGTCAGAACCTTTGATTGACTTGCTGTTTTTTATCAAACTCATTGGCTGTAAGATAAATAATCTTGGGCCTTTTTGATGTTTCTGGGCTCTTCTTTTCCAACCCTTTACCCATCTTTCTGGCCCTTCTGTAGACTCTTCAATTCTTCCTTTCTAGAGGAAGCACAAGGCTGAGAACAGAAAGCTCTAGTAAGAGCCAAGCCTCAGGGCTTCTCCAAACCCTGCTGGTCTTAGCTCCAGGCTGTGCTGGCTTCTTAAACTGGTGCAGGCAAAGGACTTCCTCATCTCACATTCAAGCTGCCTGTGCCCCTTCTCTACTCCCATTTTGTGTTAACAAGAGAAGAAAGGAAAAAGGAAAAAAAAAAGAAAGCAAAAATAAAAAAAAAAAAGGAAACAACAACTTATAGACATGAAATTATTTTAACATGAACTGTAATCCAAAAGATGTGTTTTATAAGATGAAAAATACATAAAAACAACCAACTTTTGCACACAGCCTTGCAGCACGTTTTTATGCACAGTATTTCTGTATGTTCCAACGCCCCACATATGTCTGCAATGATCTGCCCTGTTTCAGATTTATGCTAATAAGTAAAAATGAGAAGAGGCTTAGCTGCATTCCATGAAATATTTAATTTAACAAACATCTGAAGTTTTGTTCTGTTTCTTTTTTAAAGGCATAGAAGTTCTAAAGAGGGAAGCAAGAACTTCTGAGAATTTCATTGAGCCATTATGGCTCAATATTTGTTCCTCTAACAAAGTGTAGTTACCAGCTATGCCCTGGTTTTTACATTTAAAGCCAGAGCAATTTCTTCCCATTAGAGAAATAAAGATAGCCCAAGGAAAGAGAATCAATTAGGTGTTTTAGAGCAGCTATGAAAGGGTTGTTTCAAAGGGTGGGGGGGGCACTAACCTTTGTTTTAATCCGCTGAAAACGGTCAAGTGCTTGAGTCCCCTGCTATCTTCTGGCTGGCTTCCTGTAAATGCTGCATGTGACATTGCACTTCCTCACAGGCACCTTCCTCCACTTGCCTCTCTACTCAGAGGCATATGATAAGATCGGTTGGCTGCTTTTTCATATAGGAGGTAACCCTATGCCTACAGAAATGGTTGTCTCCCTGCAGGGGTCCCTCAGCTTCTTCTGGGTGTTCCTAGGACACAGGTAAAGAGGAAATAAACCCCGGGGAAGTACTTTCTGAACCCCTGGCACTTCTGACACCGTTCAAAGGGAGAAGGGGGAGGTGATGGGGAGATAAGCTCCAGGGCCTCCACCCTGGGGTTGAGGTTCTGCAGCTGAGCAGGGGCAGGCCACTACAGCAGAGCCTAGGCACTCTCCCATTATCAGGGGAGCCCCTGGCACTGCTGCCGAGCCTTCAGACTGCTGAGGAAAAGCCCTCAATGGTGCTGCTCCCAGGATGTCCCCATGCTCCTCTCTGGAGGGCACTGCCATCCGTGGATCACACCCAGGTCTCTGCTCACATTTCTGGATTCTGCAGCAACCATGGTCACTCACCCTGGACTTCCTGGGAGAGTCAAGTCCACATGCCGTCTAATTAGTCATGTTGTCAGACAGTGTGCCCTAATTCCTGGTTTAGAAAACAAAGCCAACGTATTGTCAGCTTCCTTAAGCTAAAAAACTCCAACGCTAGACTGGCAAGAGAGGCAGGAAGAGTGTCCAGATGTGCGCCTCTCTGCCCTGGACAGGGGAAGACCGGAAGAGAGCCGGGGCAGGGACTCAGCAAGAAGTCCCAGGGTGCCACTGCCAGCTTTCTTGTTTCTGTAGTCAATGTCCTCTTCTTTTATAATTCCTCTGGTTCTCAGGAGAGTCCAAACACACTGGAACTTGTGGATGTAGGAAGTGGTGTGTGGGAGTAAAACCATGTCCTGGACCAA
Source organism: Sciurus carolinensis (assembly GCF_902686445.1). Taxonomy (NCBI): domain Eukaryota; kingdom Metazoa; phylum Chordata; class Mammalia; order Rodentia; family Sciuridae; genus Sciurus; species Sciurus carolinensis. Next base: position 123,832,871 of record NC_062215.1, read on the forward strand.
GGGGAGTATTCTGCAATTTGTACAACTTGACTCAGTGTAGAAACCCCAAAATTGTTTCTATTTGGCTACCCTGGATAATTCTTTTTAAAAAAATGCTTTTAAAGGGATTTTTTTTTTTTTTTTTTTTTTTTTTTTTGGTTTTTAGCAAGGTAACTAGAGAAAAGTTCCAAGTCTTGAAAATATTACCCTATAATTCCCCCATGAGGTTTTCCATATGAGAACACTGTGTAAAGCAAGGCATCCTGAGAGTCAGTGCTGTGGACAACAGTCAAACTCTGAAGGCTCACCACATGCCTGCAGTTCTGGCTTTGAAAACACCCATAACTATTTTAGCATCTTGACAGTTGATGGCTAGTTTTCTGATTGAATTCTACTTTTAGATTAGCCAGGAGCCAAGATGACTGTCCAAAGTGGAGACATGGCATCAGTTTTTAAAATACGAATAAGGGCAAAACTTTAACATTGTGGAGTCAGACACTGCGGAGAACTTTGGGAAAACAAAATACTATGTGGATGAAAAATAATGATTCTACCTGAATGTATTTAGAAATGTCACATGCTGGGTGAAGCTCCATTTTTCAACTAAGTAGTTTCATTTGTTCTGCTTAAGTTGTGCTCTGTGAGGAATTAGTAAAGGTCTTAACAAAATGCTTTATAATGTTCCTTTTAAATCCCTGACCTGGCTTTTGGTCTGTGAATTTTTTTTTTTTCCTTTTAGGCATTTAAAAATTTTAATGGGCTTTATTTTTCAGAGACAGCTGTAAATTTACAGAAAATTGAGAAAATGGCACAGAGTGTCCATATATTCTACACCTAGTCTCCCATAATTAACATGTTAATATGATACATAATGTAATACAAAATTGCTATATCAGTAACAATTAGTAAACCAATACTGAAACATTATCATTACTACCATCCACAGTTTATTCAGACTTCCTCATTTCTCAGTGTATTTTGTGTTCCCAGCTCCCATCCAGGACACTGCATTATATTTAGTCACCAAGTCTTCCCTGGCTCCACTTGCCTATGACAGTTTCTCAAATTTTCCTTATGTATGATGAGTGTGACAGTTCTGAGTAGTACTGGTGAGGTCCTTTGCAGAATGTGCTACAACAGGATTTATCTGATGTTTTTCTCAAAATAAGATAGTGTTATGGTCTATTTAGAAGAGACAAAGGCAAGGTATTGTTTTAATCACATCATATCAGGTATCGTGCTATCAGTATGATTTAGTAATGTTGATGTTGGCCTTGATCCCTGGGCTGAGGCTATGTTTGTCAGTTTTTCTACTGCAAGCCTGCCCCCCACCCCACCTTTCCATATACTCTTTGGAAGGAAGTCCTTGAAGGTGGAGTTCCATATAAATTGTTTGGAATTTTTCTGCATGGAAGATTTGTCTCTTAACCACATCTATTAATACTTTCAATCATTTCTATATCAGTATGTCCTTGTATATATTTATTTTATATTTTGGATTATATTTCAACTCTACTTTGTTTGCTGCCCAAAATTGTTCCAGTTTTGGAGCTGGGAATCCTTTCCTTGGGTTTCTGTACTCCTTGGACATACTCTTTTCAGTCTTTTTCTTTTTCTTTTATCTTTTTTTTTTTGTTTGTTTCTAAGCATTTCTTACTTGCTGGGACTACAAGATGCTCCAGGTTCACCAGGTATAACACCTCCCCAACCATCCATGATTTTTGCTTGTTTTGACAAAATAATAAAATAAGTTTATGGGCCTGAGAAAATGCTTATTTGCCTTCAATTTTTATTAATCTTGCCATGTGTATTAATAAAAATATGTTTTAATTGCTTTCATAAAATTGTAGCATCTACCCAGCAGTAAAACATCAAAACCAAGATACAAACTGAGTGAAATTCTGTATTTCCTTAATTCTAAGGAACATGTTTGTGGCAATAGCATTTTTCTTCGTATTTTAACATTCCTAGAACCAAAGCATATGTTTAATGTGGTGTCCTTTTTTTCCTTCCTTACCTGTCATTAATTGGCTGGTACACTTGACAATCGATGTTGTCTTGGCAGTGGAAGAAGCAGAGCCGTCAGTTAGCTCTTGTTTGCACCACGGGATACCAGTGAACTATTTTCACTGACTCCACCCCACTGCACAAATTAAAATGATTAATTAAAATGATTAAAATGGTTTGATGTATAGAATCTACAGACATTAAAAAAGTCTTAAGATTTCTAATTAATCAAGATACTTTCTAACTCTATCCCAAACCACAAATTCTCATCAAGTCCTAAATACAGATAAAAGTGGTGGGGTATTAAACTTTTTCTGGGCTTACTATCAGACTCCTTTTGTGCTTACTGTTTTTCTCTCCCAAGATCTCATGAATCCATTACCATGTCTAAGGAGCCTACTGTGACTGCAGGGCTGGAGAAGGGTTTCAGCCTGGCTGATAAGGAATGTGCATGGTCAGCTGCGGCTGGGAAGGCCTCCTGGCTTCTGCTTTCCCACTTGGGGCAGCTGGACAAGTAGAGAATGGCGGAACTGCCACTCCCTTCCCCAGGACTAGGACCTGCTCTCCAGCTAATGAACCACTATTGCTTTGGGAACATTGTGTCTTACAGATGTTTTTCTTCTAATGGATAGACACTAATTTGACCATTTACTACTGGCATATTTCACAAATTGTCACTGACAGAATGTTCAGTCTTTTTATCCAGGTAGGTAGACCTGGTTAATCTAAACACTGCTCTCTGCCTTGCTCTTGTGCAAACAGACCAAGGTACCGACAGTACTCTTACCATTTCACCAGCACCCAGAGATGACTGAAAAGATGCTGCATGGGCTTTTTCCAGCAATCATTTATTAAATCCTTACTACACGCAGACACTGAGCCAAGTGCTCTATGCACATACTTCCACTTAATTCTCCTGACAACTGTGAGGTAGGTATTGTCAGCTCTACCTCAAAGGCTGAGAACCAAGCTTACAGAGGTTAACTAACCTATCTGGAACCCCCTGATAAACTTGAGGCCAACTTGCAAGCTCAGCTGTCTGACCATTAGGGAAATGCAAATCAAAACCACAATAAAATACCATCTCATCTCAGTTAGAATGACAATAATCAAAAACAAAAACAACAATGTAAAACAAATGCTGGTGAGAATGCAGAGAAAGGGGACCTCTCATACCCTATTAGTAGGAATGCAAAATGACACAGTCAATATGGAAAACAGCATAGAGGTTCCTCAAAAAGACTAGAAACAGAACTACTATATGCTCCAGCAATCCTACTACTGGATGTATGTCCAAAAGAAATATAAACAGTGTGTTGAAAAGATACCTGCAGTCCATGTTTACTGCAGAACCATTCATAATAGCCAAGATACAAAACAATCTATGTGTCCATCAACCGATGAATGGGCAAAAAAACAGTGGTATTTGTACATAACGGAATATTACTCATCCAAAAGAGAGAGAGAGAGAGAGAGAATGAAATCCTGTCACTTGAAGCAATGTGGATGAAACTGGGAGACATGATTTTTTTTTTTTTTTTTTTTTTTTTTTTTTTTTTTTTTTTTGTGGTGCTGGGGATTTGAACCCAGGGCCTTGTACTTGCAAGGCAAGCACTCTACCAACTGAGCCATATCCCCAGCCTGGGAGACATGATTTTAAGTGAAATAAGCCAGACACAGAAAGACAAATGTCATATATTCTCACTCATATGTGAAAGCTAAAAAAGTTGATCTCACAGAAGTAGAGAACAGAACAGAATAGCAGTACCAGAGGCAGGAAAAGGTGGGGAGAAGCGGGAGGATCAAGAGATGATGGTTACTGGGAACAGGGTGCCATAGCATGTGAGGAGTAACTTCTAATGTGTATAGTATAGTAAGATACCTATGATTGACAGCAATTAATTGTATATGCAAAAATAGCCAGTGGAGATTTGAATGTTTCCAACACAAAGGAATGACAAATACTTGAAATGATAAATATATATGAATATACCAACTACCTTGATCTGATCATTACACTTTGCGTGGACTTATTGAAATATCACACTTTACTCCAAAACTATGTACAATAATTATGTACGATTATAAATAAAAACAGGAAAACAAAAAAACTCACAAAACAAAATAAAATTTCAATACTATCAGGTTGTCGTATGGGACCAATATGATTTTTTTTTATTAATTAAAGATTTTCTTGGTCAAGTACTTAACTGATTTTTATAAATATCCCTTTTTTAAAGTTGCTTTTCCTACTTGTTGGGTTAAGTTGATAATGATGTTAAGTTGATATTCTGTTCTACTTATTTTTGTCTACTTGATCAAAGTCTGAAAACATTTTGTTGAAGTCTCCCAATATTACTATGGGAAACTATTTGTATTTTTAAAATTTTATATATATTTTTATTTGTTCATATCATTTTATTTGTATTTTTAACAGATATTGCTTTATCTCATTCAGTGATGGTATGTTCAGTGCATCAAGATGTATTACTGATAAGTCTTCTTTTTTGTACTGATATCTTTTATTCTTCTATACCTCAAGGGGTTTTTTACATTTAATCCTACATTTTTATATTAAATTATCCCATTTTTATTTTGTTAGTATTTGCCAACTATTCCTTAATTTTCATCCTGTGTAATTTTGGTCTATATACAACTCCTGAAGACAGCATACTAGATGATCTTTTTAATGAATCTGAGAGTACTGATTTTATTAGATGAATTAACCTAGTCACATTTATTGTTACATGTTTATCTTATTCCTGTCATTTTATTTTATGTCTTCTATCACATTAATGGTCATCTTCTTGTTTTTTCCCTCCTTTTCTGGATTTTTGCTGACCTACATGCTTTTTATTATTGAAGTACCCTCTACCCTTGGCTGTGTGAGTTTTAATATCTGATGGTTTAGAAGTTCTATCTATACTTTTTTTCTAGATATCAAACACACGTGTCCTATCTCAGTGTACACCAGAGACTGCATGGAAGGATCCTGGGATTTGGTAAGGTCAATCCATTGTTTTGGGGAATTAAATGATAGCTTCATATAAATAACAATAATGATATATTGGGGGTTTGGTATTACATGGGCATTAGAAATCCTTCTAAAAAGTTATGTTGCCAGGTCTCCATTCACTCCCGGCACCATATGGATGGATGGCTGGTTATAGCTCTCACCAATAACGTGGGTGGAGAGAGAGCCAGGAACCCAGTTGAAACATTGCGAAGAACACCTTGGGGTATGCTTCTGCAAACTTTGGGCTCTGAGACACGCAGGTACTGCAAAAGGTAGGCTGTCCGGGATCAGTTCTCGGCCACTTCATTCCCAGTCACTAAAAATTGTCATTGGCTGAGGAATCTGTTCTAGAATTGCACATGAAGATAAGAATTTAAATATATCTTTCACAAAGTTGAGGAACTCAGCAGGCATGATGGCTCTGGCCTTCAATCCCAGCAAACAGGAGGCTGAGGCAGGAGGATGGAAAGTTTGAGGTTAGCCTCAGCAATTTAGCAAGACCTTGTCTCAGAATAAAAATAAAAGGGTTGGAGGCTGGGGTGGTTGTGGCACAGTGGTAGAACACTTGTCTAGTGCATGAGGCCCTGGGTCGAACCTCCTCCACCACCAAAGGAAAAAAGAAAATTAAGGAACTCAACTCAATGGAGAAATTGAGAAAATAATGTTGCTAGACCTGCTGAGAGAATAGAATTCTGGGTTTCCTAATGTTTAACATAGAAGACAATAATAAATGAGACACATCCTTTTTTTTTTTTTTGGGGGGGGGGGGTGCTGGGGATCGAACCCAGAGCCTTGTGCTTGCAAGGCAAGCACTTTACCGACTGAGCTAGCTCCCCAGCCCGAGACACATCCTTTTCTAAAAAAAATCAGGCAGCTGTCATTTTTTTAAAGCTTTGATACCACTGCAGTGGGGAAGGAGAAGGAGGAAATTCTGACCATAAAATACAGATATTAGCTGTGTAGTTCTAAAATATGTGTATGTGTTTGAATGAGGTTAACATTTAAATTCCATGTCTGATTTTTCACAGAGAATCCTGGGGTGGTCGGGGAGAGGGAATGGAGGACAAAAATCTTGCAACTGTTTAAATACGTCAGTAGCTGAATTTACTGATCTGAAATCCCGTTTTGGACCACAAAGAAGAAGTGGTAAAACACCTTAAAGGAGTGTTTTTCTATTAACATATTTTAAACACCAAGTTAAAAATTATACTTATCATTCCCATACAAATGGAGAAAGTAAGTTTCCAAGAGTGGGAAGGATTTGTTCAAAACAGTGAGTGACACAGAACCGGGATTTAAACCCAGTTTTGGGCTACAAGTCCAGTGCTGTTTCCAGTACACACCAAAATTGTCTCCTTGTTCTGTCTCCAAGAGAAACTTAAGCTCATGATACCACATGTGAGTTGTGCAGGGAGAAAATGTAGTGAGCTATGCCCTTGATGCTTAGTGCTTTACACTGTGGGTCAGACAGTCTGGTCAGACCCCAGAGCCATTGTGTCTGTTTCAGGGCGGGAGAAGAGGGCAGGCAGGGTTTGGACATTATGTCATGCAAAGGCTTTCCTCATTTCCAATCATGCAAAAAGACACCATGCACCACATTTCTGAGCCCTTGGAGCAGCTAAAAGGAAGTTGAAAGGTCAAGAAAGTTCTCTTGCTGGTGCACTGCACACTGGTACATTGTTTGTGTCATTGTAATGTAATATGAGCCAAAATTATCAAGCCCTTGACCATATGCCCTCAAAGCCAGAGCCCTACCTATTAGGAACATTCTTCTGTGTCATACCATAGGGTCTAATGCCAACTACCCAATCGACCTTTTTCACTATCATGCAACTGAATTCCAAATAACTAGGCTCTTCATTCATCTTTCTTAGTGATCAAAACATTGAAAGGAAATGGCAAATTCCTTTGTTCACAGAAAGATGGAAAACTTTGCCATTTATCCAAATAAGTTTTAAGAAGCTTCAAAAATACAGAACTCCAGAGGTAGCAGAGAGATAGTACTAAGAACCCAGGGGCTTTCATACATTTGCTGCTCCTTTCTTTTGGGGTGAATACAGAATAGACTAATATGAGACAATGCAAACAATTCAAGTGTGCCAAGGGTGCTAAGAGGCATCAAGAACAATAAAGGGCCTTTCACTATGCAGATTTGTGGCTTTGATTTAGAATTTTGCATTTTCCTTACACAAGTATAGAACATGGAACCAACAGAACACCTAATTTTCTACTTGTATAGTCTAAATCAGACACAACCACCCTTTTCTTGCACACTCAAGAGCAAACAGAATGGAGCAAAATTGGCAGACAAGTTTATATCACCTCTAAAAGGAAGGATCTGGAATCAAACTGCTTGGGTTCAAATAACATCCATTATTTACCAGCTGCAGTGAATTACTTTATTTTGGGGGGGGCAACAGTTATTTTTTCATCTATAAATTGGGGGTAATTTTACAAGTATTAAATGTGCTTTCAAAGAGCTTAGCCAGTGCAGTGCAAAAATGGTGGCTACTAATGGTGCTACTGTTGGTAGGTAGAGAAGTTTATTCTCAGGAAATTCTAGATTAGAATTTCTCTCAAGAAAAACAATTAGTCAAGCAAAGATCTCGCTTTCCGAGGGTGCTCTGCATGTGGGAAGTAAAGGATATTCAGGAATCAGGGGGAATGGAACGTAGGTCTTTCTAGAGAGGTACAATCTGTTGGGAAGTAGGAAAAGAAATCCAAAGAGTACTGTGAGATTTCTGGAGGGTGTGTTACATTTTTGCTCCTTAAATTGGAGGAGTGGAAAGTATTTATGTCTGATCAGAAATAAGGGGGAAAAAATGTATGTGAAATATATGTCTGTGACTAAAAAAAAAAAATGAGTGGAACTTCAGGACTAGTGAGAAATTAGTGAGAGCAGCCATGAGTGTTATGAGTGTTAGGAAGAGGAACAGGTAGGCTGCACAGAATTTTGGAGAAGTTGTTTATGTGGTGTGAAGTGTAAAACTCTTAAGCTGTGTTTTTTAGAAAAACCTAGATTTAAAAGAGATGTCCTTTAGGGCTTCTTAAGAATGTGTTTTCTTTGACTGAGACTGCAGGCAGAATCTGGCCATGAGAGGCCTCAGGATTGATTCAGGTTACAATTAAGAGTGTGGGTCACATCCAGCTGAGCAACTTCAAACACAGCCTCCTGTGTTTATCACATTTTTTCTGGTCTAAGATTTGGGTTTTGAAGTGGCTGCAGATAGGCTGAATTACAAGATTCTGCAAAGGAAGTAATTTACAAAACACAAACATCTGTTAAGAGTTTATTAATTAGTGGCAGTCATCATGAGTGGAAAACACTACATTTTGTATATCAGCATCTATTATTTTCTTTGCCTTCATTCTACTTCTAGAAATAAAGTTGGTGCTCTGGTGGTTGCTAAAATAAAACAAGGGTGCTATTTACTAAATTACTGTTGCATACCTCCCAATGATATACTTAGGTACTGAAAGCAGAATAACATCCACCAATTGACTTGCCAGAACAAATTTATATACAAAAATGATCAGCCATTTCTGTGTCTAATAACATCATGTTTACTGAAATATATCTCCTGAACATATTTTATAAACTGCATTTTAACCTAAGGACTTTGTAGCATTAACAACATAGGGAAGTAGAGGTAGAAGAACAGGAATTAATAGAATATTACAATGAATTGATTGTGTTGTTTTTAATAAACTGTTTCCTTTATTATTGGAAAACTGTCATCATGAAGTAATACTTATCAAAGCATGCTGAGATTTCTAATAACTCAATTTTATCAGTGTGAAACCCTCTCAAGGAGGAATATGTAGGAGGGGAAACAGGAGGTGACCAAGTACAGTATGTTACTAAATGTGCAACTAGATGCACGAATTAAGCTTTTAAAAAATGCATCTGGCCTGACTAAAGACAAGAATTTGCCAGGCACAGTAGTACACACCTGTAATCCCAGCAACTCAAGAGGCTGAGGCAGGAGGATCCCAAGTTCAAAGCCAGCCTCAGCAACTTAGCAAGAGCCTGTTTCAAAAATTAAAAAAAAAAAAAAAAGGAAGGGCTGGGGATGTATTTCAGGGGTCAAGTGCCTCTAGGTTCAAACCCTGATACCCACCCCCTAAAAGACAAGACATAAGTTACCAAAATAAAAATAAACAAAGCAAAGCAATACCACTACCACCCCAGATTGCCTTGGGCTATTCATATTAAAAAAAAAAAAAAAATTCAGGAATTCCCAACCATTATGTGGACTGACATAGAATAGGATTGCATTTCTTATTTGTGTAGTTTGCCTAATAGTACATTTAACTGCTTAAATCCAACTCTTCATGCCACAGGGAGGAGAGAGAAAACAATTCAAATGGTGATAGGCATCTCAACCTGCAACACTGCTCACCTGGGGTGCATCTTCAGGTATCATGAAATGAGACATGAATTCACAGTTTCCTCTTCAAGGCTTCCAGTGTTGTCACTGCCATGCCACACCCAATGTTATTTCAGTCTTTAAAAATATGTATTTTTCACATGCCAGGCAGGGCCCATAAATGGCAGCCAGCTACTTCATCTGTGTAGTGTGTAGTGTGTGTGTGTGTGTGTGTGTGTGTATGTGTGCACAAACGTGTGTGTGTGTGTGTGTGTGTGTGTGTGTATGCTTTGACATCTTTAAAAACAAAATAAAACAAACAAAAACCTTCCCAGCAGGGAAAGACCGCTTGTCCTAGGGCTAGCCATTTCTTAGAGACAGCAAGAACTCAGCCGAGAGCAGGTCTCTGATACACAACCTAACCAACCCAGAGCCATACCTCCTTATACAGCCGTCCACCCAGGAGGCAACATTCCTGGGTCCTTTGTCATCCCAGAACCAGGTCCCAGACAACTAGGGACCACCCTTAGAGCTTGGAGTCCTCCAAGTTATTCAACTGGCCAGTCCTAAACTGCACACCCTGCCCCGCCTGGCCTTTCTAATGGAAAGTCCTACAAAGGCTCTGGCCTAAACATTCTCGTGCTCCTGTCTTCTGCCTCCTGATCACCTGGTATCTTTCCCATGTGGCCCCATGTGGCATGCCATGCCTCCTTATGTCTGGGTATCATCAGTTTTGTTTTCTTGAACAAATCCTTTTGGGGCAGCACCTGACGGTCACAATGAAGAATGCAACACAATCTACAGGTCAAACAAGGAGAATGACCTTTCCCTTCAGGGTTTATTGTGTTTTTTAAAAAAATATTTTTATTAGTGCATTATAATTATACATATAGTAGGGTTATATTTTATTTTGAGACAGGTCTCACTAAGCTGCTCAGATGGGCTTCAAACTCTTGTTCCTCCTGCCTCAGCATCTCAAGCTGCTGGAATTATGGGAGTCTCCCTCCATGCCCAGCTCCACAATCCAGTTTGAGGACTCTCAAATGACCTAAGGACTTTCTACTAGGCCACACTTCTCAAAGGTTCTGCCACCTCCTAACAGCACCACCCCTGAGGACCAAGCCTTTAACACACAGGCCTTTGGGAGACATTCAAGATCCAAATTACAGTACTATCTGTCACATTTATCTTGTATTGAAAAAACTAACAGTGATATGGCACATTTAGTTTTCACAGTTGAGATCTTAAAAACACAATGGTGTGTTATATGGTGATTAACCAAACTCAAGAGCCAGGCAACCTTATTGGATGAGTGCTCCAGTTTATCTATTGCTATGTACAAATAACCCTAATCTTAGCTGCATAAAACCACCATCATTTCATTGTCCTCAGGGATTCTGTGAGTCAAGACTTGGGAAATGGCACGATGGAGGTAGCTATTCTTTGTTCCATAACATCCTAATCTTCTGGTGATCACTGGTGAAGTGGAGGTTAGAACACGGGGGCTAGAGAACCTACTTACAATTGGGTGTCTTCGTTTATATGGCGCAAGACTTAGAAAGTTGAAGAATGGGCTCCACCAAGTCTGTCATTCAGAACTCAAGAGGCCTTTCTGGCATGTAATTGGACTTCTTATGTTGGGGCTCAAGTTTCTAAATGTGGGCGTTCCCCATAAACGGGCAGAAGTATGACCTTTTTATCGCCCAGCCTTGGAAGTCACAATTCTCTCTGAGACTGGAAAACATATATTCATATATAAGTTTGTAGATAATAATAAACATTTATTGAGAATCTGCTCTGTTCCATGGACTAGCTAAGCAATTGCCATTTATATCTTATTTCACACTCAGTAGTCCTTTGGGAAGGTATTACTTGGATCACTTCTGTGGTACTTGATTGGTTAAAATAATCATAACCCACCTGGTCACCAGATGCAAGTAGTTTGGATAGTCACCATATAACACAGCATCATGTGAAAACTACCTAGTTCCATCAAAATGTTCCATATCACTGCTAGATTTTTCAATACAAGATAAACATGAGACACCCACCTCTCTGGGAAGAAACAACGTATTTATAGTCATATTTTAAAATATCTGCAGTGAGTCTTCAGTTTCCTGTTGTCAGGGACACCAACATTTTGAACTTGAACTTTTATTGATAAGCATGCGTGCTTACAGAATATGAACAACAAATTGGCTGCAATTATATCTCCAGATAATCACTTCTGGATCATAATGGGCCACAGTCCCATGGCATCAGAAATCCTACAAGGATGTTAGGTAAATATTAATTTAGAATAATGACAAAGGAAACAACTGGTAGAAAATCTGTTGTCATCTTTGGTCCTTTAATTGTATTAAAATTATTCAGATTTTCTCCATCTCCATTAAACTTACATAGCAATTAGATGCCTTAGTTGTAAAATGGGTCCCATCCCAAAGGACTATCGAACATGGAATAAGACACAAAAGGCAACTGCTTAGCTCAGCACCTAGAACAGAGCAGATTCTCAATATATTAAAGCATTTGAGGAGCTATGACACTTAGAGGCAAAATACTTAACTTACAGAGCTAACTATTCTGCTGAAGGTAGCAAACTCAAGTGCCTACCTGCTAGGCAGGCGGAGAAGTAAAATCAGGCTAGGTAAGACAATGGAAATACTGAGGATTAGGGTTAATTGGAGATCATATGACCTTGCCTTAAGATATGTGAAGTCAGTTTTTTAAAATCACTGCAATTTCCAAAATTGGCCCTATTGCTTATGATTTTTAAATTTATATTAGGTGGTGAGTATTTCCTAGATTTATGGTGTTTTTTCCTGGTTCTACTAGTCTACTTTGCATTCTCCTATGAGACCTGAAATAAACACTCATATAATTTTGTAGCTAATAATAAACTTTCTGGGGGGTGTGGTACTGGGAACTAAACCCAGGGCACTTTACCACTCAGCTATATCCCCATGCCTTTTTATTTTTTTATTCTGAGACAGGATCTCACTAAGTTGCTTAGATCCTCACTAAATTGCTGAGGCTGGCCTGGAATTTTTGATTATCCTGCCTCAGCCTCCTGAGTCTATGGGATTATAAGCATTCACCACTGCACTTGGCAATAATAAAAACTAAAAATCTGCTCTGTTCCAGGGACTAAGCTAAGCAATTGCCATTTGTATTTTATTTCATGCTCAGCAGTCCTCTGGTATGGGCATTACTTGGACCCATTTTACAAATAAGAAAATTGAGGTTTGAGGAGATTAACTGACAAAGGTCACAAAGTTAATAAATGATAGAGATTACGTTACTGATCTTCATGACTATTCTGTTAATCACTGCATGTTATAACATGGTGCTTTTGATGAAATGTGACTCCCCTAAGGTGAGACGTCAACGAGATGGAGACATGCCTTTGTTGGGACATCTCTGTGTGTAACCCACCCAGTTTCTCTAATTTGGGAATAGAAATGGAAGTTTACCTGAGGTAGTGACTGCAGGGACAGCACCTCTTACCTAGGAATCCTGAAAGTCTGAGACTATATAAAAAACTGACCCCTGACAGTTTCTCTATATCTGGAAGGAGACCATGAGTCTGCACCACTGGCCACCTGATAGAATATCTCCCACAAGGAGATGCTTCTCCTATGTATCAGAGAAAGCCTAAGATAAAGGAACATAGAAGTAGGGCATTTCTGTGCTCAGCAACCTCTCCTGGCAGACATGATTTTCCCTTTAACAAACCTGCTTTGAAAAAGTCTCCTTTAGAAACCCTGCTGCACTTCCTTGAAGAGAAAATTCAAATAGAGTTCTCATACATCAAACATATGACAGAGGCAATTTTTAATCATTTAAATTATTTATCCTTCATTGTTTAATGCTTTATTCCATCCCTTCATGCATAATTTATTATACCATTTATGTTTATTAAAAATTGATCATGGGGACATGCTCCCTCTACATTCTCTGAGGCTACAGATATTTCTCTGTCAGATCATTTGGGAATAGACAACAAAGTATTCTGCTCATTCTTTTTAATTCATTTTAACTGTTTGTATGTCCCTTTAAGTCCTCTTTTTTTCACAAAAATAAAGAGAGTTTATCTTACTGTAATAACTGCTTGTTTCCTTTTTTATATAACAAGAAAGCTTATATCTGAAAGCCCCTTGTCTACCCACTTTGGAAAGAAAGCCTTATTTCATGTCTCTAACTTTTAGAATGTTGATGTACGAGGAAGACACAACAGAACAAGATTCTAGAGTCTTCCATGACAGAGGCCAGAGCTTGAGGAACCACCTCTTTCTCTTTGCCTTTTCTTATCTATCCTTTTTTCTTCTCAGATTACTTAAATTTGCCTTGCCTTTATTGTGTCCCCACTTTATTATGTCATAATTTTCTTCTGACTTATTTTTATTTCTTTTTCCCACTTTCGATTTCTCCCCAAATCCTCTCACCTTTGGACTCCTCAACCCTGTGACCTGAGCTGCTCTCTGCAACCCACTGACCCCAGATTCTGTGGCTCTCCAACACCACTGCTTTGGGCATTCCTGCTCAGTCCTTGTCATTCCTCACTTCTCTAAGTGAGGGAAGGAAGAAGCACCAAGGAACAAAGTATGTGAGGGAGGCAAGGAAGATAAGGTTAATAGATATCCAAGGAGCTCACAATACAAGAGCCTGAAAGGTTTGCAGCAGACTACTCAACTCAAAGACATTCAACTTGGTGTCCACGTCAGCTGTCCTTGGCAGGGACTATGCAAGGCTTGTTCACCACTGCCTGGCACAAGATAAATGCACTCAATAAATATCAGTGGATTGAACAATGACTGTGTGGTTGTTTGTTCCACCAGTGGCCTCCAAAGAACCACGCCTTCAGGTATTCACATCATGTGCGGTCCCCTCCCCTTGAGCTGCACCTGTGACTTGTTTTAACTACTAGAAGTCTACAGATGTGACATTCCTCTACTTTTTACCTCTGCGATCCTTGACTCTACCTTGAAAAGAGAGAAGTCATCCCTTCTTCCCAACAGAGTCCTGCCCCAGTTAACCTACCATCTGAATACAGTCACAGTATTAACCAAGAACAGCAGAAGATCTGCCTACTAAGCCCAACCCATAAAGAAGAAGTGTGAGCAATTAAAATGACTGAGTATTCAGCCACTATCTTCTGGTGTGGTTTGTTACACAGCAATGTGTAACTATAACATGCTAAGCCTATGAATAAAAGGGAATGTGAAATTATTATTATTCAGAATGAAAAGCAAAGACAAGTCAAGGTTTCTAAGAAACATTTATAAGAAATAGATCCAAAAGAATACAGCAATAAAACTGAAAGGAAATAGTGGAACTCATATCACCAGTTCCATTTACAGTACATCACATTTTTCATCAGCTGCTTTCTTGGGTTTTAAAACATTTTCCAATAAAAAGATTTTCCTACTCTTTTTCTTTTTTATAAATAGATCCCAGATCTGATATGAAAATTAAGAAGTTCAACCCAGGAAAGCATGAGAATTTAACACCACAAATGGAAACCCCTTAAAATTCCAGTCCCTCACCCCCACCCCACACTTACACTTCCTCCCTTCACTAGCAACAGACACTGCAAGCTCAGGGGGAAAAGGGCACTGTGGAGCTTATGGTTTAGTTGGACTGGGTACCAAATATCCAATTTGCTGTGAAAAATCTATGATCAGAAGAACAGAAGAACAGAATGGCCAGCTTTTACACACACAGTATAATGACTTGTCAGTGGGCCAGTTAAAGTAAAACCAACAACTACCCAATGCCTTTCACCCAGGCATCTAATCAGTTACACCAAAAAATTATGTTGATGTTCTATGGAGATAGCCAATTTACACTATTACAGAATCTAGGCTATGCTAGATTATTTGTAAAACTTCAAATCTTAGTCATGTACATTAGCATGTTCATCTGTAAAATGAGCAGAAAGACTGCTAAATTTACACTGGTTTGGAGCTACTTCTAATCATTGCTACTCTTTCAGAAAGAAAAAGAATTGTTATATAAGAACTATGGCCTAAGCAACATATCTGATTTTTTTTTGTAATTAAATAAATCAGAAAACTAAATGACAATGACAATTTCTAATAGCTTGAATTTTCAAATGATCTCCAGTAGGTAAAATTATCAGGAATTTTTAAAAATGATCATGTCTCTCTTAAAACTATCTCTAATTATTATTTTATTATTTTATTTTTTTATTTTCACAGACTATATTTTGATTCATGGTACACAAATGGGTTACAACTTTTCATTTCTATGGTTGTACACAATGTAGATTCGTACCATTCATGTAATCATACATGTACAGGGGTTAATGATGTCTGTCTCAGTCCACTATCTTTCATACTCCCATTCCACCATTTTTTATACTCTAATTATCAAATTTAATATAATGAAGATATAGTAATTATATTATATATTAATTATATATTAATATATAATCATATATAAATATATATCAATATAATTATATATTATATATTAATTAATTATCAATATATTATTATATTATATATAAATTATATATTAATATATTATATTGATATATATGTTATGATTAATATAATTAATTAATAAATATATTAATATAATGAAGCTTGAGTGTTTCCCAGTGTTTGCAAAGCTCCAGGCACCAAGTCAGAGAAGCAGACCATCCAGCATTAACGCTGATGTTCTGATCACTGATGGGACTGGGTATAAACCCCTTTCAATAGGGCAGAGAGCAAAAGCTAGCCTTTAAAGCTGGGAAATATTTTCCACTCTTTTTTTTCCCCTCCTAGATAAGGGTGCTCTTTGAAAAGATGACACCTCGGCTGCTGCTGGGAACCAGAAATGCCTGAGAATGGAAAACAGTATTCTTTCTCTTCCCTTTCCTTCAGAGTCACTTCAGGTGGAGCCCTGAGGCGACAGGGAGAGGACAGGATACACAGGCAGTGAAAATGAACCAAGCACCCAATTTTCACCTTCTAGGGAAGAGAAAAGGTTGGTATAGAGAGATGATCTTGGTACCCAATCACCTCAAACACAGGGAATTTGTACTTTTTAGACAGCAGGGATGGGCACTTTACTTTCCTACGTGCTGGCCACTAGACTGAGCCTTCTCACATGATTTTATTCAGAAGGTATTTAATAAGTGTTTATTAGGTGGGTGGAGGAATGGGTGGACCAGGGGTCACTCTGGAGCCAGAAGGCTGGCAAGTAACATTCAGATTCCATTTGTGGTACAGATGAGAGTGGGATTCAGCAGGACAAGGTGGGAAAATGGTAGAAAGGGTCTAACTGCCACCCAGGGAGAAGGAGGTAAATACTGCTCCCAGAAAAGACTGTGTCCATGCAACTGGCACAAGCACCACAAAAGGCAAGCACACCCCGAGGCATCCAGAAAAGCTTCGCTTCTGTTTGAGAAAGTAAGCTCTCTGCTTACAAAAATCCCGGCAAGTTCAGTATGATGCCTACAGGGTAAGGGTTCAGCAGACATGAACCTGAATTGCAATCCTTCCACTAATCAGCTGTGTGTCCTTAGACAACTTATTTCCTCCTTGAGACGGTTTCCATATCTGGAAAACAAGGATAATACCACTTTACATGGCCATTGTAAGGGATCTTGTGAGATAAATTATGTGAAAACACTTTGAAATTATTTCACAGATACAGGTTTTGGGAAACAGGAAGGAGAAATTTCTCACTAAGTCAAGAGGTACTTTCAGTGAAGGCTCAGTTTTGTTCCTGTTTGTGTATCAAAAAAAATCCATAAATATCTCAAGGAAAAACATTATTTAAAGAAGATATTGAGTGCTTGGAACAATTTCACCAACATCTCAAACAAATGCTGGATGAATGGGGGGTGGTGGATCTTGCTGGCACTCTGAAAATCAATTACTAGGGTTTGGCAAATAATGGTAGAAGTATTGCTGAATGGACAGAAAAGAGGTTAAAAAATCTCAAGTTCCATGTTAGTGGTTTCCAAATGAAGATGCAGACCACTGCTTCTGTAGGGACAGCTGACACATGGTCAGAGTCTTAGAACTGGACGGGACTTTCAGATTAACCACCTCTGATGTACAGATGAGGAAGTTAAGAACTCACCATAGGAGGTGACATCCTAGATCACACTGGCAATTGTGGGACTCGAACTTATATCCAGCATTTTCCTCCTGTACTAGTTTGACTAATGGCAGACTCCTAAAATTTGATGATTTCCCATCCATAGTGTGTCTGTGTATAGTAAGCCCAACTTTCCTATAGTCCACTGGAACATAGGCTTCACCATGGCCTGAGGGCAGGGTGAACCACATCCTGGTTTGCCCAGGACAGTTTTCATTTATGCTCATTGTCCCACATGATTACTAATGATGCTCCATTGCCTCTCACAAATATCTGGATATGGATGGTAAATTATAAAATACTCTTTGTGCTTTTCTGGGGGGAAGAGAGAGATCCAGGATAGAATTGCTCCCTGACAGTTTGGCAAGGTGTTTTGGAACCAAAAAAGACATGATCGTTGTCTTCAAGTACTTACAGATCAGTCCTGTGTTAATCAACTTAGACCATTCTGTGCCAATAAGGACACAACCCAGACCACCGTGTGGAAGCCACAGGGGGTAGAATTCTTCTTCAATATGAAGGAGTATAGGAGTAGACTCTCAAGGGCCAATCTCAAGTCAGACTGCCTGGCTTCAAATCATGCATGGTTCTGCCATTTATCTGGACCATGGTTCTAACCTTTTTGTGCTATAGTTTCTTCATGTGTAAAATATGAATATTAAAAAGAGATCCAGGTACACAGTTCGTGCTCTAGCAATATTAGCTACTACTTTATTACTGACTGCTTTATAGCATGTACTGGATGCTCCTGGGGAGAGGTTTTCACATCTGGACCAGAACAGATTGTTGGGCTCAACCTGGAGGATAGTCAGCATGGGTTTAGCTGACATGGGAGATACCAACCTGATGGTGAACCTATTGGGTTTGCCTGGGAAATCATCACAACTGTCTGCTCACTACCTGGAGCAGAGTGTCAGCAAGGAGGGCTCCGTGTCCCTGATGAGGCTTGCATGCTGGCTGAGCAATCTGGAAAAGGGACCCAGTTCAGAACTGTTGGGGGTGGGAAAAGAAAATCATTCTTGCTGTGCAGATGGCAACAGACTGTGGGAGTGAAATGGATCAGAATGCCTTGAATGCTCAGTCACGTTGTAGATGCAAACTCTGGTTGCTTAACCCCTTTGTGCCTCAGTTTTGTCCACTTTAAAATCAGGTTAACAACAGTGCCAATCTCGAGGAGTAAGAGGAATGATTGCAGCAAGGTGCAGGGGCACATGCCTCCTGCCTTGGGCGGCCAAGGCAGGAGGAGCATAAGGTAGAGAATAGCCTGGGCAACTTAGTGAGACCCTGTCTCAAAAAATTAAAAGGGTTGGGGATGTAATTCAATAGTATAGCATTCCTGGTTTTGATTCCCAGTACCAATAAATAAATAAGAGAGAGATGAGTGAAATATAAGTAAAGCCCAGCAAAAAGCAAGTGCTTGACAAATACTGCCTTTACAATCATGTCACTAAATCTCAGAGCCTGAGAAGCACCTGAATGGGAACAGGCACTGAAGTCAAGAGGGGTGAGGAGCCTGTCTAGTCTCTCCGATTCTTACTAATCTCCCTCTCGGGACTGGGGATGTGATGCAATGGTAGCATGCATGAGGCCCCACGTTCCATCCCCAGCACCACAGGGAAAAAAAAATCTCCCACTCTTCTCTGCTTTATGCTGCAGCCCAGCATAGCAAACTGATTTGTCCATCATTTAAACCCCATGGCTGGGGCTGCAAAAGTGACCTGAAAGAGCAGCTGGGAGGGCAAGAGCCTGGCAGCAGAGGTGAGGGGCAATCTGATTGAATTTGCAGATATGAGATGGGGGAGGGGCCAGTCCGAGCTGGGCAGGGTGGATTGAAGCAAGAGTAATTTCGTTAAAACCTGCGCCAAAGCACATCACCCCACAGGTCACTCCCATTGGAGCAATCGTCAGGTGGCACTTGCCCTTGCTACACTTCTGCCTTGGTTCCTCACCTTTCTCCCCTTTTTCTGGGATTTGTCCAGCTTGTTCTCACCTCATGGTCTTTGCATTTGGCATTCCCTCTGCTGACACATGCTTTCCCAGATATCACGTGTTCGACCCCTTGTCACTCATATCTCAACTCTCCAGACATTTCCCCAGATGGGATTTCCTTGGCAGCTGTAACTCCAATTGTATCCCCATGATTGCCCATCCCATCATCTGGTTGGCTTTTCTCCTAATCCTTATCACTCCCTTAATTTATGTAAGTTATAATTCATTTGCTGGTTTACTGTCTGTTTCTCCCTTGTAGAACATAAACTCCATGGAGACAGGACCTTACCTTAAGCAAGCCTCAAGAATGAGCATTCATCAGATGCCTGTGAGATAACCAGAAAGCAAATGCAGGCTGCAGAGGAGTAAGCAAGAGCAAGGGTGACTGCCCAGGAGCACCGGGCTCAATGCTGTGGACCAGTGGGTGGGTGCAGCCACCTCAAAGCTAAGAAGCAGGACGAGGCACTTGCCCTGGGGAAGAGGAGAATCCCTGGAGGGACAGAACAGATGAAGTGAATCTTTTTTCCTTTAACAGCAGGGAGCTGCAGCACCCTGGTTCAGAGTGCACCTGCCCCACCAGAGGGAATCCTCCTGTCAGCAGCAGGAAGGGCCTGCATTCTGCAACTTGTCTCCAGGATGGTGTTTCAGACTATTATCCTCGAGAGGACAGGAAACAGGTCAGCTGGACTGTCTATGATTAGCACTGGGGAGAATCTAGCACAGAGCCCCACAGAGATGGGGCTCAAAATAAACACTTCTGATTATGGTTCTAGAGAACGGGAAAATCTATGTATAGAATTACAACTGAGATAGGAATTTGGGAATTAAGGGAAAGAGACTGAGTTTCAAAGGAAGTGTCCATAAACCACTGAAATGCGGAAAGTGCCGAGGAACAACTGCTACTCCTGAGCGACATATCCTTGGCCAGGAGTCCTTGTAACTTGAGGGTGATGAGCAAGCGCAGGGAAAACTGGCATGAAATTGTGTGGCTTCACCCTGGCCCACCTCTAGTCCAGACCCTAGCAACCGTCCCTCTGTGAATATTACCCCCCACACCAACGGGTTGCTGTCTGCCTCTCTCCTCTTGAGATTGTCCCCACTCTCCTTTGAATCTGTATCTACTTTCCTAAATAAACCTCTGTCTATGCCTTTGACTGGCCATGCTGAAATTCTTTTCCATCACGTATGCCAAGAACCCTGCTGGTTCTGAGTCAAGTCCCCCTTCTTTCTGGAAACTTCTCGAATCCTTTGGAGACGTGTCTTCTCCTGTGACACAACCATGTCTGAAGTCAAGCAGCGCTAATCAGAGTGTCCTGAAATAGGGGACCAGTCATGTGAGGTTCTGATATGTGCTTCTGTCTTCATGTCATGTTTGATTTCCAGCCTCCAGGGCAGCAACCCTGGGACAAAGCCAGCCAGTCGTAAACATGCTCTCTCTGAAAGGAATAAGAAGCCTGCCTGGACCAGAAGCCTCTGCACTGGAGACCCAGAAGCAAAACAAACAAAGAATGTGGTCCCTGCTAAGAGTCTTCTGGCACCCATCAGCCTACTGTCTTGATTTTGAGAAATTTTTCCAGAAAGTGGAAGAAATACCTGGGTCTTCATAAGAACATTAATTCAATACCCTTAACAAGTATTGATAAAACATTTAAAGATCCTTAATTACACAGAGTTCATTTCTAGGAAGAACATCTCTGCTTTACAAAATTAATTTTTAAATTTTAACAGTCAGTGAGGAATAGGAAATAGAGAAGTTAGAGAGAGACTGAAAGGGGAACTAGAACCATTTTTCAATAAACACGACCTTTTCAGTAATCCCCCTCCCCAGGAATTCAGGTCAGGAGAGAGGAGAGAGTGGGAGGAAACAGGTAAGGTCTGTAAGACCACTTCCAGGGGCCAGGGCAACAGCTGAGGCTTTGTGGGCCTCTCTGCGCTCCAGGAGAGGCCTCCTCCTGACCTGCACTTGGGAGTAAGTGCCCTGATGCTATGGTTCACAATATTTGCAGGGCAACCACTACCAACGCCCCCACCCCAGGAGTGCAGAAGGGGGATGTTCGTTTAGTAAAGTCTTTGCTTGGCAGAGAAGGAACTAATAAAACATTTTTCCCTCCAAAGCTTGGCTCATGTTTCCCAATTCAACTTTACAGAGGGCCTTGCAGCCAGCCATTAACAGTCCTCATTTTAACAGACCAGAGAGAAAGATTACAATAAATGTGGGAACAAAACTCAGGAATTCACCGTCACCCCAGTCCCCCAGGCTTTGGCCTCTGGGGAGAAGCAGTTAGCTCAACATGCACTTCGTTTATCAGGAATTTTCTGTGAAATACCCAAGCCCACTGGCACACCCTGACTGAGCATGGAAAAGCAGACTATGAGAGCGGCTCCCGGTGTGAGAGTCACCGTGGTGGAAAACACAGGAAAACACTCGCAGGTTTTTTCCTTCTCTTTTTCCACTTACCACCACCGAGCTCCTCTGTTTTGGGTGAGCTCAGCAGCACAAGTGCCTTGGATAATCTAGAAATTGCTTCCATATGCGGGCACAGGAAAGAATGTCCTCACTGGCTGCCTGGGAAGGAAGCTCTGGGCAGCCTCTCCTTCCTGCCAGAAAACGTTTCTCAGGCCACAGAGAGCCACAGGCCTCCGGAGCAAGGAGATCAGAGGGAGTACCCCTAACTGCCCCAGTTTGTGGATGGGCAAAGTGAGGGCCACACTCCTTCACTGCATACTCCTTGACAGGGACAGAGCTGGAGGAGGAATCTGGGCCCCTGGTTCCAGTCTCAAGTCATGCATTGCCTTTCTGTCTCCTCCCTGAAAACCCCTGCTCTCCCCACCTCCCCGCGCACACACATACACAACACTAGAACAGCTTGAAAGAAAGGCCTGTAGTTAATGTAGTGTCACAGCAGGATGACAAGCTGGGGTCTGGGGCTCCAAGCCTGGACTGCAGGTGGCCCTGGAGTGGGACCCTCTAAGCAGTTTGCTTATGGGAAGGTCGCCTCTAAGGGTGCAGAGGAGCTCCAATGCACTCTGGGCTGTGGCTGCACCAGGGTCTCCAGGCCTCTAGGCCACTTCTCAGCCTCAATGCCCCAACAGTGCTGGGGTGGTCCTGGACTTGGAACAAAGGCTCCATTTAGGATCCAGGCAGCACTCTCTTCCCTGCAGAAACCTACTGTGCAGAAACTGGGGTGCCTGAAGCTGGAACCCCATTATGTTGTACTGCTGATCCAAGAGGGGAAATAGTTTCAATTAAGCAGCAGTGGACTGTCAGAACTCCCTCTCTGTTCCCTGGGCTACAAGCATCAGACTCACCCTGCACCACTGACTTCTCATCTCCAAGCAAAAAGCACACCAACCCAAGGCAAACCTACAAGTCAAACCAGACAAACCTCAATTTTTTAAAGGCTTGCTAGGCAGAGGACCTGAAACCCAGATAGGGTTTGGCAGTTCTGCTATATCACCCAAATTTTTCTGGGTTTTTCTTATCTATCCTGTCTCATTGTATGCTACACAATGTGTGTCAAGAGACCGATGTGATCCTACAATATACATAATCAGAAAAATGAGAGATTACACTCCATTTATGTATGATCTATCCAAATGTAAAATGCATTCTATCACCGTGCACAACTAATCAGAACAAATGAAATAAAAGTAAAAAACATAAACTAATAAAGTTATAAAAAATTTTTTAAATGTCCTTCAAATAATACTTTGTTAATGACACCAACTATCAATAACTAGGATTATTACTGGCCTAGTTGCAAAGCATTAATTAGGTTTTGTATGTGTGAGAAAGAGAGAGAGTGTGTGTGTGTGTGTGTGTGTGTGTGAGAGAGAGAGAGGATTTTTCTTGCTGGGGATGGAACCCAGGGCCTCACACATGCCAGGCAAGTGCTCTACCTCTGAGCCATGCCCCAGTTGGACATGGCCTTTTGATAAACATTCACTAACACTGCTCATATCTCCCACCATGGTTCCCTCTTTTAGAGAACTCAGTGAAGGGCTCAGGTTCCCCATATCACTCTGTTTATGCTTCTATTTCACTATAAACCATAGTATCTTCACATATAATACCTTAGTAATTATTCCACACCCAGTAGACTATGGGCAACCATGGGCTATACACAGGGGCTATGCCTTACTTGTGTTAGGAAAAAGTCAATGTTTGTTTTCTGAGCAGAATTAAGACGTGGCCTCTTACTCATTTCACTGACCATCATCTCCACCCTCTCCACCTCTCTATCACAACCACTTCACCAGCTTTAAGTGATTGAAAGAAAGAAGGAAACCTTTTCCAGGACCTCAAAGCCTCTATCACTGAATCTCCATCTGCCAGAGCTACAATGAGACTGGTTTCTACATGCCTTACACATTTCTGTTTAAATCAGTATTTTTCAAATTGCAAGTTGCTCTTTCGTTGGTCATCAAACCACTTTAGGTAGTTCCAACTAGCTTTAAAAAGAAAAAAATAGAAGATATGCTGCATTTCACAAACAGAATTGTTTTATAAAACTTTTATTTTTGTTTCTATCTATCTTCAATAAAGAATGTGTGTCTGTTGGTCATGGTCAAAAAAGACTTCAAAACACTGGTTTAGACAATGCCTTGTCATGTGTTGGGCTCTGCTCACAGGAGATTCCTTTCCAGATATTGCCTGGATACTATTCCTCTTCATGTCCATCATCATCATAGGAACGGGGCTCTACTCTGAACTCGTTCTTTTTTATTGTTGTTTAAATGCCAAACCACTTCTAGCCTCTTAAATTTACATTATCTCTTGAAAATAGTTTGAGAATTGAAGTGACACCCATCTGCTGTCCCCAGCTTCTGAAATCTACACAGTGCAAGGTTCCTTGCTTGTGTCTCAAAATTGGGACGCAATTTATTCCTACAGTTTTTCTGCCTCAGGCCCTTTTGGTTTACCTCATGGGAAAAGAAGGAGGAAGTCCCTGGGCCATCTTATGCAACAGGGTCAGTTATAGCACATTCTGCTCTCTGGTTCCTCCAAGTAAGCAAGCCAATAATAGTGTTGAGAGAGTTTACTAGTCATGCTAGAGTTGGAACAGTAAGTTCAGAAGGTGGAAGCCAGACTGATCTGGGCTCCTCCACACTCCTTGACACTCGGTGGGAGAGCTGAAACTACTTCCTGTTCCATACAGGTCTAGGGCAGTCGCCTGTGCACGCCCAGGGGCCTGGCTTCGCAGAAGGCTGGCTGAAGTGGTACAGCACACTCAAAGGCAGGACCCAAATCCTCGTTCTAATCAAGGACAAGTCAGGGAGACCATAAATGTGGGAATCAGAAATTCTAATTCTGAAAAAGAGAGGGAGAAGGAGAGAGAAAATCATTCTCAAAATAAGAACAATGACCCATGGATTTGAGGTTGGACCTCATACCAGATCAGGCAGAAGAGCAGAGGCGGCTTTCTTTGGTCTGCTCTTGTGAGCTTTTTTTATCCTTCCCTGGGTTTGTAAAGATGACCAAACGGCCAGCAGTGGAATGGTCAGGAGGGCTCACATGCTACAGAGCCTGAAGGGAGGGAAGGAATAGCATGGCCTGGGATGGCCTACAAAGTATGGAGCTCTATAGGAACTGTGAAGAACCTCCTTCAAATATCTTCTCTGACCTTTCAGGTTCAATTTTCTGAAAATGTTCTTCCTGTGGGGGGATCTTATAAGATCAGTGCTGAAATCAGTCACAGACCAATGATACATTACAGCCCCCTCACCCCCAGCACTTCCCCAGCCTGTTCTGAAGTTGTCTAGCTCAGAGGTGGGTCCTGGGTTGCTGTCTTATCTGATGAAGCGCTGACCTACTCTCCATTCTTGCTTGTGAGGATCCCTGGACCACTGTTCTGCAGGTACCAAGTTGGTCTGTAGTCATCCAGCGATTCTGAGCCCACAAAGGGCTGCCTTGGTCCTGACCCGGCTGGAGCACAGGGTGGGGAGGTCTCCACAGGTTGCCCAAGCCTCTTCCAGGAGGGGCTTAAAGCTCTCCAACCCAGCATCCCCACAAGAGCACACAGCTCCCTGGCTTCTCTGAGTTTGTCTGGTCACAGCTTGCTGAGTCCAAGCTGCCTAACAACTGCTCTTGGCAGTTCTGAGATAAAGTTCTCTTTACAGACAGGAAGTGGTCCTTTCCCTTTTCTCTGGGTTCCCTAACTGCCTCTGCTGTATGCGGAGCTAGTTGGACTCACTCACTTTGAGAGCAACTACTTGAGCCAGAGCGTGCTAGGGACAGGTCTGTGCTCTCTAACCTGCACCTGTACACATCTAGAATGTGGAGGTTGGGCAGTGGCAACCCCATGGAATGGCTGCACTTTTGAACACTGCATTGATCCCTGCCTATGCTGTGTTTTGAACCTGCAGGTTTCCACTTGCATCTCCGCCCTCCTCTGTCGCCCCCATTAGAGATTTAAGCCAGGGACACTTTACCACAGAGCTAAGTCCCCAGCCCCACCCCACCTTTTTTTTTTTGACAGGGTCTCACTAAGTTGCTTAGGGTCTTGTGAAATTGCTGAGGCTGGCCTTGAACTTGCAATCTTCCTGTCTCAACCTCCCAAGCCACTGGGATTACAGGTGTGCACCACTGCACCTGGTTTTCTTGTCTTTAAGGCAATGTTAACCTTGGTCCTGCCCAGTAAAGGAAAAGATCTTCTATTTCACCTTAATTTAAGGAAAAGCATTTGTAGACTATTTTAAGCAATCTCAGGCAGGGGGAAGATAACTGAACTGGAATTCAGCAGTTCTTGTCTCAACTCTGCAACCAATTGGCTACTGGCCTCAGGCAGGTCATCTGACTTCTCTGGGGTTGTTTCTTCACCTGCCAAATGACAAAATGGTCTTCACGTGGCTTCCTAGCCCTCACATAGGACGTTATACTTTTTAGTAAAAAAACAAAACAAAACAAAACAAAACCAGGTTCTGCTTTTTTGGTTGAACATTACATTCCTTCCCCACTGGCAGAATGCAGTTTATGTTATTAATGTATTCTCTAAAACATAACGTGAAACTAGTTGATGACACCAATCTTAGGCAGCACTTGTGATGCTTTCTTCTGCTTAGGGACCACTGAAGTCTCAGCAGGTATTCAGAATGTATGTCAGTGATGGGTGCCAAGTGTTAATGTGGATGGTCCACGGCAAAGTTAATGCCGGTCCCAAAACATGGCCAAGGAGATTGTCAGTCAGCAGGTGGTCTCCATCTCATCTGGCTATGTTTTTCACAGTGGGTTGGTGGGCCTAACCCAGAAGCATGCAGGACAACAGGTGGACAGAAAGACCAGGTCATAGTCCCAGAACTTCCTGTTAGTGGTCAGCTGGCTATAATGAAGAAACATGGGCCACCTAGGCCTTTTACAACTGACATCTCTTCCTAGAGAGAGAACAGAGTCTTGTGGCTCAGACTGGACAGAAGCCACCAGCCTGGACTGAATTCCCACCCTGCCAAGTTCACCGAGTGAAAAAGGGCAAGTTGATTAACCACAAATTCCTCGCCCATAAATGGAGATACTAATAGTGCCTGCCTTGTGGGGGTTGTGCGGATCGAGGACTTAATTTAGAGCACTTAAACACTACTTGGTACATAGTAAATACTGTGATTACTGTATTATCATGACTTCCCCCAAAAAATAATTACTAGAAATCTGAATAGGACTAATTCATTACTGATTTCTATGAACTTGTCAAGGTACTGTTGAGTGAGACCCAGACAGACTAGAAATTAGGAGACAGCCAACTTCAGTGTAGACATTTTATGTTACTGATGCATTCCTAAGAAATAAGAAAAAACTGTAATAAATTAATTTTACAATTGCAATGACTTCCTATATAAACGAAGAAAGCTTTATTCCTGGACCCGTTTAATGGTTGTCAATGATTTCTAACATTTCAGTAACCCAGAGTTCTTGTAGTAGCTAATAAACCATTAAAACCAAACCAAACCTAGATGACTGCTCCAGAAGAACACATTCGGCTCGTATCTACTAGGCACCTTTTCTATGCCCAGCATTGGGCTTGGCACTGCAGAGAAAAGGGGTGAAAAGTTGCAATTCTGTGCTACCAAGCAGATCACAATCTGAAAGGGAGACAGATACTCAACACACCATTAAAGAAGTTAGTATGCTGGAAAGGGATAGAAGAGGTTTCAAAGGAGATAACTCATGAACTAAGATGTTAGAATGGTAGGGTGTTTTCAAAAAGAGGAGGGGAAGGCCTTCCCAGGGAGCATCCTGAACAAAAGACAAGAGTAAGCATGAGATGGG
The DNA here is from genome assembly GCF_902686445.1 of Sciurus carolinensis. Classification (NCBI taxonomy): domain Eukaryota; kingdom Metazoa; phylum Chordata; class Mammalia; order Rodentia; family Sciuridae; genus Sciurus; species Sciurus carolinensis. The sequence continues at coordinate 123,860,610 of NC_062215.1, forward strand.
CATCCTCTTCTCTGTGTCTCCTAGCGACCTATTTCTAAAGGCAGGCCACAGCTTAGTCTAGCTCACCAGTTCCTGGCACTTCCTGGGCCCCACCCAGCAACCTCTTTATCCTGGGCCTTTCTACCCCTGCAGAAGAAGATCATTATCCTGTCTCTTCACTCCTTGTCCCACTGCTGGGTCTCTCCCTACAGCTCAGAAGCACTGGATTTTCCCAATTTCACTGCTAGCCTCTGAACCCTCCCCATCACCACAAATCTCCTACCTTGTTCTGCCATTCTGTGTTAATGGGCCCCAAATAAGGAGGAGCATAAGGAAGGCTTCTAGGATTCTACTCTGCTGTCTTGAGCTGGAAGTTGAAAAGCATTTTCTCTTTGTCACTATCTATGAATGGTGACTGAGCTCTGTAGGGCACCAGTCCCAAGGTAGACAAGTTTGTCTGGTTTTCCTTTAAGGCAGAAGTCCACAGGGGCACCGTGTACCAGTGTGTTGGTTCAGGATCTTTCTGTGCATAGCTGCAGGCCCTGTCATGTTAGCACCAATCTAGAAATGCAAAAGCAGTGCACAGTTCCTTCTGGTTGGCTGCCATCCAAGATGGTCTGAGTTGAGCCAAAACAGCAACATGTTGTTCTTCAGACCAGAAGTAAGAATTATAAGCAAGAGATTCAACCAGCAGTGGCCAACCAACAGTTGGTCAGCACTCTCAATGGCTCTGCGTCACATGGGTTTTTGTCCACTCCCAGGAGTCAGCACCATCATCATCAGTGAACATCCTCCAAAGCACACGCTTAACAGTCACCTGCAGGTGGTGCTTTGTTTAGGACTGTACAAAGTGCTCATCAGTGAGCGATGACTTCTGCCTTCTAAGCAGCTGCAAAGGCTGAGGCACAAAGAACTACAGCAATCCACAGCCTCTTCCAAGGAAGTCTGGAACTGATGCTCCCTGGTGAGATCTGAAATGCTCCTTAAAAGGTGTAAGCCAGTGGGTGGTGTGTGTGTGTGTGTGTGTGTGTGTATACCTGTGGTACTTGGTGAAAACAGATGGTTGCAGGGTTGTGCATTTGTGTGCTGTGCACTAATACAGAATAATGGTAAATATAAAGGATGTGTGTAGGCATATAGTGAGGTAGTATTTTTATTACACGTAAGTAAAACAAAATCTTCCAGGCTTAACCCTGGCAGCATCTGGCTCAAAACTCATCCCCACAAATAATATTATTAAAAGCCCCCAGTGTAACAGAAAGAGTTCAGGGATTTCTTCAGCAAGTATACAATAAAGTTCAAGTATAAATGAAGGATTCTGTTATGTTTGCTAAAATATAATTTGATCTTTATGCATTATGCATACACTATTACAGAAAAATGAGAAGTGTGATGGACATAAACTTGTCTCCATTATTTATTAAAAAGTTAAACACAGGCAAAGTAAAACTTCAGGCTCATCAGATCTCTGACTAATAAGTGACAACGTTAACTGCTGGGTTGTTTAGACAGTCCTTGCTCAGAAGTGTTAGTGGTCTGACCCATCTCTGGCACCACAGACACCTGAGCCTCTATCTTCTCCCCATCTCTGCAGATTTCTCTCCTCCACTTCTTCAGAGTGTGGTACCATTGTCAAGATCATCTGGCTCCTAGGCAACAAAGCTGCGACTGGAAGACAAGTGCAGAGTCCCTTTGGCTCTCCTCACTTCACCACTCTGCCTTCAACAGAGGATGCCATGTGAAAGGAATTAAACAAACGAGTCAGTTGATGATCATGTCTTAATTTAAAAATGACTTATGTCTCAAGGGTACACTATCTCTGAGGATTAGGATTGGCAGGCATCCAGAACCAGGGCAGAGTGAGGGTAAGCAGAGGGGACATCTGCCTTCAGATATCAGCACCTGGGGCCCCAGGAAGATGCAAGTTTTTGCAAATCCTAGTGCCAATTCTTTGCGGCAAGAGAAATGGTGCCTAGTCTCCTCCGGGCAACATCTTCCTTCAATGTGCCACTCACTGGTTAAAGACGATGTAGCTATCTCCTAAGGTTAGTCCCACATCAGGAGCAGTCCAGGCTTAGGACTCTGGCTACTGGAGGTAGGGGCATTTCTGGTCTTGAGAGTGGCCTGTGGTTTTATGTTGTGGAGAGTTCAGGGTCCCTTGGGACCAGATCACATGTGCATCTCGGGGTCTGGAGATTTTGCTGTTTCATTAGACCTCCTGTCCTACAGTACCAGAGTCTCCATTAACTATGGCTGCTTGACACCATATGAACAGGGCCACATTCTGAGAACTTGCTTGGCTTCTGTGGGCCTTTGGTGCTCTGTGCAAGGACATCTCATCTGAGGAATTTCTTCAACTGCACCATTTCAGGCCCTCAGCCTTGGTCCCACTTGGGATCCAGTGTCTTCTCCCTCCCAGGTTTGGCGCAGCTCCCGCTAGCCAGGCGCATCACTGCCCGCCTCCTCCTGGCGCTTCCCAGTGCGCCGCCCTTGGTTCACTTCAGTCCTGGCAGCTTGGCAGAACGTACAGACTTCTCTTTCAGGGGACACTGCTGGACAATTCAGCCTCATTCAGGGAACATGGCCCTTAGGGAATATGTTCCTTTTTCAAGCAGGATGTCCCTTTATGAATCTTCCTAGCCTCTTAAACACTACCATTAAAAATAAAGTAACACTATTGTGGCAGCTATCAAGGACTCACAGGGGTTCTTAATTCTCAGTTTCAATTTCTGCTGCCCAAACAGAATCTTTTTGCCATCTGTGTCAGGTTAGTTACAAAGCACTGTTATTATTCTGGGCTACACAATGTTGGCCTGATCTACTTGAACACAAGAAATTTTGCTGATTGATTTAGTTATTCTGTTCCTATAAATGACTCCAGTTGTACAGCTGTTTCTGATTAGCCAACGTACTGCTGAAGTTATGTACAAATAATTTTATAATGAACTCAGCAACTATAACGACAGGAGAAGTGGAATCTAGTCTCACCTCCCAGAAAAATAAGCAGGAGCGACAAGGGCAGGGGCTGTCGACAGCAGTCCAGGTTTAAATTCCTATCTGCTGTGATTCACTTTTTCCTCTTTATGTAATTCGGCAGAACTTAAACTAATGCTCTCAAAGAACCTTTGTCTTTCAGACTTTTGGATTCAAGAGGGAAAGTCAATTAGCTCTGCAGGCTTAGAACTCCTTTAAAATTTCCCATTTTTGTATTTTGTAAGTTTCTGCTCTTCCCATTAAAACATTTATATTTCCTAAGAAACATCTTAAATAATGTCCTTTTAGAAAGGGAAAATTGGGACTGAAAGGTCTATATTTACTTTATTATAAATAGAAATCAAGGGTTTTGTTTCATTTCAATGCAGAACAATTAAGCTCTGTGAGCTTAGGCACAAGTTTTTCTGTTCTAGTTCTAGAAAACAAATCATATGCACATTAGCAAAATTAAGCAAAAGACAGCACATGAATAATTCAAATGAGTGAATTTTTAAAAATATAGGTAGAGATAGTGACAAGTGCTCCCTAAAGAAATCATTTGAAACAAAACAGGAAAAAGAGATTAGAAAGTTTATACTTCTAAAATGAAGTATACTGGCAGGGATGTGGGGAAACAGACAGTTTCAAATACTATTAGTGAGACTCGAATTACTACAATTTTGGGAAGTAATAGCACTTTGGGGACCCTGACAGACAGAAATAAAAGCTTCTGTATGTTAACATATTCACACACACATACACGTACAAGTATGTTCTGAGAACTACTGTAGTCGAAGAAAACTTGAAATAATATGAATTTCAAATAAATTAAGGAATATTAAAACAACCATGACATAAATGAGTTTTTACATCTGGAGAGAATGTCTATGATGCTTTACTATGTTTTAAAAAAAAATGTAGCCCAATGCTGGCTTGTGGCTCAGTGGTACAGTGCTTCAGTAGCAAGTGCCAGGAGCTGGTTCAGTTCTCAGAAAAGCAAAAGCAAAAAAAAAAAAAAATCTAGCCTCATGTGTATAATCACATTTTTAACCCTAGACGCTCTGTGTGTGTGTGTGTGTGTGTGTGTGTGTGTGTATTTGTAGTTACATAAGCAAAGAGCAAGTTGTAGAACTGATCATATTGACTACCCTAAAGGAATTTGAGGGAGATAGAAAAATTATCCGTTTAAAAATATACTATAAATTCTATCATTATTGTCTTATTTTCAGGACACACACACAATACTTTTGAAATATGAACAAATTAAAAACCACAATATATATTTTTTAAAGTGGTAGAGTCACATTTTTAGCAAAAAGGAGCAAGCAGACTATAAACTAAAAATATTGAGCACCTGGCCCAAAGGTTAACAACAACTTCTTCCAAGCTCTAAGACACAAAGTGTTTTATCATAGCAAAGTGGAAATGATGTGTAAGAGAATTTTATGGTTAAAATAATACCATAATACTATCCTCACAGTTCTTTAACCAGGTGAAATGTTTTTCTCCTTCTTCTAGTTCCTCATCAAAAAGACAAGATTAAAGGAAGAGGGATTATGATGTCTGAGTGAAGTTCTATCCCTGACAGCTTATAAAATACTACTCAAAGCTCCAAATTTAATAATGTAATTTTTGTATTTGCCTCAAAATGTAAGGTTTAAGAAAAGGGGGGGAAAAAGGTAAAACTAGAGGGAAAAAATAGTGTGAAGTTTTACTCACAAAATCCAAGATTATTTAAACTGACATTCTTGGTTCTTTCTTAAACATGCACGGCAATCGGACCCTTGCTGTAACATTCACAGGCCCTTCTTAAAGTAAACTGCCTTAATGCTTTTTAGAAAGCTTTTCAGAAAGTTGAAGTGTTCAACTGCTTTGGCTTTTTCTAGGCCCTCAAAAATCTAATTAGGAATTTTAGAACCCTCTGAACACTTGCCCTAGTGATGGCAGCCTGTCTTCTGAAACTGGGCTCTGTCGCCGTCTACCCACTTCTTTCTCAACCCATCTCCATGGTCCTTCCTGGAAGTCCCACCCCAGCATGCGTAATGCTGCACACATGTGCAAGCTGCTCACAGTATGCGGGCTGTTTAAGAGTCCGGCATTTTCATTCTCTCATATCTAGAGGCCGATCTGACTGTCTCTATTATTTAACTATCCATCCCCATAACACAAGACTATTGTGATCAAGACACTGATCTCACTGTTTACATTCTCACAAAGTAAATAGCTAGGGTACAAGTTTTCTCAAGATCTTCAAAGTCTGAAGGTTCACTGCTTTTGAAATCTATCCTGCTGGGGACAAGGAGTCTCAGGGTTCCCTGAACATTATTTAATAACATATTCAACAGCTTACCATTGCATCACTCCAAGAGAGGGTCAGATTTCTCTCTTGGTCCCTCCCAGGCCTAACTGCTCCAGTCAATACACTCGATCTCTTGCATATGTCAACAGAAAAATATCTGGGAGGTTTCAGAAATGGGTTGAGGGGACCAGACACACAAGCAGTTGAAAAGCAAGAAATCGAACCAATTGCCCATGTGCTCTATGTAATAGTGCCAATTAATAAATGATGATATTTATTCTGCCACTAGTAAGTGGCTGGTTGTCTGGGCATCATTAGTAAGAGCTAATGGGTGAGCTGATCGTAACTGAACGATCAGTGTCCGGTCTCATGAGTGGCTCTGGACAACCACAGTGGGCCAGTTAAATACACCCCTACAGCAGAATGCTGTGTGGCTCTCAAAAACAATATGGTAGGGACTTACTCAAACATTATCCTGAGTAATATTTCACAAAATTTCAGGGCCAGAACTTCACTCTTTAGATTATCATAATCCCCCTTCCATTAACCTTCTCTTTTTGATGAGGGTGTAGCTCAGTGGTAGAGTGTGTTTAGCATGCAGGAGGCCTAAGGTTTAATTCCCAGCACCATAATAATAATATGATGATGATATACTATGTTCAAGAAATACTAAAAAGTACAGAAAGCAAAATGCAAACAGCATCTATATAACACAATCTCAAATATGTGAGAATGGGGTAGAACAGAGGAGTAAGAATAGGAAAGATGTAACCAAACTTGGGTAGCTATTATAAATGAAATAAGTTATATACAGTACACATATTTAAAGTGATCAAGTTTTGGGGCTGGGTTGTGGTTTAGTGGTAGAGCACTTGCCTAGTATGTGTGAAGCACTGGGTTCGATCCTCGGCACCACATAAAAAATAAATAAATAAAATAAAGCTATTGTGTCTGTCTACAACTAAAAAACAATCATAAAGTGATCAAGTTTTGCTTATGAAAGAACATATATAATAGTCAGGAGTGGTGGTGCACACCTGTAATTCCAGCAACTTGGGAGGCTGAGACTGGAGGATCACAATTCAAGGCTAGCCTCAGCAACTTAGTGAGGCCCTAAGCAACTTAATGAGACCCTATCTTAGGAAAAAACAAACTCAAAGGGCTGGGGATGTGGCTCAGGGATTAAGCACCCCTGGGTTCAATTCCCAGTACAAAAAAAAAAAAATAATATATATATATATATATAATATATATGTAATGCTCATATATACACATATATATAGTAAAAATATGTAAACACATGCGAATGTATATTGCAAAAGAGCATGTATTGTCTATATAAGAAAATAAAATACATAAAAATAAACTTTTAAGTTACAATTGACTCCACTGGCCCGAAAAAACTATTTGGCTCTGAATTTTCCATTTTATTCACCATTTCTTTCCTGCTACAGACACCCCTTCCCTAATAAGAAATGCTATCCCCCAAAGAGAAAGGAGCCTATGGCAGTAGGGGAGGCTGGTGTTGTTCAATCTTGCTCAACCTTCTTTCTTACATTGTACACCTCTTCTCATCCAAAGCGAAGGGTGCAAAATCCATGGATAGGAGAGTCAATCCTCATTCATGTGAAAGTTAAAGAGACAAGGGTAGCAGACCAGGAAGTACCACTTCTTAGGTTTTACAGTAATGATTTTTGCCCTTCCTTACAAAAACACAAGATCTTATTCCTTTATTTGTAGAATCATTGTTTTTTTTTTTCAACTTGGAAGCTATAAAGAGCATTTAAGGTTAATTATGCATATGGATAAAAATATCACATTATACATATCAATGATGGTGAAGGACCACTCTTAGGATGAATTTGGAATCCTCGCATCTTCAGAAACCAAATGCTCTTCTGCAAAACAATGATATACTTTGCCTTCAGGAAAAATTCACTCACCTCAACTATTCCAGAGTAACAGAAATAAATCACAACTGAACACTTATTCATTGAAAACCTATTTCAAGGTAGTATAAAAATGAATTTTTTAAAAAAGTGCTACAAAAGATGGAGTGAATTTCAAATAACAGGTAAGGCCCACACCAACAGCAAAGAAATGGACTGAGTTGGAGGAATCAGTGAACGGAGTCTGATTCCACTTAAGCAGCATGTTCTTACAATGTGAATCATGTTTACCAAAGTCACTAAACTAATGAGATCTTAGGTGATTGTGTCTCCCCTTTATTTTAGCTATGTTCTTTCACTGAGTACTAGCAAAGTCTACTGTTTTTTGCTTCTCAACAAGTAACTGACCAATCTGAAGGTTCAACAACGGATGCAGAGAAGTGGCTGTGTAGCAGGAAGAAACTATAAGGCAAAGGCATGCAGATGGGAATGGGAAAGCTCCGCTGAGCTGGAGCCCATGACGTGGGAAGCTGGTGGTGAATGAAGGGATGAAGGGGCAGTGTGGGGACTCAGATGCCCCAGGTTTGAAGACTCTTTCACTAGCCATGAAACCTTGGGCAAGGTACCTACCTTCTCCCAGCCTCAACTTCCACATGTACAAACAGAAATCTCACAGCGTTGCATGATTATTAAGAGATTCAATTACATGACATAGTAAGTGGTAATCTTAAAGGAAGAAAGGAAGAGTAATAGGGAGACAGGAAGAAAGTGGGGGAAAAGGAAGGAAGGGATGGAGAAAATTTTTTAAAGCTTAGACAAGATCATAGAAAGCTTTAAAACATTTCATTCACTTATATAAAATTGAGAGATTAAAAGAAGTAAAAAGAAATTGAGTATACTGAAAATATGACTTATTAGAAGAGAAAAATGTATTCAGAGTAAGCAATACAAAATGTTATATAGTGACATGTTCTTACAATGCCTTCCATGTTATCAAAGCTACTAAACAAAAAATTTTAAGTGTATCTTCTATTTATTTCAGCTGCATTCTTCTTTCATTGAATGTTAGCAAAGTCTATTATTTTTGACTTTGAACAAGTCTTTGTGACCACTCAGCAGACTCTGTAATACTGAGCATGCTTCACAGCACTCAAAGTTCCCTGACCCCTGGCCACAAGAAGGAGCAGTGGACCCCCACCTGATGGACTTGGGTACTGTACCTGTGACCAATGCAGCCTGGCCTGGGGCAGTGATTCTAACCCCTGGTCATCCCCCCATGGATGACTGCCACAACATGTTAACCTTCTATTTCCTGGTGCCAAAGGGTCAGGAAATCGATACAGATTGTCTTTGTTTTCCTGTCCTTAATCTGTCCTGCCAACCTCAGCAGAGTAGGTTCTACTGGGTAAGCAGATCCTGCTGGTGGCCCCCAGTAATACCATACTTGTTGAGATCTCTCCTTCTCAGGGTTAAGAGAATGCTGCACATGAAATGACTGACGTGAACCATTCTGTAAACTACAGACAGCTAAAGGATTATTGTTATTATTATTATTACATATTAATTAATTGAAAAAGGCAGTTCCTATGATTAGGCTCTTTTCGCCAACAATATCTTCTACATATTGACACTGATAATACTAGTGCTAATAATAATAGCCCACAAATACCCAGAAGCAGCACTATCACAAATGATCTGCTAAGTGACCCACATACAAACTACATCTGACCCTCATAATGATTCTTTGAAGTAGAGGTTGTTATTCTCATGTTAATGGTAAAGAAACAAAGACCTTGTGAGAGAGAATAGTGGGACTGGAGAAAAAAAGAGAAGTCTGACTTCATAGCCCATGCTATAACCATTAGGAAACTCTGCCCTCAGCAGCACCTCAGCATCATCCAGGGGCTCTCAAAATAGATTCCTGGGCCTCATCCCACACTTACAAAATCAAGCCTTTATAGACTTCTGGTCACATTCATGGCAGAAGGCCAGCGTACTTCAATGCTGGTTTACATGTGTTAAGCAGAGAGCCATACTTAACTAACTGCAGGTATTCTGGGGGACTTTGCTGAGTCTAGAGTTTTTGTTATCCAAAAGTATAGAAGAGGCAGAGTTAATTATTCCAAGCAGACCATATACCTGCAGGGTGAGGAACAACTACAAATGTTAGGGCTGGCCTATAAGATGAGGCTGAGTGAGGAAGTCTTCCCCTGCCACGGGGAAGGGAAACCTGCAGTGTCCCTCGTTTGGAGCAGAACCAGTGGGACACAATGTAAATGTGCCTATTAATCTTCCTGTGGCTGACACATAGCAAACAATAAATATTTGTTCAATGAACAAACTAATGACAGACTAACACCCTCCAGCTGGAAGGAATTTTGCTCTCCTTAAAACTTCCTGAATTTGGTCTGCATCTTTTTTCACCTTATGTGCCACACTCTGCTTTGCGTTCCTGCTGTTTGAAACCAGTCTTATCTGTATTAGTAGGTAAGCATTCCGGGGCAAACTTCCTCTTTTTCTGAGCTAAGTTTCCCTATAGCTGTGATCTCTAGCAGGGGCCCTCACTGCTCAGCGAATACCTGGTTGGATCCCAACTATTTCTTGATTCACATTCACATCTGTGGGTCCCAGCAAGTCACAAGGCATAAATGTGCGTACCAAAGCTTCAAGAATCACAGCATAATTGTGGTTTGCTGGGAAACAGCAGCAGAGAGATCTCTGTTTGGAAATCATTAGGAATCTAGTAGGCCACACTGGAGGACAGGCCTCAGGAAGACCACAGCTCTGGGAGGTAGAATCCCAGATGCTTAGAAATGAAGGGGTTAGAGCAGCAAATAAAAAATGCATTTGTTTAGTTTTATTTTCCCTGTTCTGTTGTGGAAACCACATGTTGCAAAAATTACAACCATAGTTAGAGTACCTTGAAATACCAAAGACAGTGATGCAGACCTAGTACCAAATACCAACCACAAAAGAAGGCTCAGGGCTGGCCTGAACACCTGAGACAGTAAATTTAAAGGGTGCTGGAACACTACCTTCTCTTCACCACCAATCCCCTTTCAGCTCATTATTGTTAGTGTGTCTTGGTGATGCCTACTGATAGCTACTTTTTGCTGTTTCACACCCCACTGTCCCACTTGATCATTATGTCCTGGAACAAGAGGAAAAAAAGGTTATCAGCCCCATTTTTGTATGAGATAAGTGAGGTTCAAGTTGCATGATATGCCTAAGGGGGCCAAAAGGCAGCTAAACATACAGAAAACAATTTGTGAACTGAACAAACAAATGAAAGCATGAATCCCTCCAGCTGGATAAGTTCATCCTCTCTAAATGTTCCAAATTTCATCTTACCTTGCTTCCCAATTTCTTTGCTCTACATCACACAACCCAAGACTGTTATGTGCTTTTCAGGGAGAAAAGTTGTGGTGGGGGTTGGGGAGGCCTCAAGGAGGAAGATGATGTTACCCAGCTGTTTCAGAACACCTGTAAAGCCTAGTCAGTATGCTTCTATTCAACAGGTAATAGGCTCTCAATGGTACTTGGGGATTTGTAGACTGTAATACCTCCAGGTTCCTGAGAAATTCAACTTTGTGGAGATGACAGGCAGGGAAATACCCAGAGCAAGGATATGTAAGTGCAGTGTTGTTAGCATTGTAAGAGGGATTAAGATGCACAGTGCTGATAGCCTATGCTGAGTTTTCTCACTTTACAAAGTCAAAAGGTGATTTACAAACTGAAATAGAAATTTTCTTTGATTTATTTTATCCCTTATAGAAACAGGCATTTTTGTGGAGGCAAAACCTACCAATGAGCCAAAATGAAGTTGCAGTATTGTTTTGAAATGGCTTCGGGAAAGTGGCATTAAGGGCCCCATCAGTAACTGGCCCTGAAGCTGCACCGCACCTCCTGGGATCTAAGGCTATATATGCCAGGCAGGAGGAATGGAGAGCAGGTGGTGTCCAGTGAAGACCCAGGGGACAGAACTGACTAGCAATTTTCGGAAAAAGGTACTAAATCCACTCACTCACTGCTGACAATCTGAAAGGCTTCCAGAAAACTCAAATAAAGCCTGGAGCCCGTGGCCTACAGGGTAACAGTCCACTGGGAATTAAGCAGGATCAGAAGACCTAACCAGGCGTTCCTTATACAGACACACCCTTTATTAATCTCTGAGTTCAAGGTCTAGTCTCCAGTTGAGGATCTGGGTCACCCCTAAATCCTCTGGTTTTCCTTACACTTGCAACTTTTAACAGTTCTTTCTTTAACAAGAAAAGTACGTTAACAGAAAAAGGTAGGGGGAGCGAGACTGAAGTGAAGCTGTCGGGAGAGTGAGGAAGAGGCCCCAGGCGAAAAGCGCTGCCCTGGACTGGCGGTGCCTCTAGGGGCAACACAGCCCACTGTCGCGCGCGACTGTGTGCCGATCATCGATCGGCTGTCTGGAGCATCCGGGGGGAAGCTCCTTTTGCGGGAGGGACACGCTTCCTTCAACGAGGAAGGACAGTAGTTGCCAGAGCATGATGTGGCGCGGGGTATGCCTGAAGTCCCTGTCCGCGGAGCTGGGGATGTAGATGAGTCCCCAGGCAAAGACCCTGCTCAGGAGGCTTCCGCGGGAGCGGGTCCCGAGCCTCTCCGGGCGGCCCTGAGTCCGCGAAGCCCAGCAGCGCGCCCAGCCCGGCAGCGCCTGCGTCCGGAGTCCCGCCGTCCGCGGCCCCCTCCTCCCGGGCCATCGACCCGGTGGGCAGGACGCGCGGGCCGCGGAGCCTGGGATAGCGCCCCTCCCGAGGCACCGCCCGCGCCCACCGCCTGCAGGGGACGCGGCCTCGGCATCCCCGGCTGCCCCGCCCGCGTCACCGGTGCAGAGCCCCGCGTCCGAACCCCGCCGTCGAGCCTAGACCCTCGCGGTGTCCCCGCACGCCCCGGATCCCGGGTCGCGCCCAGGGCGGTGGCAGTGAGGCGTCCCTTACCACGCAGCAGCTCCGGGCGGCTCCACGGCCCCGCGGCGCGCCGGGCATTTTTTGGGGAAAACTTCTTCCAGGGTCCGAAGGGCTGAGCCGGGCGGGCAGGAAAAGCGCTCAGCGCCGGGAGGCTGCGACCATCCGGGAACTTCGCCGAGATGTAAACCCTCCCCCTCGGCTCCGCGCCCCCCCGCCCCGGCCCCGCCACATGTGGACGCGCCGCGAGGCCGCCGCCGGCCCTGCGCCCTTCCCTCGGTGTGCCGCGCCCTCCCCGCCTGGTCTGTGCTCCGCGCCCTGCAGGAGTGTGGCGGGAATGGGGTGGTAGGAAGCTAGGATTCGTGTTTTCCTGTCACACTCGCAGAGGGAGATGAGGCGGTGGGGTCCAGGACAGGCGTTTGCAGAGGCGCGGGACCTGGAGCGGGTATCTAACCAAGGGCCCTTTCCCCCAAAGACTTCCCGAGTCTGCTGGGAGCCCTCCCTCTTCCATCCGGAGGAAAAAGCCGTTTCCCATCGCCCTCCCTTCCGCTCTCAAAAAAGGGGGTCCCGCTTCGACACACTTTAAAGTCAAATGAATTTTTAAAAATGATTTGAAAATGGAGTAGAACCCACGGAGGCCCAAGGTCCGCACGCATCTCCCTCCCCGCCCCACTGTTGGGGATAACGCGCTGCTCTTCCTATGGAAAGATGCCAATTCTCCCACCAATCGTTTGGGATTCTGGGAGTAGTTTTGCTGCTAGTGGGGATGGATTTATCATCAGCCACCCACATCCTCAAATGCAATAGGAACTGTGACAAACATCTGGAGAAAGCTGAAGCTCTGCTCCATTGCCAGAGCGGACTCTTATTACATTAGGAGACAGACTCTCGCCAACTCCAGGCCTCAAAAGTTAACACACACTGAGACTACATAGATACTAGAATGTATACATTTGAAAAGACTTCAAGTTATGGTCAGTATAATAACTTCTGAATCATAGTGTTAAAATACCAGGACCGTGTATCCCTTTTAAAAAAAGCTGAGAAGGTGGACACGGATGCACTTCAGAATTTGGTGTTCTAGGCTGAGGAGCCCTTGAGACTTTCTGTGCTCCTGCACCATTCCCGTGTGCACACTTGCATTTTGATATGCTTTTAACAAATAAGATGACCCTTCTGGGAAAGACATTCAGTAACTACCGTCAATTCTCCCCATTGACAACTTTTTGTCCCTAAATGTACTCATTTTTAAAAGGTTCATTATGTATTTACCTTTCTGTTATATATTTGCTTTTCTTTTTAGATCATTCCTGTGGAAATATGCACATGTTCTGTTTTATATAAAATGAAGACAAGTGACTTCATATGTAAATATATTACTCTAGACTTGAGAACATTTTTATAGTCCTTATCACAGTGTAGCACAGAGGTTAAATCCAAGAGCAACCTGGTTTCCTTACTAGCTCTCTAAATCTCAATTTCTTGTTTCAGTTAAATCAGGGAGATAGTTCATACCTCTTAGGATTGTTGAGATCCTATGATTACGTGGGATAATTTCTCTAAAGATGAGATGACTAGTGACACAGGAGTAGGAATTCCTATCTGTGATTCCCCAATGTCCAGAAGAACTAGCACCTTACAAGGAGGAATCTCTTAAATAATTGTTGGGATAAGAACTCTCTGGAGTTTATGTTTCAAGAATCTCATGTAACTTTATCATTAATTTCTACAAATGAAAATTAGAAAGGTGCTATGAGTTGAATGTTCCCACCAAAACTTACGTTGAAATTTAGTCCCTGTTGTGAGACTTTAATAGGTGGGAACAGGTGGGACATTTAAGAAGTGACTAGATCAAGAGGGCTCTGCCCTCATGAATGGATTGGTTCATTTGTGGATGAATGTGCTAATAATGGGTTATCTCAAGAGTGGATTTGTTACAAAAACCAGTTTGGCTCTCTTGTATGTGCACTGTATTGCCATGGATATTCTCCATAATGCCCTGACCCACCTGGAAGACCCTCACTGAAACTTGACCTTGGACCTCTTAGCCTCAAGAACCATGAGCTTAATAAACCTTTTTACTTTAATTTCCCAGACTGTGAAATTTAGTTATAGTAGCAGAAAATAGACTAATAGAAGGTAAAATACATGAGTCTCTTCATTTCATCATTGGGATTTTTTTAAAAATGATGTTCTGAATTGTCCGCTATTTTAAATCACTTATTAGGCCAGTGATCACTTGCCTAAAATTCCTGGGCTCTCTTTCCTCAAATCCCAACATTCCTATCAATAAGATTGAAACCTGAGTAGTACCTTATCATTGGTAATTTTCTGGTTTCAATAAGTGACTGACAGTTGTGTGGAACACTTGGGGAAGTTGGGTGAAGTGCATATGGAAACATTTTTACTGTTTTTTCAGCTTAATTATAAGTTTAAAATTATTTTAAACAGATAAATTTAAAAAATTAAAGATGAAAATTATCAGAGCCTACAATTCTACAACAGATACCTTGTTCCTTTATATGATACCAAATCATAAACTTAAAGATACTGAAGTTAGTAGCAGGCCAAGGTATTACATAAACCTCTGCAGTTATGTACATTTAGATAGGAATGAGTTAATAAAAAAAAAATGGCTTCATCAATACTACTTGAAATTGAAACTAAGCCAGGAATGTTAGTGGTTATGGTAAGGAGGGAGAAGGGAGAAAAATAGAAGGATATTGAGACTGTGAATACTAAGATAAATTTACCAGAGAATAATATTAATAAATACAGATGTTTCCCAACTTACTGTAGTTCAACTGTTAATATTTCCGCTTTACAATCATGTTAAAAAGATATGCATTCAGTTGAAACCATACTTTGAATTTTGGATTTCGACCTCCTGGGCTAGCAATATGTGGGACAATACTCTCTTCGTGATGTTGGGCAATGACTGGGAATCACAAGGGTAAAGAGCTGGTCCCTACAGTGATCTGGGTTGCTAAGCTGTGCAGTTGGGTAGGTTAGGTGTGTTAGATGTATTGTCAATTTAAGATGTTTTCAACTTATACTGGGTTTAGTGGGATGTAACCTCACTGTAAGTCAAGAATCATCTGTACATATATTTGCTTCCCATTTTATAACCGCCATAACCCTAAACTAACTCACTGATGCCTCAGAACTTCCCTTCTCAAAACAATGACTTGTTCATTGTAATTACTAGTTCCTCAGTAAACAGTAGCCTTAATTTGGGAGGAGAGGGTGAATGAAGGAGACTATCTGCTTCTCCAATGAATTCTCACAGAAGCCATGTGAAATAGATATTTGTCTCCATTTTACACATAAAAAAACTGTGACTCAGAGAACTTAGGTAAACTGCCCAAGATCCCTCAGCTTGTGAACATCCAAATCAGACTACCATAACCCTAACACTCTTACTCTATCACCATGCAATACTTTTTCTTGGCTTTATTTCCCGTGTTTGCTCCACCTCTAAGCTTCTGTTGGTGTGAATGACTCAAACTGACCAACATCCAGATTCCTTGATGTCAAATAGCAAAGGAAGAAAATATTATTTGCCTTCATAAAGAATGTTTGGAGTTCCAGCTGATCTGATTACAGGCTCTGTGCTAACTTGGGTTTTCTTTTCTGAGTTAATGCAGGAAGGAAATGGAATGATATGTGGAACAAGAGCGCCTTGCTGGGCCAGGGGATGCTGCAGAGAATCAGGGTAAGTTGGGGAGGAATGTGTGTTCAGGCTGCTTTGCATCTCATGGGTGCTCAGCAATATATATAATATGTATGTAATATATGCATGATATATGTACATACAGAATATATACATCTAGTCCAAAACTGAAAGACCTGAACTCTTAAGGAATAGATATTTTACTTATTTATACTACTTCTTATTCTCAAAAAGTTTTAAGACAGTAAGAGTTGAATATGGTAAAATTTAAATCTTACTCTGGAATAGCAAATTCAGTAATATTTTCTCTCTTTATCAGTTTCCCTCCTTATGAAAAACATGTTCTCATTCTAAATAATTCAAAAATTTCATAATTATGAAATATAGAAAGTGAAAGTTGCCTGCAATCCAGAGATAGCCACCATTAGTGGCAGGATATTTTTCTTTCACATTTTTTTCTATTAATCCTTCTCCCACCCTCAGTACTGGGGATTGAACCCAGGGATGTTCTACACTGAGCTAGATCCCCAACCTGGCCCTTTTTATTTTGAAACAGTGTCTTACTAAGTTGCTGGAATTGGCCTCAAATTTGTGATCCTCCCGCCTCAGGTTCCCAAGTAGCAGGGATTACAGGAGTACATCACTGCACTTGGCTTCTCATTCTTTTTCTTTTCTTTTCTTTTCTTTTTTTTATATATTTTAGTTGTCAATGGACCTTTATTTTATTTATTTATATGTGGTGCTGAGAATTGAACCCAGTGCCTCACACATGCTAGTCAAGCACTCTACCACTAAGCTACACCACCAGTCCCTCCTCATTCATTTTTAAGAGTAACATATTCTTTTACTATCTTATGTACCATAATTCAACCAAATCCCCTTGTAGTGGACATTTGTGTTACTTTCAGTAATTTGCCTTTTTAAAATGCACAGGAAACATTCATGCTCTCACGTGCTTATGCATCCATGTACTTTCTAATTAGCATTTTAATTTATGGAAATTAGTATCGTAACTTACAGAAGAAAATTCCACTGGCTAAGTGGTATTGCAAGATAAAGAGTTTTACATTTGATAGGTACGGCCAAACTGTTTTCCAAAATGTTGGTATCAATTTATACTTCCAATGATAGTATATAAGAACTTAAGGGGCCAAGATGGCGGACTAGAGGGCGGCTGCATTTCACGCTGCTCCAGGACGCAAGATTCAAAAGAGGAGATAGTGAGAGGCTTGGGACCAACTCAAAGCCGCCGGGTGAGTCTCTCCTGTTGGGGAGGTGTCCCGGATGGGGCGGTAGCCCCGGAACGCAGGGAATTTGTGAAGTGGAGTTGCTCGGCGAGACGCCCCTCCCCCCGCTGGAGCGGTAAACACGGACAACTGGGATCATCGTAGAGGAGGCGGCTCAGCACAGCGCTTGGACTCGAGCAGCCGCTGGGGCTCCGGGCGGCTGCCTGAGGAGGAGCTGTGTGGCGAGCTGTTTGAACTCAGAGTGAGCGCTCCTGAACACCGGGGGACTGCCCGGAGGAAGAGGAGGAGCGCGGCGGGACGCTTGGTCTAGGAGTGACTGCATCAGAGCCACAGGCGGTTGCCAGAGGAGGAGGTGAGTGGTGAGTTGATTGGACTAAAAGCGACCGCTCCTGAACACCGGTGGCCTGCCTGGAGGAGGAGCGTGACAGAGAAACAACGTGTATCCCATTTGTTTACAATAAAAAAAAAAAAAAAAAACTTAAATATCTAATCCTTAAAGACAAATTCTGTTCACAAACTGTTTCATCAGGAAGCCACACATGTAATGGTTACATGCATTGGATCTCAGTCAGGTTTTATGGCTACAACAGAGTCTGTTCTCTGATTTCCTGTGTGACCTGAAGCAGGTAACTAAGCCTTAGCTCTGTTCACAAAAGTAAGGATGATAATAATGGCACCCTTTCAAGTATTTATCCCTTGCTGTATAACAAGTTGCTCTAAAACATAGGGACTTAAGACACACAAATGAATTATCTCACAGTTTCTGTAAGTTAGGAATCTGTTTCTGGCTCATGGTCTTTTACAAGGCTGTGATCAAGGTACCAACCAGGTCTGCAGCCATCTCCAAGGCATGACTGGAGAGGTCACTTTCAAGTTCACTCGCATGGCTGTTGGCAGAATTCAGGTCTTCAATGACTGTTGACTGAAGATGTCAGTTCCTTGCCAAATGAGTATCTCTATGGGACAGCTCACAACATAGCAATTGTTTTCCCTCAAAGTGAGCAAGAGGGGCACCCAAGACGGAGGCCAGTCTTTTTGTAACCTAATCTTTCAAGGGATATCTCATTGCCATGCTGTGTCCTACTTGTTGAAGAAGTCACTAAATTCAACCCACACTAAGATAAGTGTGTTATACAAGGATATGAATATCAGCAGGGATCATCTTAAAGGCTGTCTACTATGCCTCTCATGAAAGGGTAATGAGGTTAAAGTGAATTAATGCAATGTAAAGTAATATGCACGGTGTCTTATTTTAGTAAGCACTCAAAAAAATGGTTTGTTGTTAAATTAGTTACTGTTTATACCGTTATCATCCCATTATCCACATTCATTTTCCTTTGACTCAGTATCACAGTAAAAATAAAATAATGACATTTTTTTAAAAAGCCACTCTTTCGACTGTGTAGCAGGCAGTATTTACTAGGAAACAAATCTTCCCAAATGAGATAATACAGGCAGCTTAAAAATTTAATTGTTTACAAAAGCGCTTAGGAAGAGGAACTAGGGATGGTGCCCTGGTCCAGAACCAGGCCAGCAGCAAGTCCTTACTACCTCTAGGCCTGAAAGGGAGGTAATTAACAAGAATGGGAGGGAGTAGCTCCAGGAGGGGGTTGCTGGGAGGAGTTGTGATCTTCAGCAGGAGAACAGTGCCAAGCCATGGTGACCCAGCAGGGAGAGGGCTAGAGTATTCAATATCCAGACCTAGCCCTTTCCTCCAAGTGTTGCCCATCACATGAGTCCAATCAGGAGCCAGGGGCCAAGGAAGCCATGATGCAGTCCATGCAGGTCAACCTTGCTGACCTGGAGCAGCATAGAGAATGTGACTGCGTACTGGAGGGATGAATGGAAAATGCCCAGCATGCGCAGGCCCAGCTGGTCACTGATGGCATATTTCCTGGGGACCAACACCAAAATCCCTTCATATAAAATAGGAACAGAAAGAAAGTTTAATCCTGAGATTCCAAGATAGTAGTCAGGAGGGGTGGGATCAGGGAGCACTATACCAGGGAGTCAATCCAGTCTCGGCTTAGGGTACTCCTATAGAGTTTATATTTGGGCCAGTTACCGAAGGTCCAGGGATTTAAACTCATGGACGGAAGATGGTTCAGAGGAAATGCCTCAGGAAGCTCACATGAGCTGTAGGTTATATGTTAACAGGAAATGGATATAATAACATGAAAGGTATTTGTTTTGCTGGTATATTCTGATTATACAGTCTGATGATTCTGACTGATAGTCACACCTTGTTTTTTTTGGTAAGGAACTGGAGGAGGTACCTGCCAAAGACCTCAGAGGCTGGCAAAGGTATAGGGTTTTCCAAACATCATTCCATAATGGTATCCTGGAGCCTCACTGTGGTAAAAGAAGGCAGTGCAGCTGGAGGGCCCTGGAGAAGTGGAAAAATGACCAAGCAATGAGTGGACCCAAGGAAATCATGGAGGGCTTCTCCCCTCCTGGCCTCTACATTCACATGGAGTCTCTGTGAAATTTCACTTTTTAAAAAATAGTTGTTCCCATCCTTTAAACCCATAGAAGTGGAGGACACTGCAGAGATCAGGGAAGGTTAAATTTGTTTAAATTATTTCTTTACTATGGCAACTGATATTTCTTTTTAAATGCTTTGGGAAGATGCTAGTGAAATATGAGTTATCTGGAGACAACCCTTTAAAAGGTGATGAGGGAACTTGCTAAAGTCACAAGTGTATTTTGGAGAACTAGGGATAATAGGAAACTGGAGGTGGGAAATGCCACAGGATAAAAGAGACATCAAAGGAAGACTGTCATTTAACACTGACTTAGATGAACTCATCCTCTGGAAGGCCCGTGACATAAATATTAACAGATCCTTCAATGTGGACATTTAGAAGACAAGAAAATTAAAACCCATAAGTGAAGAAACATTGGACAAATTCCTTTTTAAAAAATTATGTATTTCAGCCGGGCGTGGTGGCATACACCTGTAATTCCAGTGGCTCAGGAGTTCAAAGTTAGCCTCAGCAGTGTCGAGGTGCTAAGCAACTCAGTGAGACCCTACCTCTAAATAAAATACAAAATAGGGCTGGGGATGTGGCTCAGTGGTCGAGTGCACCAGTATAATCCCTGGCACCAATAAAAAAAATGCATATTTCAATGTTGATGTTTGCACAGGACTAAAACTCTTAAAAAGCAAACACATTAGCTGGGCATGAAGACATATGCCTGTAACTCCACCAACTCAGGAGCTGAGGCCACAGGATCATCAGTTCAAGGCGAGGCTCAGCAACTAAGTGAGACCCCATCTCAAAATAAAATAAAAAGTCTGGGGATGCAGGTCAGTGTAGAGCATCCCTGGATTCAATCCCCAGTACTGGGGGGCTGGGGAGTGGGAGACAAACATATTAAAGATGTTTGTTTGCTTTCAACAATTCAAGGACAAAATGTCCCTTGTCATGCTTCTTCCTCCTGTTAATTTCCTTTTCTCATTTTTAAGGGCTTGTTACTAGCTCCACTAGCTGAGGGAGAGCATGAAGAGATAAGTTCTGTACTGTCATTTGAGATGCTCAGTCAGGTGTGGTCTGTGGAGAAACAGGAGAAGCTCAGGAAAACAGTTTAGTCTACACACAGTTCCTAGAAACAGGAGGGACTACCCATGTAGCGCCAGGGCCACCAGCATGGGTCAGGGGGCACACAGGGCAGGAGCAAGGGGACAGCCTAGGTCAGAGCCTTTATTAGAGATTCTGCAGGAGAGGAAAGGCATGGCAAGGTAGATAGTTAATAGGACTGGCTTGCCTGAATAATTTCAAAGGTCTAAGCTAAGAGGTGGTCTATTTGCCCTGGGATGACTAAAGCAGAGGGAGCTGCATTCTGGGCGAATGGCCAGATAGAGGGTTAGCCCTAGTTTGGTTAGTTTACACATTAAAGCCCTGGGCTGGGGACACAATTCAGTGGTACAGCACTTGCCTAGCATGCCCTAGTCCCTGTGTTGGAACCTGCTATCTCTAGGAATTGACTGGCCACAGAGAAGCAGTCTCTCCCCAGCCAGAAAGATGCTAAAACAATAATAATGATGCTAATAAAGAAAAAATAAGAAATGTAAACAATGTAGAAATTGAAAGAAGTATGAATAGGAGATTGTCCTCAGAAAGTGACTAAGAAGGAAAGGAGCATGAACTTGGTCCTCAGACCATCTCCACAATCAAAATGGGGAGGAGAAGAAACATTTGGCTTCCATCGTGTCCCTCCTCTCACCTTCCGGACAAAGAAACTGAGACCCACTCGTGGTGGCTTGCACCTATAGTCACAGCTACTCAAGAGACTGAGGCAGGAGGATCACTTGAGTCCAGGAATTTGGGGCCAACCTGGGCAATGCACAACCCCCTCCCTCATCAGAAGAAAAAAAAAAGAAACTGAGCCATGAAGTTTGTGGACCGCCCATTTAAAACTGGTTTTGTAAAGGGTGGAGTGTATTGTACTGGCTTGTGTAAATGAAGAACCCAGAGGCAGAGGTCAAATGGACTGGATGCACAACCCCTGTGACATTAGGAGGATCTGGCTGCCCCACTTTCTGGTGCCGTTTTCCCACCCTACTTTATCTGAATGGGCTTCACCGTCAGGTAGCGTCTCTCCTTGTGGTGACCCCAGCATCTCAGGCTTATATTATCTGGTTAGAAATATCAAAGGAAAGACCACATGTCCAATCCAGCACCCACCCTGTGCCAGGAGGATGGAGTAAGCCAACTGGCCTGTTCTGAAAACATTCAGCAACATGGATGGAAGAAGGTGGGGGTAGACAGAGTCCTAAAGGAAGCTAGAGATGCTGTTTTCACAAGAAGGCAACACGTTTGCCTGCCAGCATGTAGACAAGTACTCCCCTACAACAAGCAAAGCCTGGTGCTCCTCTCACACAGAGCATCCTCCTGTGGCAGAGCCATGGCAAGGCAGCAAGTCTGAATTTATCCAAGTCACTCAGGCAGGTCACTCATGCCGTGGTCGCCAAAGTGGTCTGCTTCCCAAGGTGATTAAAACATCATTTGCTACAGATGATATTGTTTCTAAGTCTAAAATATAATGAGGCCAGGTGTGATGGTGCTTGCCTGTACTCCCAGGAGGCTGAACTGGGAGGATCACAAGTTCAAGTCCAGCCTCTGCAATTTAGCAAGATCCTGCCTCAAAATAAAATATAAAAAGGTTTTGGGATGTAGCTCAGTGATAGAGTGCCCCTGGGTTCAATTCCCAGTACCACAAATAAACAAACTTTGCTAACATTTAACATATTGGCACAGGTGCTCTCCATATTGGGTTGGCCCAATGCATGCCACCTGTGGTACAAGAAGTTCCATGGGAGAGGAGGGGGCATGGGAAATATGGAAGCACTGATGTTGTTGCACATGGTTATTCTCTGCTTGCTTTGATATATAACTTGTATATATGATCTTTCAGTCTGTCTTCAATTTTTAATTATTTTTTGAAGATATCTTCAGTAGAATGCTTGCCTAGCTTGGGCAAGGCCCTGTGTTCAATTCCTGGTAAGGGGGAAGGAGGAAGGGGGAGGGAGGGGAGAGTGGAGAGGAAGAGAGAAGAGAAAGAGGGGCTTTCTTTAAACACATGAATGAAAGGACCTGTATGAAGATGCTTACTGTAACATTATTTGTATGGTCCCCACCCTTGGGAGAGTGGAGAGGCAAAGAGTAGCAGAGGCAAATGTGAGTGTGACATGGTAGGAGAAGCAATGGATTCAAAATCCACAGAGCAACTTGGTGAATCTTCAAATCTAAGGCTAATGAAAGAGAGAGAGGCGGGGGGCAGGGGAGAGAGAAACTAAATGTGATACATAATCTAATAGCATTTATACAAAGTAAATCTACTTAATGCAAAATAATAACACTCATTTTGCAAGAACTCATACCAAAAGATTTACCACTAGATAGATCATGCTAGGTAATCACTAGAGACTACCTATATTGGAAGAGGGGATAAAAGTCAACGAATACCTGCCTGCTACACACTGCACAGGGTTTATAAAAGAGAGAGACAGGAAGCCATGAAGACAATGTGTTATGGGCCCCAGAGGGTGATGAGCTCAATCCTCTGAAGTGAGCTGTTAAAACTTCCATATTTAACCCTGGGCATGGTGGCACATGACTATAATCCCAGTGTGTTACCTATTCAGTAGTTTAGAAAAGAGTAAGTTCCCTTCATCTGTCCCTTTAATGTACACTGAGTGATGCCTTAATAATGAAAAAGAAATGACTTTTGAAAATAAATCTGTGCTATGAAGAAGGTGTTTTAAAACAAACAAACAGACAAACAGATGTTTAGAATGGCTTCCATCATCCTGTGGTCTTGTTTCTAAAAAACAAATAGGTTTGCACACCTGTAATACAAGTGGCTCAGGAGACTGAGGCAGGAGAATCGTGAAGTTCAAAGCCAGCCTCAGTAACAGTGTCATGCTAAGCAACTCAGTGAGACCTTGTCTCTAAATAAAATACAAAATAGGGCAGGGGGTGTGGCTCCATGGTTGAGTGCCCCTGAGTTCAATCCCCAGTACACCCTCTTCCACCAAAAACCAAAAACAAACAACACACATACACACATACACACACACACACACACACACACAAACCCTCAGGAATTTTGGATCTATTTAAAAATCTTCCAAAGTATTTTGGAGTAGCAGGAGCATGTCTGAACCGTTTGCTGAGAATATAAAATGTCAAAAAGTTGGACAGAATGAAGGGACCTAACCAACGCAGGCAGCAGCTGCTGCTGTCACCCTGACCTGCGGTACCCAGCGCAAGCTGGCCGTCCACACCTAGCGACTTGCTTAAGGTAAGCATGGAGATAAGGGGCTTTGCGCAGCCACCTGCTGGCAGGGGGACTCAGAGATCTTGTAGCAGAAGTAGAAAAAGGCAAACAAGAAGGAGGAACCCAAGTGGCTTGTGGCTTCATGTCCAGCCCCCACGCTCACGTTTCCTCCCGTAGTGCCCACAGGCCCCAGCACCCATGGCCTTGCCCTTGCCCTCAGTCTGCAGCCTGCCCTTTGTGTTTCCTTTCCCTCGGGTAGGCTGTCTCCCCCTGGGCAGCTCCTGGGGGTGAGAGGGTTACCCCTTCCCTGCGTTTCCTATTCCTGTGGGGCACACCCCAAAGTATTAAGAGTAGCTTTGTAATTTATACATGCACACACACACACAGACACACACACACACACACACACACACACACACACACATATGTATATACACGTGTCTGTGTGTGCTCATGCACGTGTGTGTGTGCATGGTGCAGACTGAGGTATAGCTTAGTGGTAGAGTGCTTGCCTAGCATGTGAGGCTCTGGGGTCAATCCCCAGCAATTAGATAAATAGATCATAGATATAAATGGGATTGGAAAACAAGAGCAATTTCCTAAGCATGCTCAGTACTGCTCTTCCCAGCTGGAGCTGGGAACCTCTGTGAAGCCTCTTCTGCTATGCCAGCTACATGTTCAAAAACAAATGGTAAACTTAGAATTGGATCTTCAAATCCCTTTACAACAAAGTTTAACCACTGATTTAAAAAATATATTGAAGCAGGTGCTGGGTGTGTAGCTCAGAGGTAAAGTGCTTGCCTTGGTGCCCAAGGCCTTAGGTTCAATCCCAGCACCAAACAACAAAAAGCAGCCAGTAGCCCCAGCAGCTTAGCGGGAGGCCTCAGCAATTTGGTGAGACCCTGTCTCAAAATGAAAAATAAAAAGAGGCAAAACCAAAAACAACAACAAAAAAGCAGTAAAAAGATCAGTGGTTTAGGACAGTGCGTGAGATAGTATAATGGCTTATGATACTGTAATGGTAAATGTATGTCATTATAAAATTGCCCAAACTCACAGAATGTACAACAATAAAAGTGAACCTTAAACTAGGACTTTAGTTAATAATAACAATAGTAACAATATCAATAGTGGCTCATCAATGGTAACAATGTACCACACTAAAATGAGGTGTTATTAAAGGGGAATCTGGGGTGAGGGTAATGAGGGGGCATATGGAACTTTGTACTTTCTGTTCAATTTTTCTGTAAACCTACAACTGCCTCCCAAAATAAAGTGTATTTTTAAAAAATGAAGCATATTCAATCATAGTCCTCTTAGGAAGGATATTTTCATTGCATTTTTTAATGTGACAGCAAATATTTTTGGTACTATTAATCAATAAAATATTTTTAAAATATTGTTTATCCTTAACTAACTTGTTTGAATTTGTATTTTCTTGCATGTTTAGCCATGTATAAAATAGATTATTACAGTAACACATCAATATAATCTATACATGAATCATTATCAATCTGTAGAGATGAAACCTTAAACGTTGTTTATTTGTTTGTTGGGTACCAGGAATTGAACTCAGGGGCACTTGACCACTGAGCTACTTTCCCAGTCCTATTTTTTTTTTTTTTTTTTTTTTTTTTTTTTTTGCGGTGCTGGGGATTGAACCCAGGGCCTTGTGCTTTGGAGGCAAGCACTCTACCAACTGAGCTATATCCCCAGCCCCAGTCCTATTTTGTGTTTTATTTAGAGACAGAGTCTCAATGAGTTGCTTACCGCCTTGCTATTGCTGAGGCTGGCTTTGAACTTCACAATCCTCCTGCCTCAGCCTCTGGGATTCCAGGTGTGTGCCCAGCTAAACATTGTTATTGATACCATGCACAAATTGTTTGGCACTCTTTGGACTGACAGTTGCCTAGGGAGAAAGTAGACTTGATTGATACAGTGATTGCTTGCAGTGGAGGTAGCGCTGAGCTCTGTGCCTAGTGGCACTGGAGATGGATCCCAGAGGTTGCCCTCCTGGGACGCTGGTCATGTGGCATCCAGTGAAGGAGTCCAGTGGAGCAGCAGTCATGATTGTGGGCTGAGGAGCTTGTTTTCTGCAGAGAGCATATAAAACAGGACATTTTGTGACCTGATTAAGTGACAGGTAGGCCAGGGAAGCAAGTGGGGAGTTGTTGGACCATTCAGATCCTCTTGCTGGAGGAGAAAGAGAGACTGGCAAAGTCACCTTAGACGACTAAGAGATAAGCTCTTAGAGAGTCGGGTAAGGAAGGAAGGCACTGGAGAGAGAAAACAACTGGCTTTGTGGATTTGGGTTGAGTCCCTGAGAGTTCAAGACAGGTCTTAGACTAGATGCACCTGACACCACTGTGGCCAGTTATCAGTAACTGGGAGATGCACTCTGGGCTCAGTCCTCCAGGGATTCTAACCACCACAATGGGAAGATTGCAAAGGGAGATAGCTGAGCCTGGAAAGTCAGTTCAAGTCCCTGCGGATGATGGTGGGTTGGTTAAGGACTCCCTTGTCTCTGTCTGAACAACCAGCTTGGGAAGAAGTCTCTTGCTGGAATCATTTGCCCATGTTTAGGGAGGGGAGGTCAGACAGGTTTTTGTAGGATGAACACCAGATGGATTCTAGGTCTTGCTTTACCCTGTTGAACATTCTCTCCACCTTGGGACCCACGTACAAAATGAGCTGGCCTTCCTGCTTTACAGGCATGTGGTAAACGCAGCCAGCACTGCCACTTGCTGGCTTTGTAATATTGAACTAGTTCTTTAAAGTTTCCTCACATGTAAAATGGGGGCAATAATTGTATCCTACCTCATTTAGTATCAACTAAATGTCAATTTATTTAATTTACAGATTATCCATGTGATGCTCTCAATACAGGGCCTGATTTACAGTTAGTACTCAATAAATACTTGCTAAAATTATTGCTGCTAGGATGCTGAACCATTTGGGAAAGCTTAATTGAGGACAATTAGGAGGCAATATTGTATAAAGCCTGCTACTCAAGAGGTGGCCCCAACCAGCAGCATTGGCACCATGTGGGACCTTGTTAGAAAAGCAGTCCTTAACCCTAACCAGGACCCACTGAGCCTGTACCTGTAGTTTAACAGCATTCCCCAGGTGACTGTATGCACATTAAAGTTCAAAAAACACTGACACTACATCATGGTGACTACAGTTAATAATGTGTTGTAGGCAGTAGTTGAAAGTCGCTAACAGAATACATATTGAGCATTCTCAACACACACACACAAACATGCACACATACACACAGATAACATTAAATAGCTGGATTTAGCCATTCCACAATATACACATCATGTTACAAACATACATATAAATCTATATGATTTTTTTTACTTGTCAATTAAACATAAATGTTTTTAAAAACTGATAAATAAGTACTGACAAATCTAATATTTATTAATTGTGTCACTGGGCAAGTTACTTGCCATGCTGGCTTATTTTGCCACTGTAACAGCTTACCCAGAGTCTGTGGGTCACAGTGGTTAAATGACTTAATAATGCAAAATGCAGCTTGACTTGGTGGCTCATGCCTATAATCTAAGTGTCTTGGGAGGCTGAGGCAGGAGGATCTCAAGTTCAAAGCCAGCCTCAGCAATTTAGTGAGGCCCTAAGCAACTTAGTGAGATCCTATCTTGAATAAAAATGAAAAGGACTGGGGATGTGGCTCAGTGGCTAAGCACCCCTGGGTTCAATTCCTAGTGCCAGGGGAAAAAAACAGTGCCTAAAATGGTCAGTGCTCTTCAGTGTTGGCTGCCCGTGCCCTCCAGCCCCATTCTTGGGGTAGTGAGGGTCCCTCCCAGAACCTTGCACCCGGGGCATGGCTCAACACCTGGAGCATGGGGCGCTGGTGCAACTGGACAGTTGCCTCACTGTTCCAAGTCTCAGTTTCCCTCTGGTTCAGTTGGAATAATGCCTGGCTCCTGGGGATGCTGGAGCACCGAGAGGTGTGCAGTGAGGGCCTTGCTGAGCTGGTGCTCCAAAGCACACTTCAGCTTTATCAGTGGGCGTAGGTTGACTAGCAGCCACGCTGTGAGCTTGAGTGTGTCCCTGTGACACAGGGGCCTCACACCTCTTGCTGTTTGACCAACAGACACAGGAATTCCCTGGGGCTAGAACTTGGGTACCAGAGAGGACAGGACCAAGACCCTTATTGGCGAAGGAAGAAGAGATGGGCTTGTCCTGGGAGGCCAGACCCCTCCCAGGATTGCACCTAGATTCCCCACAAGACCCTAAGCCCCATGAGGTCAGGGCCTCTCTCTAGCTTGCCATGAGTTTATGTTGAGTCTAGCATTTCACCTGGCACAGGACGGCTGTATATTCTAGGTGCGCCGTGTGAAGAAGTAGAGACGACTGTTATGGGGTGCAACTTAAGAACAGACCGATCACCACTGAGAAGTCCAAATTTGAGAGTCTTTATTAAGCCGGCTGGCTGACTATCTCACACAATGCCAAAAAAAATGACTACTGGGAGGACAGCCCGACCATAGGGTTGTAGGGGTTCTTATACCAAAAATCACATTAATCATAAGTGTCTGTTGCTATGATTCGAAATTACAAACTAACATCATGAGATCATCAACAGAGGGAGAAGTGGGTCAAAATGACCCTTACCTAGGTACAAACTAAACAATGGTTACTAACATTCACACAATTACTGTTTACATGGTACATTGGTTAAGAGCAATAGAGATCAAAAGAGAGTAATTTTTCATTACATAAGAATTGTCGGGGCTGGCGTTGTGGCTCAGTGGTAGAGCACTTGCCTAGCACGGGTGAGGCACTGGGTTCAATTCTCAGCACCACATAAAAATAAGTGAATAAAATAAAGGCCTGTCAACATCTAAAAAAGAGAATTCACAATCCACTTAAAAAAAAAAAAAAAAAAAGAATTGTCATTTTGTATTGCTAAACATGTCTCGCTAAGTAACTGAGGATGGGTACAGAGGCAGGTGTCCCCATGGGAGAAGCTTATTTCCTACATAACATGGAGTCTCAGAGCAAAATGGAGCCTGTTTAGTCATTTCCCTCATAGTCTGGCCTATAACATTCTCATGGAGCCAGATCTGTCAGCCCATCACAAGACTGTGGCTACTAACTTGATTCCCAAAGGGAACCTGATTCCCTCTCCAGCCTTTGTTCCCTGGCCTCTCCTTCTCCTTCTCTGCTTCCCTGTAAACTCCCCACCACATATTCCTCCCCAGGGTGCTGGAAATGGAATTCAGGCTCTCACATGTGTTTGATAAGTGCTCTCTCACTCATCCGCACCCCAGCCCTTCCCTGGGCGTAATACCTCTGAACTGTGCTGTTAGTATTAAAGGAAAGACAACTACGCTACTCCTATCTTACCGTTGCCACTAACACCTATTTTCATGGCTCCTCCTGGTGACCCTGGTGTCACCACAGGAAGCCCATGTAAAGCATGAACAGTCTCCCCAAATCCCAGTCTTGCCAGAACCCAGGTAGACTCTATCCATGAGGCTAACAGAGAACCCCTCTATTTCAGCTAAGTTGGTATGCATGGAGAGGGGCATCCCATTGCTTGGAGAAGAATCTTGTGCATTGAATCTTGTGCCACGGCAGAAGTTGGCTGTCAGCTCTGCGGCCTCCCTCCTCACGATGGCAGTGGCTTCAGCGAGAAGGGCCTGGAGTGGGGCAGACCTGGGTCTGAACACTGTACTCTCTTGCTTCCTGTTTAACATTAGCCTAACTATTTATTTCTCCTGAACACTGATTTCCTTGTTTACAAAATGAGGATAATAGAAACTTCTTTGTGTAGGGTTGTCATGGGAATTGAAACGGAGCATGTTTCAGAGGTGTCCAAGTGAGACACTTGAGAGAGTGAACAAGGGTGTTATGAGTAATGCCACAAGGACCACAGGTGTGACCGCCACTGGCCCTGCAGACTGGTACCCTAATTAAAGGGCCTGTGCTGTGTACTCAGTGACTCCTTGTACTATTTTGACATTTGCTTAAGACTGTGATTTAGCAAATAAAGATGGTTTGAAATATCACATGCAATGTACTTATATTAAAAAATTATTCACTGTTTATCTGAAAATCAGATTTTATTGGATATACTGTACACTGGCAACACTCTTTCCTCTGAAAGACCCAAAAAGCTAGGTTATAAAGGTAAAATCCTGTTACAACTAATATCACCAAAGGGATTGTCTTCAAGAAACAAAGTGTTTATTTTTAGTCCCCAGTAGTCATTAAGGTTGTTTTCAAACTGGAATTAGGAGAAGGAGAGGAAGAAGATCCCATGAGGTGAATGTTATGCTTTAGTTCCATGTCCCCAAAAGCTCACATGTGAGACGATGCAAGAAGGTTTGGAGGAGAAATGATTGGGCTATAGTCTTAACCTGATCAGTGAATTGATCCCTGATGAGATTGACTGAGTGGTAACTGGAGGCAGGTGGGGTGTAGCTGGAGGAAGTGATTCAGTGAGGGTGTGGCTATGGGTACATATTTTGTATCTGGAGAATGGAGTCTCTGCTTCGGAATCATCATGTGAGTTCCTTCCCTCTACCACACACTTCCGCCATGATGTTCTGTCTCACCTGAGCCCCGAGGAATGGAGCTGGCCTTCTGTGGACTAAGATCTCTAAAACCATGAGCCCTCAAACTTTTCCTTGTTTACAGTTGTTCTGGTTGGGTCTTTAAGTCACAACAGCAAAAAAGTTGACTAAAACAGTGAGGAAAGCTGGGGGAAAGACCTGCCCCTGGGGACCAAGAGATCTGCTGAGAACAAAGACACCATAGACCCTGCAGGGCTGGAGGTTTACCTGAGGTTAAGAACAGTGATGGCTTTTGGGGAAAGATGGCATGGGAAGCTGGGAGGCAGTCAATGAGTTACATGTTTAATTCCTTGAGAGTGGAGGAGTTACTGGTCACTGATGTTAAGGAACAGGTGCCGTCTCCCTTAAACCTGACATTGGCAATGAGTTATTCACCTGCCAGGTTCAGAGACTTGCTGGGCAGAAGCCTTAGCAGAAGAGACAGCCTAGCAGGCCTTGTTCTCCACCTGCTCCTTTTTACAGTTCAAAGGTGATTTATGCTTTCTCTCTCCTGTTGGCATGACAGAAGATGGTAGGAGGAAGTTGAAGCTTGGCCATCTACACTCAGGTCTCAAGAACATCCCAAGTGTGTGCAGGAAGGAGTATGAGTAGGGAGGCCCCATGAGCTGGCTCCAAGGGTCAGAGGATGCTGCTATGGGGCCGGGGGCTCGGTAGAGCTTCTTCTCTTTGGGAGGAAGTGGTGTTTTTAAGGTATTTTAAGGTGCAAAGTGAGGGATGCAAGCAATTTGGGGTCTTTGGCTCTTCTCAATGGGTCTGTCCCCCCTTATTACCCACAGACAATTGGGGGTCCTTGAGCTCCTATAAATACAGCCCCCATGCCCAGCATCCTTTCCCTTTGGAAGCCCTGGAGTGGGAGGGAAGGAATTCAACCTGAGCACCATCCTGAAATCAGATGGTCAGGTAGAACAGGCAATTTGAAAGCCTTTGAAAAAGTCAGGCAGGAGACAACCTCGGACTCTTGTTCACCTGGGCTGAGGACAGGAGAAGCAGTGGAATGGAGTCCCTGGGTCTCTTTTTCCTCTTCCTCTTTCTAAAACAGTCAGGGTCATCACAACAAACTCCCCTGCTGCTCACCAAACCCCACATCCGGATCCAGAAACTGGAGGAAGAAGGTGAAGGGCAGACTTGAGGGCAGAGTCCTGTCTTCGGCCCATCCTTTCCCTCCTTTGGATGCAGGCATTTCTTCTCATTTGATAATTCTCTCACTCAGGTTTGGGCACCAGTTGGTTTCCACACTAACCCTTGTCCCTGGAGATCTGATTTCTTGATCATTCTCACATCCTACAAGGCAATGAAGAGATGATCTATTCTGAGGCATTCTCAGTGCTTTGGACAGTCAATTCTCTGTTGTAGACCTGTCCTGTGCATTGTAGGACATTTCACAGCATCTCTGACCTCCACCCACTAGAGGTTAATAGCACCCCACTCTGCCGGAGTAACATCCAAGTTATCCCCAGTGGACTCTCTCTAGTCTAGGTCATAGAAAGGGTTTGGAGCTCAGCAATGACTCCCAGAGGCTCCAACATCTCCCCATAAATCTCTAAGCAGTTCTATTTCCTAATGTTTGCTCATTCCCCTAACCAAAATCTGCATTTTGAAAACCTGTCAGCTTTGTAGAGCCAGGATCAATACAGAATCATCCTGCAAATATAAGGCTTTCCTTCAGAGAGACAGGTAAGGCCAGCTACTATTCCTTCCTCCTAAGGGGAGAAGGTATGCTCTGTGTGTTCAGGTTTACAAGGAGACCCTCATGTTCCCAAACTCGATGAGGCCCAAGGGAGGGGAGAGGCAGGAAAGGTGGTCAAGTGCATTTGCTGAAGCCCTGGATTCTAGGTCAGCTCTTCCCCTGCTGGCTGTCAGAGTGATTCAGGACAAGACTCTTATCCCAGAGATAAGTAGCTAGCTCTGGTTCACACATTTCAGCCCCAATCTCTTGTAAGACTAAAGTCCTGAACTGGAAAAATCTGAGATACTATTAGTGATCTAGACCAGAGAGTGGACCACTGGTGGTTAGTGAACTAGATTTGATTGTATTCAGTTGGAAAAAAAATTCTTGATTCTGAGAGTATGACCTTCCTACTTTTTTTTTTGTTTCATTCTTAGAATAAGATATTGGCAACTTCATATGAGTCCCTGAAAAAATTATTTGAGCTATTTTACATAAAACTCTACAGTTGGGGAATTACTAACTAGAATCTTGGCCATCCCATGTGAGTGATGGGCAGATAGGTTTCGGGGCTGGAGCAGACATTCCCATTCAGATGCGTGACCAGGTGCCCACAGCAAGCGCCTTTCATGACAGGCGGGATTTCTCTGATACCATGGATTCTAGCATAAATCTTATCTTCCATTTGTAGCCTTATTATCCACAGAAACTGATGAGAACAATTCAACATGCATTTTGGCAGTAGCAAAAAATATCTATGTACTCCGTTTTTGACAAGCAGCTGAAAAATTATTCTCCATTAGAACGTGTCTTTTAATTAGCTGTGGAGCTCTGTTGCTTTTTTATTTGACTGAATTAATTTAAAGTGAACGACAATGCATTTGAATGCATACTGGACCAATGAAGCCTGAGAGACTATGGGAAAGCTATGTGAATCAGATATGACTACTGCTTTCGAAGGGGTTCACTCCATGAGACAAGAAAACCACTGGCTATGGTTATGGGAAGACAGAGCAAAGGCATGAGATGACCTGTCTCAATGTGTGGAGGCAGAGGTCACTGTTGACAGGAGACCAGCATTATGAGCAAAAGCAACATCAAATGAACCAGACCCCATGTGCATTCTGGGAGCAGCAACTGTGTGATCACACTAGTAGACTTGATTCCTGGCACCGAGTAAATGCCCAATCAATGTTGGAAATTTCGATTAAAGATTAGTGTAAGTGGATGATCTGGCGAAAATAAGAGTTACTAAGCACTATGCTTTTCTTGGACTTAAAACTATTTAAGAAAAGCTTTCAGTTTAAACAAGTTTTATTGCATCAAGGGATACTTTTCTGAATTTGAATTCACTAGTTGTAGTACTTATTGTTCAGCACAAGAGGGAGCTGCTGCCTATTTTATTTAAAACAATAGTTCTCTAGGTTTGCAGATTCTTCTCAATGGTATAGTGCCATTTAACCATTGTTCCAAAAAATAGCACACCAAAAAATACTATCATAATTTAATACAATTTTTATCCAAGGAGTATTACTTTCTGAAATAAATTTCTCCTGAATTACATGACTCAGAGAAAAAAATGACATTTTGACTTTTTTATAAATGGATACCCTAGGTGAGGCTGGAGGATGTTTCAGATTCTTAACCCAGGTTTTCCCAGTAATGGAAGCCATGTTTATCAAAATACCACAGGGCTGCATATGAGGGCAGCAATACTGAGATAACAGCCATTACTAAGTGCCCAGCTCTTCATGCAGGTCAAAGTTTCTGTGAAATATTGGCAGAATTCGGGTTTCAAACCCAGGATGTGCAATTTTCTTTGCAAAGAGCTTCCAAGTATAGACAATGAAATAGCCCAGATCCAGGTGAACTGGAATCAAGATCATCCAATATACACAATAACTCAAACTTGGGAGGTGATTAGTAAATACATATATCATTCCAAAGGATTTCTTGCTTTGCTAAAGGATTCTCTACAGAACTTTTTGTTTGTTTTTGTGGTAGTGAGGATCGAACCCAGTCGCACACCAGGCTCTCTGTCATGAAGCTATACTCCCAAATTGGGTTAAGCTTTGATATTCTGGTCAAGAGGGAGCAGAGAAAGATGAGGAGCATAGATATCTGAGGGTCAGACCCCAGCTCTGGTTTTAGCTCTATAGTCCTGGCAAGATGCTTGTCATATAGATGACTCAGTTTGTTCATCATAACATGGGGATCATGTGGACCACAGAGGGTTTTTATTTGATTGTTTTTTTTTTTTTTTTTCAATACCAGGTCTCATTATGTTTTCCAGGCTGGCCTCAAACTCAGGCTCAAGCGATTCTCCTACCTGAGCCTCCTGAGTAGCTGGGACTACAGGTGCACAATATTGCTCCTGGCTACCACAGAGGGTTTGTAACATATAAAGTACTCAGAACAGTGCCTGACGCAGTAAGTGTTGTTAGTGTCTTTACAGCAGAATAATTACATTCAGTGAGATGTAGTCAAAGTACACTTTGAATCATTAAAAGCCAAATAAAGGTTTAAAAAGTGCAATGAGATGGGGTAATGAAAACATTCTGGAATCATATGGTGGTGACAGTTGCACAGCCTGTGAGTATACTAAAAACCACTGGAATGTACACTTTCAAATGGTGACTTTTATGGTGTGTGAGTTTTATCTCAATAAAAATATACTGGAAAAAAATTTCACTTCAGCAAATATTTGTGGACACACAATAGGTACTTAACCCCCTCCTGGATTTGGTGGGGGATATAAAAGAAATTTGGGAAGTAATCCTTGCCCTGGAGGATATGATTTAGGGAGTGCCTGCAGAGGAAGGTGTCAGCCACCTTTCCCTGCTCACAGGGGAGGAAGTTGCTATCCACATTTGTTACCCCCAGACTCAGATGCACTAAGTAACTTCCCAAGATCCCACAGGAAGTGGAAGTATGGGTAGCAGGAACCAGCACTAGTCCCACTGCCTTCTTCAGGTAGAGACAGTGTTGTTGAGGACAGAGGATTCAAATACATAAAGCAATTCACAAAGTTGGATGTGTCAGGAGACCATTGGGCACAGTACCTGTGGTAAGAAAGATCCAGAGGAACTCAGACCAGAGCAGCTGGTGGCCAAAAAGGTTTTCTGCAGGCAAAGGCCTTTGGGGATGGCCTTTTGCCTCCATAGGGTGAGGTTGACATTTTCCCTCCGTAGGGTGGACACAGTGAGAGCGGATGTGCTTGGGGATGTGTGAGAAGTGCTCACAAGAACTAGAATGGTATGTATTCTCAGGTGGAGAAGTGACACAGTAACAAACAGGAACATGTAGGACTTCCAAGTTAATGTCAGCATTCACCTCAAAACGGCTGAAACCATAGGCATGTGTTGTAAAGGTAGAATGTTCATGAGAGAGTGAGAGAACTCTGATGATAATTTGGTTGCTTAGTTATTCATTCACTAATTATTATTGAACAAATGATTTTAGCACCTTCCTGACTAGTACCTGAGAATATTAATATGATATACTGTAATATAATGTAATATAACATAATATATTGTGCTTTAGGAAGATTCTAAGCTAGGACCTGAAATGAAACACAAGAAAATACTACAAAGTGATTAGTGGCCTATAAGGAAGGGTTACAGGAGAATGGAAACGGGCTGAAATACAGACCGTTCAAGAGCTTAATTTTTCTGGCCAAACAGCAGTACTCTTACCTTGGATTCACTTATCCAGGCCTTCACTGGTGGATAGAAAGGGAAGCAAGATTTGGTGAAGAGATGAGGTTCCCTCCTCGTTCTGCTTCCCACTGTCCCTTTGGTTCAGGTCCCTGAATGCTGGGTGACCCACTTGCCTAATCCTGGGTTTAAATTTGAATGAATTTCTGTTGCCTTAAGGCACCTCTGGTACCAGGAAACTCAGACATACGGTATCCCTCACTTTTCCAAAGGCCCTGTTCCTCACCGAGACCAGCAATCCAAAGACTTAGGGATTTGAGTTCTGAAAACTCCCTGCTCCACTTGCACTCTGTCCACCCCTCCATCACACGTCCCTGCCTCGTGTTGGGATTCCTCAGCAGGCTCCTTTTTTCCTAAGAAGCCATCCTGCCATCTGGACAGACTCACCAGCAGAGCCACACAGGGGTAGCCAGGGCTGGCCCTCAACAAACACCTCTCAGTGGGGGATGGATCCCAGCACCCCTGCCTCCCCTCCTTTTCATCAGTCGCCTTCTGGAAACAGGGCCTTCCTTACGGGACGAGATGCAGAGCATTAAAATCTTTGGCTTGGCAGCAGATTGATGGCACTGATGTTTGTCGTAGTACACTGTGGCATTGCTGTTCCAAGCCTGCTGGCTCCCAGGACCAGGGGGTGAGCGGGGAACATGGGGGAGGCCATCACTTTTGGGGGAAAGGTGGATCATTTGATGTAAGGGAAACAGAATGAGAGCAGGAGTTAGCAGATCTGGCTCGTCACTCCCCAGCTCTGTGACTTGAGGGAGGCCACTTCTCTGGGTCCTAATTTCCTTGACTGTGAAGTGAGGGTAGGGAATGAAGTATTTTTTTTTCTTTTTTTTTTTAGTTTCTTCTCTGAATCTATAGTCAGTGTTCAGGTACTGAAGCCTTGAGTTTGCTCTTTTCTTAATAATCATGATAAAATACACAGAACATAAAATTTACCATTTTAACCATTTTAAGTGTGTAGCACAGTGGCATTAAATACATGCACAATTTTGTGCCATCATCACACTATCCATCTCCAGAACTTTTTCATCTTCCCAAAGTAAAACTCTTTATACATTAAATACTACCTCCCTTCTCCCCTCTCCCCCCAGTTTCTGATAACCTCTATTTTGTTTCTATTTCTTTAAATTTCAAGGTATCTCCTATAAGTGAAATCATAGAATATTTGTCCTTTCTTCAGGCTTATTTCACTTATCCTAATGTTTTTGAGGTTTCTCCACCTTGTAGAATGGATCAGAATTCCATTCTTTTTGAAGGTTGAAGATTACTCCGTTGTACATACACCACATTTTGTTTATCCATTCACCCTCAGTGGACACATGGATTGTTTCTTTCTTTTGACTCTTTGCTTCTTTGAACATTGGCATACAGTTGTCTGTTCAAGTGTCCACTTTTGATTCCTTTGGGTGAATACCTGGGAATGGAATTGCTGCATCATATGGTAACTCTATGTGTAACTTTTTGAGGAACTGCTAAACTGTTATACCTTTAAAATGGGGAAACTGTTTTATCCTTCAGTGAAGACACCCTGCCCTTCTACAGGTGTGTGATGGGTCGTCCCTTGGAGGATGAAAGCCACCTGGGCTCAGACAGGCACGCTGACTATATAATTCAACATTCTCCCTGGAGTTGACATGGGTCAGGTGTGTTTTGAAGACTGGTTTCTCATTCTAGGGTAAACTATATTGAGACTTGAAGTTCATTTCAGAAAGAAAATTCATTTTCTCTCTTGCTTCTTCAGAATTTTAGAAATGGTGATTCCCTGTGCACACATTTCTGGTTTCATTTGTGGTAAGTGAGTCCCAAAAATGATTGGTGGAAGGACTGAGGAAAAAAAATGCAGGAAGTGTAATTGGAAGGTGGAAAGATAATTGATGCCAAGACTGAAGTGCTCAAGAACACTGAGCAGAGTTACAGAATGGCGGTTAAGCAGGAGGTGACCAGGAGAGCAATCGAGCAGATGCCTGACCCTGCCTTTGGAATCTCAAGGTCTGGGTTCAAATCTCAGTTCTTCTACTAATAGTCAAACTTAGCCTTCTTGAAATTCTGTTTTCTCCTTTGTAAAATAGGGACATTACAAGGGTGGTATGAAAATTGTTAGGATGAAATAGAACCATATAGGCAAGATAATTCCCTTGGTGCCTGCTACTCACGCTCAATAATGTTACACCTGTTTTCCTTGAAACTTGAGACTCAAACCCAGGTGCCCTGTAAAATTGGGACACCTGGGGCTCAGGTGTAGTGGTAGAGGGCATATGCAGCATGAACAAGGCCCTAGTTTCAATCCCCAGCATCTCCCCACCCCCCCAAAAAAAAACCTCAGCTGAGAGCCACCCCCCCAGTTCCTAGAAATCTATTTTATTTGTGTTTTTATATATATATATATATATATATATTTTTTTTTTTTTTTTTTTTTTTTGCAGTGTTAGGGATTGAACCCAGGGCCTTGTGCTTGTGAGGCCCACACTCTACCAACTGAGCCATATCCCCAGCCCTAGAAATCTATTTTAAAACAGACTTTTGATGCATTTTGGTGATCATTCTGGAAATTACTTTATTTCCTTTCTACTGTTTCCTCTCTGCAAATCAAATGGTTAATCTTTTTGGGTTGGGTAGATGGGGATTTCCTGGTAGGTACAAAACTCATTCTTAAGCAAAGGACTCTACTCCTTAAACAAGAAAGAAGAAACGAAGAGAAGAGAAAAGAAAAGAAAGACAGCGATTAGTGATAACACCACAAAAAATATTGGCTATCTGGCAAAACTCTTCCAGATACTGTTTGTAAATGAACACTTCTCTAAAGGGTCCAGTTGCATTTACTGAGAAGGACTCACTCTCCAGGGAGACTCAGCAGGAGTGCTGAGAGAAGCAAAGGGGAGTCACTCAGAGGCCATGTCCTCATGTAGACATACATCATTATCATTAATAATAAGTGCAGAACATTGCATGCTTGATAAGTGAGAGTATATCTAAGTAGACAAATCCTTCTTTTTCTCGATTTTCTCTGCTCTGGCGGGTCTTGGGGCAGAACTAGGCTCAACACAACTTCTCATCCTTGCTGATTTAATTCAATGAGCCGACCTGCAAACACCGCCAGAGTTCCGATGAGACAAACGAGCATGAAGACTCCGAGGAGAATGTGGTCCATCACCATCGCGACGTATTTCCACTCCTCCGAAGCCTGGGAGAGACGAGAGTGTCAGAATTCTGCTGAGGTGATTATTAGACTTACAGTGCCCATGCTACATATAATCAATGGCTCCTTTAATCTGTAGGTCTCAAAACCCTCAACATCCTTTGGCTGGCACGATCTTTAGATTTTGAATAATAATTCACACCATGATGAGTTAATAAGGTGACCTAGTGGTCCCCAAGGTACATGTTAGTTTGATGGCTGCATCCTGAATGCCAGCTTAACTGTCAAACCAAACCCATTTGTCTGCACTCATGCATTTGATCATTTAAACCCCGAGGTACCGATTTCAAGCTACAGAGCTTACGTTATTGGACTCCTGGTCTGACTTCATAGTCTCTGCAATGTACTTGACGCCCTCAATGGCACTTTTCACCTCGGGGTGTTTGATCAGGGGAGAGTGGAAGCCCATAGGCGGAGGCCCTGGCTTCCCAGAAATGTCAGAAATATCAATATCTTCTGTAAAAATCTTTTTGTCCTGCTTGTCTCTCGATGGTCTTTTCATTGTGGAGAAAAACATGACATTTGGGATAGTGTCAATAAAAACCTAATAAAAAAGAAATCCATATATGAGAATTATGGTCAACACAGGCAAACATCAAACTCTGAATTAGCAACGTAATCTTGGGTAAGTAAGCAATATAATCTTGGTCAAATCATTCAACGTATCTCAGCCTCAACCTTGACAGTCTCCTTGTCTTTAAAACTCAAAGAACCATGCTAGATGTTCTCAAAGATTCCTTCATATCCATTTGTGACATGTCAAATTAAAGTGGTCGTGATGATGCTGTAATATGAGCATCTTGCCACCAGAGGGAGCCTGTGTGCAGCCGGCTACCTCTTAGGACACCAGCGGGGCTTTCACTTCAGAACCCCCTGTAGGCAACAGAAAGGCCCTAGCTATGTATTTTCAGGATCAAGTAGTTAAAGATACTCACATATAAGTTTCCAACCCACAAAATATGTAGACTGTTTTCTTCTCTTTCTTTATAAAGAAACTGCAACATGGGTATTGCCAGGAGTCAAGCAAGACTGCTAACGGCCTCCAAAGAGTACATGGTAATCAATAGTTTCTCTGGCAATTCGTGAATTGCCAGAAGATCCTAGGTTTTTGTGTCTCTGTGAAGTTTTATCCAAAAGTGCGTATATTTGGACTGTGAGTGTAGATCAGTAGTGGAGTGTTTGCCTAGCGTGTGAGAGGCTCTGGCTTAATCCCAGCACCAAAGTAGGTAGGGGAGAGACATATTTGAAATGTCAGCACATTTTTAAATTCAGCAGTGTAAACATTTGAGACAAAATTCCTCACTTTGGAGTTGTTTCCTCAAACCCCTTGTTTTAGTCAGCATTTTTGCCACTGTGACCACAAATCTGACAAGAACAATTTGAGAAGAAGAAAAGTTTATCTGACTTTCAAGGTTTCAGAGGTCTTAGCGTCCGTAGATGGCCTACTTCATTGCTCTGGGCCCAAGGTGAGACACAGCATCATGTTGCTGTGGGGAAAGCAGCTCGGGACATGGTAACAAGGAAGCAGAGAGAGCTCTGCTCACCAGGGACAAAATATAAAACCCAAATGCACAACCCCAGTAACCTGCTACCTCCAGCCACACCTCACCTGCCTAGAGTTACTACCCAATTACTCCCTATCAGTGGATTCAGCTACTGATTAGGTTCAAGCTCTCCTAACGCAGTCATTTCATCTCTGAAAAGTCTTGCATTGTCTAACACATGAGCTTTGGGGGGACACCTCACATCTAAACCCTAACACCCCTCTTCCATCTAAATCTTATTCTATTCTCAGCTGATTATTTTACCAGCAAAAATAAGCAAGTTTAGTCACAAATTGAAAGTCACGCAAACGGAAATCTTAAGAATGTCACAGCATAAAAAGACAGGGATTTATTCATCTCTATTCAAAGAGATTCTTTAAGTTTGAGTTTAGAGTGGGCTTTATAAATTGTCTTTTTTTTCTGTTTTTCTCCCTCTCTCTGGGAAGGTCACATGAGTTGTCCCTAGAAAGAAGACAAGGAAAGTTCTTCATCCAAGTCCTCTAAAGTCCAGAAAGGACATCAGTTCCTAAACATGAACAACTGTTGGCTAGAACAGCACTGGCTGTCGAAGGGGGCACATGGAGGTGTCCTCCCCGGGTGCTGCCCACACTTACCTTCCGCACCCACTCGGGCATCACGTGGGTGCTGGGAGAGCGGTGGTGCGTGTTGATGACGATGACAGTGATGATGATGGATGCAATGACGAAGACCATGGTGAACAACATGTATTTTCCAATCAAGGGCACGGCACTGGAGGTGGAAGGGATCAGCTCCACAATGACCAGAAGGAACACGGTCAAGGACAGTAAGACAGAGATGCTCAGCGTCATTTTCTCCCCTAGGAAGACAAAAAGAAGAAACCCACCCGTGATGAACTGAATTGCCCATCTCCCATTTATATATTGAAATTCTAAACCTCAGGACCTCAGAATCTGACTGTATTTGGAAGATAGGGCCTTTAAGAAGGTAATCAAATGAAGTTATGCAGGGGCCCTAATCCAGTATGATTGGTGTCCTTCTCTTATGGTTTGGACCTGAGGTGTACCCCAAAAGCTCGTGTGTGAGACAGTGCAAGAAGGTTCAGAGGAGAAATGATTGGGTTGTAAGAGTCTTAACCCAATCAGTGATTTAATCCCCTGATAGGGATTAACTGAGTGGTAACTTAAGTTGTAGGCTGTGGCTGGAGGAGGTGGGAATTGGGGCGTAGCTTTGGGTACATATTTGTATATGGCCAGTGGACTCTCTGCTTCCTAATCACCAGGATGTAAGCTGCTTCCCTTCACCTTCCTCTCCTGCCATGATGTTCTGCCTCACCTCAAGCCCTGAGGAATGGAGCCAGCCTTCCCTTCTATGGACTAAGACTTCTGAAACCGTGAGCCCTCAAATAAACTTTTCCTCCTCTACCGTTGTGCTGGTTGGGTCATTTAGTCACAGCAGCAGAAAAACTGACTAAAACACCTTTTAAGAGAGAATGTAGACACAAGGCATGTGTGGCCACAAGGCATGTGAGGACACAGGGAGAAGACAGTCATCCACAGGCCAAGGAGAGAGGCTCAGAAGAAACCAACCCTGCTAAAACCTTGATCTCAACTTTTAGCTTCCAGAATGGTGAGAAATGAATTTCTGTTGTTTCAACTACACAGTCTGTGGTACTTTGTACGGAAGCCCTTGCAAGCTCATTTACCACTGAAATCCAAGGGTGAAGGAATGTGACCTGTGTTCATGAAACATCATCATTTGGAATTTTTTTTCCTGCAGAATTTCCTGCATGACCTTGACAGTACCCACGATGACAAGTGGCATGATTTTCCATGAGAGGCTGCCAAGAAACAAATGTCTACTTCATCTCATGCCCCAGGATTTTGTTTCTTGGTGGAACCTTGGGAGCTGAGCGGGATTATAGATTGGCAAGCAGACCCAGGGTCAAAATATGCTACAGAGTCATAGTAACAAAAAAAAAAAAAAAAAAAAAAAAAAAAAAAAAAAAAAAAAAAACATGACTCTGGCAAAAAACAGACATGTAGACCTACAGAAGAGAATAGAGAACACTCACAACTCAGCTACGGCCATGTGATCCTCGACAAAGGTGCCAAAAAGCATACATTAAAGGGACTTCAATGTTTGAGGAAAACTAGATATGCATCTGTAGAAGATTGGAACTAGCTCTCCCTCGCCCACTGCTGTCGCCTTCTTCTTCTGCCGCTCCTGGAGCTGCTTGTGTGCTGGTTCGGTGCAGCCCTGGTACCTCTTGTGAAGTGGCAGCTGAGGAGACTCCAGCGCTCACCATGGCTGACCAAAAGTCCAAGGAAGGAGTCAAGACTGAGAAAAACGATCGTATTAACTTGCAGTTGGGGGGCAGGATAGTTCTGCGGTGCAGTTTAAGATGAAGAGGCAGACACCACTTAGTAAACTAATGAAAGCCTGTTGTGAATGACAGGTTTGTCGATGAGGCAGATCAGATTCCGTTTTGATGGGCAGCCAATTAATGAAACAGACACACCTGCACAGTTGGAAATGGAGGATGAAGATACAATGGATGTGTTCCAGCAGCAGACAGGAGGTGTCTACTAAAAAGGGAACCTGCTACTTTACTTCAGAACTCTGTTCCTACAGACCAAGAATACATTCTTAATTAGAAATCTGCAATTTGGTTCCACCACATCCTGACCACTACAGTATAGTTTTCTCTGTTCTTTCATTTTCCCCTTCCCCATTCCTTTATTGTACATAAAGTAACTGGTGTAGGTGCACAAGCATATTGCACTTTTTTTAACTAAATGGCCAATAATATGTTTTGATTGACATCAAATGGAGATGGGATGGGGAAAAATACTGGTTCTGTGAAATTATCCCCTTTCTCCATTAGTGGCATGCTCATTCAGCTCTTATTTTTATATTCCAGTAAGTTATTTTGCTCTCACTGTTTTAACAACAACAACAACAAAAAAAAAAAAACCTGAACAAAATAAAAATCCTTGCATACCTTGTTCGATTGGAGAATTTTAATGTTTTTCATTTATCATTGGAAAACCAAGGACAATTTGATAACTTTTTTGTACGTAGCTGTTACATGTAGGGCAATCTGTCTTTAAGTAGTGGTAAATCACTCTTTAAAAAAAAAAATTCCTAGTTTTTCCTTCAAGTCAAGTGTCTTGTTTAAATAAACTTCTTGTTTAAAATGAAAAAAAAAAAAAAAAAAAAAAAAAGATTGGAACTAGATCCTAATCTCTTACCCTGTACAAAAATCATTAAAAATGTATCAAAGGCTTCAGTATAAGACTTGAAATACTGACACTACTAGAAAAAAACACTTTGGATATGAGGCACAGGCAACAACTTCCTGTTTAGAATTCCTAAAGCTCAGAAAACAATAGCAAGATTTGACAAATGCAATGACATCAAATTTTAGAAGCTTCTACACAGCAAAGGAAACAGCAAAGAGAGCGAAGGGACATTCTACTGAATGGGAGAAAAATCTTTGCCAGTTACTCTTCTGACAGAAGAGTAATACAAAAAATACCAAATACAAAAAATAAAACCAAAAAACATAATACCAAAAAACCCCACCAAATAACCCAGTCAATAAGTGGGAAAATGAACTGAACAGGTACTTCT
Source organism: Sciurus carolinensis (assembly GCF_902686445.1). Classification (NCBI taxonomy): domain Eukaryota; kingdom Metazoa; phylum Chordata; class Mammalia; order Rodentia; family Sciuridae; genus Sciurus; species Sciurus carolinensis. Next base: position 123,904,735 of record NC_062215.1, read on the forward strand.
CAAAAGAAGTACAAATGGCCAATAATTATATGAAAAAATGTTCAGCATCTTTAGCCATGAGGGAAATAAATGAAGATCAAAACTATACTGAGTTTCAGTCTCATCCCAGTCAGAATAACAATCATCAAAAATATAAATAAGAGGGCTGGGGAGATAGCTCAGCTGGTAGAGTGCTCGCCTTGCAAGCACAAGGTCCTGAGTTCGATCCTCAATACTGCAAAAAAAAAAAAAAAAAAAAAAAAAAAAAAAAAAAAAATATATATATATATATATATATATATATAAATAAGAATAAACGCTGGTGAGAATATGGGGATAAAGAAACCCTCACACACTGTTGGTGGGAATGTAAAAAACTGGGATGGCCACTGTGGAAATCAGTATGGAAGTCCCTCCAAAAATAAAAATAAAAATAGAACCATCCAATGAGCCAGTCAAAGCTCTTCTTGGTGGATACCCAAAGAAATTAATGTCAGCATACTATACAGATACCTGCATACTCCTGTTTCTTGCAGCACAATTCATAATGGCCAAGTTATAGTGTCTGTCAACTGATGAATAGATAAAGAAAATGTAGTATATATATACAATGGAGTTTTATTCAACCACAAAGAATGAAATTATGTCATTTGCAGGAAAATGGTGGAACGGGAGAGCAATATGTTAAGTGAAATAAATCAGGTTCCAAGTGCTGATGTTTTCTCTCATATGTAGAAGCTAGGGAGAAAAAAGAAAGGAAAAAAAAAAAAGCCTGATGGGCGATCTCATGAAAATAGAAGGGAGACCACCAGAGGAGAGAAAAAGGGGTGGGGGAAGGAGGGGTGGCAGGGGAATGAAATTGATCAATTTTGTTATATGCATGTATGACTATCCCTCAGTGAAACCCACTATTCTGTGTAATTAATATGCACCAATAAAAAACATTGAAAAGTAGAGCAGATGGGAGGACTGCATAAGTTAAATGCAAATACTACCCCATTTTATACATGGGAATTGAGCATCCATGGATTTTTGTATCCTGGGGGTCCTAGAACCAATCCCCTATAGATACTGAGGGACAACCATAAACACTGGATGCAGAGTAGAGGAAACAAGAGATTGTCCATTCTACCTGGTGGGTAGGAAGGCTTTTGAAAGTAAAAAAAAGTCACAACAATAAACATATTAATCAAGTTACACACAATTTCATGATTAATAATAATAAAAGCTAACATTTATCAAGCATAATACAGTCATTGTCCTAAATGCTTTTCAAGCATATTTATAGATACTAATTAGTTTCCATATTGCCCTGACACTGTTTTCTTTATTCACCTTAAGCAGCTTCATTTGAGGCTGGGGCTCAGTGGTATAGTGCTGGCCTCACATGTGTGAGGTACTGGTTTGATTCTTAGCACCACATTAAATAAATAAATAAATAAAGGTATTGTGTGTCCAGCTACAACTTTTAAAATATTAAAAAAAGAAGAAGAAGCTTTATTTGGCTGGGTGCAGGGGCACACACCTGTAATCCCAGCAATTTGGGAGGCTGAGGCAGAAAGATGGCAAGTTCAAAGTCAGTTCAGCAACTTAGCAAGGTCCTAAGTAACTCAGTGAGACCCTGTCTCTAAATAAAATATTTAAAAATATGTGGCTCAGTGGTAAAGTGCCCCTGGGTTCAATCATTTGTCATCATTTGTTTAAAAACTAGTACAATCACTGAGCACAGTGGTGCATGCCATAATCCCAGCTACCCAGGAGGCTGAGGCAGGAGGATTCCAAGTTCAGGCCAGCCTGTGCCACCTAGCAAAATCTTGTCTCAAAATAAAAAATAAAAAGGGCTGGGATGTAGCTCAATGGTAGAGTGCTTTCCTAGCATGTGCAAGGCCCTGGGTTTAATCTCCAGTACTGAAAAAAAAATGAGTACTGTCATAAGAACGTACATACATTCAGGGGGGTGAGGCCCTTCCTGCCTTATTCTCCACTGTATTCCTGCTGTGTACGAGTTGCTCAACAAATCTTTGCTGAATGAGTGAATAATCTTTTCCCCTTTCTGAAAAGTTGGATTTAAACTTTCATGGGTTAAAAAAAAAAGATCATTTGGGTAAAATTGCTACCTGTCATAAGTTTGAGGGGCATCTGCACCATCTTTTTCTCCTGCTTGTGTGCCATCAATTGTTTATGAGTAGCGACTCGCTGGCAGACATATGGGTACCCGTCCCCTGTTCAGTAGATTGTTGGTGTTTGATGAAATTATATCACAGATGTGATTACTCAGTAGGAGGTAAGTAAGTTGTCCAGGCTGATATGTGGGAAAGAATTGCCATTTGGGAAGGACGGTCTCATGTGTAAAGGTATTGCCATCTGGAAACAGATATGCAAAAGATAGTCTAGTGGCAAACTGAGTAAGGGAGTAATACCCAGAATAGCCTGTCTAAGGAAAGCGACTCTGTAGGGGAAGTGGCATGAAGAGGTCTGTGAGCACACACCTTACTCCACACATTTCTCAGCACACGGATGGTATTGGGCAAATAGGTATTGGTGACTAATTCACTTTCACTGAACTGAGCTAGGGATGTGCCTCTTTAGGGTCACATTCAACTCTGCCTCTCTGGACATCTTCCCAGCTGCAGGCTTTACCCACAACCACTTTCCCCTACACATGGCCACCCAGTAAGTGCATCCTCCCAGTGATGAGATCTGGTTCTGCGTGCCTCTGTTCATTAGCACAAGATTATTCCCAGCTCCTCTAAAAGAGCAGTGTGATGCCAGTCACGGCAACAGCACCCACCTGAGTCTGTGGGCAGGTAGAACACCAGGCTGGTTAAGAAGGAGAAGAGCAGGCAGGGGATGATGACGTTGACAATGAAGTAGAGGGGCAGGCGCTGCATGACGAAGTGGTAGGTGATGTCCAGGTAAGGGGTGCTGGGGCAGCAGGTGTAGAATACCCAGTGCTTCCAGCCCCGGGCCTCCTTGATCACCCATTCCCCACTCTCCATGAAGTTGCTCAGGTCTGGCTGGTCACTTTCCTGAGAAAGGAGATGAGGTTTGGAAACCTCAGCCAAGTCACCCTGGGGGACGGGGTGCCGTGGCGGTGCCAGGGTTTTGTAATCAGTAAGGCAATAATCCCCAGTTTTGTGGGTCACTTATCCAGGAGAGACCAGGAGCCACCTCTGGCTATGGGATCTTGGATTCCTTTCCCATAACATAAGGGGTTTAGATTATTGGGATTCTTCATTCCGGCTCCATATTCGAGTACCTGGGAGACTTACAACATTGGCAACTTACCCCCATTACAGATGGATTGAATTGAAATTCTTAAGACTGTGCTGGGCATAAGGAGTTTCTTTAAGTTCCAAGAACCTTCCTAACCAGTTGAGAACCATCAGACTAGAGCCTCCCAAGTTCTAACGGGTACTGAGAGCCTGTGGTTATCCAGGGGCAGAGTCAGAGCCCTGAATCACACTTCTCCTGAAACCAGCTGGTACATCACACGGAGTCCCCACATACCGGGTTGATTGCCACCACGGAGCCATCGTAGGTCCAGGTGCCCAGCTTCATGCTGCAGTTCTGCTCATCAAAGGGAAAGTGAGTGACAATGATCTCACAGTAGCTTTTGAAGATGGCTGGTGGTGTCCACGTGATGTGGCCCGTGTAGTCCAGGAGCACTTTGGTGAACTTGACAATGGCAAAGTCGCCATCTGCACTGCAATTGGGATAAGGGAGGAAATGGGTTCCAAGTGACAGATGAGCCTTCCGTTCTGCTTGGAGATATTAACAGGAGACAGCTGCTAATTATTCTAGGACTAATTATAGAAGCTTTCTTTCTGGCTGTGTTGCTTTTTAAATCTATGGCAGTGTTTCCCAAATTTGCCTGATAATAAGAGTCACTGGGGTGCTTGTTACAGATGCAGATTCCCGAGCACCATTTAAGTAAGTTCTGAGGCAGAATATCTGGGGAAGAAAGTGGGAATCTCTGGGTTTCAAGAAATAGCAAGTAACATGGGTACGCTGCGTCTCAGATACTCTTTCTCTGTCCTCAGTGCTATTTGTAATGTTCATATCCATCTATCTCCTCTGGATGTACTTTGAGAGTTAGCTGGGAAAGTACAGGAATTTAAAATAAAATGTACCTCCAGTAGCTCCTTACTATGGCAAGGGGTCTGCTACATTAAGAACTATTTAGGGCTGAGAGCGTGGTCCAGTGGCGGAGTGCTTGCCTGGCATATGTGAGGTCCCAGGTTCAATCCCCCGCGCTGGGTGAGGTGATCTACCCAGTGGGGTGGGATCATGAACTCAGATTAAGGGCCAGGCAGGTTAGAAATGAGTGCCGGTGAAAAGAGACCCCCCCTTTCAGAAGGAGCCCCCACACAGTGCTGTCTACATCCACGTGGGAGTAGATGCCCATTGCTGCCAGATACTTGGCTTTTTTTCTTAATCAGAAGGTAAAAACCTATATCTTTTGAGTCAAATATTTCCTTTTTTCTTTTTTCCTCCAGGGCTGGAGATGGAACACAGGGTCTCATGCATGTTAGCCAAGTGCTATAACATTGAGTCACTCCCCTGCCCCAAATTTTTCACAATTTTTAATGTTGGATTTTTCTACAGAGGCTAAAAAATCTTAATTTTAATTATGATATTTCCTGATTTTCCAACAGTGGCATTAATATTTTTTATCAGGGAGCTGGGCACAGTGGTGCATGCCTGTAATCTCAGCTATTTGAGAGGCTGAGGCAGGAAGATCAGAAGTTTAAGCCTAGCTTGGATGATTCATCAAGACCCTGTCTCAAAATAAAAGGACTGGGGATGTGCTCAGTAGTACAGCACTTGCCTAGCATGCTTGAAGCCCTGGGTTCAATTTCAAGTACTACAAAAAATAAATAAGTAAATAAAAAACCATGGTGTGTACTAAAAGTAGCAATAAGCCACTTCTATAGGCCTTATTCAGTGGGCAATCTTCCATAAACAGCCTGTGTTCAAGGGACTTTGCAAAAAGAGGGGCAATTAGAATAGGTTTTGAGGGCTGGGGGTGTAGCCCAGTGGTCAAGCCTTGCATGACTAGGACCCTGGGCACCAGAAGTAAATATTAGAATAGGAGTTGAATCAGTCAGGTAGTTTGCCTCCAAGGGATTTCAGGGACTTAATAGCACATATTGGTCTCTCCTGTTGTAAATCAAGAGATTTTTCTTCCCCTGACTTTTCCTAGGGACTGAAGTAGAATTCTTAATCCAGAGAACCGCCAAAAGAGCAGAGTGTCACAGGATTGTCTTAGCCTCTCCCAGTAAGCAGGTAAACTGGGGTTCTCTCTCCACTAGGGTGTTCCTGAGTAAGCAAGTCAGAAGGACCAGAGGTCTTCAACTCTTCTCCCAAGTTCTGCCTGGAAGAGAAACTGAACGTAGAGATTCTGCTATATCAGCATATTTGTCCAAAAAGGTTTTATTGCTGATTGAGTAATTTGGTTCAAACTTGAATGCAGGTATAACTAGACAATATGTAGTAGGAAATCAAAGCTGGGTGGCTGCCATAAAGTGTATCATTTTTATCCACTGGCCCTTGCCCCCCCATACATCTGCTGGAATGCACAGCTTGCTTCCCAGACCCACGTGGAGTGATGTCAGACTGCAAATCCTCTAGGCCAACGACAAATGTTCCTGCCTGGGGAGGATGCTCTTTGAAATGAACATTCCCTGACAAATGAAGGGCGTATGATAATGAATGTGTCATTAAACCAGAGTGTCTTGAATCACATTATAGTTTCACAACAGGCCGTCTGTCATGGGACCCAGTGGATGGGCAATGCAGGCATTCCGGGCCATCGGTGTGGGGGTGATGTTCAGGACGTGATGAGTATCAACCCTGGGAGTACAGACCTACTAGGTAGGGAGGACAGTTGATTCCAAGGAACTCAGGGATAAGAAGTTTGGGTACCTTGGATGGTTGCCACATACCCCTCAGGAGCTCTCAGGGATTAAATGCCCCCCGCCCACAGTCTTGATCCAATTTGGCTTTGATAATTGTTTCTATTTGTAACATGAGACACCATATGTGGCACCGCCTGGCCTGTCAACGTGGCTCTGGTTTTTAAGGGTTATTTAATGTTAACCGTGGTGAGAAGCAGGCCTTCTGTGGGGACACGGGCTCCGCTGCCCCAGGAAACCCCCTCCCTCCTGTCCACTTGGCTTACTTGTTATAGAGAACTAGGTCCGGCCGCCAGATCTTTTCAGAGGGAATGTGAACTTTTTTCACGCCACCATAGTCATCTGGATTCCATTTTAGGTTGTAATCCACCCATTGCTGGAAACGAAGACATGGAGGCAATGAAAAAATCAAAAACATTTTATAAATCGTTTGGGTGATAAAGAGCCTTCATGGGCTTGATAATTCAGAAATTGTGTTTTGGTAAGTAAAGTCTGATTCAGAATTCATTTTTTACTTTAGCCAACAGTAATAGCACACACATAGCAGTAACTGTGTGTGTGCAGGTACTCAGCACTTGACTCAGTCCTCGCAACAGTCCTCTAGAGTGATTACTGACTCCGATTTACAGAAAAGGAAGCAAAGAGATTCCAAGTCACATAACTGAGTGTTACAGATCCACTGGGCCACATTGTCCATCCTCAGGAAAGGAGATTGGCCCTAATGTGAATATTTACTGCAAGCAAGCAAAATCATTTCTAAAAAGCATTATATACTTTCTTACATTATAAAAATAATATACACCCAATGTAGTAGATTTGCTTTTTTGTTTTTTGTTTTTATTGTTGTTGTTGTTGTTTTGATACTGGGGATTGAGCCCAGGGCCACTCCTCTACCACTGAGATACATCCCAGTCCTTTTTATTTTTTATTTTGAGACAGGGTCTCACTCAGTTGCTGTCCTTGAACTTGGAATCCTCCATTCAGGCCCCGGTGATAGGTGCACACCACTGTACCTGGCTCAGTGTGGTAAATTGGAATAACACCATGTTGTGGATTGAACTGTGTTCCTCTGGAATTCATATGTTGAAGTCCTAGCTCCCAATACTTCAGAATGTGACTTTATTTGGAAAAAGGGTCTTTAGAGAGGAAATTAAGTAAAAATGAGGCTGTTAAGGTAAACATTACTTCAATATAACTGCTGTCCTTAGAAAAAAAAAGGAAATTTAAAGACATTTATGTCTCTTTCATGCATATCCAGGGAGAAAGCCATGTGAACCTGAAGATGATCAACTACAAGCCAAGGAAAAAGTTCTGGAGTGGACCCTTCCCTCACATCCCTCAGAAGGAACCAATTCTGCTGGCACTTTGACCTTGAACTCCAAAATGGTAAGATGATAATTTTCTATTGTTTAAGCCACCCAGTCTGTGGTACTTTGTTATGGTAGCCCTAACAAACTAATAACACAGAAAAAGCCCAGGGTAAAAAACAAACAAACAAACAAACAAAAAACAAAACCAGGGTCTATACTCCCATCATTCCACCATACTTCCTGTTGATATTTTAGTGTATGTCCCTGTTACCCAAACTGATTTCCTCTGGGCCCAGGTTTAATTTCAAGGTGAATAAAAGCAACATAAATGCAATTATCTTGCTGAATTACCTGTTTCAGACGAACATTTGTTGTCACAATCTGATTTACTTCATCCTGAAAAAAGAAAAGTTCCCCTCTTTAGGGAGTGGAGAGGAGACCGGAAGGGAGCGTGCCCCAGGTGTGAGGGGTGGGTGCCATGGCCCCCAAACCCACGCTCCTGTCTCACCACATTGATGAGCTGTATCAGCTGCAGGCCCACGGTGACCTCCACGGCCTGGCGGTGGTCCTCCACTGGCCGGACCACTTTGCTATAGTCTTCAAATAGCTTCGCCAACAGACGGGTCTCATGTTCGGAGCCCAGGACAAGACCAACTGGGAAGCAAATGACACACACCCTGTCAGACCCCACCCCACCCTTTACTCACTAACACCAGGAAATCAAGGCAAAACCAGACCACGGAGGCACATGGGGCCTCTGTCAAAGGGCTTCGGAGCTTTTGTTGCCTTAAGCTTCTTTCCAAGCTCAGCTGTTGGTCCCTGCCTAGGCAGCAGCAGGGCGTCGCATGGTGGATTATCACAACACTTGGACTTTGGACAGGTGACATTCCTTAATACAGTCGCTGGCTGAATCAAGTTTGCCAGAAGCATGCACACACAAGAAAGGTCCACAGGAAAGGCAATGTCAGTATTTCAGAGTCTGGTCATGGGGTAATAAAACCCTGGACAAGTCGGCCTCAGATCTTATGATGCCACCAACAGTCAAAAATGAATGCTTAATCGCAGACCCTGGGAGGGACATGGTCAACAAAACAGAAAGTAACAAGTGCCGGCAAGGCTGTGGAGAAATGGAAACCTCATATGTTGCTGTGGGAATATAAAGTAGCAGGTTCTCAGCAAATCTGTTATCATATGACCCCGCAGTTCCATCCCAAGACCATACCCAAAAGAGTAGCACTATGTGCAACAGCCAAAAGGTGGAAACAACTCAAGTGTCTATCAATAGATAAATGAATGAGCTGGGTGAGGTGGCACACACCTATAATACCAGCTACCAGGAGGCTGAGGCAAGAGGATTGCAAGTTTAAGGGCAGCCTAGGCAGTTTAGCAGAGCCTATCTCAAAATAGAAATAAAAAAAAAAAAAGAACTGGGGCTGTAGCTCAGAGCTACAGCACCCCTGGATTCAATCCCCAGTACTGGAGTGGGAGTGTGTAGATAAATGGATGAACAAATTGAAGTAGATCCAAACAATGGAATATTATTCAGCCACAAAAGGGAATAAAGCACTGATCCATGCTACAGCACATTATGCTGAGTGAAAGAAACCAAATATAAAGGGGCATGTGTTGTAAGTGTCCATTTGTAGAAATGTCCAGAATAGGTAAAGCCTCAGAAATGGAAAGATCAGTGTTTTGTGGACACTGGGGTCTGAGGAGTGACTGCTTAATGGGTCTAGCTTTTCCTTTTGGGATGATGAAAAAGTTCCGGAACTAGTTAATAATGATATCATTAACAATGTAAACGTGCTTAGTGCTGCCAAATTGTACACCTTAAAATGTTAAAATGATAAATTAATACAATGTGTATTTCACCACAATTTTAAGCAATCGCTGCTGGTGGATACATGTCCCAGTTAAGTTGTTAAAAGGTAAAATCCCTGCACTTTGTGGACTGGGGTTTAGGGCTCCTGTTGAGAACATGAGTGACCCCGGGCAATCTTCTCTACGTTTTCCTTCAGGATAGAGTGCAGTGCCACCCAATACAGCCCTTCTTTGTCCAGCATATTCTGTGATCCTCAGCAGCCTCAGGTGAGGCAGGCAGACGGTCTCACCTGACATTCAGAGAAGTCCCCTTGTCTGGCCCACTTGTCCAAGGTCGTGCAGCCAGAGGGCAGAGCTCTGAGCAGAACCCTGTCATTCTGTGCATGTCCCTGCACCAACTCTTGATCTTACAGCGTGAACCTCACAGCTACATGCAACTTTATTCCTGGGAGAAAATGTGTTCCAAATTCCAGCAAGTGTCTTATGAGAGAGCTTTGTAACTCAAGCCCCGTGGGGACTGAGGACTGTCTGCTCAGGGTAGTAGACACACGATTAGAGGAAGGAGACACATGATCCGCTTACCCGGGTTCATGTAACCAGATCTCCTCTTTCCGCAGGTTATTGCTGAGGCCACCAGAACATCTCCATAGGCCAAGAAAATTTTAGATGTTGAATAAGTGACATGCTTTCCCTTTTTGCCCAGAGGTATTAATTTTTAGCTTCTGAGACAGGTTATTTTTTATTTTTTGGTACCAGGGATAAAACCCAGAGGTACTTAACCATTGAGTCACATCTCTAGCCTTTTTTGTATTTTATTTAGAGACAAGTTCTCAGTGAGTTGCTTAGGGCCTTGCTAAGTTGCTGAGGCTGGTTTTGAACTCATGATCCTCCTGCCTCAGTCTCCTGAGCCACTGGGATTAAGATGTGTGCCACCACACCTAGCAGGTTATTGTTTTTCACTTTTTGCTTTCTTCTGAGGGGCTGGGGATTTGAACCCGGGCCGGTGCACATGCTGGGCAAGCACTCTACAGGATGAGCTACTCACCCGCTTATTATTTTTCTATACTATTTTTCTCCTTTGGGTCTACATTTGTAAGAGTTTATAAAAAATTATTAAGTAAAAAGTAATTTTATTTTTTCTTTTTATTAGTCAATGAAAATAATAACTAACAACTTGTTAGATGCCACCTATTCTTATATATATAAGCATATGTATATGTATGCTTAATACATACTAGCTCAATTCTCACACTAGGTGCTATTCTTGTCCCTACTTTACAGATGAAGAAATTGAGGCACAGAGACTCATCCAAATTCCATAAGTGGTAGATTCGAGAATTCAAACCCAGAGCTCAGGCTGTCAACCATGATTTCTTACCCAGAGCTTTGGATCTACTTGAAATAATTGTAATGCAATAAACTGATACATTTTCACCCCCCTGCCAAGTATGTGTTTTAATGATCCCATAGAGTCTTATTTAAGCCCCTGTTTGCTATTATCTTCTTGAATCCTTATAATGATCTTTTCAGATAACTTTTGCCCCTACTTTATAGGTGAGAAAACTAAGGTTCAGAGTTGAGCAATCCATTCCTGGTTCCCCTTCTAGTTAGAGGTGAGATTACAGCAGAGGCTCCCTATAGGTAAATATATCATGTCCATATAAATTACTGAAGCTTTCAGTGTAGTTTAAATATCTTCATTGTTTCCTTCAAGGACTCTAGGTCGGGAACCTTTGACCTAGCCTACCTCTTCATTTCTAGTTTCCCCCAAATTCCCAGGGATACCAAAGCAAAACTTCCAAGGATACCAAGGGGCTTAACTCCACAGAGCTTCCACATGGCACCCCCCAAAACCACCTGCATTTGGCAACTCTTCAAGGGAGTGTGTACTTCAAAGATGCAGTTTTTGCAATTGTTCCACTGTGCCCTTGGGTGGTGACAGTCCTCCCATCTACCATGCCTGGTCCCTCCCTGACCCCACCCATCCCAAGATGGAGTGGATGACCTTCGCTATCATTTTGGCACTGTCCTGACTGCTTAATTTTAAATGACTTTTTATTCTAGTTTGACAGAAAGAGCATACCACTTCTTAGATTGGTTTTATTGGTGCAGGGTACAGGGATGAATATTTATAACATTCGAAGGCAGAATTCTATGAATCCCTTTCCAACTCCAACATGGTTTGAAGAGTTAGACCAGTTCTTCATGGATTCAGTGAATCACAGTAAAAAAACTTATGATAAGTCAGTGTATAAATAAACAGACAAATCATGTCGGAGTCTCCCCTTTTGGCAAGATTGTATTGGTAGTGTTGATTCTCATGGTGGTAACATTACTCATTCATCGGAGATTTGTTAGGCATGGATGTGTAAAAGCGTTGTTTGAGGAGTTTTGAGATATGCAAAGGTGAGTCTGGCACAAATCCTGTCTTTCTGTCCTCATGAAGATTGGCAGGTGTCATTAAAATAAATAACTGTGAATGAACTGGAAAAATTAAATGTCATGAGAAAAGTGACAGTGAAGTACTTGGGATTGCAGAGAGGGAAGAAGTTGAAATGAAAGGTGCTAAGTGACTAGAACAGCAAGGGTTATATGTTCAACTCTCAGAGGAAAAAGTGTTCTGATATGAATGAGCATTTTGCCCAGGGAGGACTGATTAAGCCATAATTTCCAAGTTTTATCATATTGTCCTACTTGTATCTCTAGGTGGGGAAGAGCCTCCTGGGTTGGGCAAAAGGAATTTGAACTCTTACTAGCCACCTTGGGTAGTTTTAATCTCTAATGCTGTGTCTCTTGATACCTTGGCGATTTCAGGCTGTTTTCTGACTATGCATCTAACAAGCAAAGTCTCCGACCAATCACATTCCAAAATTTATAAATTAAGTGACCTTGGGCAGGTCAGTTCTTATCTTTCAGCCTCAGATTTTTTACAATAAAAAATTGAGAGTGTTGGAATGCCTTATCTAGCTCTAAATTTCCATGAACCACCCATGAGAATCAATACTAGCAAACTTTAAGTTTGATCAAGCTACATATCACAAACTTCTTTTAATAGCTAAACACACATTTTTAGAGGTTTTTGGTATCCTTAGAGATCTCTTAAATATTCTTATAGAAGCATATCGCTCAGGAATTTTCATTGAGTGTGTCATTTGAGCATGCACACACATACACACACACACACTCACACACACACCAGGCCAGCTTTGTTTGGATCAAATCCAAATCCCACAGGATATAATTTAGCTGAGTTTAAACTATTTCCCTCAACTCTGCTATTGAAAAAATTAATAATATAGCTCTTTACCTCTTGTCCAGAGGCCTGAGTTTATCAGAGCAATATTAGAGAAATCGCAGGATGTAAGTTACCTTATTTCTCAGTTGGGATGATATCACCAACTTTTACATGAAGCAATCAGCAAACATCTCCTATTTCCTTGTACCGGAAGTTTGGGATTCAGGATAGTATTTCAGCTGCTGTGTTGTGACACATTCCAGAGCAGAGTCAGGTTAAGGGCTGTGCAAAGTTTTATAACTTCAATTCAAATCCACACCTACATATAGTAACATCCTTTTTTTTTTTTTTTTTTAAAGAATAGACAGGAATGCCTTCATATGGATGTTTTTCACTTCAGAAGTTAAAAAGAATTACAAAACAGTTCATCTCTATGGAGAGTTTAGTTACAATTATTAGCAGGCTTCTAACACATGTATCTGTCAATCAATCCTCTTCATTATCAGAATTCTCCTAGAGCCACTAAAGGTTTTGTTAACTCTATTACTTATGATTATAAGTTGCCACACTAGGTCCCCATTGTTCAAATTTGTTCAAATTTGAAGGGAGCCCCAGGTTGCTATTGTGGTCTACCAGTGTTCCAGATTCTATGAGGCAGTTCGTGAGGCCGAGTGGGACACCAGGCACTGATAGAGACCTGGATGTTCCTATTTTATCTGGATAACACAAACTAAAAACCCAATCAAACAACATCAGGAAGAAACTGAAAAGTAACCCCTGACTGGTGAGGTCCTATGGTTCTGTGTTCCTATTGAAAAAGCATGGCATTGGTTTGAGAGTCTCTAGTTCTTCAACCTCAAAGAAACCCCCCACCCTCAGCACTTACCTGAGCAGAGGCCAAGGAACAGGAGGAGAGGCTGGGGCTCCATGGGCTGTGGGTGCTGCTGTGGACTGGGAGCAGCGTGGTGGTCTGGGCTACTCCCTGGCACTCTCTGGCTGGACACTTGGCTGCTAGAGGGTTTGGAAAGCGAGGGGACTCTGTGGAGCTATTATCTTACACCACCTGTTTGTGGCTGTGACAGCTGGTCTGTCCTCAGCCCTGGAACCTAGAGCTGCTTGGGCCCTTATGCAGTTACAGGTGTGACTCTTTACACAATTGCTATATTTTTAACAAGATGAGTGTGAGTTATATTATATATATTACATGTATGTAATATTGTGTATATATATATATGTGTATATATATATATGTACATATTATATTTCTCACACGTATATATATTTTTTTCCTGGGAATTGAACCCAGGGGTGCTCTACCAAAGCGCTTCATGCCAGTCCTTTTTATTTTATATTTTGAGACAGGGTCTTACTAAGTTACCCAGACTGGCCTTGAACATATGATACTTCTGGCTTAGCCTCCTGAATCACTGGGATTATAGCTGTGCATCACAAAGCCCAGCTAAGCTGTGTTATATTTTAAATACTGTCATGAATATTGTCTTGTTTTGTTATTGTGGTGCTGGGGATCAAAACCAGGACTTTGAATATGCTAATATGTACTTTACCACTGAGCTACACCTCCAGCCCCATGAATCAGTTCTTAATGGAAAACCTTGCAGGAATTATTTTAAATGGTGAGCAACCCCCACCCTTTTGTGTAAACTAGAATGCCATCTATGTGCATGGATTCAATTAGGGTCACTGGGTATGCATAAATGTCAGCTGTTAGTGTAATCCTCCTTAGTCACGCACATATACATTCTCTGAACATGAAATTGCACTTCCTGTTTCAGGGTTAGGCAGAGCACGCCTGGAGCCTTTGTGACACAGTGTGTGGTTGGTATTGAATCTGCCACCGGAGAGATCCATATTTAATTGGGCTTGGCTTTTAACAAAAACAGCATCTTTCTAAAACTGGTTTCTCAGGCTCCCAGAGTGCTTGTTCCAGCCCCTGTCTCTGTATCAGGCAGGACCTATTCCCTGTCAGCCATCAGCTGCAGCAAACTGCCCACCTCCCATGTACTGTGTTATTCAACTGCAGAGAGATTATTGGGAAGAAGTGCCCACCGCATCAGCGGTTGTTCCCGATTCCTGCTTCCTTCCACCCATTTGCTGCCTACTCTCACTCAGGGAAGCAAAGAACAGAGTGGTTTGGCTTTTCAATTTCTTTCTTTAAAAAATTCCTAAGAACTGGCAGTTAGTGATTCCTTGGTCCAAGAAATAGTTTTACCAAACTGAGCTGCTTTGCAAGATTGAGGTGAAAGAAAGCAGTTCTTTAAAGATACCCAGCCTGCTCCTGTGACTCCTTCCTAAACTGAATCAGGTGAGGAAAGTCTCTCACCTGGTGCCCAAGGATAGCATCTTGACAAATCACCCTCCCCAGTGGGGCCAAACAAATAATTAGAGCAGGGGCTTGGGGGATGAAGGAGAAAGCTGCATGCTCACATTACTTATATATTTCCATGTAAATTGCAGAAGACCAGCTAACTGTCTGCTAAAATAATTGGTTCTCTCCCTTCCATAGCAGAGCCCTGTGACTGCTTCCCCAGGAAGCACCCACCCGGCAAGCCCCTCTCATCTGTGTGGGGCCACAGGACCGAGTTCTGGTTAGATAAATGTGAGGAGAAATTTTCTTAGACTCATAAACCTACCAGAGCTCATCCATGCCCTTCTAGCCTTGTGACTGGCTGAAATGAATGCAGCCCCAGGACAACTTGGAAACCACATATTGAAGTGGATCCTTGAGTGATCACATGGAGGAGGGTACTCCATTGCCCTGGTCTCCACATAGCACTATTTTATGAATGAAAACAAAACATTTATTGTAGACAGCCATTTAAATTTTGGGGCTTAGGTGTATAGCAGCTAGTATTATCATGATTAATACAAAATTTTGTCCCTTGTACAGGGGTCCTGCGGCTAAAAATAAACTCTAAAATATATAGTGCTTTAGAGAAAGGCAAGAAAATTTACTTGTGAGGCTGAAAAGATGATGACCTGTGTTATGTAGTAGCAAATTATTTAATAAAATTGTTGTCCTTAATTACTTGGTAAGCAAAGTGTTCACTTAGCCTGCGATCCTAGAAGAAGAGATTGGTAGACACAAAATTAGTGCCTGTTGACTCTTACTGACTTTGTTTAGCAAGTCAATATGAGGAAGAGTTGTTTAGGCAAGAACTGGCTAGTTCAGAAGAACAGAAATGAAAAGGAATTGAATGAATCTGGAAATATGAAGTTCTGGACTTTGAACCTCAAAGAGTAAGTGATAACATATAAGGACTTTAAGCAACAAAAGGCCATTGAGACATCTCATTAAACAATGTTGTGCTTTAGATCTGGAATGTTTCCCAAAAACTCGAGTATGGAAAACTTAGTCCTCAATGCATCAGTCAGTGTTCAGAGGTGGGACCTTCAGGAAGATGATTGGATCATGGCCTCTAACCTCATCACCATTGATTGATTCATAATTTGATAGAATTATTGGGAGGTAGTGGAGACTATAGGAGGTAGGGTCTAGATGGAGGAAGTAGGTCACTGAGAGCAGGGGGCTCTGAAAGGGTATATCTTGTTCTTGTTCTCTTTGTCCCTCTCCTTCTGCCTGTCCCTCTCTCCTCCCTGGTTGTCATGAGGGGGGCCACTTCATCTGCCACATGCTTCCACCATGATGCTTCTGCCTTGAAACCAACTGGAACTGAAATCTGTGAAACTGTCAGCCAAAATGAATCTTTTCCTCCTTTAAGTTGATTTTCTCAGGATTTTTGTCACAGTGACAGAAAGCTGACTCACACAGATATTTCACCACGCCCAGCCAAGATGAGGTTAAGGGTACTTTCTTCACACTTGGGCCTGTTTTTCTTCAGAAGACTTCAAGATGGCTGCCATTTGGTTGAAGGAGAGAGGCATAGAGCTCAGGATGCAGAGATATCTGGCTTGAACAGTCCATCTGGTAAAGAACGCTGTGTGTGCATACTGGCACTTGGAAATGACTAGAAACAAATGTTTGAATTAAGTATTTGAAGAAATTGTATTGCCAACGAGTTCACAAACCCAGACTACAAAAGTTTGGTTGTTAAGGCTTTAAATAGTCCTTTGGTGCCCAAACGTGTACTTACAGGAAAGTAGACCACAAAAACTGCAGTCTCCCAAGGAGGTAATGTCCCCATTGTCTATTTCAGATGCGCATGGAGGAACCACTCCGTGGGTATAGCTAGAATCACAAGAGCAAGGGGCAGGGAATTCCCCCCAGAACACAAACTTCTGAATCAAGCAATCTGTTGCAGCTGTCCTGGTGCCTGCCAGCTTCCCTTGGCCTTCACCTCTACTCTGAGAACACTGCTAACTGCCAAGCCCTGCCACCCTCTGCTTTTTGATGTTCTATTTTTATTGTTATAAGAATGTATGGATATGACAGACACCACTGAGATACATAGCATAATGAGAAGCTACTTCGAAAATCTGTATTCCAACAAAATAGAAACTACCGAAGATATTGACAAATTTCTAGAGACATATGCTCCTCCCAAACTGAACCAGGAGGACATACACAATTTAAACAGATCAATATCAAGCAATGAAATAGAAGAAGCCATTAAAAACCTACCATCCAAGAAAAGCCCAGGACCAGATGGATTCTCAGTTGAGTTCTACAAGACCTTCAAAGAAGAACTCATTCCAATACTTCTCAAAGTATTCCAGGAAATAGAAAAGGAGGGTACCCTACCACACTCATTCTATGAAGCTAATATCACCCTCATATCCAAACCAGGAAAAGACACATCAAGGAAAGAAAATTTTAGACCAATATCCTTGATGAATATAGATGCAAAGATCCTTAACAAAATATTGGCAAACCGTATCCAAAAACATATTAAGAAAATCGTGCACCACGATCAAATGAGGTTCGTCCCTGGAATGCAAGGATGGTTTAACATCCATAAATCAATAAACGTAATCCATCATGTCAATAGACTTAAGGATAAGAATCATATGGTTATTTCCATTGATGCAGAAAAAGTGTTTGACAAAATACAACACCCCTTCATGCTCAAAACACTAGAAAAAATAGGGATAGTAGGAACATACCTGAACATTGTAAAGGCTATTTATGCTAAGCCCATGGCCAACATCATTCTAAATGGAGAAAAACTGAAACCATTCCCTTTCAAAATGGGAACAAGACAAGGATGTCCTCTTTCATCACTTCTATTCAACATTGTCCTCGAAACTCTAGCCAGAGCAATTAGGCAGACTAAAGAAATTAAAGGGATACGAATAGGAAAAGAGGAACTTAAGCTGTCACTATTTGCTGATGACATGATTCTATATTTAGAGGATCCAAAAAACTCCTCCAGAAAACTTCTAGACCTCATCAATGAATTCAGCAAAATAGCAGGCTATAAAATCAACACGCATAAATCTAAAGCATTTTTATACGCAAGCAATGAAACATCTGAAAGGGAAATAAGGAAAACAAATCCATTTGCAATAGCCTCAAAAAAAAATAAAATACTTGGGAATCAATCTAACCAAAGAGGTAAAATATCTCTACAATGAAAACTACAAAACATTGAAGAAAGAAATTGAGGAAGACCTTAGAAGATGGAAAGATCTCCCATGTTCTTGGATAGGCAAAATTAATATTGTCAAAATGGCCATACTACCAAAAGTGCTATACAGATTCAATGCAATTCCAATTAAAATCCCAATGATGTACCTTACAGAAATAGAGCAAGCAATCATGAAATTCATCTGGAAGAATAAGAAACCCAGAATAGCTAAAGCAATCCTTAGCAGGAAGAATGAAACAGGGGGTATCGCAATACCAGAACTTCAACTATACTACAAAGCAATAGTAAAAAAAACAGCATGGTATTGGCACCAAAATAGACAGGTAGATCAATGGTACAGAATAGAGGACATGGACACAAACCCAAATAAATACAATTTTCTCATACTACACAAAGGTGCCAAAAATATGCAGTGGAGAAAAGATAGCCTCTTCAACAAATGGTGCTGGGAAAACTGGAAATCCATATGCAACAGAATGAAACTAAACCCCTATCTCTCACCCTGCACAAAAATCAACTCACAATGGATCAAGGACCTTGAAATCAGATCAGAGACCCTGCATCTTATAGAAGAAAAAGTAGGTCCAGAGCTTCAACTTGTTGGCTTAGGATCAGACTTCCTTAACAGGACTCCCATAGCACAAGAAATAAAAGCAAGAATCAATAACTGGGATAGATTCAAACTAAATAACTTTCTCTCAGCAAAGGAAACTATCAGCAATGCGAAGAGAGAGTCTACAGAGTGGGAGAAAATCTTTGCCACTCATACTTCAGATAGAGCACTAATTTCCAGAATATATAAAGAACTCAAAAAACTCTCCATGAAGAATACAAATAACCCAATCAACAAATGGGCTAAGGATATGAACAGACACTTCACAGAAGAAGATCTATAAGCAATCAACAAACATATGAAAAAATGTTCACCATCTTTAGTAATAAGAGAAATGCAAATCAAAACTACACTAAGATTCCATCTCACCCCAATTAGAATGGCAATTTTAAGAATACAAGCAACAACAGGTGTTGGAGAGGATGTGGGGAAAAAGGTACATTCATACATTGCTGGTGGGATTGCAAATTAGTGCAACCACTCTGGAAAGCAGTGCAGAGATTCCTTAGAAAACTTGGAATGGACCCACCATTTGACTCAGCTATCCCACTCCTTGGCCTATACCCAAAGGACTTAAAATCAGCATACTACAGAGATGCAGCCACATCAATGTTCATAACTGCTCAATTCACAATAGCCAGATTGTGGAACCAACCTAGATGTCCTTCAATTGATGAATGGATAAAGAAAATGTGGTATATATATACAATGGAATATTACTCAGCTATAAAGAATGATAAAATTATGGCATTTGCAGGCAAATGGATGAAATTGGAGAATATCGTGCTAAGTGAGATAAGGCAATCTCAAAAAACCAAAGGACGAATGATCTCACTGATAATCGGAGGATGACACATAATGGGGGGTGGGAGGGGAAAGAATGGAGAAAGGAGGGACTGTATTGAGGGAAAAGAGGGGTGGGAGGGGTGGGGGGAAGGAAAAAAATAACAGAATGAATCAAACATCATTACCCTATGTAAATGTATGATTACGCAAATGGTATGCTGTTACTCCATGTACAAACAGAAACAACATGTATCCCATTTGTTTACAATAAAAAAAAAAACTTTATCTACAAAAAAAAAAAAAAAGAATGTATGGAACAAACCAGAAATGCACTGCCTTCCAAAACAGCCCTCTACCAATGTCGGAGGATGAATGCCGGGGTCCAGCCCTAGCAGCAGTCCGGGTGGATGAGAGGCGCAGGTGCGGTGGAGAAACAGCACACAGAGACACCAACTGTTCTGAGGCTGAGTCTGAATCTTTATTGTTCAGGGAGTCTTTTTGTATGTTTTTCCTTTGGTATTGATTACATCATTTCATGGTTAATACAAGGAAATGTGAAGTAAAAAATCTTCAAGAGTATAATTAATGATCTTATTCAATAAACATGTTTTTACTGTATGATAGCTTAAAAAGAAAAACAGTTCCCAGCAAGGTAGAGGGCACCACGCTCTGTTTAGTTTTAATTTCCCTGAAAGAATTCAACATTAAGTTTCTGCAGAAGTTACCCCTTCCAAGAACTCTAATGTTAGTTATTAACAGTGGAATGTTTTTTGTTATTACTAACAGAGAATAGAGGAATCAGCTTATAGTTAATATTTATTCTATTTCATGTACTCAATGACGGACTAAAACTCTAACTAGACATAGGAAGAATACAATTTTACCTATGATTAACTTATTTATTTATTTATTAAGTGGGAAAAATATCCTTAAACTCAATCATAAACACTAAGAAAGCAATGAAGACCAAATACCACATCAAAGCTCAGAGGAATACTCTCACATACTTATATATAACTTTTAGAAAATTTGTATACTAAAGGAAATCATAGGCTCCCTACAAATTTGAGTAAATCATAATTGCTTATTTATAATTTCATCTAAGTATTAATATTAAACTTTATTGTATGTTATTTTGTGTCCCAGCACCATGAAATCTCCCTAGTATTCTCTATGATCTGAATCTAAGGATATATTAATTATTAGTATTAAAAACAACTGCACATGGAGACATGCCATGCCTATGGCCCCCAAGAGGGAGGATGATCTTTCAACAGAACCGTGTCAAGTGTTGGAGTGGTAGGAAATAGATGCCGCAGATGAATACCCCAACTTCCTCATCCTGAGGAGGAGCCAGTCCCAGGAATGCTCTACACAGTCTCTCAGAAAGGGCTTGAGCCCTGTTGCCCACTGTGGACATGGTCTGGTAACCCTCCCTTTATTGATGTCCTTCTTGGTCTGTCCCATTTCCTGACTTGGTCATCTCTCAAACTCCTTCCAGGGTCAGCTTCTAGGACTCCTCCACTCAAGACAGACTTTCTCCCACTGCCTGGGCAGGAGGTCTTCACTTCATGTTATTACTGGGTGATTTTTTTTTTTTTTTAACACATGTCCACCCTCTTACTTCATCTCATCTATAGGTGAACAATTGAAATTGTAGACTTAAAATAATAATAATAATTGGTATTATCCTCAATCTATTTTTTCATTAAAAAGTTTTATTATTTAGAAAAATTATAAAACAGATGAATGAAATGGACAAATGTTTAACCATCGCATATCCTTACCTAGAAATATCCATGGTTAATAGTTAAGTGTATGTCCATTCAGATCCCTTCAATACATTTGTTTGATTTTTTTCCATTGGGGTTTTCTATGTGCCAAGCACTGTTTCAAGTATTCAAGATACATCAATAATGAAAAATGTGAAGATTTCTGTTCCTCAGAAAAAATGCTTTCTAATTGGAGTAGATGGACAATAAAACACATTTCATTTAATATATATAATAAGTAAAGTACTTAATATCTTATCAGTGAAAAATCCTGTGGGGAAAAAAAGGCAAAGTAAACAGGGTAAAGGGGATCAGGACAGCTAGGGGATTGCAATTTTAAACACAGTGAGGACTAGAGTATGCTCAGTGGTAAGTGCTTGTCTAGCATGCCTGAGACCCTGGATTTGATCCCTGATAACACACACACACAAAAGAGTAAACAAGTGGGGGAAGGTCATTTGTCAGGGATGTGACATTTGACCGAAGACTTGAAGGAGGAGCATTACAGGCAGACTGAACTCCATAAAACATTCCTAAGGGGGTTGATGGCTTGGAGCGGAGGTCAGAGAGTAGCCTAGGAAGGTGGTGCAACCACTCTTACTCTGAGAGATAAGGAGCCTGGGCAGGATTTCCAGCCCAGGAATGATGTCATTTAACATATCCTGTCAAAGGACAATTGACTGCTGGGAAGACAAATTAGGAGCTACTGTAGTAATTCAGGTGGTGGATGGTGATGGATTAGCCCACAGTGTTTGCAGTAAGGAAGTGAGAAGTCATCAGATTTGGGGGAGAGTATATATATTCTCCATGGGGAAATGCTGTCTTGATTTGAGGGGTCCTAGAAGCTGACCTTGGAAGCTCCCTGCTTGGAACTTATTTGAGGACTGTTCCTGTAGGCAGTATGGTGTGTGATATTAGGGATTGAACCTGGAGGTGTTCCACCAGTGAGCTACACCCCAGGACTCCCCAGTTTTTTAAAAGAATTGAGGCAGTGTCTCAGTAAGTTGCAAAGGCTGGCCTAGATCTTGTGATCCTCCTGTCTCAGCCTCCCAAATTGCTGGGATTACGGGTGTTCATCAGAGCACCCAACTGGGAAATATATTTTGACACTATGGTTAACAGGAAATCCTGAAGGATGGATCTGGGATGCAATAAAAAGAGAGGTATTTGAGCCAGGCATGTAGCACATGCCTGTAATCCCAGAAACTCAGAGGCTGAGGCAGGAGGGTCACAAATTCCAGGCCAGCCTGGGCACTTTAGCCAGACCCTTTCTCAAAACTTTTTTTTAAAAGGGGGGATGATGGGTAGGCTGGGCTGGGGATATAGCTCAGTTTTAGAGCACCCTGGGTTCAATCCCCAGTACTGGTCTGGGAAGGGAAAGAGGGAAGGCGAGAGGAAGAGAGATATGAGAGAGGGGAGAGAGAAGAGAAAGAGATTTAAGAATTTGAAATGTGGCTTAGGATCAGACTTCCTTAACAGGACTCCCATAGCACAAGAAATAAAAGCAAGAATCAACAACTGGGATAGATTCAAACTTAAAAGCTTTCTCTCAGCAAAGGAAACTATCAGAAATGTGAAGAGAGAGCCTACAGAGTGGGAGAATATCTTTGCCAACCATACCTCAGATAGAGCGCTAATTTCCAGAATATATAAAGAACTCAAAAAACTCTACACGAAGAATACAAATAATCCAATCAACAAATGGGCTAAGGAAATGAACAGACACTTCACAGAAGAAGATGTACAAGTAATCAACAGATATATGAAAAAATGTTCAACATCCCTAGTAATAAGGGAAATACAAATCAAAACTACCCTAAGATTTCATCTCACCCCAATTAGAATGGCGATTATCAAGAATACAAGCAACAATAGGTGTTGGCGAGGATGTGGTGAAAAAGGAACACTCATACATTGCTGGTGGGGTTGCAAATTAGTGCAGCCACTCTGGAAAGCAGTGTGGAGATTCCTCAGAAAACTTGGAATGGAAACACCATTTGACCCAGCTATCCCACTCCTTGGCCTATACCCAAAGGACTTAAAATCAGCATACTACAGAGATACAGCCACATCAATGTTCATAGCTGCTCAATTCACAATAGCCAGATTGTGGAACCAACCTAGATGCCCTTCAGTTGATGAATGGATAAAGAAACTGTGGCATATTTATACAATGGAATATTACTCCGCAATGAAGAATGATAAAATTATGGCATTTGTAGGCAAATGGTCGAAATTGGAGAATATCATGCTAAGTGAGATAAGCCAATCTCAAAAAACTAAAGGACCAATGATCTCGCTGATAAGCGGATGAGGACATATAATGGGGGGTGGGAGGGGCTAGCATTAGGTTTAGGGTTAGGTTTAGAGAGCGGTAAGAATGAAGGAAAGAAGGACTGTGTAGAGGGAAAAGAGGGGTGGGAGGGGTGGGGGCGAGGGGAAAAATAAAATAAACATCATTACCCTATGTAAACGTAAAAAAAATAAAAAAAAAAAAAAAAGAATTTGAAATGATATGCAAGATTTTGGCTTGAGCATTAGGAGAGTTTTAGGTACCAACAAGTAAGAAAGATTGAATGGAGCAGGTCAAAGGGAAAATCAGGAGTCGTGCCAGGGACATGATGAGTTTAAGGTGTCTATTAGAATCTGAGTAGGGAGTTGGGTTTGTAAGTCAGGAGTTTAGGAGATCTAGATGTCGTTTAAAGCTATGGATGGACAAGGTCAAAGAAATGAATGTAGGTAGGAAAAAGAAAAGATCTAACCTTAAAAAGTTTGGAAGAGTAGGAGGATGCAGCAAAGAAGACTGGAAAGGAGAAGAAGCAACTAAGCAGGAAAAAGTTCAAGAGAGGGGCAGCTCTGGAAGCCTAGTGAGGGACCAGAACAAGAGAAGGGAGTGGTATACACTGTGCTAAAGGCTGCCGATGGGGCCCAGGAGGAGAGGACAAAAGTGATTATGGAGATTAGCAACATGGAGGCCCCTGGTGACCTTGATATGTACAAAACTCGCGAGTGTAGGTTTTAAGAGGGATGAAATTAGAGGGGCTTCACTGCAAAGGGTGACAAAGAAATGAGGTGGTTGCTGGAGGGGAGTAGAATCTAAAGAGTCCGGGTGTAGGGTGTGGCTTAGTGGTAGAGCACTTGCCTGGCATGCACAAAGCTTTGGGTTTGACCCCAAGTGCCCACAGAATAAATAAATAATGAATAAAAGAAGATTTTTGTTTTGTGCCTTTTTTGAATGAGATAACACATTTTTGTGATGATCATAATAATCCAACGTAATGATTATTTAAAAAGTTAATTATCTAGTAAGGAGCAGGAAGAAAACACCCATGAAAATATTTTCAAAAATGAGATTTACTACACATACACTTCTAAAACTTGCAAAATATATAATAAAATATGTTCCTAGTCAGTAATGTAGCACTACATTTTTATTTTTAATAGCTGCAGAATGTTCTGTTTTTTGAATATACTGTAATTTGCTTAACCAAACCCTTATCTTGATCCCTTGAATGCTTGCTTTTTTTATTTTTATTTTCTGGTTTTTATAAATAATCATACAGTGGGCATTCTTATACATATCAGTCAGCTCACTTTCCAGATGGTTGCCTTAGGATTTGCTGCTAAAAGTGAAAGTACTGGGTCAATAAAGTGAAAATAGTTAAACAACTTTGGTGCATATCAAAGAAACTAAATCTCCATTTAGAAACCACCAAAGTCACCTAGTCCTGCTCTGATCACAGCTATGTCTCTGTTACACATATCACCGTTGCATACTGTTACATTTATCTGTGTGCTTCTCTGATCAACACCCATCTCTCTAGACTGCAGACTCAGATGTGTACTGACAGAGATTGGTTTTGCTCACCTCCGTATCCTCAACTTTGGCCAACAGCTTATCAGGTAGTCGGCATTCAGTAAATCACTGTTGATGAGAGAATGAACGGAGTTAAACTTCATTCAAGAGCAGGGTAGAGGGCTGGGGTTGTGACTCAGAGGTAGAGTGCTTGCCTAGCACATGTGAGGCACTGGGTTTGATCCTCAGCACCATATAAAAAATAAAATAAAGGTATTATGTCTATTTGCAACTAAAAAAAGTTTTTAAAAAAGAATAGAGTAGAACTGGGTGTGGTGTCTTGTGCCTGTAATCTAGCAACTTGAAAGTTTGAGGCAGGAGGATCACAAATTTAAGACCAGCCTGGACAAATTAGTGAGACCCTGTCTCAAAATAATAATAAATAAATAAAAAGGGGGAATATAGCACAGTGGTAAAGCGCCCTGGGTTCAATTCCCAGTAACACACACACACACACACACACGCACACACACACACAAAGCATAGGGTAGACCACACTAAATAATAGTATTACTCCAAGGATTTAAATTGGCTAACTAAATAATGCATAAAGTGTGTCACTTTATGCAAGTCCACCTTCTTGTGTGGTTTGATGAATGGAATAACCGTGGCTTCTTCCAAGGTCCCTTTGGAGAGAACCCTCAGGCTGTATACAGGGCCCAGGAGCCAGGTCATCCCTTAGCCCAAGGCCCCAGGATGCAGAGTTGAGTGCTGCCGCCTGGCAGCCAGCAGGTGGCGACAAACCGTTATTAAAGTGGCGGCGGAGCATCTGCGCCCTCTGGACCGAGGTGGGTCTTGGGGCAGGAGATACAGCCGGTTGTGCCCTAGGCCCTGTTTCCTGGAAATCTAGAGAACCAGCCCGCCCTCCGGGCTCTTTCCTGGAGGGAGGTTACTCAGGTGCATTCCCAGGGACCCCCCAGAGCAGTGGCCTCCCCTTGCCTAGCAGGCGCCAGGCCCTGGGTTTGATGCCCAGCACTGGGCGGGGTTGGGGAGGAGTGTGTGTGGTGGGGATATGGGTGCGGTCGGCTCTTAGCCCCAGAGAGCCCAGCCCTTCTTCTCCCGGCTACAGTTCGTGGTTCTGAGGAATCCATATTGGAGCTCTAGAGCCAGGTGTAATTCCCTTGAAAATCTGGATGAGTCAGAGAAACTCCATCCGGTGCACACCAACTGACCCGCCTCTGTCTGAAATACTCAGGTTCTTTTTATTCTAGTTCCCCCACCCGCACCCCACCCGAGCCAAGGTCAGTGCCATGCCGTCCAGGCCCATAGTTTAATGGTTAATTTTTAGATCAGGCATCATCGGATCACGTGGCGCTTCCTGTTACATACAAAACCAGCTCTGCCTACTTACCCGGGGGCCCACCCCATCAGGGTGTTGTGTTTTGCGCTGACAAGAATGATCCGTCCACTGTTCCCTCTCCTTCCTAGAACATTCCTAGAACCCAAGCGAGGAAATCACCATTTGTGGAGAATCCTGTTATCTCCCATTTCATTCCCACAGTAATCTAGCCAGGCAGATGTCACCAGTGTACAAGCTCCATTAGGTCTTAAGGAGCAGAGATGACCAGATGGGAATCTGCTATTTCAGTTTCCAAATATGGTGCTCTGTCCACGGCACTCATGATTCAAATTGTGCTTCAAGCAGCCCCTTCACTGGGGTCCATAAGAACTTGGAAGGAAGAGGGAAGTTGGAAGAGGATGAGGTGTCCCAAATGGTGGTGCTTCTTGCTTCCTATACAACAGCTATGGTTTGATTTTAGAAATACATATGCACATTAAATTTTATATATGTGTGTGTGTGTTGTATATAATTTTCACTTTCACTTTCAAGTCAATTTTTATATTGGAAGGCTAAAGTAAGTGAGATGATGTCTGTCTGGTTCTGTGGGGCATATTCTGCCCCCAGGTGAGTTGTGGTAGCCTTGTGCCTTGTGGCTATAAGACAACACAAAGCAGGATCTGAAGCTAGGCCTTGGCCACTGTTGCTCCTGGTCTAACCCCTTGATTAATGCAGGGAATGCTTTGATAGCAAAATTCTTTTATGGCTGCCTCCTCATATTCTCTGGGGCAGACATAAACCAAGAAAAATGAATTTGATGTAAAATCAAAGGTGTCCTACTCCTCCCAGCTGCTGTCAACAACCAATCTATTTTGAACTTTTATTCGATATGCGGAGTCTGGGTAACTGCAGTCTGAAGGAAAACTGAAAAACAGAAGAAGTTGGGAGGCCAGAGGAGGCCAAGTTGAAGGACAAATGAAGAAGCCAGGCTGAGGGAAAAGAGACCCAGCGAGAAAAGCCCCAGGCTGGGTAACTGAAAGGCCTCGGAGGATAAAGAGGAGGAGAATTGGTCAGAGAAACTGAGAATGAGAGAGAAGTCCAAACGTTATTTTTAAAGAAGCTTTCTTGGATATTTAAAATGTACTCCTACCTTTAGCATTTTTTTCAAGAGAAAAGATTTATGTTCAATTCTATTTTTCTTTGGGACTGGACCAGTGCCAAGACTGGACCATGTAGGATCCTGGATTTGAATCAGTTACATAAGTAAACTTCAGTCTTTGCTGTGATCTGGAGGAGGCAAAGCCATGAATGTTTTTCAACTTCCATTCTGTCAGCTGCCTGAGTTTCTATTCTGAGAGGTGCTAACTGTTAAACATTGTTATTCACTTTTGTTCCCTGAATAACTTTTAATTAGTTTTAATTTGGACTAAAAATGTCTTCTGTTGACACTATGACAGGAATTATCAAAAATAAAATTAATGAAGGATTCACTTTCGGAAAAAACTTACACTAACCTTACAGTCTTTTATAATATCTATCTCAGCAGACACAGATCATTTTAAAATTTTAATTTTGTTTTTCAAAGACTTTTCTCAAAGCAATAATCGCATTGGTAAAGACATCACTTAAACATTTTTCACCTTTTATGCATTTTTCACAGTGGGATTTTCCTGTTCACTTCCAGCGGAATTGATTGCTCTGGTACAGGAAGCACCATCAAATTGGCGACTGTACTTAGAAGGATGATTACTGTGTTCATTGTACATTAGAAAATGATGAGCAATACCCTTTCACCTAAAATATTGCTAAAGATAAAAGTTTGTCAGGCCTCTTGGAATATCATAAAGCAGACTATTCAAGAAAATGAAAAATACTGTTATAATTTTAATGGAATTTCCCATCTCTCTTCCTGTCCTTTAAGATAATGGTGCTAGTTGTCCATTAACTATCAGAGCATGTTTCTAACAAAGATTTGCACATCCCTTTAGCTCAAAAGTGGCCAAATATCAAAGAGTTAGTAATCTAGGGGATAGCCCAAGGCAGGATTTCCTTTGAGTAAAAATTGGGTAAAAATCAAAGAGGATTCATTAAGGGTTTCTGAATGCCAGGTGCAGTGTCCCTCATGCTGTAATCCCAGCTACTCAGTAGCCTGAGGCAGAAGCCAGCCTGGGCAACTTAGGCAGACTCTGTCTCAAAAACACAATAAAATTCAAAAGGACTTGGAATGTAGCTCAGTGGTAAGGCACCTGCCTAACATTTGTGAGGCCCTGGGTTCAATTCCCAGTACTGCAAAAAAAAAAAAAAAAAAAAAAAAAGATGGGGAGTGGAGGTGTTGATACACATACACAGTGAAACATGCTTTGAGGTCTCTGCACATGACGGTGATCAAAGCATGCTCTCATTTAGTCCCCAGACCTGCAGAATAATAAATGCACAAGCAGCTTTCTTTAGAGAAAGCCTGCAATATGCAAGATAAATTTGACAAGTACAGTGATCAGCTGTGAGATTGTTTATGTTCTCATTTTCATACATTTCTTAAATCCTATGTAATTTGGACTTGGGACTGCTTAGCTAATTAGGGATGAGGAGGAAGGGCCTTACACGAAGCCATACAACTGATGGGATTATTTCGTGTTCTGCAGGTCCGTGGAACAGAGTGTAGAGGTGCTTAAATATTTATGACATTGTACCATCTCTTTTTCTTATAGAAGCCTTACAATGAATTAGAACATGGTGGCAGCTCCATAATTATCTACCTAGACTCTTCAAGACTGGCTAGCCAAGATGAATTTTATTCCAGCACTATTTCATTTTTTATGTTAATTTTAAGTACGCTAGCCTCATAAGCCTAGTATATGACCATGATCAGTAACTATTTAAATTGTCAACCTTTATGAGTCCCTTCTGTACTCTCTGACTCAATGCCTTAGAAACACT
The DNA here is from genome assembly GCF_902686445.1 of Sciurus carolinensis. Lineage (NCBI taxonomy): Eukaryota > Metazoa > Chordata > Mammalia > Rodentia > Sciuridae > Sciurus > Sciurus carolinensis. Next base: position 123,933,808 of record NC_062215.1, read on the forward strand.
AGCTTAGTTTTTTTTTTTTTTTTTTTCCATAATTCAGGGCACATGGCAATCCCTAGGTGGTGTAGGGGTGGGGTATCTGGAGCTCCTGGGTACATGTGGTGCATCTGCCTGGACCTTTGATTAGAGTGAAGACTTGGGGAAAAAAATTAATCAATTTAACCTTTTGTTTAATGTGCTGCCAATTATTTAACTTTCTGTGAAGTAAACAAAATTATGCATTATCTCTGTTATGACTAAAATCCAAATGTTGATTAATACTTACAATGATAGAATAACAACTTGTAAACTAAGAAGTATGTCTGCTTAACTGTCAGACTTGCAGTCAGAAACCTACTGGTGACACAGAAGAAAAAGATATGACACTCTTTAAAGGTGAGGCAACCTGTGACCCACTCCCATCTCTTGTCAAAATCTTCTGTCATTGACCAGGAACTCTAAGGACTCCAGGAACTCTAAAGGAACGGAAGTCTCTGACCCAAGGAGATGGGACCCATCCTGACAAGTGAGATCCCCCAAAACATGGATGAGCTGAGCATGGGCAGAGCCAATAAGGAAGTTGTCTCCTACCTCAGCTAAGCTGCATTAGGCAAGAGGGCCTCACAGCATCAGAGAGCTGTCTCTAAGAGCTGTCCCTTTACTCTGCAGATCTGGCATAGCTCCTCCCAAGTCCTGGTGCTTATGTCCCTACCTAGACTAGGATCAACATTTACCATCCACCCCTGCCATCCCCAGCCTGCCCACTTTGGTACACAATCTTTTTCAGGTCCAGTCTTTGCCCTGAGAGACAGTTTCAGCCCTTGACTTTGGTCAGGCCTTCCAGTTCTTGTCTTTATGTGGTCTACCACCAGGGCTACAGACTGGTTTCAACCAATGAACAAAATAAAGTCTGATTTTTCTGAAAAAATAAATACAAATGCAATATTCACATGAATGTTTAAAGCACAAGAACTCAAAGAAGATGAGGACTGTATGTGGCCTGCAGTCTTTGGGGGCTTTAGGGATTTGTTCCTTTTTCCTCTGCTAGTAGAGCGCCACCTGAAGGCAGGTTTGAGAAGGACACTCCGAGAACCTCTGCAAGGGGAAGGATTCAAACCACACAGATGTCCTGTGTGGAGACCTTGCTCTTCCGAGGGTTCATGTCCTGCTGGAATCAGGGGAAATTCCACACAGTTGCAGATAGCTGGCCTCCTAACTGAACTCGATGCAATGCCTTATCCCCTCTCCACCCCCAATCTGTGCTACATGTCCAAGGAATAATGATTGCACCAATTTTGTGCAGAGCTTTTCTGTTTTTCTGTGAAATTGTTTTCAGAAGTATTCAATGTTGTTTCAGTGAAATTTAACTTTATATTGCTCGCTTTTCATTTCAAGAAAGATAAGAGCAGCTTTGACTTGGGAACCCTGAGTTCAGAAAGCACACAGCAGGAATCCAGGGGACTCTTCAGTTTCACCCCAAGGACTCCAAACAGTAAACATGGCCTTGACCTCCGGCCCTTTTTCTTCCCTGCCCCTCCTCTTTCTTAGAAATGCAGGGAGTCCAGGCAGACATGAGCAACTGATCTGAGTGTGAGACTGTCCCTGGATTCAGGGGCCTGAGGATGACCTGGCTCCCACATCCTGGATGAACAACTGCTGTCTCATTACGTGACCTGTTTTTCCTTTCCCTATCCCACTGGCTTTCAGTAGACAGTTGGGTAGAAATGCACCACAAGGGTCACTAATTTGAGATTTGGTGTGATAGTCTTTGGTTCCAGTCAGGTTGGTTCCAGGCCTAATGTAATTAAATCTGGATTAAACTTGACAGTGCCCTTCAGGCTCTACCCCTTTTGTACTTAACCAGAGACTGGTCTTTGGCTATGTTTCCTAGAGAAAAATATTGGCAAATTTGGAGGATTGCACTTCTCCATTGGCATGTGGGTCACTGGCATGTGGTTAAGGGGGATCTTGTTATTTATTAGAACAGTCACCCAAGGACACATACCCAGTGCCCAGCTCTGTGTACAACCCCGCCAGTGGTGCCTTGCCTGCGTATCCCTTTTTGGCCTACACCAGAGCTCTCTCTTGACTGATAGTTTGCAGATGGAAGTTCCTCCCTGAGAGAGAGACAGATCATCTGCCCCTGCCCTTATGGCATAGGAAGGACAAAGAAAGAGTCAGAACAACTAAGCCAAGAAAGTGAGAACAAGGGCAGGGGGTTGGGTACTCAAGGGGAGCACTGGGAAGCAGGTTTTGGGAATGAGAGAGGTTGTTGCCAAATACAAGGTGCTTCCTAGGAGTCCATGGGGGCTGAGTCATCGTCCTAGCCTGGTGTTGGGAGAGGGTGTGACACCATTGAGACCAGAGGCTGAAGGACAAACCTGGCTGTTGACAAGGAGAGGGGACCTGGGGAGGGAAAACAAAACTGGAATTAAGGAGAAAATTCAGCAAGACAGGCAATGCTGGGCCCCATGAAGACTTATGAGTACCTCCATATGTAGTGTTCTGAATTTTCTCACACTTTAATAAAGTAATTCTTCCCCCTGAATCAGAATGGAATAAGTGCAGGCTCTTTTCTCTGTCCCTGTCACCCCTAAGGAGATGACACAGGGACACCTGATTTGGGGGCATAAATTCTGACATAATTGATTTTTTTTTTCAAAAGCAATTTCATTACCCAAAAGTTCTGCTTGTTGTGTTCATGGTCTGCATTTTTGATCTCTGAATTTGCCTTTTCAATGCCAGACTCATCTCCGAAAATCCACTCTGGCAGAAGATCAAGGGTGGGCTTTGCATTCTAGTTATGATGAAATTCCACAGTGAAGCTTTCCCAGCATCAGCCAGGAAATACCCAGAATTAGCAATCTGGCTCTGACAATCACAGTGAATGTCCCCACACAAACTGTGGACTTTATCAGGCTATATCCCTGTCCCCAGTCTGCAGAAGTCATCTGGTCTGCTGTGGGTGGATAGTACCTGGGCTCTTCTCTATCACCCTTTTCTACCATCTGCTTGCACAGCCTCTTGGAGCCCTCTCTGCAACCCCCAGAGCCCCAGCCCTGCCCCTTGCTCCAGTAGTGGTGCCGCGGTTTACTTGTTTTGACATTTTCATTCCCAACACTGCCAAAGATGAAAGGCAGGAAATGTGCAGTTCCAGTTCCCATGGCGGGAGTGGCCAGACCACATTGCGTCACGTTTACAGGGAGGCCATGGGATCCTGAGGGCAAACAGAGTCGGCTGACCTCAGGCCCAGGCACTGGGCCGGCATGGCACACATTGGGCAGTGCCTGCCCCAGATGGAGTTCCTCCTCACCACAGACTGACCACAACCCAGCTTTCTCTCGATGTTTTCTGTGACTAAAGCCACCTTCTCAGATGGTCACTCCCACTGTGGCTCCCCACTGCCTAGAGGTCCCTGCCCCAGAGAGAGCCACTTCCTTCCAGGCCACTCCCAAGCCCTGGTGGCTTGACTGTTGCTGAGTGATGAAGATGGAACTCTCCCTGCCTCCCCATTTTCCCTGCGTGCAGGAAATACCTCCAGGTCCTTGGGGCAGAGATTTGGAAACCCCCAGAAATTGACCCATCAAGACCCAAAGCAAAAAGGAGAGAAAAAAGAACCCAAGACTTCTCTGTTTCCCCTAAGTGACCGCCCACCCCCACTCACCCAGCTAGATAGATGATTCTTCTATAAACACACCATCTTTTCCACAAGACAGAACCAAGTAGCACTTCCGCCCACACTCAGGATGTTAAAACATTTGACGAATGATTTGTTCTGGACCAGAATAAAAAGCCTTGCGGGAAGCGTTCCACTCCTCTTCCTCCAGGTGTGTGCCATGTGGCTGGGTTATGGAGGCAGTGGGGCTGTAACAGGCTTTGTAAGTGGCCATTTCCTGGCTTCAGTGTAGTTAAACCAAGTACTGGGTCATTAGACTGCAGGAATCGCATTTGTGCATTTCATTTCCTTGGGGATGATTTTTTAAAGTGGCTCTAACGTACCTGATCACATTCAGATGTGCTCCCTGGGAAGCGGGCCATCTGAGAGCACAGGAAAGCCAACTCAGGGGTGCCCGGATCAAGCTCAACGTCTTGTTCAACAGAAGCCACTAAAGACAGGTACTCAGGGATGATAATGTCCTTTTGTGCCTTTGTCTAGGGCAGCTCATTAAAGTAGAGATTGCCTCAGCATTGACAGGACAACCCCTTCCTGTGTGTTCCAGGAGAACATAATTGACTACAAAACCTTTTTTTGATGTCACCACTGCCAGATACAAACCCAATTAGCAGCAGAGTTAACTCAGATGCATCCTGGGAACATGGAAATACCACGTTCTACAGCTAATCAGACCCATGGAAAGATGACACATCTGGATGTCATCAGGAAGGTGGATTCTGGGGACTACGGGGGGCTGTGTGTTCTCAGGTCCCTCGTGTTCTGCTGACTTCAGAGCCCCCCTTGGTGGATGAATTACAGGGACTTAGAGGGTTAGAAATCAGACCAGTTTTTTTTTCTGCTCAAGGTTTCTGGTTTAGGAGCAGCACTGTTCCATTCTGAGATAGCAATATTCAAAATAAGTCACTCAAGCTTAAATTCCAGTTTAATCTTATGGTCCCTCCTCAGCTCCCTCCCACAGATCTATGGAGTTAACAAAACAAAACAAAACAAAACAAAAAATATACAAAAAACGTGCTTCTTATTATGTGACTGCTCTCTGAGGAGTCCTATATTCTGACCTTTGACAGCAGAAGCAAACAGTAATTTCACGGCACAGAGGAATGTTCTGGTCCCCCCACATCAGTTTAAATAATTAACATTGCCAGGTAGGCACTTAAAGGGTGGATAATGCAAAAGGAAAAATGCCAATGCAAAAGGGCAAATGCAAAAGGTTTTGCCTGGTTTTTGACCTGTTATTACAAAGGGATTGTGGTAATTATCGCTCGTCCTGATGTGGATGGTAAGGTGGGAAGAGGCACCCCAGGCTCTGGGCACCTTGCTTTCGGTAACAAAAGTGCCGTTTAGAAATAACCTCCAACTAGAACACTTGAGCTTGAATCAGATAGGTCAGAAACCAGAGGTCAGCAACCCTCTACTGGGGTTCTCATGACATTAAGCTTTACCCTGATCCATAGCCTTGATGGATCAGTTGTCTTCAACTGCCTTATATGACATGCCAGTCCTGAATCTTCTCACTTGGTTGGTGGTAGGGCCCATGCAAAATTGGGATGATTATATATATATATATATATATAAATATATATATATATATATATATATATATAAATATATATATATATATAATTTTTTTTTTTTTTTTTTTTGTAGTATTGGGATCAAGCCTGGGGGCTTATGTGTTATATCCTTTTAATTTGATGGGTGATGTGCTCAGTTAGCCTGGGTACAGTGGGCCTATTCTGGACTTTGGCTGGCAGAAAGCATGTGGAAAGTAGGGTAGAAGTCTCTGGAAGCAGAGCCCAGAGGCCTGGGAAATCAGTTGGAGCTCTCAGTCATAAGTAGCAGCAAAGAAGTTGGACTGATTGAAGCAGAAAAGGAGCGTGTCGAATGGCTGTGACATGGCTCAGAGACATAGGGAGGACTCGGGGGCAAGCTTGGGAAAACAGAGCCTGCAGGTTCTGCCACAGCCAGGCCCATCCCAAAGCACCTCAGAAGCCCAGTTTCGTGAGGCTCCACTGTACCTCAGTGGACTGCTGGACTTCACAGACCCACAGCAGTGATGCTGGTGCAGACACAGGGCCCCACCTGCACCCTCTATTTCCAGTGGTCCCTATTTCCAGTCCTGCCAAGGCTGTGGCTCCTCACTTAAGTCCAGGGACCCTGAGTGGCCAAGCCCAGCCACTTGCTTGTGCCCCAGTGCGAGGGGATAAACATTCACCCGGCCTGAGTCTGGTGCTACTTCAACCACTTTCCAAAAGAAAATATTTCAACCTCAATAAGCTGAAATGAAGACCAAACAAGGCCCTCTGAGGTTTCCCTCACCTGCCCCTACAGCCTGTCTCTTGGTTCTAAGCTTGATGGTTCTGCTTGGTGGACATCTGTGCCCTTCATTCCTTTCTCCCTCAGGCTGTTGCCATCTCCTTTGGGAGTGAGGACAGGATGAGGCAAAATCAGCGTACCATTCCCCTGGGGAGGAGGCGTGGAACTGGTGGCCGACAACAGAGGCCAACTAGTGGGCGAAGCAAAGGTGAGAACAGTTGGAAAATGCCAAGCACCTGTCAAAGTTCTCAGTCCCAACATGTGACTCAAATCTACGCCAGGTCTGAGCTGCTGGGGAGCAGGAAGCAGCCCCTTAGATGCAGTTCACAGCGGCAGAAGCCAGGCAGAGTTCCTCCCCCTGCAAGGTAGAGAGAAAACTGTGGGCTGAGAAACACCGGGAGATTTTTGAAAAATTCTAACAAGATTCTTTGTTTATCTTCTCCCTGGCTTCCGCAGCCGCTCCGCATGCAGTTGGGATAAATTCAGCCCAGGAGGAAAAGGCAGCATTTCCTCCCCCTCTCTCCTCCCATTTTAGGTGAGAGGAGGAGGTGGCATGGGGGCTAGAGAAAGATCTGGAGTGCTCGCCAGCTGGTGCCGCGACTGGGCTGAGCGGAGCCGGCTTGCTGCGCGCCCCCACACAGGGGGCCCAGAGCAGGAGTGCAAAGCACCCTCTCTCCTCGGTCCCCCTTCCCTAGCTCTGTGGAACCCAGGCATAGAGGGAGTAAGAAGCCCCTTATGTGTCAGGGCTCCCTGTGGCCTGCATGCCCAGAGCAGAGCCCCACCCATCAGGCTCTGGACATGCAACTCCCGGTGGGAGCCTGTTTTGAGAGTATGACATTGCTTTAGAGGGACCCTGCTGAAGGGCAATCCTACTGGCTGGGCATGGTAAACAGCTCCAGATGCTCATACAGAGTAGGCCATTAGTTACTGAGCGATGGCTTGTGGGGCAGTTGGAAGGATGGAAGTTGGAGATATTTTGATGCCAGTGAAGGGGACTGGCAAGGACATGCAATGGTGGGTGCCCTGGGTGTAGGGGTCGTACAAGGGTCTTGGGTAAGAAGGGGTACCAGGAAGGTTGGGATGAAGGAAGAGTGAAGGCTAAGAACCTGTGGATAATGAATACAAGGCCTTGCATCGTTACCTACCCACAGCCTTGCCTCTCTATAGCACGGCAGGCAGGCAGGGGGAGGTAGAAAGCTTTGACTCCAGCTTTCCAAAGCTTTTTAAAGGGCTTTCACTGGGGCCCGGTTCTGGACAACATGTCTGCTCTCCTCCTAGGCCCTGGGTTGGTGATAGAGAAAGTGGTATGAACACAGAGGCCAACTGACACAAAGGGGAGAAATGACTCATTGAGCTGACTCGAGGGCAGACTTAAGCAATTTTTCATCCTTTCATTTTTCAGTGCTGCGGGTGGAACCCAGGGCCTCATGTGCTAAGCAAGGGCTGCACCACTGACAAGCACTCCCAACCCTAAGCAGATTTTTATTTATCCTCTTTCCTAAATGATTTTAAAAATATCAATATTGTTACTATTTTGCAATCCTGGGACTTGGAACCCAGGGGGGCTCTACCACTGAACTACATTCCCAGCCCTTTTATTTTTTGTTTTGTGATAGGCTGAAGCTAAGTTGTCCAGGTCGACCTGAAACTTGGATCCTCCAGCCTCTGGAGTTGATGGGATTATAGGTGAGCACACCACACCTGGCTTGTTTTAAAATTTGACTCAAAACCTTATTGCTGTGGAGGTGAGATACTTGGCCTCAACTTTTGGCTCCTTTGTGCTTTTTAGTTAACACATAGAGGCCAGGGACAAAGATTCTCTAATCTTTGAGACATGGGACTGCACTCTGAGAGATGCCAGGGGGTAAACTTTTGAATGCCAGCTGGTGACCATCCTTTAAGGGTGTGTGTCTCAGTTAGGCACCAACAAGCCTTTCCCAATGTCCTGAAGAACTTCCCTTCAGGAACTCCACGCCTCCCTTTTCCTGTGTTCTACTCAGGTCAGATTGGATTGAAAGTGTCCATCCTTAGTCACTCTTCTCATTACCACTAAGCACCATTAAGTCTCTTAGAATCTGTGGGGAACTTGTTCCAGGACCCAACATACCAAGATCTGTGGTTACTCAAATCCGGTACATAAAATGACAGTATTTGTGTATAACTTTGCACACACTTCTGCATTTTTTAAACCTTCTCTAGTTTCCTTATGATACCTAATAAAATGTATGTTCTATGTAAATAATTGTCATATTGTACTGTTATGGACTAATGGCAAAGGGTAAAAATGTTCGTATGTGTTCATTACAGAGGCAGCCACCATAAGCCCAACTACACAGTACACAAACAAGACTCCAGGAGAACAATGCTCCAACAAGTACTGGAGAGACAAGCTGTGGGATGCCAGGAGGCTGCAGCTCACTGTGCCCAACAACACGTCATCCACGTGTCCTCAACATAATTCTTGGGGAATGGCAAATTCAAGTTTTGCTTTTTGGAAACTTCTGGAATTTTTTCCCCTGAACACTCTGATCCATAGAAGGATCTTCAGATAGAACCTGCAGATAGGAAAGGCTGACTGTGCATCCAAGAAGTAAGGGCTGTCTGAGAAGGAGGGCAGGTCCATGCAGGTTGGGGCCAGGGCCTGGTGAGAATCCTCATATGTTGCCTTGTCACACTTGAATGGCTGTGACCCATCAGTGTGCACTGGGCTACTGTCGTTATCAGGGAAACCCAGCCTGAGAACTATTGGTATAGTTTATTGCCATAATGAGAAAATTCTAGTTATAGTGTTAGTTACTATTAAAAGAGTGTGGGGCTGGGGTTGTGGCTCAGTGGTAGAGCGCTTGCCTCGCACGTTCAATCCTCAGCACCACATAAAATGAATAAAACAAAATGAAGGTATTGTGTCCATTTACAACTAAAAAAATTTTTTTTTTTAAAAAGAGTGTTGCCATTGATCTCTCTGAAGATGCAGATTTATATACCGCTTGTCCCTGTAATAATGGTATGTTTGGGCTATTCTGCGTCATGTGAATATCTTGGTTTGTGGCCAATCTGAGAAACAAAATGCTACCACTTAGCCACTTAGCAAGTGAGGGCTGGTCCACTGGTTCCTTTCAGTTCCAATTGGGCAACAGGAAATTTGGTGATTACTGAGCCCTGATAGGGGAATGGAAGGGAGGCCTGTGGGACTGCTCTTGTGCTTTTGCATAGACTAGCACAGGACCTGGAGCTGGCTTTGCAAAGGAGTCCTTGGCCACTGGGCACTCTGAAAACCTAAAAAGGGCTGTGGAGCTGGATGATGGTTGCACTACTATGCTATTTTGATGAAGGCATTACCAATATTGATCATCTGTTGTATTAGTCTGCTTGTGCTACCTTAATAAAATAGTACAGGATGGACAGCTGAAACAATAGACATTTATATTCTCCCAACTCCGGAGGCTGGAAGTACAAGATCAATGTGCCAGCAGAGTTGTTTTCTACTGAGGACTCTCTTCCTGGTTTTCAGATGGTTGTCTTCTCACTGTGTCCTCACATGACCTTTCCTCTCTACACAAGGGGAGAGAGCAAACTCTGATGTCTCTTCCTCTTATAAGGGCATCAGTCCTATTGGATTAGGGTCTTACAACCTCATTAAACCTTGACTACCTCATTGAAGATCCTATCTCCAAATATAGTCATATTGGATGTTAGGGCTTCAACATATGAATTTTGAGGGACATGATTCATTTCTACATCACATGTATGTCCACATGTATGCAGATATTTTGATAGTTATCTTCTGGTGGTAGAATATAAGTATTTTTTTCTTTGTGTACTTTGATCTCTAGTTTTCTGCATTCAGAATCTCTTACTCTTGTAATTAAAGGAAAGAAAGCAACAAATATTAGTTTTTAAAGAGAGGAATACATTTTTATTTTAAAATGACATATGCAATAGGATTTTTCTAGGGCTTTATTTATAACCTATGTGTCCACTTATCCACCCACCTATCATTCCATTCTTCCATCTATATATTTGTACTGAGAGATTGTCAGATGTTTATGATGGTTGTTTCTAGGTGGTGGCATTTGAAGTGATTTTATGTTCTTTGTACTTACCTCTAGGCTTAAAGTTATAATAAGGAGGTACATGATTTTCTTCAAAGAGAAGGCATTAATGAACTTTTTATTTTCTTACACACTTGATTCTGGTATGGCCGTTGGTCTAGTAAAGCATCTCTGCTCTATTCCTGAGGCAGCCCCAGTTATTGAGCAGAAGGGAGTATCCCAGCTGGCAGGAACCAAGTGACTGAGCCCTTAACCCTGGTCATGCTGAGGTTGCCAAGCCCAGAGTGGTACAGTTGTGCTGCTCAGCAGGGAGCAGAGAGCAGTTTGCAGGAGACACCTGGGCTCCCTTTAAACTCACAGCCAGCAGTATCCTGAGTCTTTGATGTACATTTTATGACCTCCTAGGCAGGTCTGTAGATGGAGTTCACAGTTTCAGGGTGACAGCAATGTGCCCTTGGGTCCTTCTTGCCTGGCCACCCTGAAACTGGGGCTGGGGTTCCTGTAGAAAGATCTCTAACAGCACCTGGATTTAGAGGTTGCCAAGGTCAAGGATATGGCTGTTGAACCTTTTTAGCTCTGGAAGGTTGAATAAACAGCCCTCAGCCTATATGGATTTGCAGAGTGTTTTGCAGGTGTTGGAGAGCAGGGGAGCAGCAGGCACCTTCTCACCTGGGCAGGGGTGAGAATCACATAACCGTTTAAGAGAACAGGCTGATGTGCATTCACTAGTAGAGGTGAAGATACACAGTGGGATCTAGCAGCCCCACTCCTAGGCATGCGCTCTGCACCCGGAGACGGGTAAAGGTGATCATCGGACAGTTTTTCCTAATAGCCCCAAATTGGAAACAACCCAACAACAGTCAACATTTATAGCATTTATGCCCTAAATGAATTTTGTTTATCTGTACAATGGAACGCTATCCATCTTTGTAAAGACAAATTAATTACACCAAGGTGGGACAACATGAATGTGACCTCCAAAGTCAAACGAACAAAGCAAATTCAAAGAATACGTATAACATTATTTCATTTATGTGAAGGTCAGAAACAAGCAAAATGGAATAATAGTTTAGGGTTGCATACAAGAGTGGTAAAATATGGGAAATTTTTTTTTTTTAATTATGAAATTTGAAACAGTGGAAGTCAAGTGTTTCTGGTTCTGCCAGGTGACTTCAGGGTTTGGAAAACCAGGAGAACAAGTTTGCCTGCCCCAAATTATTGCCAGTCTAGGTCAATCAATCAGTAGATTATCAATCAATTCAGTAATATCCCCAGATATGTTATATGTAACAAATCAATAGAAGAATATTGAACCAAGAAGACATGCAGAAACCCTTAGAGGAAATAGAAAAATAGATATATGTATATGAGAGAATTAAAAAACAGATATAATTATGCTTAATGCCAAATTCCATTTGAAAAAAAATTCACATCTGTTCTAGGAAATGCATTAATCAAAAGTTCACAGGGGTTTTCTTAGAAAACAATTTGGCAGCTCTTCAAAAATTAAACAGAGTACTGGGGCTACAGCTCAGAGGTAGAGTGCTTATGTAGCACTTCCAAGGTCCTGGGTTAGATCCCCAACACTGCAAACACCAAAAGAAAACCCCAAAAGTGAAACATAGAATTACCATATGATCCAGCAATTCTAATTCTGCATATATCCAAATGAACAGAAAAACAGAGGCTCAAACAAATGCTTGTACACCCGTGTTCATAACTGCAGCATTATTCACCATAGACTAAAGGTGGAAATGACACAAGTGACCATCAACAGATGTATAGATAAACAAGATGTGGCATATCCATACAATGCCATATTGTTCTGCCTTAAAGGAAATGTCGAATGGCGTTACAACGTGGATGAATCTTGAATACATTATACCAAGTGAAATAAGCCAGACACTAAGGGGGAAATATTACATGATTCCACTTTTATACCTAGAATGGGCGAATTCATAAGAATACAGGTTATCAGGGGTAGAGGGAGAGCGGAATGGGAATTATTGTGTAATGGACACAGTTTTTATTTGGCATGATGAAGAAACTCGAGATGGATGATGTAATGACAGCATAATAATCATGACTGTACTTAATGCCACTGAATTGTGTCCTGAAGAATGGTCGAAGTGGTCATTTTCATGTTATGTATATTTTACCACGCATCTAAAAGATGTCTACAGGGCTCATGACACTGTTCTTGCATGTGGAGATAAGGGAGGGGCTATGGAGTTATTTGCTGAGTAACAGGAAAGATAGAAAACAAGCTTAGTTTTCCTTGTGAAAAGTTGAAGGGGGAAAAGAGATCACTGTCCTGGGCCTATCTCTGTTATTCATCCTAGTCTTAGGTTGACCCCTGGCAATACCGCAGGGATGCCTGAAGAACTGGGTAGACTCAGGGACTTCTGGAAAGCCCCCCTTTCTATATTCATTCCTGAACAAATGCTGAAACCGGCCACCCTCCAAGGAGCTGTTCCCTGGGGAATTTCATATATATATATATATATATATATATATATATATATATATATGAATTATGCACATACAAAAAACATATATAATTTATATATATATGCATACATGTTCTTCAATGTATGAATCCATCCTGAATGCTACTTGAAAAAGAATTTAAAAACTAAAGATGCTACAGTATGTTTACATATACACAATGGAAAATTTGCTTCTCAAACAGCTTGAGCTGAGAACCTCTCATCCCCATGGCAACCTGATTCCACTGCAACCAACCACATCCCTGCCAGGTCACCCACCCGTTGGTAAGCCTCTGCTCTTCAGCCCCTCCCAGGGCACTTGGATGACAGCCCCTATTGGGTAGGGTGGCCTCAAGGGCTGGGGCTGGTTGATGGCTCTAGCCTCTTAGGGACATTCCTAGAGATCCATCTAACCTGAGGCAGGGTTCAACTCCTCCTGAAAGTCACTGAGACTCAGGAATCCTGTTGTCCTCTGGAAATGAAATACCCCTGAAGCCTACTGGGGCTCCAGGGTACTGGGACAAGTACCCAGGATTCAAAATGGTTATGTGCTGATGACCAGAAAACCAAACCCTTGGTAATCGGAAGAACTTGAATCCTGATTTCAATTAAAACCCCAGTATTAATCAGATCCTTAATGCATCATTTCCTTTGTGTGTGTGTGTGTGTGTGTGTGTGTGTGTGGTGCTGGGGTTTGAACCCAGGGCCTTGTGCTTGTGAGGCAAGCACTCTACCAACTGAGCTATATCCCCAGTCCTGCATCATTTCCTTGAATCGACATCATGACCCCTTTGAAGGGGTCACCTATCCCTTTCATCATTCAGAACAAGTACTTTCTTCTAATGTATGCTCTCAGTACCATTTTCAAATAGCATTTTGGAATGGTGAGCATAGGACAAGGCCACCTGCCCCTTCCTGCTCAGCTTCCTAAGCCTCTCTTACTCCATTCATCATCCCTGCGGCTGCCCTTCCCTGCTGACCATAAGAAAGCTTTGCAAGCTTGTGGGTGTAAAACCCAGTCCTTAATTTTGGATTTTCAGGGCCCAACCCCTAGCTGGTCAGTACCCACCTTATTCCTTCTGCAATGTGGTATTTTTAATCAGCAAGCCAGGTGTTTCATTCCAAGCCTTGGGCACTCCAAGAACTAACTTAGCATGTGTGCCCTTTGGATTCTCTTTGATTGGGACAAGCTTTCAGTACAAAGAACATAACAAGAAGAAAAGAGCCGTGGGTGTTGCTGATGGATCACAGAGATCTTTCTTTACCGCCCCTTCTTGCATTTGAGCCCGTCTTTGGCAGGGATGGGAAGCGCTTTCCAGCAGGCTGCATTTCTCTGCACCTAGGTTAGAGCTGAGCTGGGCCATCTTCTGCTGGGCCATCACTAAGGCTCCTTGATATCCCACTTTGGAAAGATGCAGGGGTACTGGGCATTTATTCCTTATGAGAAATTCTCAATTCTCCTTTAGAATGACCTTACACCAATCCTTGCTTCTTCCCATCATGAAGTTGGAACAAGAAGAAAGAACAGTGAGCAGTTCATGGGGTGGAGGCAGGGAAAAATTTTTTGCTATAGCCCATGTTCAGTTCAGTAGACCTGAAACAGCATGGGTTTTGCAGCATAAAAAAACTCTGGCTTCCTCTGCAGATGGATAGCTATGAAATCTGAGAAGCCAGCAGCGAGCCAGAATGATGAGACAGCATGTGGGGCTGGGGGTGGGGAGTGTCTCCAGAAACCCAGGCTGCAGGGCCTCGCCTGAGCATCTTAGATAATGCCTGTCTTTTCTCCTTCCTTCCTTCTGCTTTCTTCCTTCGCTCCTTCCTTCCTACCCTCCCTTCTTTGCAAGTGATTTGATGAAACGTCTTCCCTTTGGCAGCTCTGCTTTATCTCACTGCACCCAGTCAGAGCTCTGGATTCCAGCCTATCTTAACAGATGTTTCCCTTTAATCACTATAATTAATATTAATGGTGATTAATTCTTTTTTTGTTATTGAAACATTTTTAATATCAAGTGTACATATACAATCAGAGGAATAGATAGGTATAAATGCATAGCATATATATATATATATTTACACATTTTAACCTTTTGCATTGCATATATTTACATATCTATATAACTAAAATACACAGATATAATTAAATAAGCTATCTCTAGATGAGAGAATAATGGGAATTTCCATCTTAATTTATACCATTCTCTATTCAAATTATTATTATTATTATTTTGGAACTAAAGAGAATGTTATAATATCAAACATCAGAACATTATCATTTATTTAATGTCAGAATTGATATTAAAAAACCTGCATTTTGTGCTAGTCAACAGTGATTGAACTTAATGAGAACATATCAAGACTCACACTTGGAAAATGCTTATTTGTATTTTGAGTAACCTTGATTTTGCGAGGCCAATAAAACTCGTTGCTTGCACACTTATTTCACAGGCAGTACATTAAATCCTAGGAAGTTCTGATAATTTATTAATTTCTGCTCCCAAAGCTGACACAAAACTATGGATTTTCCAAAGTGGAAATGACAGGGCAGTTAGCTGTCCTGACCGGGAAGTTGTGAAGGTTCTGGAAGGAGGTTTCATCCAATCTCCCAGCATTGCCGTCAGGAGTAGGAAGGTTATTCACTGAGCACTCCTTCTGTGTGGAGCCTGTGGCAGGCAGTGAGCAGGCTGCTCCAGGGGCCTTGGGAATCTAGAGCAAGAAAGCCTCCTGGCTCCTCTGCTCTGACACAGTGGATGGAGGCCTTCTGCGATGGCCATCTGCAGACAGATGGGTGAATTCCAGTAACCTCTCACTACTAAGAATGTGAAAACTCCTACTCCAGAGACTGAGGTAGAAGGATTGCAAGTTTAAGGCCAGCTGGATAATTTAGTGAGATCTTATCTCAAAATAAAAAGAACTGAGGATGCAGCTCAGGGGCAGAGCACTTGCCTAGCATGTGTGAGACCCTGGATTCCATTATCAGTAAAGCAGGTGTGGGGAACCTGGAGCCTTCTCATTCCCTATTAGCTGCAAGATGTCAGGGTCCTTGATTTCTCACGAATCATAAATGAGTTGACCTAAATCCAAGTTTTAAAAACTGATGTTAAGGGTAAATATGTTCTTAGAGAAGTTAGTAAATTTGTAGAAGACTTCTTATGCACAAGTTACCAGTGTGTTTAATCTCCTATCTTTTTCATGCAGAACTTTCCTGAAGTGTTATTATGCTAACATGATTATAGTTTTCATAAAGGTGGAATCTATGTATAGCATTTCCCAAGCTTATTTGACTACGAGGCCCTTTTGCTCTTGAAATAATGTTGAGTTTTCCAGTACATTACCAGGTCACATAATAAAGCAAAACTAAATAGAACTCAAGGCAGTAAGGGAGCGCCACGGCATCTAAGTTATGCCTCAGTATGGGAATGTCAGAGAGACTCTTGTAGGGCTTCAAGGTCTGGGCTCAAGTGGACTAAGATGTGCCTTTCAAGGCAAGGAGTGCAGTCGTTCAAGACTGGTGAACATAACAGGATATTGAAAGTTTGGGCAGGTAAGCTGTGTTTGGTAAGCAAGCTCTGCCCCCTGGAGCATCTGCTGCCTCAGGTGAACAAATCAGCAGGAAGTTTCTGAAGTGAAAGTGAAGTTATTGGTCTACCATCTTCCTTCGGCAAAGATCTCCTGGAATAAATAATGAATCCATGTTGACACAGTGGTCTTTGGCCGGGTGGTTGTACTGGGTTGATACAGGGTGTCCATGCAAGGAAAGCTTTGCCTCTGCTCTCCCAAGATTCCCTAGAGTGAACCAACAGTAGACAGATCAACAGAAGAAAGACCACTGTGAATTTACTAACATGCACAAATGCGGGGGTCACATTCAACACACGAAATTCAAGGCCAGATGGTTAAAGCTTAAATACCCATGTCATAGGATAAGAGAAAATGGGGGGAGCACTGTCGGCAATTTTAGGGACAGTAAATGATGATTAGGGAGAATGACAAAGCTGGAGATAACTCATGAATTATTTTTTTTCCTCGTGGTACTGGGGATTGAACCCAGGGGTGCTATACCACTGAGCTACATCCCCAGCCCTTTTCTTTTTTTATTTTGAGACAGGGTCATACAAAGTTGACCTCAAACTGGTGATCCTCGCCACCCCCCGGAATTGCAGGTATGCATCACCACACGTGGGTCATGAGTGGTTTTTTTAAAGAGTTGGGATGAGTCCAAAAGGAAGACATTGTCCCATGACAATCAGTCCAGGTGTGGTCACATTCTGTCATCTTTTCTGTGATAGAGAGTGAGATTTTGGGGTGCAGATGGAAGGCTACTGTGCTCTTATTGATGGTGACGTCTTAAGGAAGTTTAGGGAATTTCAGAGGGAGCCTCTTCTTGGGTTTGGGGTATAAACAAGACAAGGTTAGAGGGATCTTAACTCTGAGGCAGTTTCTAGGGCATGTCAAAATGCCAGTCTTGGGTTATTATTTTCGAGTTCAGACATCATAGGTCTCAGAACAATTCACATTTGTGGAACACTAGGTCAAATGCAGTTCAGGAAATACACAATTCTCCTTGAAGTTATCATTTCTAACATGAATCACCTGTTGAGGTGTTAAGGTCCTTGAGTTTAGTGTTTGTTGCATTAAAAATGTCTTTTAGTAGTTTCCAGGGAACTTCCCCACTCTTCCTAATTAAGGGCTTTAATGAATAAGTAGGTGTTCATCTGATTCATTTTCTTTGTGATTTTTATAAAATTTGATAAAGGTTCATTTCCTTTTGCTGACTTAACACCTAATTTAGGTTAAGTCAGCTGTGCGATTAAGGATAAAATTTCAATAAGAAAGGAGAGTACTTAGAGGCAGACTTAGGTCAGAACCTGGGGGATGACTTGAAAGGAAAGTTGGTGGTGTCTACTGTATTGACTCTGTTTTCTTCTTTTCTATATTCCTGATGCCCTGGCATTTGGGGTCTCAATCCTGGAGACACTGCCTCTCCCAGAGCTAGCTAATCCCTAGAGAGAGCAAAGGGCTCCCCTTCCAGGGTGCCTCTGATACTCAAGCCAACCAATCCAGAGCCTGCACCCCTAACCATCCCCTCATCAAACATTCACACGCCAAGCCAGTATTCTTCCTGCCCTAAATCATTCCAGGGCCAGATACCAGACAAGTGGGGACCACCCTTATGGTCAGCGCCTCCTGAATTGTTCAACTAGCTGATCCTAAACTTGGGATACCTTCCTTGTTTCTGTGATGCCAGGCTCTGCCCTCACCACTTCTGCTTGGTAACTGACCCTGGTCCTTCCCCATATGGTCCTGCATGGTGTGCTGTGCCCTGCCTCTTGTTTCTAGGGTTTTTATATAGAAACTTCTCCATGTCTGCTGTTTGATCATACCTGATTAAAACAAACCTTCAGTGAACTTTAAAACACCAATAGGAAAGCACAGGGAACCCGTTACAATTACCTGTGGAACTGTCTGCCCAGACCATCTCATTGGCGCTCAGGTGTTCCTAATGGACAACCAGGGCCAAGAAGCCCTGGGCCAGTGTTTCCCAGAGTGTGATCCTAGGACCAGGTGTCTACATCACATGGGGGCTGGTTAGAAATGCAATTTTGGTGGGGTTTGATGCCAGGGTTCCTAATTCAGAAAATTTGGAGTAGGGTTCAGAGAATTGCTTTATCAAGTTTTCCAGACCGTGAATATGCTAAATTCCAGAACCTTTGCAGTGGGTCAAAGCTGGGTTGAGTTGAAGAGGTGGGTCACTAACAGCCTGAGGACCTGGAGCCCTAACACTGCAGATAACAGACTGTGCCTCCTGTGTAGGGCCAGAGCCTCTCTTCCTGGAATCCCAGGATTGACAGGCTGGTGCTGATGTGCTTGAATTTACCTTTGTGCTCCCTCCTCGCCCCCTTCCTCTCATGGTCTGAATGTAATGATTTTAAAAAGGAGTCAACAAGCTACTCCTTATTCTTATGTGTTTTCTTCAGAAAGAATACAAGCTGCCTTAGTCCCTGGGTTTGATCCTCAGCAGTGCAAAACAAATAAAACTGTTTTAGGAAAATGTCCTTTCGTATGGAGAGGCATCCAAATAGTAGTCTAGGACTTGAATTTTTTCCACGGACAAACCTAGGATGGTGCCCAAGCTGTACCTGTGGAAATGTCAGAGGAAATCAATTGATCTAAGCTTGATACAATGGCAAGCAAAATATTTTCATGTTTTAAGAATATTCTAATTTTAGGCCTTTTAACCTCTAGAAGGCCCTTTTGCTCATTTCTTCCACTGTATCATTTAGTCTCCAAAACATGACCTTCTCAGCTTTCTTGTGTCTTGCCACAGCTAAGTGGTCATGCTTCAGAACTAGAAAAACCCTAAGATTCCTAGCTTCACATACTGATGCTTCCTGCTGCAATATAATCGT
Source organism: Sciurus carolinensis (assembly GCF_902686445.1). NCBI lineage: Eukaryota > Metazoa > Chordata > Mammalia > Rodentia > Sciuridae > Sciurus > Sciurus carolinensis. The sequence goes on from NC_062215.1 coordinate 123,952,724, forward strand.
ACTGTATCCAAAAGCAATAAAACCCCTGATGTTTTCAAGAGTCACCAGAACTCCAAAACCAGGACATGGCACTTATCCCTCTAGTTGGTGTTTTGTGCCATTTGGTTGAACAAGCAATACAGGAAAACATTTGCATTGTGAGGTGCATTATGACTGGCGAACTGTATTAAAAGATAATCTCTTCAGAGAACAATAAAACTCATGAATCGGGATTTTCCTTGCAATATAGGGTAATGAATCATAATCTTTTAGATTAATTCTCTCTTGATTTGGTTTCAGTATGTATGACCTAATGAATTGGGGACAGGCAGTAAGTGTAGAAATAGGGGATCGGGTCAGATCAAGGAAATGGGGGTCATGAAAGCCATCTGCCTCTGGAAGTTGGAGACCGTCCTGGGAAAATGGAATGTCAAGGACCTGCAGAGCCTATTGATTACCAAATTTACCTGCCCTTGTCAGGGACTACAGACAAGGAGATGCTAATTAATGCCCCCTGGGCCCTTGCCTGCCCGAATCACCTTGGCCCTCCCCCTGCCCATCTCTTCTCACTTTATGCAAAACTGGGCCTAATCACATAGGCGGGAAGAAAAGAGATAAGGGGGATAGAACGGGAGAATAAAAAGGACAAGATTTGCTCAATCCAATGGATTCCACCTTTGGGTCCCCTTCTTCTACCCGGGAGAAGTCTGCTTTTACTTTTCTTTAATAAAGCTTACTTTCTACTCTATGCTTGCCTCAGTGTGCTTCTCTGGCATTATACTTCAACACCTAAGGAAGCAGGACTCGTCACCGGTTAAACGGCGGTATCACTATCCCTGAGTAGAGATCTGTATGTGATATACACGACTAGTGAAATATAAATACTTTAAAAATCATTAAAGCATTTGTTGAGATCCTAATGACTTCAAGGCAGAACAACGTTGAAACCAACAAACTTTGAGTTTGTAATATAAGTATTAATACAACCTTCATTAATAAACTTGCTAAAAATTTTGGTATTATAACTTAATTCCTTGATTACATAAAACTAAGGGAAAACAGCAACTTTAGATTTTTTTTCCTTCCTTATTGTTTGGAAAATGTAAATACTGTCACAATCTGTTTTAGGTAAGTGGTGAGTGATGTTAAAGGAAAAGAATTACAACAATTTAGAGAAAATAATTGACTTTATTTTCCATTCTAGCATCAGGCAAATGCTTTATTCCACAGAATACAGTAAGTTTTCTAATGAACTGTGTAAGGAATCCGGCCTCCCAACCACCTGTCAATCTGCGTTCAGCCCGCCTCTCCCGTTACAGGAATTTCCGGCTTAGTTGCCGTAATAATCTTCCTGCCTCCCACATTACGTTCTAATATGTCATTGGTCCATCAGTCAGTCTGTAATAATTCTCCTCCGCGATTGGTTCCTCCCAGCCCGCGAAATTCCAATATCTGAGGAGAAAACCCTGTGACATCTTCTTTTCCTTCTTCCCTTGCCTGAGCAGATGTGAATCGTTCGCATAAAATGAAAGTTCCTCGTGTGAGACCTGTGTCTGCGGAGTGTTTCTCTGGGAGTTATCGACAAACCATAACTGCCCCTAACAAACTGAGCAAGGGAATTTAATTTGGTTTTATAGAGAGAAAAAGGCTGAAGAAAGCAAAACAAAACCAAAATGTGGATTGGTCATTTCAAAGTGACTTTCCTTGTAGGATGGAAACAGGAAAAACAATAGAAAAATAACTGGTTAACATTGGGTTACTTATTTTGTGTGTGTAGGGATTAGGGCAGAGGGAACTTCTTTATCATTCCAATTGAAACTGGCTTGTTTGGGAAACTTGGCTGTTATTTCTCTAATCTGGATTTCTCTAAACTATGATTTAGATAAACAGGTTAGATAAACAGCTTAATTTCAACTTGGTTGAAGGGGAACTATAGCCCAAGTGACTCCATTTTGGTTTTTAGCCTGGTCTGTTGGGGGCCTAGTGCAGGAGTTTAGTCCAAAATAGCCTCCTGCTGTAAGTTTTATGTAACAGTGGGGTATTTATATTCACAACACTTCTGAAAGCAAATGTGTGGATTTTTTCTGTACCAACAAGTTCTCTGACTGTCCAGACACCAACTGGGTATTCTATAATTCAATTCAATCCTGACGTCATCTACCCTGAGTAGATGCTACAAGTTAAAGGAGTGAGTCCCACAAGACTTCCCCCATTTCAGACACAGGTTGCAAGTTCCTGGGTGCCATCCATACTTCTGACTGACAGGCTATCAATCAAGGGTTTCTACAACCCCCTCCTTAGATGTGATAACTTGCTGGAAAGGTTGTTGGATCAGGAAAATACTTAAGTTTATTAGCTTACTATAAAGGAGATGACTTAGGAACAGCCAAATAGAAGATGTGCATAGAGCAAGGTCTAGGGGCCAGGCAGAGGCATGGCGCTTCAATGTGTTTGCCTACCCTGGAAGTTCATCAAACCTAGTTGTTCAAGAGTTTTTGTAGAACTTAATCTCCAGGACCTCTTTCCCTTCCCAGAGGTCAATGAGTGGGACAGAACATTCTAAACTTCTAATCACTTGTTTTTTCTTATAGTCAGCTCCATCCTGAGGCCATCTAGGAGCCCCACCCCAAGTCACTTCCAGTTTAATCAAAAGGGGTTCATTATGAATAATAAAAGACGCTCTTATCACTCAGGAAATTCCAGGGAAATTTTATGCCAGGAACTGAAGACAAAGACCAAACGTCTTTCTTATTACAGTAGTGTGCTCCCTTATCTGGGATTTCACATTCTAAAATTTCAGTTATCCGGTTTATGAAAATATTACATAGAAAATTCCAGGGGAAAGAGCTGGGGAGATAGCTCAGTTGGTAGAGTGCTTGTCTTGCAAGCACAAGGCCCTGGGTTTGATCCCCAGCAGCACAAAAAAAAAAAAAAAAAAAAAAAAAAAAAAAAGGAAAGAAAAGAAAAGAAAATTCCAGGGGAAAAAATGTCAAGTTTTAAATTGTAGGCTGTTCTGAGTAGCCTGATGACATCTAGAGCTGTTCTGCTCCAACCCAGGATGTGAATCATCTCTTTGTCCAGTGTATCTATCCATGGTATTCTGCTCTGGTTACTTAGTAGCCATCTCAGTTATCAGATTGACTGTCCTGGTATCACAGTTGCTTTATAACGGTCTCAAAGTGCAAGTATTATGATACTGGCAATTTGCATATGCCAAAGTGAAAAAGTAGAAGTTCTTGCTTAAGGAAAGCTAATCTTATGTTGAGGTTGCTGTTACGCCACCTGCAATTCCCCTCAGTGCTTGACAAGGATTCCGCTGAGTAATAAAGGTGTTTGCAAAGTCTCATTGTACTAGGAATTCGGTTGCAGACTTTCCTTTCTTGCTTGCTTAATATGTGTAGGTTTACTATTAATATTTTATGTGTTTTCCCTGAAAACAGGGGTCTTAACAGAACCAGGGTTAAAACATAAAAATCAGACTTCTTATGGAACAGTGATTTCAGATTTACTCATTTGCAATGAAACTCTGAGTAACCAAGAAAATACAAAAACAGATTCTAGCTGCCGATCCCTGTTAACTACTCTCAGATGACCTGAAACACGTAGGCAAATAATTCCAACCCCATCAGGAAGGAATAACAGGAACAGAAGAAATAAAGCATTCCTCAATGTTAATTTCACACAGTATAAGATGATATCATATATTTGTTAGCTCAAAATGTCTAGCATTTATTAACTGCAGCAGTAGTCACATGACTGACGTTTATTCAACCCTACTGAACTTGCTTTAACCTTTATGATCAGTTAAATATTAATATGTCTTATTGTTTAGTTATAGGTTATCACAAGTAAACAATTACTAGAATAATTAGAATACTTCATTGTCTAGTCTAGTAATGATCATACAAAATATTTTTGTTTTTCTCCTTGTGACTTTTTCCTGTTCTGAAAAATCATGTGTAACTGCCTACCTTTTAATGTATAAAAAGCTGGCTGGGAAAAATAAAATTTAGAACTTAGCATCCATTCCTTGAGTTCGTGTTGCTTTGTTTTCCACCTCCCCTACGCCTACTCCATCACCTGTGAACACCATGACCCCTGCTAGGGCTGGACCCCGGCAGGTTGCTGAGTTGTATGGTAAGAACAAATCTATCCATGAAATTGTGAAGAAGGAAAAAGAAATTAGTTTTGCTGTCACACCTCAAACTGTAAAAGCTACAGCCACTAAGCATGAAAGATGCTTAGATAAGGTGGAAAAGGCATTAAATTAGTGTATGTGGGTATGTATGTGTAGGAAAAGAACATGGTACATGTGGGTTTAGTACTCCAAGATTTTTGGCATCCGCTGGTGTTCACACCCTGTATCTCCGTGGACAATGAGGGTAGTAACTGTATACTGCAGGGAAACTCCAAGTTGTCAGGTTGAGACCATTGCTTGTCGCAGAGTGGCCATCCACTGTGCATGGAACTGGCCAGAATGAAGGAGGGACCAGGACACAATGGGGCTGATGGCACATCTGGCGAGCGGAAATGAGCGACTAATGAGTCCACCACCGGGACGGAGGGGAGGTCTCCTGTGACTGATGTCCCAGTACAGAGAGCACACACCCTCCCAGAGGGACAGGTAACTATGTGGTTATGCTTTTGATAACTTCCCAATAAGTTCTACCTCTGGTGAAGGCATTTTCATTTCAATCTTCTTTCAAAGGAATATTTAAGGTCAACTGCAAAGTACCAAATACTGGTGAGCTCACATTTCCCCAAAGAAAGGCAAATCAGCTGTCTTGTTATGCTGTCTTGGAGGCTTCTGTTGGTGTCTTCTGCTGAGGTCCAGAGGGGACAAGATGCACAATGAGAAAAAGTTCAAAATTAAAGCTTGACTGGAGTTAATGGACCCAGTAAGCTTCCTGAGAACTGAGGCTGCTCTTGTCCCATGTCCTAGCATGGTCCCTGGCACACAGGAGTCAGTAAGGCAGGTGCTCCAATGAATGAAGGAATTGGTTAGTATTATTGTTTTTAATTTGGAGAGACAGTGCAGGTATGAACTAGCTCTCTAAAAATTAGAGAGGCTGATGAAGACCTGACAATGCTGTTTCCTTCTTGGATTCCTACAGTTCACCACAATGCATGCCAGTCCTGTCAGAGTAGCCCAGAGGTTTGGGGAAGTGTGGTATGTGATGATACAGGCAAAGAACAGCACTGCCTTGGCTCATGGAAGGAAATGCCTCACTTAACCTGAGTACAGCAAATGAAGTTAAAAACCCTTAAAGATTTCTCTAAGAAGTTAACTTCCTAATAACTAGAATATACAGGCAGGAGAAGAAATATGGGTACCCTGAATTTCCAATGTACATTAAAAAAACTGCTTTTCAAGTGGACTTGGTAATAATACCTAATTATCTTTGGAGTGATAAACCCCAAATAAATTTTATTAAAAAATGGGAGGGGGGCTGGGGAGATAGCTCAGTTGGTAGAGTGCTTGCCTCGCAAGCACAAGGCCCTGGGTTCGATCCCCAGCACCGCAAAAAAAAAAAAAAAAAAAAAAAAGGGAGGGGGCTGGAGATGTAGCTCAGTTGTAAGTACCTGCCTAGCATGTGTGAGGCCTGGGGTTCAATCCACTGCAAAACAACAATAACAACAAAACCGCACAAAATCTGGGGATGTGGCTCAGTAAGTGCTAGGCCCTGGATCTGATCCCCAGCACTACTGGGGCAGAGCTTAAACCTGATGATTGGAACCTTGAACCTCACTTACTCAGAAGCTTTCCCTTTGAGCTTATTGAATAATAGAAATTTTGATAGATATCCATTTTAAAATCTCAGTTGGGCAAAGAATTATTTCTTCTGGTCAGTTAGTATAAATAACTGGCATTAAAACCAAAAATTTGTGGAGAAGGGAAAATCCTTGATTTAGCAGTCATTTCTTTAAAGCTTTAAACAGAAATAGGAAAGGAGTGGGCACTTGACATTGAAGATGGTGGTGTAGTGGATGACCACGAAGAGGTTTATTATTGGCCTCTCTGAGATAGAAAAGGATAGACAATTGAGAGTAGGGAAGGGGTAGTAAAGGTCGACAAGAGGGCAAGAAGGAGGACAGCCATTTGAACCTGCCCTAATGAGTTACAAAACGGTTCCTGTTTCTCAAAGGGCTTAAGTTTCCATCTCCCCTAAGAGCAACTGTGGAATCTGGCTGGTCACCTCCCCCTCCCCCACCCAGGACAATTAAAATATCAAGAACCAATTAAGAGGAGCCTATCAACTTGTCCTTTTATGCCTTTGAAAAAAGGAATGCTTTAAGACTTAAAATAGCAGCTTGCCCTACCCAGGCATGCTCATAAAGAATTTTGAGTCTTTCTATCACCTTTCTTTTAAATAGCATTCCTAGCCCTAAGCTGTGGCACACATCTGTAATCCCAGTGACTCAGGAGGCTGAAGCAAGAGGATCTCAAGTTTGAGGCCAGCCTCAGTAACTTAGTGAGGCCCTAAGCAACTTAGCGAGACCCTGTTTCAAAATAAAAAATAAAAAGGGCTGGGGAGATAGCTCAGTAGTCAAGTGCTTCTGGGTTCAATCCCTGGTACCAAATTCCTGCTTGCTTGCTTCTTCAGGGTTCCTCGTATTCAATCTTCGAGTCTGTGGAACACAACATCTTTATCCACTCCTGATTGGTGAAAACAGAAACCTACCTCCTCATGAAAGAGCATTATTATTGGGTGCTGGGGATTGAACTCAGGAGTTAAATATCTGAGCTACCCACCTTTTAAAAAATTTTCTTTTTGAGAGAGTCTCACTAAATTGCCTAGGCTGGTCTCAAACTTGTGATCCTCCTGCTTCAGTCTCCAGAGTCCCGGGATTACAGGCCTACAACATTGCATCCTGCCAAAAGGTCACGATTTAAGACATCTCCCATTGGCCAGAGAATGACATGTATACAAGTTTCAAGGTAATTATTGAGCAAACCTCCCTGAGTGGTTGGGAATTATTTATTTCATGGAAGTGTCACTCAACGTACAAGTGTGTTCTTAGCTGAGGGAGCTGTGATTTGTGTGGTGTGCCCTGAGTGGACGAGCCACACACCATCTGTTAGAAAAGCAACCAAGGGCACTTTTTACAGGGTTGGCCAACAATAACCATGTCTGCAGATGGGCTCAGAACTTTCTCTGTACATCTTAATATTTACTAAGACAGGGCAAGGAGGGTTGGTATCGTCACAGGTGTTGCTTCTCTTCAGATACACCTCTAGTTTCTAGAAAGTACACGCTCTTAAGTCAGATGCTTTTTTTTTTTTTTTTTTCTTTGTGTGATACTAGGGATTGAACTGAGGGGACACTCTACCACTGGGTTACATCCCCAACCCTTTTTATTTTTTGAAACAGTGTCGTGCTAAATTGCCCAGGTGGGCCTTAAATATGTGATCCTCCTGCTTCAGCCTCCTGAGTAGCTGGGATTATGGGTGTGGGCCACTGCTCCCAGAGAGCACATCTCTTTTTTTTTGGCGGGGGTGGTATTGGGGATTGAACTTGGGGCACTTGACCACTGGGTCACATCCCCAGCCCTATTTTGTATTTTATTTAGAGACGGGTTATTTAGAGTTGCTTAGTGCCTTGCTTTTGCTGAGGCTGGCTTTCAACTCTCAATCCTCCTGCCTCAGCCTCCTGAGTTGCTGGGATTACAGGCATGTGCCACCCTACCCGGAAAGCACATCTGTTTCATCTTTTTTTTCTCCTTTTGCGGTGCTGGGAATGGAACTGGGATCTCATGCATGCTAAGCACGTGCTCTCCCACTGAGCTACATCTCCAGTTCTTTTAGGAAAAACACAGGGTGAGTGTATTCTAATACAGTATATTCCTTCCCAACTGAATTTCTCCTTCAAAAGGAAGACCAGGTAGAGAACAGAGTTTAGCAATGAGCATGTGCAGTGTGGTGGGTAGGGACAGTTCACTAGATCAGATTTCTTTGGCAAGTGTATTTCATGGGTCAAAAGCATTGCCTTAATATATATGGCCTTTAAGTGGCCTCTAAAGAAATTTGTTATGTATAATAAATCTCTATATTTTATCTGTGTATTTGATGTTGCCCAGTGCAATGGTATTTTTCACAGGATATTGGTTGAGAAGATAGCTGTGATGGGATATGACAAGTAACTCCACTTTTCCCAATGTAAACATTAATGAAAGTGTACTACCAACTTTCCACTGTAGCCTAGGGGTGAAAATATAGAGTTGGAAAAACTCCATGTTTTATTCAGTTCCCATTATCTTTGGGGTTGTCTTGAAACTTCAGAAATGTCTTAATATTATTTGACTTTTTTCATATGGGATCTTACTATGTTGTTTGAGGCTGGTCTCAAACTTGCAATCCTCCCACCTCAGCCTCCTGAGTAGCTGGAATTATAGGCATGTGCCACCATGCCTGGCTATTAATAGTGTCTTATTTTTATAGAAGAATAGAACTTGGTTCTAGATGAGTGCTCTTTTGACAGACAAGGAAAGACTCTGGAGGGTCATTTGCTCAAAACCACATGGGTGGCTAGTGACAGTACTGCCCAGATCCTGGGTTCCTGGCATTTGTGCAAACAGGGTGGGACTCTCTCCATGTGGTGGTGGTGTTTCAATGCAAGTCAACCCCAGACATTCTCAACAAACAAATATTAGAAAGAGTCACTTTTTAAATTAACCTCCTTTCTTCTGATGAATCTAGAGGGACCTCTTGCTTGCCCTCTCAAAAAAGTAGAAAAAATATTCTAGATTTCTGCCAAAGATATATGAGAAGAAAAATAAATCCAATGAATGAGCATTCTGAATCTAGGCAGTTTTAAATTATTATCTTGGGAACTCACCACAAAATTTTTAACAGTAAACAAAAGGGTGAGAGTAAAGTACTTGGTATTAGATAAAAGGCCACATTTTTCCAAGTACTCTCACTCATGGAAACCTGCCCCCACCCCGAAAAAAAACCTACCAGTATTTTTGATTTCTAAAAGCCAATTTTAATAAATTAATAAATGCATGCCAGATAAAAATACAAAATTACAACTGAAAACCAAAGATAATTTAACAGAAGATGCTCTGTGTTGTACATTTTTATTGGTAGGATAACTTATTAAAGTAACAAATCTGAAAACACATTTTGCTTTTGCTGGAAAGAAAGTACTATGTTAGAGAAGAGCTAAGAAAAACTGGAAATAAACCATCTGTGGAAAGTCAGCATATGATATAGTCTATGGTAATACGACAGCCAGGGGTGCTGTTTATCCACTCGTGTGTGCATGTTTGTACAAGCATTAGAAACCAAAGGCATGGACCCCAAAAGCAAAGTCACAACAGGTTTACTCTGTGAAACATGCTGGATCACAACCACAGACTACCCAGGATGGGGAGGCGGTGCGGGTGCAGGTCTGCTGTTTCCTTGGCATGGAGTTTCCTTACCAAGTAGGGGGTAATCATGCAATAGCTTGAGTTTCTCTTAACATGATAAACACCCAGGATTACTAGAACCGGAAAGCGTGTGTTCACTGTTTTACAAGGACAGCTGAGCAGCGCTACAGAAACAACAGAAAGTTCCTTCATTTTAATCTGGTTATTTGCCCAAACCTCTAACGGAGAAATAATTCAGCTAATGGAGCCAATTAAATTACTATAAAACATTCCTTCATCTGTAAAACATTTCTTTCCCCCTGAAATTAAAAATCTAAAATAAAATGTCTTCATTTTTGATAAGCAGCTCCACCACCAGTCTCTGGTATCGTATATCGTTCAATGCCGCCATTGCATCTAGTTCTGGGGATCTCATAAGGGTTGGACCGAAAACAATTCCAAGGTTTTCTGCACTCATAAGATTTTCCTTTTCGTGGAGGGTCACCCTGCAAAATACAAGTAAAGGAACAGATGACTTGGGGTTCTCCATTGTGCCTGAGTACTGAAACAAAAATGAGACTCCCAATAAAGGCTGGTGCCCACTTACCAACTTCCACCAGGTTATTTCTCTGTACTTCTCTTTGACTTTGCAGTACGGACTTCCCTTCAAGTAGATTATGCTAATAAAGAATTTAAACTTCTGGGAATCACAGAGGCTCACCCCCAATTCTGAGTGAATGTTCTAGGCTATGAGTTCATTTCAACTGTGGGTTCTCTTGCCTTAGCCATAGTGCAGGGGTGCCTTTGCTCGGAGCAGAGCAGTCCCCATGACTGCTCCATCTGCCCTCCCTCCACCCTGGCTCTCTGGTTTCCTAGGCAGTCTTTCTGCAAGCGGAACAGTTTATTGAGTGCAGGGAGAGAACAGTTGCAATAGTAATAGGAAATGGCTCAGAGTAAGTGACACCATCAGGAAGTCTGTTTCTAATCATTTACCATCATAGCAATAACACAGACTATAATTTCACAGTTATTCCTTTGAGTGTGGAGCACTTAATTACATCCAAATATGAAATAAACATGAATTTATAAGGAGATGTAAGCATATTAAAGGTTTTAACTCACAATACTTTTAAAGAGGGAAAATGCGAACATTCATGAGTGACTAAAATATTTCAAATAACTGCCTTTCAGGCATATGATTTTTTTTTTGTTTCTAATTGTTTTTATATTTTGAAACCCTAAAACCACTAACAATATAATTATGAAAATTTTGCTTCAAATGGTAGAGATCAAGCATGACTAAGCAGGAAATAAAACTTCATCACTGTCAATCATTTTAAAGCATTAAACTCAAACTAGCTGAAATATTTAATTTTTCATTTCTTTTGTTATCCCATCACTTTTCGCACCAGTTTCCAGCACTGGCAACATTAATTCAACAATTTAAAACTCCATCCCTAACTCTGATGTTGTTGTTTTTTTCTGATGTCCTTATTTAGCAGCAAGTGGGTAAGTAAGCCACCTTGTAAGTTGCTTTTTTCTTGCTTTACTGTGCTACTCTCTTTACAGCTTTAACCCTTTACCCTTCCACAACAATTAATTCATGCCTTGGTGGAATATTGGTATTTCTAGCATATTTACGAGCATCCTGGAACTGCCAATACATTCAAGTCAGAATCTGGTCTGCACTCAAGACCACAGTACAGAATATTTTTAGCATTCAAGTAGTGCAATTTCTCACAAGAGACAATATAGCTTTATGCATTTATTCACTCAACAGATCAACTGTCCTTTCATTTTATTCTTAAAATCTGGATGCAAAACAAGTGTAAGATTCCAAGTCTGTTACTCACCTCTTTAGATGAGCCATGAGGTACCGGAGGGTTTCGCAGTGAGCAGGGGGCAGGAGTTTCAGTGCCTCATGAAGGGTTTCCAATTGCTCGTCAGGATCCATAATCTCTAAAATAGCAAGTTAAAAACCAAGGAGAAAAGCTTTAACAGTAGACTGGTACAAGTGGCTGTTTGGTGAAACTCTTCTAAAACTTGTAGGAAATGCTTTCTCACAAGGTCCTTGCATATAGCTTTGGGAAATGTTTTTAAGGTTCAAGTCCCAGATTTCCAAAGGTTCTGAGTTTCAGTGAAGCAACACTGTTTACTTGGATTTGGAGGGTGGACAACCATTTTTTTTTTTTTTTTTTAATTTGTATGTCTTAAGAGTCTGGCAAGTATGGAACTGGATACCGAATGTAGATATAACTATAAAAATATTTAGATGTATAGATATAGATAAAACCTTTTACACTCGAATTCATTAAAATGAAGTTATCTTAAAATATTACAGACAGGGCTGGGGAGATAGCTCAGCTGGTAGAGTGCTTGCCTCGCAAACATAAGGCCCTGGGTTCGATCCCCAGTACCGCAAAAAAAAAAAAAAAAAAAAAAAAAAAAAAAAAAATTACAGACATACATAAGGGTGGTACATTGTTCAAAATATCTTAAAAATCCCCTTTCACTGACTGTATATAACCCATGCTGCACCACTGTCCACTGAGGCCCCCTGGTAAAGTCTTATTGATATTTATACTTAAAAAATATTTTTGTTGTTTGTTTTCTGTGGTGCTGGGTAATGAACCCAGGGCCTCGTGCATGCTAGGCACTGAGCTACATACAGTCCTTTTTCTTTTTAAAATAAGAAATATCCAACATGTACTGGTTTTATGCATTAGACTGTTATAAATTACTGTGTGATATATACATATATTAAATCTATCTTCAAAACACGAGCACTTCCTATTACTTAAGATATTCAGAATAACATACTGCAGTCTTAAAAGCAATAACATGTTTTTCATGATGGTGGGATCCCTGAAATAATGTGATTCTTCCAAAGTTGACAGCCTTGAAGGGGAACATCATCATTAAGATATTACAGTTCAGTTTGTATGGGCCCCAAACCCAGCACATTCCTTTGAGGTCATGGGTTACATTTAATTCATCAATCACATCTATCATGAGAAATAAATGATATTTTTGGAATTCTGTGCTCTTGAAAGTGCACTACAGAGCACCTCCTGGCTTCCACCTGAATGCCAGGAAGATGGGGTGGCTTTTAAATGCTGGGTTTCAGTGCAATTGCAACGGGACCCAATTTCTAGTCTTAATCAGAACAGCAGCCTTGAAATGCTGGGGAGGCTACATTTGACCAGAATGTAATGTTCAAGACACAAGGCCACCCCACTCAACCCACAAAGGCCAAAACTTTTAAGTCTTTCTACCCTATTATATGAGCCAGCTCAGTAGTAATGTATGACTCTGGTAAAAACTAGTGTAAGATGAATGGGAAGTTTGTACCATTGGCTGAGCAGATTTGATAAATTTCAGAATATGAATAGTGACTGAAGCTTTTAATTCAAAGCTTCTGCCCAAATCTCCACAATTCCTGGTTCATCTTTGCAATGAAGAATATATTATTTCCCTTTTGCCATACTAAATAATGTATGGTGTTTGAACCTTGGGCCTTTAAAGACTGTCAATTCATAATACCAGTACTATCTCAGGCACAGAAATTCAATAATTTCTAGAATTAGGAGAACAAAAATTTATTTATTATGGAGAACTACTTCGTTTTTACCATAGGGCTACTTAATTTGAATTATTAAATTTGAAAAAGATTTTTCTTTTAATTTCTACAATTAATTTTTAGAAGAATTGAAAGTGCCCAGGGTTCATAATTTCAAATGGGTGGTCAGGAAAGACCTGGAGGAGAAAGGCTGAGTGAAGCCTTTGAGGGAGTGAGGGAGCGACCGCGACCCCATGGAAAGATGGAGGAAAGATGGCCGTGGGCAGAGGAGCCACACATGCAGATCGCGAGGGGAATATGCCTCTGAGGAGAGGTGGGGAGCAAATGTGGCTCAGGAGAGAGGAGGTGGCTCAGGTACTCTCTCATGCAGTGTCTGTAAGCAACTCCAAGGACTTGGCACATATCCAGAAAAATGGCAACGTTCTGAAAAAAGAAGTACCAAGAGTCGGCAATCACTTTTCATAGTTCTCTCCTCTGGCTGCCATGTGGAACAGACTGTGGAAGGGCAAGAGTAAGGCAGAAAGACCATCCCAGTAATCATCACAAAGATCCAGGGGAACAGGTGACAGTAGCGCGAACCAGGTGGTAGCGGTGAAGGTGAGAAGTTGGTAGATTCTGGGTGCATTTTGAAGGTAGAGTCCACAAGATTTCTCAATGAAGGATGAATAAGAAAGAGAAGAATCAAGAATGATCCAAGTTTTGGGTTTAGGTAACAGGAATATGGAGCCTCCATTAACTGAGGACTTGGCAAAGACCAAGGCGGGGAGAGGGTTTGGTGGGGTCCCTTGGAGAGGCCCACCAGACATGCAACAGATGTGCTGGATACAGATCAGCCTGGTGTTCAGGGAGACGGTATTTGCACCTCCATGGTGGAGATGTGAATTTGGCCTGTATAATAAAATACACTGAATATGATAGTATCAAATGGACAAGAGATTCTTCCCTGGAATTCATTCTTCCTTTTCTGCTACATACAGAAGTACTGCCCATTACCATTTTTTTTTTTTTGACAACATAACTCATTAGCCATAAGAAAACTATAGCAAAATTTAAGAGGCAGACAGACAAAATGAAATGTGTTCAGAGATGAACAGCCACCATCAGTTGTCACCAAATATAGAATGAGGTGAGGCTAATGCCACTGCCAACAGAAGGGCACTAAAGACGGACAGGTTTCTGTTGCATAGGAGCAGGGCTTTACGACTGTTACCTCTGTCCACCACAGTGGACTGGCTGCCTATAGAAGCAGTGATCTTGCAGTTACTGGGCATTTCAAAAAGAATGTGTGAGAGGAGGAAGTGTAGCTACATGACTCCTTAGAATATATAAAGGCTTGCTGGGATTCACTGGGATTACAGGCATATGCCATTCTATCTGGCTGTCATGTGGCTGTTCTAAGATCTCCTAGGAAGGCGCCTTTGATTCCTGGGCAGGAGGACCAGCCCTGGTCCTGCCAGGAGTTCCCCTGTGGCAGTGCGGTTTCACTATGGTCAGGGAGCATCCATGAATTATTGAGGGTGCCCTGTGAGAAACCCTGCACATACGCATTTAGATTATGCACAGGTGTCATGCCTTTGTGTTCTAGGGCAGCAGTGTCTTGGTGGGTGGGGAGAGGGAGCAAGAGGGATGGACAGGGCAGACCTAGACTGCACAGTAGGTTCAGAGGGCAATATGCAAGGCACAGGGAGGCCACATGGCTTGCAGACAGGTTGACCTGGCCTTTTCCAAACTGGCATCTCTTTTCACTTCCTATGGCCTCTCCCTCCCAGCTTTCACACTGAGCCTCTCCAAGGGAGACTGCAGAACAGCAGAGATCTACTAGCTTTTATAGAAGGAAGTTTTAACATGAACTCCGACTTTTTTTCTGTTAGCAAAGGATTCTAATAAATGCCAGAAACATTTAAAAAAATTTTTTTTTGTAGCTGTAGATGGATAGCATGGCTTTGTTTATTTTTATGTGATGCTAAGGATTGAACCCAGTGCCTCACACATGCTAGGCAAGTGCTCTGCCACTGAGCTACAGCCCCAGCCCTAACCCTGCCAGAGACATTTTCAGGGGTCATTCCATCTTGTCCTTCATTTGGAAGGGCTGCTTCCTCATCCTTCCTCTTTCCTTGTTTAAGTTTTCCTGGTCCCATCAGGTGGGCCAGGCAGTGTGCACAGTGAACAGAGCAAGGGCTTTAAGGAGGCAGAAGTGGGTTTGATTGCCAGGGGTGCTTCTAACAATGTGAACCATATTTCCTTTCCAAAATGACACCAGGGATATAAAGTGACTGATCTGATTTATGGTATTTCTTATGTGCTCTGTAACTGTTAACTTCTCTTATCTTCCTTTTAAGACACGGCTGTGTCTATACATCTAAAGAAAGAAACAGACTCCATTGCTGGAAAAGACATGTATAAGGATATAACATCCCATAATGTTATCACTATCAAACATGCACCACACACATTTGTATTATGTACAGGTTCTATGCCAGGCTTTTTGATGTTGCAGAAATCACATTTAAAATAGTTGAAATTACAATAGGAGGTATTTCTACCTTGATTTAGGAAAGCTACTTTCTTATGTGGTTTTAAGAGTTCTCTCAGGAGTGAGTTCAAGGGGGTTTTGCTGACTTCAGACAGGAAGGCTGTTTCAGAAACAAATCGTACAACAAAGGCAAATGGTTTGGAAGAATAATATAAGAGGAGATATTCCTCAGCAACTAGGGTAGGTGTAGGGAGAGAAGTAATCTAGAACTGTGGGGTCAAAGGGCCTTGAAATCCAGCAAGGAGGCTTGGATGTTCCCTGGATAAGGTGGTTGTGTGAGGTCCAGAAGTGGGTTTCAATCAGTGCTCTGTCCTCTGCTCCCTGTGTGCCCATGGCTTAGGCACTGAGCCAAATTTTAGTTTTAGTCCCAAGAAACACAGGGATAAGACACTGATGCAGTCCACCCAGTGCCGGGCTGGGGTCAGAGTGAACTGGACAGAGCAGCCCTTCACAGCAGAAGTGCCCGTCAGACTTACGATCTTTCTGGGGAACATTTGCTCCACAAAACAGGAGCCCATCAGCTCTCTCAGATAGTTTTCATGATCAGCACCAAGACGAGAGGAGTGAAACCACCATGGAGGAGACCTAAATCGTTTGTGCTGTCTAACTTGTTAATCAGTGTCAGTCTCACGGCGGTTCTCCTCACGAGAGCTGACCTGCGAGAAATGAGGGCTCCAAGAAACTAACCACGAAAATTCTCAACCAAAGCTGAAGGTGGAAACTAAAAATCAGGACAAAGGCAGTTTGTACTTTCATAGAACTTAGAAGTCAAAAATTAAATCATAAGCTGGTGTGGTGTTGCATATCTGGAAGCCCAGCTACTGGGGAGGTTGAGGTGGAGGGATGCCAAGTTCGAGGCCAGTCTGGGTAACTTAGAGACCGTTTCAAAATAAAATGAAGAGGGATGGGGATGTGGCTCAGTGATGAAGTGCACCTGGCTCAATCTCCAGTATTGGGGGAAAAAAGAATGCATATCAGTGTTACTAAGGAAGTGATGTTATTATTTAAAGATTAAGACAACATATGGTTTTAAAGAGAAAAGCAAAATGACAAAAATAGCATATCTTTTCTAAAAAAGTCATGCCAACATTTAAAACCTGTTAAAATTTCCCTTCTTTAGAAAGTGAAATGTGAATTACAGGTATGATTTTTACAGCATAAATAAAATTTGGCAAATGAAACTTCACTTTTTTTTCATTTTTATATTAAGTGGAATTTTTTAAAAAAGTCTCCTTGATCTAAAATGGTGCTCTCCTTGAAGTATGATTTACAGACCAGCGCTAGTTTGTGAACTGTTAGTGGTCAGCATTAGCTTATACATATACAGGGTAAGTATAGAAACTGAGAACAAGAATTGAGAAACAGTAATTTTTATGTTTGTTGAACAAAACGGTTGGTCTTGTTTTTTTAAATTTTATTTTTCTACTTGTATTTTACAAAGGTTGACACATCTAAGGTATAAGCTTATTTTGGAAAATTGGTATACTCCAAAGAAGCTTTTGATGGTAAAAGTCACAGATTAGAGAAGAGTCAAATTTCCTGCAAATATATTAACCATGGAAGATGTGAAGGAGAAATATTTCATAACATGTAGACAAGAAACTCAGCAGGAAGACCAGGCAAAGTATTTACCAAAGGAGGCATGTGTACTTACTGGCAGACTCTATGAACTTAGGGTAGGCATCATATGTGATGAGTGGAATTGGCAAATCCCTGAAGTACAGTTTAAGCGCACCAGTGATAATGTTGATATCTTCATACATGTTCACAGAAATATCTGCTTTCTCACCATCTTTTGAGGATGTTAAAAGAAACAAAAGTAAATATCTTTACTGTTTTAATACACGACAGTATTTGTACATGATTAGATATTAAAGATAAACAATGCTTCAGTTTTTAATATCAAACTCAGTGTTCAGCCATGGCGTGTGCCCATAATTCTAGCAACCTGGGAGGCCCAGGCAGGAAAATTTCAAGGTCAAGATCAGCCTCAGCAACTTAGCAAGACTGTCCCAAAAGGTGCTGCTGGGCCCTCAGATTCTCAAGCAAGATTGTCTTCTTCAGAATGGTCCCTTCTGCACTGCCCTGCATTTAGTACTTTATTTTGTTACAATATCTGAATTTTCACCTACTAAAGACTTAATTAGATCTATTCTGAGTTAGATCCTAGGCTAGATTTCTTTTATTTCATTTGGTTCATTAGATTTCTACAGATTACAAAGTAGCCTCTTCACTGCTATTCAAATGGCTAAAATCTAAAATACTGACATCAAAATTCCATGAAGACATGGAGGCATAGGAATTCTCACTTACTGCTGGAGGGAACGCAAAATGGTGCAGCCACTTAGGAAGATGGGCAGCTTCTTACAAAGCTGAACAGTGTCACATACAATGCAGCAGTGCACTCCTAGGTATGACCCAAATGAGCTGAAAACTATTGTCTACACAAAAACCTTGCACAGGTGTTTATAGAAACCTTGCTCATACTTGTTAAAAATTGGAAGTGACCAAGATATCCTTCAATAGGTGAATTGATTAACTATGGTTCATCCAAACAGTATTATTTAGCAATAAAAGAAATGAACTATCAATCCACAAAAAGATACAGAGGAACCTTAAAAATTCATCCTTGTTGGGCCATCTACTCTAATAAATACACCACACTAATTCAAGATGTTAATAAAAAGGTAACCATGGGCATGAGGGAGGGGTTACATGAGAATGTACTTTCTGCTCCATTTTTCTGAAAACCTAAAGCTACTTAAAATCCAACCTCTAAAAAACTGCAAAAACCTCAGCCTTTTAGACACTCACGGTTGTGAATCTGATCACCAGTGTCCATCTTTCACACTTGGGTTAAAATCATGTGCAATAGTGGCACAAATTGGGATAGAGTGCTTTCTGGAAACAAGTCAATGTAGACTTCGTCACTGGGGGACATTAGGAAGCATGTAAGTGCTGGAGTCCTAAGGACCTGGAGAAGAGGCTGGGAGAGCCCAAGGGAAGGCAGAAAAATGACCAAGGCAAGGACCACCTCTATCGAAATTTTTACTCAGCAAAAAGAATAAACTTTCTTTCTTTTCTATTATAGGGCTCCTGCTCTAATGAGTCATTTTTTTCTCTAAGAATCCAGATTTCAAGTATCCTGTTTCCAGGATACAGGCTACTTATCCAATTTTTATCTTGGAAAATAAAGTCTCCATTCTTATAGATCAGCTAGATGAAGGGCAAAACAGAATTGAGGTTGGTCTGGGAACCTTCTACCATTCCAGTAAATCTATGGGAAGCTGTCATGTTCATGATAGCTCAGTCTACTTACTCTCCAAGCATGGATGCCAGCAGACTGACTCAGGACTGTGACAACTGAGACCTACAATGATTAGATCCTCCCCACCTTTCCTCTAAGTTTTTAGTGTATTTAAATTTTTTTTTTTTTTTTTTTGGCTACTCAATCCACATACAGTCAATTCCTGTTCTTTAGGTTATAGTGTAAGTACATAAATATTTCTTCCTTGGGGAAGCCTCTTCTGATCTTCAGTATCCTTCACCTGCCTTAGTATATCCTGTTCCCTAGTTACTAATATTTTCCTTTATGGCATTTATTAAAATAAAACCAATAACTACCTTATTCCAATACTCAAAGGAAAGATACATTGGAGAGCCATGGAAATATATTCTAAATGTTATTTGAAAAAATAAGCCCCACTGAGCATCTCTGACTGACCCCTTTCATAGTGAGGAGGGCTTAGTCCAGAAGCTTCTCAGTTTCTCTTAGCTTTCTGGCCCTAACACATGAGCCAAAACCTGGATCTCAGTCAGCAAACAAGGGTGCCTAGGGAAGCGTGATGTCAGCAGATTGACTCAGGCCTGTGAGCTGAGACCTACAATGACTAGATCCTCCTCACCTTTCCTCTAAATTTTTGGTGTATTTAATGGATCTGTATGTCTTTTGGTGAACATGGACCAGACACAGATACACAAACCACGGCAATACAGTTAAAATGTATGCTTTCTCACTCTGAAATTTGACAGTTGAATGCTTACAGCTAATACCAAAATAAAATGCAAGTTAAGTCTTCTTTTGGGCATAATGGTCATCAATGATTTAGAAAAATAATGCAAAAAAATAGCAGAGTAACTGTCTGAGTTAATGACAGTGCTAAAGAACACACCTCTGTCAAAGGCCATCTTGACATCTTCAATTAGGTCACTAAATCCTGATACTCGGTATAGTCCTTCAGAATTAAGACCTGTGAAATAAGTACATAGGTAAATAAAGGAAGAAACAAACCATGGGAGTTAATTAGCTTCTTTGGAATTATGCCTTTTCTTCAAATTTTAACTTCTCTCCATATTCAGGCTGGGGAGTAATACATAAGAATAATAAAATAGGCATGATTAGAAACTTTTCACATTTTCTTCCTAAAATAAAGCCATTTTATTCACAGATTTTTAAAATTCTGACCTAGCCAGGCATGGTGGCGCATGCCTGTAATCTCAGCAACTCAGGAGGCTGAGGCAAGAGGATCAACATTCAAAGCCAGCCTCAGTAATTCAGCAAAGCTCTAAGTAACTTAGTGAGATGTTGTCTCAAAATAAAATATAAAAATGGCTGGGGAATGTGGTTAAGTGCCCCTGGGTTCAATGCTTGTTAAAAAAAAAAAAATTCTGACCTACTGTGACCTGGATATTTGTAAATTTTGTTCATTCTAATTAGATCAAATAATGTTAAGTCTTAAGGGAAATAATTCATCAGCTAATTACACTATAAATTCTTTTACATAACAGAACAATGAGATGAACTGTATTTCCAGGCCTGTAGCAGTTTTTTCCCATGTGGGAAAGAATAATTAGGGTGCAGCTCTAGTTTTTGGCCTTGGATAGTTTTAATAGGGCATTTATATCTTTGCTTCTTGGACCTATGAAGCAAAGACTGAAATGTGAATTTATCTCTACACATCTACTTTTGTAGACAAGAATCACTATCTATAAATATATTTTTAAGCATATTTTTCTGTAACTAGTTAAATGTACCTTGAAAGCAAACTGTTTACTTGTTAATTCATTCTAGATGTTCTCAGATGTTGAGATAATATGACATCTGAAACCATTTTCCCCCAATTTACTGAGTAAGACAGAGTGCTGTGCACTGATGCACTGGGAGAGACATCAGGAATTGCAGTGGTGGGAATTTAAGACTACCATGCCCCATGCCGGAAGTGCCTCACCTCTAGACTCGATCTCCCTGATGCACATGTCCACCACCATTGGCCGCTTGGTGATGTGGGCTTTCACAAGTGTCGTAAGATCACAGCTATACACCTTCTTCACATGCTTCAAGTCTGGCTTACAGTCATTTGGGACCATCTTGGAACACTGCTTATGAACATTCAAACCACAATCTAAGAAAACAATTAAAAAAAAAAGGAAAAAATTCATTATTATTTTTAGTTCTGAGCATCTTACAATGTCTATTTTAGCAAAAGACACTCCAGCTTGAATTAGGTTTTAAAAAGGACCAGTGTTCAGCATTCCTTGAGGGGGCAGAAACAATGTTCCCCAAAGGAAACTTTGGGAAAACTTTGGTTATAACGGAGGATACTAGAATGCTAGCCTCAGGACTCATCATTTACTTGTGATATGACCCCAGGAACATATGAAAGGAAAAGAAAATAAAAGTTAATGCATTTAATTGAATGTTTACATTTAATAATATTGTGCCAAAAGGTCAATGCTACAGTTTGAATGTGTTTGTTTTCTATAAAATTCATGTAACAATGTTGACAGATGGGGCCTTCGGGAGGTATCAGGTCATGAGAGCTCAGTGCTCATGAGATCAATGCTGCTATGAGGACATGTAGATGGCTTCTCCCTCTCCTGCCATGTGAAGACAAAGCATCCATCTTCTCTTGACTTTCCACCTTCTGCCATGTGAGGATGCAGCAAGAAGGGCCACATTAAGTGCTGGCACCTTGATCCTGGACTTCTTAGATGCCTGAACAGTGAGAAATAAATTTCCGTTCTTTATAAATAACTTAGTCTGTAGCATTTTGTTATAGAAACACAAAATGAGCTGAGACAGCTAACTAAAACTCAATTTCTTTAAAGTTACATAAAAATTATATTTAAGCTGACCAGGTTATATTCTAATATGCTTGATATGATTGCATCTCCAAGAGTAAGAGTATACAGGGCCCTCTTAAAAACAGTGTTGTTCCCATGTATGTCTATTCGGAGTCCTTTCTACATATGAGATTATGTAAAATCCACCCAGTAGCGGAGAATAACTATAACTGTTATTTGTTACTGCTGTTACCAGCTAACATTTATTGAGGGCTTACTATTGCCAGGCATGGTTCCAAGTGCTTTATTTTATTATTTTACTTAAACTTATAAAGCTCTATGAAATAGGTACTTTTCTCCTTAGTTTGTATCTGAAGAAACCAAGCATGTAAGCATTACATAATTTACCTGAGGTATGTAGTGAAAATGGGATTCAAGCCTTCGGATGATTCCAGAGTCCACATTTTTAACACCTATATCATATTGTCTCTACTGAAGTTATTCCTTTGTTTTGTAATTTTATTGGGCTATATAACAACAACAACTTCTTCTTTTTTTTTTTTTTTTTTTGGTACCAGGGATTGAACCCAGGGGTGCTTAACCATTAAGCCACATTCCCAGCCCTTTTTATATTTTATCCAGAGACAGGGTAAGTTACTTGGTAAATTACTTAGGGCTTTGCTAAATTGCTAAGGCTGACTCTGAACTTGCAATCCTCCTGCTTTAGCCTCCCAAGTCACTGGGATCACAGGCAAGTGCCACCACACCCAGCTGGGCTATATAACTTCTAAGATGCCAGAACCCAAACATTTTCTGGTTAATATTTCAAAATGTTTCTGGTTAATATTTCTGGTCAGTATTTCTGGTTAATACTTCATCTTTCAGCTACTGTATGGTAAGGTTTTATAAAGGATAAAGAGAAATACAAATATTTTGCAAAATTAGACTGAAAAGTGATAAAACTATAGCTGAATAAACAATTCAACTAAAATAAATGTCACTTTTTATTCTTAAGTTTATAAAACCTTTATGTTGACCTTTTGCAAAATCAGTCCAAATATGGCATATAACAGCCAGGTCCTAATTAAACCAACTTGAAAACCATACAATGCCATCATGACTGTGGTCTCTGGGTAAGCTTTAGCTTTTCTTGCTGTTCCTGGTACAGATGGGGCATAATACACACCTCAGAGAATTGTTATAAAAATGACTAAGCCAACGTGTTTGAATGATTTGCATATTGCAAAACTAGACAAATGCTGATGACCATCATTATCATTATAAGTTTTGGTAAAACTTAAAAGCTGCAGTCTAGTTATTAATGGAAGTAACAATACAAAGAAAATTAGCCAACACATAAATGGAATTATTTTTTCATTACATGCTAGACATGGCCAAATGAAGAACTTCAAGTCTGCAGCACCTAAAGGAGGAGTTCATATGTATGTCTCCATGTGCAAAGCCAGGTTAGGTGTGGAGGGAAGCTGGGCTGACATGTGTGTAAGTGACACTCTGGAGATGTTATCACCTGTTCCAATTATGTCCAAACATCACCACCACTGCTTCTTTGACTGCAAAAAGGCTTCCAGCGTGAAGAGTTCAATCTATACTAGTTGAAGAAAAAAATGCAGCACTATTCTATAAGGTTAAATGAGATCCAAATGACTATATAACCATAACTCAAATTCCTCTTGATGTCTGTATTAAATATGTAAGAATTCTGATTCAGTTATAAGGCAAACCAATGGCAAAAATGTACACCTAAGATATCTCTTTCCCCTAAACATTTTAATGTTTTGTATGCCCTCTATAATTTAGAGTTTGGTCTAGAATCTATGAGCTGTGTGATTTCGAATGCATGATTTAAGCTTTCTCTGCCTACATTATGTAAAATGGGAATAATATTAGTGTTTATTAGAGTCCATATGAGGCTTGAATGCTAATATATGTAAAGTACTTATGTACAGTAAATTGTGTTACTATGTTCTTATTTAGAGGAATGAAATAGCATTTTAAGAAGCCTTCTCAATGTAGTACCCCAAGGTTTGTTGTACATCGTTGTCATAGTCAGCATAAAGTTAGAAGCTAAGATGAAGTCAAGGTCAATTCTATATCTGTCAGATATGAATGTAAGGTCCTGGAAAGGGCTTGGAAACGGGATATTGACTTCCACATCTGCACTGTTCTTAATGTATTTCATTTACACAAAAGCATCTTCAAGTAAGTAGTGCACCATTTCTTTCTGCTCTCACCAATTTTAGAGAGTTTCATTGATTATTTTTTCAAATATCTTTGCAATTTTACTCTTCATCTTCTTTCATGGTTCCAACAACACAAATGTTACACCTTTTGTTACTGTCCTGCTGGTCTCTGAGGTGCAGTTTGTTTCTGAAAATCTATTTTCTCTCATTTGTTTGAGTTGGATAATTTTTGTTGACATATCTTCAAGTTCATGGAATCTTCCTCTGTCATCTTCATTTTGCTATTCAGTCCCTGATCCAGTGAGTTCATTTCAGTTATTACATTTTTCTAAATTTCCTTTTGACTTTTATTTTAATCTTTATTTCTCTTCTGGCAATTTCTAATTTTTTTCATTTGTTTCAAGAGTGTTCATCATTGCTTGCTGGAGCATTTTTATGCTAGTTCCTTTTCTTGACTAATTCCAACATCTACATCATCTCAATGTTGGTATCTGAAAACTGTCTTTTATCATTTGAGTCAATATTTTCCTGGTTCTCAGTGTAAGTAGATTTGAACTGCAGTTTGGATATTTTGAGTGCTGTTCCTACTTCAATCTTCAATTTCAGCAGGCAGTTAACTTCTTTAGATTTAGAATGCATGTCTGGGCTCATTTTTATAGACAATGAATCTGATGTCAACCTAGTTAAAAAATCTTTGTAATGCTATTTGCCTCCCTAATTTATGTTATCCAAATGGCGGGGATTCTATTCCACATCTCCATGGTGTACCACCTAGTTATTGCAGGTATAGTGGAAATCAGGGCTGTGCCTATTAACTTGACTGGATAGGAATGCTGTTTTGCATGTAATTACATGGTGGCCAGGGAGGACAGAGTTCTGATCTGGGTCTCAGCTGCTTCATTTCTACAGATCAGGGATGAAGATGTTTATGCTCATAGACTTAGGCTGAGAGGGTGCTATTTCTACCATAGGGTGTGAATAAAAGTCAGGGTCCTACCCACAGGTTCAGCCAAGGAGGGGGTGCCAATTTCTTACTGCAAAGTAAGAATAGATGCTAGTGCACTGTCCACAGATTCACAGAAGAAAAGCATGCCCTCCTGTTGCAGGGTAGAATGCAAAACATTGCATCCACAGACACTGCTGCTACTGCAACCACTGGGGATAGGCAGTGACATTTTTTTTCATGGTGTTTACCTAGAGAACAGTAGGTATGGCTAAAAGGTTTATTCCTGCTGGGCTACCTTTTCCCAGTGAATTGGCTAGGAAAAGTAGGCTTTCTGCTCTGCCTGCCTGCTAGCACTTATGGGTTGTGGGTTTCCATAGTGTCCAGACTGAGATATATAGGAAGGACAAAAAACACACTACGGGGGATCTCACTGCTGGGTTGTTCCTTGAGTCCTGAGGTTCCTATGAGCCCTCCTTATTTTCTCTAAGTTTTAGAGACCTTCATAGTTGATATAAATATCTTGCTCAGGGTCTCTTGTAATTGTATATGTGTGGAGGAGTGTGGGGGTGGCGCTGGGTGTTATAATTACTGGGAGGAATACAGTGAAATACATTTATCCATCTTGTCAGGAACTGAAAGAACTCTTACAGTGTGTTTTGAAAGTATAAAATTAAGCAAAATTTCAGTCTGTACACACAGGTCACAGTTGGGAAAGAGTCCTTGGTAACAATGTATTTCACAGATGAAGACAATGAGGTTCAGAGGGACTAAACAAGTTGTTCAAGTTATTCAGTGAGAAAAGTGGAAGAACCGAGAGGACTGCCGATCCCAGCCTGTGCTGTTCCCACTGAGTCACTCCTACTTCTTTCCACCAGCAGTACACCATGTACTTTGAGGTATTTTCTCAGCACTGAAGATGAATTTGCTATCTTTAACCTCTTATTTGATAATGTGTATTGTACCCATTATCATATATACTTGAGTTTAAAAACCACTGCTATATTTTACCCAGTCTTACACTTATTGATGATTGACTCTGATAGGACTTCTAAAAACATTTATAAAGTCTAACTATTATATTTTTGTTTTGTCATATTATTTCCCTATGCATAAACTCTAACTGGAAATCCAGGAGAAAGCCAAACAGCAAAATTTGGATGCATGCATATAAAAACATCTGAGTGGCATGATACTCTGATATTAATTTTTCTCCTTTAGTGTTTGGAGACATCTCTCATTTTAAACATCAGCAGGCTCTAAAACTTATTTGTGAATCAGTAAAAACTGAATAAAGTAAGATGACTGAGTTCATATTTAGGTATTTAAGGAAAAAGGCAATGTTCTGAACTAATATTCCTTTTCCTTTGAATAATAGAAAACCATGGGAAAATATATTATGCTCAATTTTAGCAATAAATATCAAGGCCAAATTTTTGACTATATTGAATATGATGAAGTCTTTACAAGACCACACTGATAGGGTGAAAACATTAAAATAAAGCATTTTTTTTTATACCCTTAAGTTCACAATGCAATACACCAGCCTTGAGCCTGCCCTAAAAATTGCTGCTGCAGGACTTGCAGTATATCAATATTTCATTTGCCATTAAGATTTTATTTGGTTTTCATACTTATTTATTAAAGTCATATAACTCCTATATAGTTCCATTTCTTCCAGGGAAGTTCTACACTATAAATGGGGGGAAAGTCCATAGAAGATTTCATTTGTTGCATCTCTTGGTTTGGCAGGTTATTTTATGTTACCATTAAACCACATTTTCCCTCTCCCAATCTCTCAAGTTAATAAGCACAGAAAAAACATATGAAAGGAGGAATAAAAGATCTGAATCATCTTATTCTGCATTTAATCAAATATTTCTATTACGCAGACTACTAACATCAGGCTCTTTTCCTATTTTCTGGGGCCTGATATTTCTAATACATATATATGATGCTATCTAGAATAGAGATCTATTTTTTAAAGTTAATTGCTAATATTGTTTACATTCTACTGATAGGATTATTATGGTGATGTATGTTTTGAAAGAAAAGATAATTATTCATTCTTTTCTATGCCTGTTTATTTTTAAGTAATTATAAATAAGTTTTACTTTTTTTTTTTTGGTGGTGCTGGGGATAAAACCCAGGGCCTTGTACATGCTGGACAAGCATTTTACCACTGAGTTACACTTAAAGCTAATGAATTTTAGTCTTAAATATATTTCTTATTTTCCCCCATAAAAGTAGAATAGCTCATATTTAAATGTGCATCACAATTAACTTTCATAAGCAAAATGAAGAGGAATGCCTTGTTCTTTGAAATATTTATGAAAATACTGCTTTCAATGAAGAGGCTACATGAAACTTAATCAAGTTTTACCAAATTCTCATTGACTTATAAGGACAACTGTGACTTTGAAGTACAATCATTGATGTAATAAAAGATATCACTACTTCTTTTCTTCCACCTAAAAGTTAAGTGCTTGTATACTTGAAATAATAGGTTTTATTATTAGGAAAAAACTGCTGCTATTTCTGTTTGGGGGCAGCAATGATAATGATACACTAAAAATACTAAGCCATCTTAATAATTAATGCTAAGTTGAAATGTCAGATTTAAAATAATGGATCATCATTCTTAATTTCTTGTTTATACTCTGATAAGGCTAAAATAAAAGCATTTCAGGAATGCTGCTGGAACAATGGTCTTTTCTGGGAAGGAATGACAATCTCAGTGATTAAAAAATAATAATACATTATTCTAACCTGTAAGCTTACTTTTTATAAAGAAAGGAAAAACAAAGCCAAACCCCAGGGGCTGGGGAGATAGCTCAGCTGGTAGAGTGCTTGCCTCGAAAGCACAAGGCCCTGAGTTCGATCCCCAGTACCGCAAAAAAAAAAAAACAAAAAAAAAACAAAAAAAAAAACAAACCCCAATTTGGGGAAACTAATTGATTTGAATGATCATCCTTTGGTTCTTTTTTTTTTTTTTTAAATCATGCTTCTTTATACACACACACACACATTTTTATACATGTATATATATATATATATATATACACACATTTTTCTTGAGTTATCCATGGAACTTTATTTATTTATATGTGGTGCTGAGAATTGAACCCAGTGCCTCATACGTGCCAGGCAAGTACTCCACCACTGAGCCACAACCCTAGCCCCTGATTCTTACTTTTTAAAAGTTACCTATTTGGGTCATAAATAATTTAGCAAGAGGAACATCAGTTCTGCAGATAGATATTCCCTTCAAAGAGTCATAAATTTACCCACTTTACGGGAGGTTACTACAAGGGGGAGGCTTTGGCAGAGGAGACAGCTTATGCTTCCCATGTCACCTGATATCACTGGGTTTTGAAAAGATTGTGCAATGTAATGATTAGCATTCTTACAACATCCCTGCTACTCCTTCAGCTCCTCCACTGTAGTGTGCTATGGCAAGCCTAGAGCATTCAGTCCTGAAAGGGCAGCTTGCTTGTCACAGAAGTAACTGGATTCAATGTGACTCCTACAGCAATATTGCAGACCAGGTGGTTTTGACACCACCCAATACTTTTACATAATATTTTTAAAAGAGAAAAGGTGTGGGTGCAAAGGATTAAAAATTGTATCTTTTGGTCAACACCCCCTTAAAAATTGCTGACAGCTGGGCACGATGGTGCATGTCTGTAATCCCAGAAACTCAGGAGGTTGAGGCAGGAGGATAGAAAGTTTGAGGTCAGTCTAGGTAACTCAATGAGACCCTCAGCAACTTAGACCTTGGGAATATAGTTCAGTGATAAGGCACCCCTGGGTTCTATCCTCAGTTCAGAAAAAGTAAAGAAAAAAATAAAAAAGAAACCAGAACAAAGCAAGTTGTCTTTGGGATCAAAAGCAGATAAATATATCTCTTGTCTGACAGGTAACGGTTCTACCATTTTCTTTGGATAATATTTTTAATGTTTAATGGCTATTGTATTAGTTTCCAATTGCTACTATAACAGAGTGCTACAAACTCAGTGGCTTAAAACAACAGGTATTTATTACCCTACAGTTCTGGAGGTTGAAAGTTCAAGATCAGTTTCCCTGGCTAATGTCAAGGTGTTCTTTCTTTCTGTCTCCAGGGGGACAATCTTTCTTTGTCTTTTCCAGCTCCCAGAGGCCACCTGCATTTCTTGGCTTCTAGTCCCTTCCTCCATCCCCAAATCTAGCTGCATAGTATTTTCTCTCATCTCAGAAACATCACCTTTCTGTGACCCTTAATCCTTTGGCCTCCCTAAGAACTCCTGTGACTGCAATTCCACTGGGCCCACTCTAACAAACCAGCGTCATCTCAATATCCTTAATTTTGCATCACCTGCAAAATTCCTAGTGCCCTGAAAGGTAATATGTTCGTAGGTTTCAGGGATTAGGAAGTGGAAATCTTTGGGGACCCTTATCCAATGCCTACCACAGTGAGTATGTATTCTCTCTTTAAATTCCTGATTCTTTGCTCTGTTTTAGATAACAGATGGCTCAAAGGATATATCAGTCTGAGTCACTTCAGACCTAAGAATCTCACTGTCAATCCAAATGTGAACAGTTGTCAAAGAAAACAGAACTAATCCAAATCTCAACTCCAACCTCTAGGGGTTTTTTTAATTTGTTTTATTTTGTGCTGGGGATTGAACCTAGGGGAGCTTTATCACTGAGCTACATTCCCAGTTCTTTTTATTTTTGAGACAGTCTCATTAAGTTGCTGAGTCTGGCCTTGAACATGCTGATCATTCCCCTGCCTTAGCCTCCTGATTTGTTGGGATTACAAATATGCACTGGGCCCGGCAACCTCTGCATTTTAAAAAAATGTGTTTATATTATATATTATGATTCAAATCTCAAAGAACACAATGCTTTTAAGGACAAGATACAACAATAAAATGAAAAATATCAAGGCTTTTCTTTCAATTCTTGCCCTTCACTCCCAGTAAGAGGGAGAGGTTATGAGTGTGGGTGGCTGTGGAGAGGGGGGTGGATCATTGTCTTTCTCCTTTCTCCACAGTTATTACTGTGATAGATGTTCCTAAACATTTCTTTCAAATATGATTCAGGATTGTAGTGTACCGCCACAAATTATTCACGTATGTGTTCTACTCATTCTCTGCTGATGGCTGACACAGAACTCCTATGTAAATGGCCTTCGCACTCTCAAGATGTAAATGGCACAATGTGTTACTCCCTTCAGAGAAAAGCTTATAAGGTAGTGATGGTCATGAATTGCTCAGGAAACTGTTGCAGAGTGTCAGCTGGTCAAGGATGTCTCAAAGAGCATACCAGGCTAATGGAGACCCTTATTCCTTGGCAGGCAACTTTTGATTTTGAAAGATTAGTTCATTTGCCTTTAGACAACCACGAGGAAGACTGTCTTAATAATACCACTTTATCAACACTTTCTATACCTCATTTTCCCGTCCAGTTCAAAGGCACACCCACAGTCTTTGTAAGGACGGTTCCTCATTCTGACTCCCCAGAACTCAGCCATAACAATAAGGTTTTCCTCATGACTCTCTCAAACTATACCCTGAGCCTTGATGGACAGTTTTGCCCAGTACAAAGTCTATATTTGCAGCCCTCTTACCCAACTCTCCATAGCAGGGAGCTTCCTGGCTGGCCAGCTAATGATATATGCCTGAAAACTTACTAAGCCCTAGTGATGTTTAGGAAATAATAACTGAAAGAAGAGTGACTTGAAATTTCACATGCAACACACATTGTACTTTGCTATTCAAAGAAAATGTAATTTAGATATATGAAAAATCCGACTTCAGAAATTTATGCACATAATGGACAACAAAAATATTCCACTTAAAAATCATGCCACAAAAGAAATAGGGATATTTCCAGTGGGAAGTCTGTTACTACAGTTACCATTTTGAAATAAATTACTTTTAGTATACTTTTTAGCATAAAGCTTTATGCTTAAAGACATGTAAGAATATATTAGTTTTACAAATTAAATAACAAAAAGAAACTGATGATCAAATACTGTATACTTAAAATTTAGGTGGTCATTTTAAAGCTTATGCTAGAATATAGAACAGTTTGAATAAATGGCCAATATTAAGTATATTCGTTCTATACAAATAAATTCCATGTTAATAACTACTTCATTTCACAAAGTTTTTCAACAAATCCCTCCGTGTGTGTGTGTGTGTGTGTGTGTGTGTGTGTGTTTGTACACATGCTAGTAGAATGAAGAAAATTACATTTATTTGGGGTTAATTAGGATTGTAATCTGCAAAAACAGATTCAAGCAGTCTCAAAAATGTGCTCTTGGGTATATGTGTAGATCTTAAAGCTTCTAAACCCCAATCTAAAGTACAAGGTCATATTTTACAAAAAATATGATATATAGATATATTTGAGATTTCAAAAATGTCATAAAATATTGTGACTAAGTGGTTTTTCAGAATTTAGTAACCATCTTTGAAGATAAATTCATAGAGTTTTTTTTAAAGGTTTGATTTAACAAAAAATTTAGTAAGAACAATCTAGCTTAGCAAGTTATCTTTAAGATTCAGTTTCCAAGGCAACAATCATAGGTCCTGGTACACTGCTTTTTTAAAAAGCATTTTTATAAATTTAGTTACTGCAACATCAAAGGCAAGTATTAATATAACTGCCTTACTTTTATCTCCTTTTATTGGACTTTTTAAACAAGCTAATGTCTTTTTCTTCAGTGGACTAAGACCATATTCCTAGTCTTCTGCTCATCAAATGCAAGAAGGTTAAGGGCAGATAAAATTCTAATTTCCAAAATGGCTGCCTGAGATCACAGCCATCCGACGTGTGTTTGAGTAAACAGTGACCCAATCTGTTGTGGATGCACGTAGGTGAATCTCCCAGTGCCCTGAAAATCACTTCACAACTGACTCCTTGAGCAGAGGAGGGAAACACTCTTACCTGCACATTTCACTCCCTGAGCGATGAGGCCCCACATGAAGTTGGCACAGTATTCACACCAGTGTGGTCCTCGGAATGTATGGACCTGGAAAAGAAGAGGAAGTGAGAAGAGAGGAAACACACAGATGAGGAGACACTTTCACATCAAAGCACTAATCCACAGCCATGTTAGTACCCAATAGGCAATACAGCTACATTTAGAAGAACTTTGTTTGAGAGGAATTAGCAAGTAGTTACAATTTTTTCAGAGTTTGAATTCCTCTTTGTTTTAGAAGTGGCGATAAATCAAACCAATATTCTGCAATTTACTGTGGAAAACAATTTCTACAGTGGAATTTTCCTAAGAGTCTCCTCAGGTACAAGCAGCCTCATCTATGTGTTATACAAATACTGGCATTTCTGAGTACTATGACATGAAGAAGGATAAGAAGCAATATCAAGTATGTTTGGATTCATAAGGATGGGTCACAGATGCAAAGGTGACACTGGTCACAACAAAATCATCAAAACACTTAACACGTTAGAAAAGAGAATTAATACATTTTTAGAAACTATAGAAGCTATAGTTAATCAGAAACTCTGAGTAAAGTGATTATTCACTGCTCATGCCAGCTCAGAAAGGTTTTACTGAATTTGATTCCTTTTTCCCTAAGAAAGGAAATCCCAAAGCAGAAAGGATTTTAAAAATGCTAAGATACATATAGATTTTTACATATACAAAAAGAAAGTATTCTAGTTTAACTCTGTGAAATTTTGCTAGAATAGGGAAGCACTGAATTCAATCCCTAACATTAAAGAGAAAAAAATCTTGAACATTATCACTAACAATTAAAGATTTCTGAGCACATATTGCCTGAAAACGTAGTAGAAAAATGACAGAAAAAGAAGTTACAAAGAAGGTACAGGGCTGGGGAGATAGCTCAGCTGGTAGAGTGCTTGCCTTGCAAGCACAAGGCCCTGAGTTCGATCCCCAGTACTGCGCAAAAAAAAAAAAAAAAAAAAAAAAAAAAAAAGGTACAAAGAAGTAACTGATAGGTATCAAAATGAATTTACTTTAGATAATTTCTTATATGTATGATTTCCTCCTGCAGAAAATAATAAAGCAAAAGAGTGAAAATCACAAAGTATGATAAATAGCTGCCAAATAGCTACTGCACATAGTGCAATTCACAGCTAAGACAGTCATCTTTTGTAATTGTTATATTAATTTTATAAAGTAGGTCTTAGAAACCAAGTGATTTTAAGGAGTGTGTGTGTGTGTGTGTGTGTGTGTGTGTGTGTAGGTTATAATATATCTTATTTCTTCAAACTTAAGATGCCATATATGCAATATACCATTATTTTTTCTTTAGTGAAAATATGCCAATTAAATTGCAAATCACTGATTATGAGATAAATTCCAATTTCAGTGATGTTAAGATGCAAAATAAAATGTACTTATTAAGAATCAGTGAGGGCTGGAGTTGTGGCTCAGTGGTAGAGTGCTTGCCTGGCAAGTGTGAGGCCCTGGGTTCAATACTTAGTACCACATATAAATAAAATAAAAGATCCATTGACAACTGAAAAAAAAAAAAAAAAAAAAGGATCAGTGAAATATGGTATATCAGATCAAAATACTACTGGCCAAAATATCCAAATAAGGGTGCAGTGGATCACACAGGGTTCATTCCAAGTAGGTCTGTGCCTGTGATGATGTGCCAAGTGAACTTGAGTACAAAATTTTATGTTAATTTTGAGAACAGGCCATAAATCCTTCCATGTCTTTCATGGAAAAAGGCCAGGAATGCAGACACAATTGCTTCTGGATTGTTAATGATATTCCAAGTCTGTAAATCGAAGGCATTTCCTGGAGTTGCTGAAGCAGAGCCCAAGTTCAAAAGTCAGATTCTGTGTGATGTTCCTGTGCTTGTCTCTACTCCTCAGAGTGAATAAAATTGAATAAAGTGTGCAGTCGGAGGGGAATATGTGAAGTAGGTAGTGCTGACTAATGCAAAGAATTTTGTAGTCATGGAATCACTAAAGAATTGTGAAATTACTTTTCGACAAAGTCCTTGGGATACAAATTGGATAAACCAGCATTACTTACTTGGTAAGATGAATACACAATATACACATATATAAAAACATAAAGTCCCAAGAATTACATTGTATCTGCCAGTTATCTCATGTAAAGTGTCTGAAAGTTACATTGGGAAAGTGAAAATAAGAGTATATGGTGTTTCATTTGTTATTACTTAAACAAAAAGGTTTTTGGCAAACAGCATTGACTACTGAGATGTTATAACAAAACTCACTTCCTTCCCGACCTTCTGGAGAACAGTGGCAAATGTGGCATTCTGAAAAGCATGGGAACATTTCTTCATATTACATATGCTATAGAAAGGATTTTAACAATCTGCATGTTTTTTAATTGAAGGATGAACATGTATCTCAGGAACTGTTAGGAAATTTTTGTTTATGCATTTCATTCTTGGTCAGTTTTTTTGGGGGGTGGTATAGGTACTGAACCTACTACTAAATTGAACTGATTAAATCTCAGTCCTTTCTATTTTTAATTTTCAGACAGTATCTCATTAAGTTGGTAAGGCTGGTCTTGAACTTGCAATCCTCCCACTTCAGCCTTCCCAGTCTCTGGGATTACAGGCATGCACCCTGTCTGGTTTGGACAGCTTTTTAAATTATTATTATTAATATTTTTTTAAAAATAAAGGCATCTTGAGTCATTAGGGGCTTCCCCCGCCCAATTACGTAGAAGACAGGCCTTGCAGCACCACAAGATTACTAAACTTCTATTTGTATAACATAGTTAACTGGATCCTCTTTTGAATTTTGTTTTCTGTTTTCTGTGACCTATATGACTCCATGACACTGGACAGTTTGTACATTTGATTAAAGATTTTTTGTCTACTTTATTCCTGCAAGGTAATCAAAAAAGAACTTCATTCATTCAGCACTTTATTCATTCATAAACATTTATTAAGTGATGATATAAAGATAAAAAGGCTCAGAGAATCCATGGTAGGCCTTTCCTGGTAGGAGGTGTGAAATGCTTCAACAATAATGCTTGCAGAGTGTGCCGGATGCTGGAGGGTGGGGCACTGCTCAGGCTGAAGATGTGGCCCAAGGGCTGAGCCCAGAGTCAAGGCAGGTGATTAGGCATGTGGGACTAGGCATGTGGGACGGAAAGGATGCGTTTCTTGGCCCTGTTGCAGCTGGTGCATTAGGGAGGGCTGTTCCATGGAAATCCAAGGTACAACGCACCAGAGAGAAAATGTGGTGTTGAGAGTTACATCAAAGTTCGGGGATGGGGGAGGGAATGACGGGCATGGTGGGAGATGATATAGGCAGATGGGACACTTTCCATGTCTACAAATGTATCCTTGGTTCCCTTAACGATGTAGGGCCAGGGGAGATTTTTATTTTTTTGGTATTGGGGATTGAACCCAGGGTAACTTTGCCACTGAGTTATATCCCCAGCCCTTTATTATTATTATTAGTAGTAGTATTTTTGGTGGTGCTGAGGATTGAACCCAGTGCCTTGTGCTTGTGAGGCAAGCACTCTACCAACTGAACTATATCCCCAGTCCTCTTTATTATTATTATTATTATTTTTTTAAATTTTGAGACAGGGTCTTGCCAAGTTACTGTGGCTGGCCTTGAACTTGTAATCTTCCTGCCTTAGGCTTCTTCATTGCTGGGATTACAGGCATGGGCCACCCACAGGGCCCATGGGAGATTTTTAAGACAATAAGAGGGCAAGGCTAGAGGAAGACAGACTAGGGAGGATACCATGGCAGCTGTCCAGGTAACAGGTGATGTGGTGATGATGAGAGAAAGGGACAGACTGGAGTGATTTAGGAGGCAGAATCAATAGGGCTGATAACTAACAGAGCTGGAAGCAGAAGAGAGATGAAGAAACTAGGCTAACGATGAGGGTGTAGGGGTCCACCATTGGAAAGGATGACATGAACAGAGGCAAAAGTAGAGGAACTGTTTTGGAGTGAAGCGTGGGGGCGCTGATTGAGGATTCATGGGAAAGAGGAGGTCACTGATGAAGCAGGTTCCCGAGGGTCAAATGGAGACAGGAACTAGGCAGGGTGGTTAGGGTTGAACAGGAAGAGTTGGGAGGGAAAGAAAATGGCCTTGCAGGATTACTGGGGTCCCCAGCTCTGAGAGTGAAGGGAGTTCATACCTGATAGTGTGCACTCGGAAGTCAGTTCTGTTAGATGCAAATAAGGATGCTGGGGAAAGTGGGAACCAAAAATTGGAACCGGCAAGGAATTCAGAGAAGGGCTGCTGGACTAAAAGCAAGTTTCTTTCCTTGTGACACTAAAATCATACTATACCAGTGACAAGAATGTTAAAGAGTGAAGTGATATTACTTAAAAAAAAAGGGGGGGGGTAATTGCTGTATATTTGAGCTTTATCTAAATGTTTCATTTTATATTCAGTTTTATATTATCAATGATGTTTACAGTCACATACTTAACAACTCAGGAAAAGATATCTTAAAAAAAATCAACTGTACAAACTACACAACTTAGACTGGCTCTTTAGTTTGGAGGACCTTACGTTAAGTGAAATAAGCCAAGCACAGAAAGACAAACACTAAATGTCCTCACTATAATGGAGAAGTTGGAAAAGCTGATCTCATAGAAGACATAATAGTGGTTACCAGGGGTTGAGGAGGTAGAGAGGATGGTTAACAGGTACAGGGGTGTGGCTGGAGAAGAGGGAAAACTTCTAAGGTTCTATAGCACAGTTGGGTAATCATGGTTGACAACAGTTGATTGTGTATTTTGAAATAGCTAGGAGAGAGGTTTCTGAACGTTCCCAACATGAGGAAATGATACTGTTTGTGATGATGGATGTGTCATTACCATGATCTGATCATTACACACTACACACATGTATTGAAACAGCACACTGTACCCCCAAAATATGTGTAAGTATGTGTCAGTTAAAATAGCTCTTTAGTTGTACTGTTCTATCTAATATAATCCAAACAGGTATTACTTCCTGCAGTCAAGTCTATAGGCACTGACATCTGCTGATAATTTTATTCACTAGGTTTGGTTATATTTTAATTACAACCATACTTTGTAATTAAAAATGATTCAAAATGGAATGGGCATTCAAAATATAATCATTAAAAGGTCAAAAGTTGCACCTCAGGGACTCTTTCTGCTTAGGAGGATGCTGAGAAAGTACAAGGTGGGACAAAGGGGAAAGGAGGCCTGGAGCAGGTCACATGGAATATGGGGATTTGGGCCTGAAACCTGACATCATTCCAGGGAGTGACTCTTGCCTGGAATGCTCTACCTATAGTAGAGGTCCATTAGCCATCTGGTCAGCACCTGGGGGATCAAAACTTACTGCATCTGGCAATTATCAAGAATACAAACAACAGTAAATGTTGGTGAGGATTTGGGGGAAAGGTACACTCATACATTGCTGGGGAATGCAAATTGGTGCAACCATTATGGAAAGCAGTATGGAGATTCCTCAGAAAACCACGATTTGACCCAGCCATCCCACTTCTCGGTTTATATCCAAAGGACTTAAAATCAGTATATTACATTGACGCAGCCACATTAATGTTTATAGCAGCTCAATTGACAATACCTAGATTATGGAACCAACTTGGGTGCCCTTCAACAGATGAATGGATTTTAAAAATGTGATATATATATATATATGATGGAATATTACTCAGTCTTAAAGAAGAATGAAATTATGGCATTTGCCGGTAAATGAACAGAGGTGGAGAATATCATGCTAAGTGAAATAAGCCAGTACCAAAAAACCAAAAGTCAAATGTTTTCTCTGCTAGCCAGATGTTAATTCACAATGCAGGGGAGGCTAGGGGGTATAGGGATAGGAAGGATAGTAGAATGAATCAGACATTATTATCTTGTGTACATATGTAACTATACGACTGGTAGTATTCTACATCATGTATAACCAGAAAAATGAGAAATTATAGTCCATTATATATGATGTATCAAAGTACATTCTACTGTTATATATAACTAATTAAAATGAAAAAAAAATTAAAAATTAAAAAAACATACTGCATCTTTTACAACATACACAACTAATGGAAACTCATTGTGCAACACAGAAACTCATTGTGTTATTTTTATAGGATTTTTAATACAATAGGCCCTAAATTTTTGTGTTTCCCTAAGTCTGTGTTTTAGTTTTCCTGCCTCTTCTCATTCTCCATGGCTGTCAGTTTTTTCTTTCTAACTGGTTTCTCCATTTTCCTATCACAGATTCTTAGTTGTGGACCAGGAAATCTAATAACAGAATTTTGCTAGCACTGGATGTAAACCAAGAAAATGTTCCATCTGCCTCTTAAAAGGCCTTTTGAACAATGAAAAACTGGCTCCTTGCCTGTGTTTCTTATAACTGATGCTAATGGAAAGGACAGTGATCTTGTGATGAATGGGACACTAACAGCATCTTACTTTATTCTATTGCTTCCACCAAGTTGTTAGCGACTGTTTCTTACAAGCAGAAACCAGCCTCTGCTTAAAGACATACACTGCTTTGTAAGGTGGGAGAGGATCAAGTCCTTTGTAAACAGCACTGTTTTTTTCATTAGAAGTATTTAAACAAATTATTCCATTGACTTACAAAAATCGTTTCCTTTGGGGAGGGTGTTTTGTTAAGACAATTCTGAAGGGCAATCAGTGCTAGCATGTACATTGTAAGTGAAGTCAGGGACAGTACCAAAAAAGCAACCGTATAAGTGGGCCACAGATATTTTTCTAGGCCATCTCTAAAGCTTTTGGTCCATCTTGACAAATGGAAGTGACAGTACACAGCACGAATTACACCTTAATGAACAAAGGGCATAACCAACTAATTTTAAAAAGCCCTTCTCTTTTTTGCAACTCGAAAAAATACAACTTTATTATCATGGCTTTTGGGATTGCTTTTTGCCTAGGAACAACTCCTTTCCATGTTAATAACTGTTAGAAGTCTGTCCAGAAAAAGACTGGATTAATGAATGGACTCCAATCAGTGATGACACTGGTCAGAACTAGGGAACAGGGAATGAGGTGGGTGGGATACTGAGGGGTCCAGGGGCCCAGGACAGTGTTGCATATCTCCTGTGCACTAACATAGGTAAAAACTGCAGCTATTCTCAATTGGATCTGCTGACCAAAATCCTGGGTTATATAAAGAAACTAAAGCACCTGCTTCTCATCATGTTTTTAGCATTCACACCTCCAGTTTGAATGCCAATAAGGGAAACAGAAAAAAAAAAAAAAATCCATGCTATGGAAAGATAAATTCAGCCGTGTCTTCATTATCCCTCCAAACCAAACACATTCCCTTGAGAAGTAAGAATAAATGCAAACAGCCATGGAGCATGCCTGCAAAGCCTGCTGCAAATGTAAACCGTGGTGTCAGCCACAAGAACACGTAGGGGCAGGGAAACTCTGCTGGGAAAGGTGGCAATGACATTTGAGCTGCAGTTTTTCATTTGGGCAACTTAGCTGAGTTGGTCCTCCAGTGTGGTATTTTGCCACAAAGGGAGAGAACAGATGACCAAAATCAAAATGAAAGGAACGGGGTCTGGGTTTGTGGCTCAGTGGTAGAGCACTTGCCTAGCACGTGTGAAGCACTGCGTTTGATTCTCAGCACTGCATATAAATAAAGTCAAGGTCCATCAACAACTAATAAAAATTTTTTTTTTTAAATGAAAGGAATGTAGGTAGCAGGCAATTGGGCAGGAAATTCCCTCTCACCCCTATTTTTATCTTTAAGGCAACCAGGATGCACTCTTTTAAGTGACTAAAGGCAGTCTTACCAGTTTTAAACTTTTGATTCATATGATATGAAAAATGCATGAAATTGTATATGAGGTCATGCAAAAAATGTGGGGAAAGTACTCAAATAAGAGTGTCTTTGTAGCAAGGTGACAACTTCCTGCCTGTTGTTCAGTTAAATTTAGTCAAGGCTACTGGCTGCAACTCTCGAGAAAAATCTATAGCAAACGGTGTGGTTAAGTACAGTTAAGTCATCAGCATTGACATTATGCTGGCCTTTCTGATGAAATGGAGGTGTAACGTGGTACCACAGCAGGACAGGCAGAAGAACTGTGCCAGGCACTTGCTGAAGCATAGCTTTAGGCAATGGTTGGCACTGCAGGTGCCTGGAATAGGAGGAGGAGCACAGTCAGTGGCCAGCAGCAGAGAGAAGTGAAGGAGGCGCTGGACAGCTGCAGCAGGGCCCAGGCGCTGACACCCTCTGTGATGAGCTGCTAGGAGATGATCAGACAGGGGAGGATCTGCAGGGTCTCTGTGAGGCACATAATTAACTGTGCAAGTTAACACAGCCAGGAGCATCACTTTGATCCAGATGACAAATAACAGAAAATTGGTGACCTAATGTTTTAAGAGTGAGAAAACTGTTCAAAATTGAGGGAAATGCCTTAAAAGCCTACTGGACTTCCATTGCCCATACCACAAATAAATGAAGTCCTGAACTATGAGAAGCAATTACAGAGAAAAATTTATATAATATTGCCCAGACTATATCAATACTGGTCTTACTATACCAGTATGGTAATTATTAGGGCAATATATTAATGTTTTCTACTTCCACATGAAGAGCATTTTGAAAATGCTGTTTATTAAATGGTGTATAAAACACTACTTCTTTAAACAAACAAGTAGAAAAATAATGAATTATCAATTCTACTCATAAGAATACACTCACCATGATTCAATGTAGGGTCTTATTTATAGTTTAAAATTTCTTTATGGAGTCCTTCATGATCTATCCACTCCCCTAGTCAATGCCTTGCCAGTGAGGGAGAAATATCTCTAACGTTAAAGGCGAGTTACTATAGCACAAACAAGTGAACTGGCTCAGAATCATACACAAACATTAATGCTACAACAAAAACATGGTTTCTGGTGTCAATATGCTGGTCTAAGCTGAAAGACTGGTCAACAATTTGAACTAGAGTGTTTGTTTTTCTGTGTTTTTTTTTTTTTTTTTTTTTTTTTTTTTTTTTTTTTTTGATGCTGGGAATAGTATCAGCAATTTGAAACCCACAAATCAGGAAGTAGAAACATTAAGGTTCTCAAAGCAATCCTTTTATCCATTTTTTTTGGTCATGCAAGAAGCTACAGATTGTATAACAAAAAATATAGTAATTATAACCAGATATTCAGAAACACTTTCCATTCCAAAATATGGATATTTAAAGTATTATAAAACTTGTAAGTTTAATTTCTTTTTAAATTCCTTTCTTCTAATAGTTTTACTGCTAAATTGAATCATACTAAAGGCTTTAAAATGTCAAATGTCCTAACCTAAAACACTTCTTTGAAAGTCAGCTTCATTACTTGGATAAATGAGTTTGCATTCAAATATCGGTAGTAAAAAATCAACAAGTGAATCAATACCTCAAAATACCAATCCTCTAAAGTTATGTTATGTAAGTATAATAAGAAAAGAAAATAAACGGACCAGCTGGTTGTGCAATAAAAAGCACTTTACAATTCATAGCTGAGTGACAGAAAATCTCTATACCATATTATAAATAGGTAAACTGAACACTGAGAAACAAAAAAGCCTCAGACCAATCCACATTACTTTATGATCCACAATTCCTTGAAGCCAAGTCTGCACTAATTTAATATTTCCACAACCAGGTGTCAATATTTCTTTGGCTTGGTTGTAGAAGTGTTGTCCAGAGACCTACTGTCAACACACATTACAATACCAAGACAGGCATCTCTATAAGACACCAGGAAGCAGGTTTGACTAAATGCACAGGAAATTATCAAACTATGTAGGCTGGGATGTATCTCAGTGGTAGAGTGCTTGCCTAGCATAAGTGAAGGTCTGGCTTTGATCTCCAGCACTGCATAAATAAATAAACAAACAAACAAACAAATAACCACCCAATATGTGGTTAAAATCCTCTTAAAAGTCT
Source organism: Sciurus carolinensis (assembly GCF_902686445.1). Lineage (NCBI taxonomy): Eukaryota > Metazoa > Chordata > Mammalia > Rodentia > Sciuridae > Sciurus > Sciurus carolinensis. The sequence continues at coordinate 123,994,277 of NC_062215.1, forward strand.
CAGTAAAAGAGATCCTGATTTTTCTCTATTTTCCCCCCCTAATATCACTGATTGCTGCTCTTTAATATTTCTTTCCTTCTGTTACTTTGTGTAATTGGTTCTTTTTCTAGTCTCTGAAGGTGGAAGCTTAGCTCACCAATTTAAGATTTTTTTCCTTTTTCTAATGTAGGCACTCAATGATACATATTTTCCTATAAACTATATTTTAACCACATTCCACAAATTTTAATGTATTTTTTCAATCAGTTCAAAATATTTTGTTTCTTGTGATTTCTTCTTTAATTAGTGTTATTGAGAAATATATTATTTAATTCCTAAGTATGTCATACTTAGAAAATTTTCAGATATTACTGATTTAATTTTTAATTGTAAGAGGATAGTTTTTGGATGAATTCAATTCTTTTACATTTACTGAGACTTGTTTTATGGTCCAGAATACTGTCTATCTTGGTGCATCCTCCATGATCACTTGAAAAATATGTACATTATGCTTTTGTTGGGTAGAATATTCTATAAATACTAATCAGGTCAAATTGGTTGATACTGTTGTTCAAGTCTTTTATATCCTACTAATTTTTAGCCTATTCTATCACTGACAGAAACGTTGAATATTCTAGCAATAATTATGGATTTGTCTATTTCACTGTTAGTTCAGTTGTTGCTTTCTGTATTTTGAACCTGTTATCAGGTATATGTAAATTTTAAATTATGTCTTCCTTCATTCCCATTGTTGGTCTTAGAAACTTCTATATTTGATGTAAATATACAATCTAGATCTAAGCCAATCAGCACATTCCATTCTTCTGACTGGAGATACTGGTGCAGAGATAGGCATGTACTATAACTGGATGAATGATTGCTAGGCCCAAAACCTGAACAAACAGTCTCTCTTTGCTGTAGACTATAATATGGGAGGATACAGAGCTGAGTCTCTGTCACCAGAGGAAGTCTAAAACTAGAGATCTGGGAGACAGGATTCTGGGGCATTTTAAGCCCTGAGTCGATGGATATCTTCAATTAATGCTGGACTGTTCCTACTATGTGACACAATAATTTCTCTTTTTGCCTTAGCTAGCATGGATCAAGTTTTCTGACATTTGCAATATAAAGTCTCCAAATGTTAAATATCATCCATGGGTCTCCCGCCACCCTAGCGACGTCATACATTAGTGGAGTAATGAGCTGTCGAAACAATAAGCAAAACATACTAGCATAGATGGACTTCTCTTTATGAACAAGGGAATGTTTCCTAAGTATGCAGAGATTAGGGCTATGTCACATGGAAGAGCTAGAGTTCCAAACAGAGATAGTTCTAAAAAAGAGAACAAGTGAACATGACATTTTAGGCCAGATTCAGGCAAACTGATTCACATGGATAACCCAAACATCATCTCTAATACAACAGACCGGAGAAGGTGACCTAATATGACAAGAAGCCTCTGCCTCCCATGATCAAAAACTAGATACATTCTTTTTATTTCAAACGTTTATGTCTGGTTAGCACTGCATAAAACATACTATTTCTGCTCCCCAAAGAAAATTAAAATATAGAAAATGAGCAATTGATGCTGCTGCAGGGATTTATTTTTCATTTTTTATTGTTTTTAGTTGTAGATGGACACATACCTTTATTTATTTATTTATTTGTTTGTTTTAATGTGGTGCTGAGGATGGAACCCAGTGCCTCATATGAGCTAGGCAAGCCTTCTACCACTGAGCTACAACCCCAGCCCTTGATGTAGGGTTCTTCAGAAGTATAATTCCACTGGATAACATCCTGGCTCTTTACAGGTCTCCTATCCTATGCCCAGAAGACTCTTAAGATAAAGAGGAGGGATTAGGAAACCTAAAAATACCCTAAATGATATGGTGTTTATCAGAAAAAGAATTTAATGTTTTTTCAGGTACTAGCAGTTCTGTGGTATAATATTTAAAAAAGAAAAGCCAGTATCTTTTTTCCCACCCCCTCAATACTGGGGATCAAACTTCACATAAGTTGTTCTAATACTAACCTACATCCCAGCCATTTTTATTTTTTTATTTTGAGACAGGGTCTTGCTAAGTTTCCCAAGCTGGCCTTGAACTTGAGATTCTCTTGCCTCAGCCTCCCAGGCAGCTGGGATTACAGGTGTATGCTACTGTATCCAGCTAAAAAAGCCAATATCTTATTTTAAATATTAGATTCCACTTCCTTTGTATATGACTGTCTCTTCTCCCTTCACCTTCGCTTCTCTAATGGAAACAATGATTTTTTTGGGGTGTGTCACAAACTATTATCTGATGAATGCTGACTAATGAGGATGCTAAGTTTACTGAGATATAGGGAATCTCATAATATAGACAATAAATGAGGTAAGATGTTAGAATGTATATATACTTTTAATCATCCCCATTTTAGTTAAAAAATTTAATGATGAATTATAACTATACATAACAGTAGAGTTCATTTTTATATATTTGTACATGCGCATGATGTAACAATTTAAGTTGATCAATTTCATTCCTCAGTACTCCCCCCCCCCCTTTTTTTTTTTTTTGCGGTGCTGGGGATTGAACCCAGGGCCTTAGTGCTTGCGAGGCAAGCACTCTGCCAACTGAGCCATATCCCCAGCCCAGTACTTCCCCTTTCTTTCCCCTCCTCCTTTCTCCTGGTTCCCTTCCTGTATTCTACTAGTTGATCTTCTATTTTCACGATTCCCTTTTTTTTTCTCTCCAGCTTCCACATATGAGAAAACATATGACCCTTAACTTTTGAGTTTGGCTTATTTCACTCCACACAATGCTCTTGAGTTCCACCCATTTTCGGATGTAAACATACTCTTTAGACTCATGCTTTGACTACCTTATTAAAGTCATGGTAGGCCTTGCTTCTAATAAGACTCTTGGTCTTCTAGGGAAAGCTGACATAAGAGGGTCAAGGAAATCTGACAATCTGTCAATTAAACAAGGTTTGAAACTAGAGATATGAAATATTACATATGTATTTCTCTTAATAGTTTAAAAACAAGCAAAATAGAATAAGACCCAATCCACAATTGAATCTGGAAGGGGAGAATGCATATATGATTTAACAGACTACAAAAATTAGACTTTAAAGTATCAACATGTACCAAGTATGGGAAAAACTAATCCTTGTGTGTGGACACATAAACTAAAGAGAACAGAATTCTAGAAGGAGTGACTTCTAAAATTTTTTGAAACTTTTTAGTTGACAGATAAAAATTGTACTTATCATGTAGAACATGATATTCTAAACTATGTACACATTGTGGAACAGCTAAATTGAGCTATTTACATATTTACATCTTTAAAATCTTGAGATTTTTAAGACCTGGTACCTTATTATTAAATACTGGAGTGACTTTTATTGTGTGTTAGTCCTATGAGTCTACACCCCTAACTTCTTGTGTTAGAAGTCACTTGCCAGGCTGGTTCTCTACTCAAGCATAAATTTTGGAGAAAATAAATTTTCTAAAATAACAAGTTGGCAGGTGGAAAAGGTGCTGTAGGTAATCAACACTGCATTAGATGTAGTTGTGTGCCAGAGGAGCTCACATACATTGCTGGAAATATGGATCAGTATTGGTTTTGGCAAGACAGGGTCAGGTTCCCCTCCTTAGGTATTTGAAAGTGACAACCCCAAATCTTGGTTTCATAGGTAGCCATGAGATTTTCTTTCTTTTTATTTTTTTCTTCCCTAAAATGTTTGTCTTGTTAGTGTTTACTTCCACAAAAGAAATGGAATACCTCGAAAGTTCCACTAACAGTCTTTTGATCAGAAAAACTTACAAATCTAACCATATTTTAAAACAACAAAAGTGCAAATAAGTGGGACTGTAGCAAACTAAAATGCTTCTATCCAGCAAGGGGAACAATCAATGGAGTAAGGTCTCCTATGAAATGGGAGAAAATATCTGTAAATCACACTCTTGTTAAGGGGTTAATATCCATATATATATGGCCAACAGGCATAAGAAATGAATGTATAATATCATTAGTCATCAGGAAAATGCAAATAAAAACTACAGTGGGATATCATCTCACACCTGATAGAACGGCTATTATAAAAAATACACAAAAAACAAGATAACAAGTGTTGGTGAAAATGTGGAGAAACTGGAATCCTTGAATAGTGTTTGTGGGGAAAAAAAGGAATATAATTGCTATAGAAAACAGTAGGGAGATTCCTTGAAAAATTAAAATAGATCCAATGACCCTACTTCTGGGAATATAAATATAAAAGGACCGAAATCAGGATCTCAAAGAGTTATCTGCACTCTGTGGTAAAGGCAGCATTATTCACAACAGCCAAGCTATGGAAACAACCTAAATGTTCATTGATGGATGAATAAAGAAAATGTGGTATATGCACACAATGGAATATTTATTCAGCCTGAAAAAAGAAGGAACTCGTGCCCTACGTGAAACAGGGATGAACCTGGAGGATATTTTGTGAAGTGTAATGAGCTGGTCACATAAGGACAAAACTACATGTCCACTCAGATGAGGAATCTAAAATAGTCTAATTCCCAGAGAATGTTTGCCAAGGGCTTGGAGGAGGGGAAAATGGGGAGCTGCTGTTCAACGTGTTTAGAGTTTGTTATACAAAATGAACATGCTCTAGAGATCTGCTGTACTATACTGTGCCTTTAGTTAAGAATACCGTGTTGAACACTTACTTTTTAAGAGGGTAGATCTTGTGTTCAATATTTTTAGTATAAGGGGGGAAAAAAAACCCTTACTAATATTGCAAATTATGCTTTGTATACTTTGTGTGTATGTAGTGCTGGGGATTGAACCCACATCCCTGCGTACACTAGGCAAGGTCTTCACCACTGGGCTGCATTTCCTGCCCTGCATTTTTATTTCTGCTATCAGTTTCAAGAAAAGATGTCATTTTAGATAACAACCAGTTAACATATTTGTATATGGAATACAGAACCATGAAGAATATGGCATCATTAGTTATACATAAAAACTGGCAAGTTAAAACACCTTTAATTTTATGTGTCATGAATAATACCATCATGTTCTCCTCATCCTTCTCATTGCATTGATATTTGCTTTTCTTTTGTGTATGTCCAAGTAATATGCGTTACATATTACTTATCCCCTCTGTCTATGTCTAGCAGAGTGTATGCACATAAGAGTTGCTCAATAAATACTTGAGGGATGAGTAATGAGGAAATAGAAAAAATATGCCAGGAAAGTCAAAACAGTCTTTAGATTAGGGAGGTAATGTGGGCAAGATGTTTCAACATTGTTAATGTTGTGTGTTAATGGGATTTTTCCCCACAGAGATTTAGTTATTATGTCTTCCAGTAACACATATATATATATTGAGTCAGTTTTTTCTGGGCCCACATAGACATGGTAGGGACTTCTACAGACCAAGAGACTGGAAAGGAGAGTGTTTTCAAAATATGTTTCCTCCACTTAAAACATTTTAAAAATGAAATACCAGCAACTTGAATGGAATAAAACTAAAAGATACTGTTATATAGTTTTACAAATGGTAATTTGTCCTGGCAAGACAGTATCACAGAGAGAAGTAACATTGTGAAACATGGGGAATAAAGACAGATTATGAAACATCTTGAGAGCAAACGTAACAGTCTATGAAAATAACAACATTTTGAGTTTCTCCTGAGTGAAATAAAGCACCATAAATTCTATACCCTATGAAATGGCTGTGAAGAAGTAGAACGCAACTATGTGCAAACCAACAAGAGTCTTGTGATGTGTCCTTTTGGATTATTAGTGGCAGGAAATGATCCAGATTGACCCTTGAGGTGTCACAGCCAGTTTCTGAGCAGCACTACAAACCATCGGAAGGACAGGCGGGGCAAGGCTGAGCACCCCCAGGGAAATGCACAATGAGTCCTTGTGGTCCTCCTTACACACAGCATGGGGCAGAAGTAAAAGGTAGAGTAGTATCTGTTCCCCATTTGGCTTTCACAACAGCTGATAAGCACGATACCAGAGAGCAACAGAAATGCAGGGCTCACCGGGACCTTACAGATGATCTTGTTCAGTCTCCCAGTTTCTTTTCATCAGCCCTTTCCATGTCTGACTGCCCTAGGCAGAGAGAACCCATGCTATGCACTTATCTTTGCTATTTCTGTCTTCTCTTGCACATGGCCCACATTCAAAACTAGGGAGAGAGAGTGTGTGTATATAATTTAAATATATATAATTCTTCCATTTAACCTCTTACTTGGAGAAAAACTTTATTCCTTTAAAATGTCTATGTCGATACTCCATGTTCATATGCATAAATGAAGAGTGACATTATTGCAGAAGCTTAATGAAGCATTCCAGGTTGCCTTTTCCATTCTGTAATGTTGTATGTTTCTTCCTTTACATTACTATTAATTCAAAACAATATTCAAATTGCTGAGCACTTAAAATGTGCACAGAGATTCTCTAGTTAAATATGAGATAACATGGTACCTTGAATTTCATGGCATTTTAAAAATTTAGAGAAATCTGATTTTAAAATACAATACAGATCTCAGGATCATTAGCAGAATTTATTTTTGTATTGAAATTCCCTGCTATCATGAGAGTGGTTTCAAAATAACAACAAGTCTACCATGCTGTACTGTGTACTCATTTAGTCATTCAACAAATGCTTCTTGAGCATCTACTAGTTACAAGCATTTTACTAGATATGGGGAAAGGCAAAGAATAATGGGGGAAAGGAGAAGGCTTTATGATGGCTGGTGGGTGTAACATAAAGGAGGTAACAGCCATGTTCCTTGAATGTGATATTTCACTGCTATTCAATATAACCAGTTTTTAAAGAACCTTATTTTGTATATAGGTTAATACTTTTCAAATGAACATATTGAAAATTTTGACCCATATGGACTTTAATAAAATTTTAATTATGAAAAAATAATTACAACAAATATTATGTGTCTCCACATAATCTAACCAGACTTTTAGAGAATTTACAGATCATGTAGTGTAACTCCATGATTAATTTAAAAACTATTTTTAGGGCTGGGAATGTAGCGCTTGCCTAGCTTATATAAGGCCTTGGGTTTAATCCCCAGCCTTGATGGGAAAAAAGGAAACAAACAAAATGCTCTATTTTTATTTGTTGATTCATTTTGTACTCATTCTCAAATGTGAATCAAATGAAAGACCAGTGGGCCTGGATTTGCCTGTGACACAGGAGAGACAGGAAAGACCACTTTGAGAAGAACTGCTGGTCACTGCTACCCTTCAGGTTATCAAATAGTGGAAGTCCAGGGAGGCTGGGTGTTCTATTATTTCTTTATCCTAGCAATCCTGAATCAGTAATATCATTAAATAGTTTAAGGTTCGTGGTATAATGTTATTTTAATTATAGTATTGATTCACATTTCATTCATTGATTCCCTGCTTGCATATTATCTTGGCAACATTAAATCTATTAATAATAACACATCCTTAATTTACATGCAGAATTTTGGTACTTGAAACTAAATTAACCATTTACCACTTTCTCTTTCTTTTTGTGGTGTTGGGGGTTGAACCCAGAGCCTTGTGCATGCGAGGCAAGCTCTCTATTAACTGAGCTATATCTGTAACCCCCCATTTACCACTTTCAAGACCACCTTAAAAGAATTAAATTTATGTGTTAAAGTATCTACTCACTACAATTTTCTTTTTTGTGGTGCTAGGAATCAAATACTAGGCCTTGCATATACGAGGCAAGTGCTCTATCACAGAGTACACCCCTGTCCTATAATTCTTAATGTTTTTAAGTACTTAATTTGCCTATATAGCCAGGCTTCTGCTAATATAATATTCTATCTGACCTTGCATTTCTGTTACAGAGTTTTCAACATTAAGCAACAAACTAGATGAAACATTTCACAGTTCAATTTGGAGGAAGAAAGAGAAATAAAAAGGATTTCACTGTATTCTGTGGTGCATAAAAAATGCAACTACGCTTATGTAACACCTACTCTGCCTGGGAGCAGGGAAAGAAGCAAATGCTTTCTTCAGCCCCATCATGCCAAGGTTCTCCTTTGCACCATGACTTCTGCAAATGGGGAGGAAAAAAAGGATTCAGAATAACCCTAAGTATACATATATTTCTTAGTATAAATTCAGAAAAAATTCAACTAAGAGGTGATTTATAATAACAAAAAAGTGGCTATCATGTCCTATATGTACCAGGAACTCTATATTTCTGATATAGAAAGAGAGGTTTAGAGAGATTAAGCAATCTGCCCAAGTTGATACAAGCTCCTGAGGGCAATGGCTGGGACTTATTATCATTCTATCCAGAAAACCTACAAATGTAGGAGGCAATCACTGCTGGGAATTCAATGTGGTGGCAGGGCGGGTGGCAGGGTAGAACGCCTGTTTTAGTTTAAAATGTCAGAGGTTTTGTTTTCTCTCTGTGTGATATTAGGATAGGGTAAGTTTGGAAAAGGAGAACTTGGTCCAGGGTACAGTTAAAATTATTTTTACTCTAATTTTTAACTGATACATAAAATTACACATATTTATGGGGAACCAGGTACCATGTGATATTTCAATACATGTATAGATTGTGTAATGTTCAAATCGGGGTCAATATATCTATCTCTTCAAACATTTATGATTTCTTCATGATGAAAACATTTAAAATCCTTTCTTCCACCTTTTTTGAAATTTCACTCAATTTATATCACTCTCAATTTCACAGTTTATATGGTAATCATTTTTAAGGGATGTGGTACATTTATCTCTAAAAGGACAACCTCCATAAGCATCTATCTATCCTTATGATAGATGCTTTATCAAATCCCCATAAATAACTACAGAAAAGAGACAGTCAGAAAGAGAAACTGTTACATAACAGCAAAATGGGAAACCTGTTTTTTCTACTAAAATGCCCCAAACTCAAATACCTCCAGAGTTTGGAGTCAGGTCCAGTTGCTCTGTTTGGCTTCATGGTGGTGAACGTTTCACCAAAGGTATATGGTACTCCTGGCTTCACCCTCCTGTCCCCCACTCCCCAGAAAAGATTTGACAGCTGTTCCACCTCACTGCATTACATAACAAGGCAGTTCAAGAAGCAAAAAAGAAAACCATATTGAAATGAGGCTTCTGTGAGTGGGCTGGTGGTTAGACAGAATAAGCTGTTACCAACACAGAAAATAGTCACTGGCAAGGCCACATGAATGATTATCCTCATGGAAATGTTCATGGTCTCCCCCACAACAAACCTCTGAACTGTACATACACATCACAATTAGTGACCTTCTAAGTGAGCATTTGTGTGGGAGAGAACTGCTCCTGCCCCAGAGTCTGAATTCTTTTGGGAATGTTCTCAAAGTCAAGTATGACCACCCTCCTTTACTTATTTATTTTTTATAATGCCACACCACAGACACATTTTAAAATAATAGTCATTTTAATGAGAAGAACCAATCTGAGACTTCAGATCTCATTAGCAACTCTAGAAAATATGTAATGCAACCCACTAACATTAGCTCTTTTCTGAGCATACTATTTTTAAAGAGCAAGTCCTAGCTGGTTTTAATGTTTTAGTTTTTTAGTTTCAGAGAAGGATTTATGTACTTGGAAAAGTAAACAAACAAACAAACAAAAAAAACCCCAAGACCCTACTATCTTTAAAGCAGTTTGGGTACCAGCTGGTAAGAGTCACAACTGGTTCAATAAATACCACTTTCTAGTTGTATAGAATTTGTCCATAAAGTCATGTGTGAAAGTTCACCAAAAACTAGAAGATATAATCTCAGCAAATCCTTCAACAAATATATTTGCTTTTAATCAATATTGATAAAAAGCACATAAATGAACTTGACTTTGTATTAAAATGGCACTCTTAAAAGGTCTGTTTCTGCTGACCAAATCAGAAGATACATCTTTGGAGAAATATCTTAAAATCACAGCCATTTTTAAAGAGTGTGCATGTAATCTTTGCTGAGGAACCTAAATAGCTATTTTTGTGACTTCACATGTATATAACTTTATATTTGCAGAAGGACCTATTTGGGATCATTTTCTCAGTAAAAGTTCTATAAGACCAGGTTATACATCAAGGAAGAAGAAAATGAGGCCTAGTAACCTGCATGAATTATTTGGGTTCATAATCAGATTTGTTTTCCATCAGGTATTTGATCTAATAGTCTCTATTTCATCTTTAAAACAAAGATATTGGTTGAAGGTAAGGTCCTTCGGAATATATTTAGAGAAGAAGAAAATATTATTGGGTTAGCATAGCCTACACAGTTCAGAAATATTTTTGTTAAGTAACTTAATCCTTTACTCCAAAATGATCTAAAGATCATAATAATCTACTCCTCTCTATGGAAAATACACAGCATATTGGAGGCATGGGATTAGCATTTGGGTAAAATTAATGCTGGTGTTAAAAAGCAGGATGAATTGCAAATTTGGAATGAAATTAGTACCAAGTCTGAGGTATTGTGTATGCTGACTAAATTAATAAATAAATAGAACATCAGGATTTCCAGCTTTAACACCTTTTGAAACCAAATAGTTCCTTCTTAACATAAAAGCTAACAATATTTTGTCTAAAATGAACATACTCATGTCTTATAGAACTGCATCATGAAGTTGTCCAACTATTGGGAAGTTGCTATATAAAAGCCAGTGCATCTACCTAAGAGCAGCTGGGCCTCCTTATGTACGACTTCACATTATATATTCTCTGAATTAAGATGCAAAGGACACAACTTCAAGGCCTTATATCATGCTAGAAGCACAGGAAAGATCTATACACCGCCTGCATCAATACACATATCCTCCTGACGAAAGAAGATTCAGGTTCAGTTGACAAACACATTAACACAATAATTAAAGAAGTACATACACAAGGTGAAGGCAAACACTCAAAAAGTGAGGAGAAGCTGCTAGTGTCGGCAGCATCACAGTCCCACGGTAGCCATCCTCCTTTCATCATGGTCAATTCATTAACAGAGAAAAGACAGAAACTATGGGAAATGCAGACCATCTGCTCAATCCAGATGCAACTACACATGCCTCTTACATCCAAAGCCTTTTAGCAGAAATGAACAGATAAGATCTAATCCTCCCCTGAAATAGCCAACAAAGGTATTTAGGCACATTTGCATCACAAATAAAATAAGGCCAAAATCATTAAATGAGACCTTTTTAATATTAGTCAAGACTTACCAGTGTCTATACACTGATTAAACAGAATATTAAAACAGATTAGAGAAAATGGTGATGATTTTGTATTAGCTTTTTTCAGTCATTCCTTAAATAAAATCAGGCTTAAAACATCTTCTTTCCCTGAAGAGCAAGAAAATTTTAGTCAAGTCATCCTAGTTTTAAAACGACATCAGAAGATATTCTTTTAGCATTACATATTCCAAATAATGAGCATTTCTTATGAGAAAAGGCTAAAAACAAACATTCTTACCTTGAAATTGTGAACCTTTTCATATTTTGGAATTTGCTCATTTTCTTTCAGAGTTGCTCTTCTAACAAGTGATGTCAACTGCGAATAAGCAAAGAGTTTCAGAGGTTGCCAGATTGTCACAGACGACTTTTGAGAACCCAGTTTCATTCCCAAGGCTGCTATCAATAAATCTTGCTGACGGCCCTCTTGTTTTGATTTGTGAACTGCAGCTCTATTAGTTTTCCTCCCCGACCAGGACTCTTTGGATGGCATTTTGAAATTCAGAGGAAAAAAAGAAAACCTGTATTGGTCTGTGTCTGTCGATGGAGTCTATTCAGCTCACATGAGCATTCTGCAGCCAGCACAGAACCCTAACCTACAGAGCTGCGGACACAGCACGGAGAGGTGGAGGAGGGTGATGAAGCACTTCTTGAAAAGAAGCTGACTAACCAGACAAATTCTTTCTTCTTCGTCTTTTTTTAAAGGGCTCTATATTTAAGCTTCTGAAAACTTAAGAGTCTGAGCAGAAAAAGAGTCAATGCTAACATATAGAACATTCAGCATCTCTCTTTATCCCTTTTTAAAGACATGCAATTATAACAAATAATAGAATTCTAAAAGCTTTCTTCTTTATTCAATACATTAATGTCCATTCTGAATGAAAGATGCCTACATACTGCTTGCAGTCAGTTTCTAGCGACAAGACACCCTGTGAACCCTCTAGCAGGGAGGACTGGGGAGGGAGGGATTTGCCGGGGAAGGCAGGATTAGACTGGCTGCCATAAGAAAGGAGATAACCAATGAAAATCAAGCAACAGTATTTAAGTACTCTATTCCTCAGCTCACTCTGTTTCTCCCTCCTCTCATGTAAGATTTTCTTGCCGGCTCAAGGAAAAAAAAAAAAAAAAGAAAGAAAAGAAAAAGAAATAAAATCAGTGGGAAGATAATGAGCAATGAATGAGTCACGCATTATTACAAAATGAATTTTTTAACCTATTAAAAGCAGAGGAAAATTAACATACAGTTAACATACCAGTTTTTTTTTAATGTTTTAGTAATTACTAGGTAATTTATGAAAGGTTAATCTATACACCTCTTTGTTCATTATGCTAGGCATGTACTCTACCACTGAGCTATACGTCCAGCTCCCTTCTTCATGCATTATAGACTAAGGCTAACTAAAATCCAATTTTATTTAAGGTGAAGAAAAACTGATAAATACTTTGATGAAAAATGAGTTTAACTAGGTATCATGCTACTTTCATGCAGAACAGAGAGCATACATACAAAAGCATGCATACAACATTATTAATATTCTGAAGTGGTCAGTTTTGCCTCTACTATGTGAAGTTTTATTGTGGGTCTATACTTAAGTAGATAGTCATTATTTTAATTATTTCATCTCAACATTTTTTATTCAGAGAACTTGAGACCAGATCAAGAGCCAGCTGGGAATAATCCCTTACGTTCCCTATATATGTATAGGTCCCAGATGTAGTAACTATGTTTTTAAAACCCTTGGATGTTTGTTGATAGAGGGTGCTGGGTAAGACACTCAAACTCAGCTCTTTAAGACCAAGACCTCCATTTTTCAATAAGGTGCTATAAGAGGTTTCAATTGTCCCATTCTGGTTTCCTGACCATCTTCACTTGGTTTCCTTATGCTACAATAATTAATTTTAACCTACTATGTTTCTAATATTATACTTTAAAGAATAATATTATACTGTAAAGAATCTTAAAAAATCAACATTTAAATACATTAGGTGTTGGGGGGTATAGCTCAGTGGAAGAGTGTGTGCTTAGCATATGCACAGTCCTGAATTTGATCCCCAGCATCAAAAACAATTAATTCAACTTGTAGGGCAAGCAATTTACTTAGATTTCATAACTTACAGGTGATATGAGCCCAAAGTATATTCTAGTTTAATAAGGGCATGAGTGCTCCTTAAACTGTTATTAAACTGTGTTAGGGATTAGGAATATTAATTGATTTTTCTAAACATCTCCAGTTTGTTCTTATTTTCTTGAGTCTATAGTCCCTTTTATTCTTTAAATAATATTTCTAATAAAATGCTAATATTTACTTTTACAGAAGATTCAATTTCACAAATTTATACCTTCAGATGATTAATGAAATATAAAATGATCCCATTTCAAAAGGAAATACAATGGAAAAAAATTCCTTTGCCTAACCTGCTCTTCAGCTTAGACCTAGTTTGTCATGTGATTACTAAAAATATAAAGGCCAACCAAATCTTTAGGTATGTACAGTCTAAAGTGACATTTATTCAATTTGCTGCAGGCACCAGAAAAGGAGACTCTAAAGGCAAGTTTAACAGTATTTTTCCCTCAAAAACATTTAACACCAAGTTCTTAAGTTAAAACAATCACATGTGTAACCTTAATAGCATTTTTTCCTGAGTATTTTTTGGTCAAGGGCCTGTGTTTTTGATTACTCCAGTCCTTAAACAAATATTAACAAATTCAACTGAGCATGAAAACATTCACAGTAGAGTTATCCAGAATATTCATGATGGCCTGGTAAAAGTGAACATTTTGCTTCTGAGAGATAAGCTTATTGTAGACATGGCAGAGTTATACTGTCTTTCATAATTTTTCCACTTAACCAAGAAATATTGGATTGAGTTGGGGATGTAGCTCAGTTGGTAGAGTGCTTGCCTCTCAAGCACAAGGCCCTGGGTTTAATCCCTAGCACACACACACAAAAAAAGGATTAATATTGGATTAATTATGATCTGGGCAGCTACCTAGGGCAGTAAGGAGATAGAAAATAACAGCTTAGATTTAAAAAGGTCTTATCTTCTCTCAAATGACTTACTAAGGGTTTGGTCACTATTATTCCTTCAACACAGCAGCAACTGCACTTCTGAATTAATTAGGGAGATGAGCTTACAAAACACAACACTAACTCTCTAACTGAACCACTATCAATGTTCTGATGTTCTAGATAAATGTATATAACTCATGCTTTACATTTATTTGGCCATATCTATCTATTTAGATAATAGTTATAGACTTTGATAATTACAGGGACTTAGCTAATCACTTTACACAGAGAATCTCATTGAGTACACAGATAAACCCTATGAGGCATACATTATCCTCATTTCTCTTTGTGTGTGTGTGCGTGTGCGTGTGCGTGTGTGTGTGTGTGTGTGTGTGTGTGTGTGTCAGGGATTAAACCCAGGGGCACTTAACCACTGAGTCACATCCCCAGCCCGTTTTTTAATTTTGAGACAGAGTTTCACCAAGTTGCTCAGGACCTTGCTAAGTTGTTGAGGTTGGCTTTGAACTCGAGATCCTCCTGCCTCAGCCTCCTGAGCTGCTGGGATTACAGGCATGTGTCGCCGTGCCTGGCTATATTACCCTCATTTTATAGTTGAATGAGAATTTAACAGAACTAGTAGGTGATAGAATTGGGTTCTTAAACACTGTGCAATATCCACCCAGGTGAGAAAATAAGAGGAAACTATGGAGTCTGAGGGTGGTTGTTCTGTTCTATCTCAGGTAGTTTCTCTGGTTGTCTTCTTTCAATTTCAAAGAGTACCAACAAATGGTAAAACAGAGCAGCACTGAGGAACAATGGATGCTAAGGAAAAGCAATAACTAAGATATTCTTGAATTCAGTATGTAGCCCACATAATAGGAGAAGCAGGTTTCATTGCTCAACGCACTCCCACCTTCATCAAGCCTTTGATGGTTTGCACCAGTTAGGTGTGATCTTACCTATGAATCTCAGGGTGCTCTGCTTGTTCGTTAACTATAAGACATCGTTATTACCTTACGTACATGTATGATTATATGAATGGTATGAATCTACATCATGTACAACCATAGAAATGAAAAGTTGTACCCCATTTGTGTACAATGAATCAAAATACAGTCTGTGAAAATGAAAAAATAAAGAAAAAAAGAAAAAAATTACAAGACATCACATTCTACTTCATATCTCAGTTATCTGTTAAGCTGTTTATGTAGAATTGGGTCTTATATAGCTTCATATTAACCTAGAATTTGCATGGTAGCTTGCACAAAAATGTTCAATAAATAATTGGTTAAAAAAATAAAACCAAATGAAGGTAGCAGATGTGAAATCAAAAGCTAAAGTTTAAGTACTGGCCTTGGGAGATTTGCTTGGCGCCTTGATTAACTCTTCTACATTATATGGCTAATAATAGCTTTTTATACTTCTCAGAACTGGGGTTGAATCCAGTCTTCAGTATGCTAGGCAAGCACTCTAGCACTACAGTGGTAGCCTTTCTTATTTTTTGAGACAGGGTCTTGCTAAGTTGCCCAGGCTGGTCTCAAACTTGTGATCCTCCTGCCTCAGCCTCCCAAGTAGCTAGGATTATAGGCCTGGCGAATAATACCTATTTTACAGGTTACTGGGAAATTTAAAGATGACATGTATTAGATGAAAAGACTATAAATAGTAAGTGCTCAATAAATGATAGCATTATAGGAGTGCTGTGCCAAATGTTAGCTGCAGGGGACACTGCAGAAGACAGCATCCTTAAGGAGTTTATAATCTGTAATCACACAAACATTCCTAGAAACTCTTGCCCTTCCCTTTGTCTTAAGACCCCTACCCAATTTCCCATATTCCAGTTCTAATCTTACCTTTTAAAAGGCATATAATGACATATGTTCTAGTTGAGGAAGCAAGGTTCGAATGAGGGGGAAAAGCGGAAAGGAAAGGAGATTATCAGTACATGTTAAGGAGCAAATTACTGCTTGTAACACTGCTTAACACTTCACACGACTGTCCAATTTACTGACTGCAAGCATTCTGGGAGGTAATGTTATTTATGGTCACTTTAAAGATGAAGAGCCTGGGGCTCCCCAAATGACTTGCTTAAGGTCACAGGGACAGGAAGTGAAAAGTCTAAGATCTGAATCCCTGTGTTTTTGTCTCCAAAGCTGACAGCTCTTTCTACACCTTATAATGAGATGAGATTAAAAACAAGATGTTAGAGATACAGTGCCTCTCATTCTGGCTCTATAAAACAGAAGAAGAGAGCTAACTGGGTGGAATCTAAAGTGATGGGACACATATCCCACCAGGTCATTCTTGCTGGAAACACCAGCAGGATTTAGCTTTTATTTCACTGGGAGTCTTTGGCCAGTCTTCAGACTTTACTCTGCCTACCCTCAATACTGATGCCACCTACATATATTTATTTGAATGAGGACAACTGGTCTGGAAAAAGGCATGGGGAATTGGCAGATTCCACAATCCCTCTTTCTACATTTGTCCATGCCATCTGCAGTACAGAGGACTACAAAAATGGCAAGGTGTGAAGTGGCAGCGGGTAGTAGGAGGGAAAATGAATGGATGGCCAAATAAGTGACCTTGGAAAGGAACATGTTCACTGCCTTTCAAATAAAGACACATCTGCCAATCTTATCGCCCTGCTGTTCATCTAGTAATGAAACTGGATCTGTATTGAACTTGCCTCTCATTTTCACCAAGTGTAGTATAATAGAAAACTTAGGCTCTGGGACCACACAAAAGTGCTAACTGTAGCCCTATAATTCTGTGGCTGTGGGATGTATGGTCAAATTACTAATTTATTTCAGTTTTTATTTCCTTATGTGTAAAGTGGATTAAAAATTCAACTTCAAATTAATTAAATGAGATAATGCATGTGAAGTATTCTGCATCATTTTTGGCATAGAAAGTAACCAATATATGAAAGATTCCCTTCTTTTCTCCATATCTGAGAACCTGTATTTCCAAGATTAAGAGTATTATGTGTGACTATGACATGGATTAAAGACCTAAGACCACTGAACGCTGTGAGCCTCAGGATATACTGTAAGCATCACCATTCTGTAATTTTTACCTTACTCTGGCGATCTTAAATTGCATAAACTCCTATGCTCAAACTGGGAGTAATTCGATCAAACTCCACTTATAGGAAAGGACTTTAACAGATTATTCACACCAACATACAAATGACTGATTATACTTCCTTGTCCATAAGCATTTGGTTTTTAAATACAGGACTAAGGCAAGCCAAAGGAATAAATCTACAACTATTGAAAGCCAGGACTTATGTACAGTAAGAGTGTTTTCTAGGAAACTGAAAGGACCTCATGCAATAAACAGCCACCTCCTTTGAAACATCATGGTAATATCATAGACTGATTAGCACAAAGCTAAATTATCTAAACCAAGTCATCATTCCTTCCAAAAAGCACTCAGAACAATGTTCTAGGTGACACGGCCCTAAGCCTGGGGAAACAGATTAACTAGATTAAGTCCTAGGTAATTATGGTTTCTGTTCTAATTGAGTGAAGTTCTGCAGTTTCTATAAAATGTTAAAAACTAAGTCATAAACAACACAGTTTTTCTGAAACTTCCAACATCAGATGTAACATGAAAACCTGATTCTATTCAACTCACCAAATATTTCTACCTTTATCCCCTGAATTATAATGGTTACACAATTTTTCTCCATTAAGCCAAGAGTGGAATATATTCTAAAATACTTAAAGACAATATGTCAGTTTCCATTCACTGACAAGAGCATGACAGTAGTAATGTTTTACAGGTGAAGAAGTGGTTTAATTGTCAAAACAGTAGATTTATAACTGTCATTTTCTAGGTGAAAAAACAAGCTCAGAGAGATTAACTACCTTTTTGAAGGTCATCTAACTAGTAAAAAGTGAAAGGACTTGAATCTAGATCTCCATGACTTCATATTCCATCTATCCTCTTGACTATTCTGCCTCTTATCTATTGTTGACATGCAATTTTGAAAGGTTATCAATGGAATGAATTTCTAGATCATTTATATTCTAGTATCTCAGATCACTAGGCATTTTAGTACTGACATATTTGAATTTATAGAATCTACCAGATTCAATACTTAATCAAAATTTCCAAATGCAGTATAAGTCAAACATTAGAGACATCTACTTTAGAACTCTTAAATTCCTTAAGTTACATTGAGATAAATTTTTATGTTGCAAAGGAAACTCTTACATATTTTGCTAGAGCTCTAAATCTTTATGTTACTGCAACAGTAACACCATAATTCCCAACTCAATCTTTATTACATAGTTTCCCTAGCATTAACATAATATCCAACTAAATAGATAATAATAATAATAAGGCACATCAATGCATTCATTTCAGTGTACAATAAACTTAAAACACACTAAGCTGATATCATCACTACCAAATATCATCTACTCTGACATGCTCCCTGACAGACTCATATATAATACTATTAAAACACGATATTTGAAGACACAATGTAAACAAAAAAGTAGTCCTTCAAGAAACAAGGAAAATATGATGAATTTTCCCTGAGATAAGTTTTGAGGGAGCTTTTCTACTCCATGTGAATAACGCCATGCCTAGGGAGGAAGGGTGAAGTGGTATGTGGGTTGTTTTCCAGTCCTGGTTCTTACTGATATTGGCCAGCTCTTTTAACTTTTCTAAGTCCCAGCTGAACTAAATGAGCTTTGTGATCTTCTCTATATTTTTAAAAGAAATTCAAAAGGAAAAAGGAAAATTAGTACACAGGGACTTGCTGAAAGAATTGGGTATGTCTATGTGGGAATGGCTGGATGGCTCTATCAAGTAGGTCTTCACAAAGTAGCTCTGGCAAACTTGTAATGGGCTGTTTTTGTTTTGTTTTGCATGACTGGTGTCCAGTATGGTAAGCTCAGAAACTTAATTTATCAATATAAAGAGATTATGTCTGTTTCTCAAGGGGAGATTGAAATTATTACCAAACTCATGAAACTGATAACAGTGATCATAATTTGGTAGACCAACATGCTCTTATTTGGTAGCACTCCTACACTGGAAATGAAAAATCATTAAGAAGCTGGTGAAAATGGAATCGGAACAGGGGGACTAAGTTAGATGAACAATATTTAAGGCAATGAGTTAAGACATATGAATCCTCTACAACAAGGATGGCCTTGCCAATGGACATCAAGAAGGGCTCCCTCACTTTAGGTCAGTGCTTAGATGGGTATAAGCAACTTCTACCTTTTATGAGTCTCCTTTTTTTTTTGCATATCTCTGCCATATCTTATGGTGATATGATGATTCATAAGACACAGTCTAATTTTTTCATTTGTAAGTTCTTAGAGGGTGGTAGGTTGTAGACCTGATACACTGAGAGTAACAGCACTTTATAGTGATACAATAAACAAATGGAACATGTTGTTCTTATCCTGCATTATCTATCTATATGTTAATATATACAGAAGTCCAACACACCTAATACTTGGTCATGGGCAGTGATGATTGTCTGCTGAAGACCATAACAACAGTCTTCCCTGGCTCTCCCCAAAGAAAGGGCAAAACTGGCTTCCATGGGAACTACCTTTCCATGCCCTACCACCCAGGGAACCTTAGGGCCTACTTGGAAAAAGTGTCATTATGTTTTTATCTTTCATTTTAACTGCTATCTTTGATCCTATTATCTGTAAGACTTAGAGAACCACTGTCACTGTTCTGTAACAATAGAGAAGGAGAAGTTAGAGAAGCCCCAACACTTTATCAATTGCCAGGGGCCTTATATTCAGTGTGAAAATTGTGAATCATACATGTTTTCACTTTCTCAAAAAAAGCTTTTAGTTGTAATACACATTTAGAAAATATAGCTAAAAGTAGACTCAGGTTATTACAATTAGGAGAGTTTTCAGATTTTAAACTGCCATGTGAGGTTATTTCAATTCACCGCAACTCAGTGAACATTTTGCACTCATCAATCCAGTGTATCAGAATAAAAGCTAAGCATCTTATTTTTAGTTTTCTCATTCCTCCAGTCAATTTTGTTGGTTAGGCTAGTATAAAGCCTAAGTGATTTGGTTATTTTAGAAAGGACCTGTTATAGATATATTTAAACTTAAGTTATAAAATCTAGCTTTCTATATATAACAAAAATAAACTGTGGTTTGATTAGGATATCATGGTTGCAATTTATTTGAGATGTTCATTTTAAGCCCCAATAACAATAAATGTTGATTCACGATATGCAGAAGACTTGTGTAGTTCAAACATACTTCCAAAAACCTGTTTTATTACTTGGAAATGGCGAGTGGCCTGAAGGTAAAAGATTTAACTTCCACAAACAATTGCCTGGGAGGAAGGGTAAGCAGGAGCATAATTCATAGATGCATTAATTGTCCTCCTCACTGCCAGGTTTTTCTTTGAAATGGCCCTGCTACACTGCACGGTTGCCATCAAGATAATGATGTATAAAAAGTAAAAATAACTTGCTTTGGGGAACTTTCTAAAACAAACTCTTTATGTCATGTCCATTATATTTCACTTTATACAATTACTGTTAGTTCAAAGGATCCTAATGAAATTAACTTGGATTCTCGTCTTCACAGGATAGTCATTAGATTCCTTTTTAAAACATGTACTGTGTCTCATATGGAACTTGACATCTTAAGAGTGATTTGAGGCATCTGCACAAGGCCTGCAAGTGGTGAGTATGGTAGAAAAGAAAGTTTGACTGTCTGCAACAATTGGCTCTAGAGAGGAAGAAGAAGAAGATTAGTCTGATTTAATTTCTATCTTTGGGTGATATTTTAATGCATTGAGAAGAGTCTATCCTGCTGATACCTTCTTCCACAAAGGATAAGTTAGTGGGAGATAGTTTAACAATTTATTTACCTTAGGTAAATAAGGTCAAATGCTACTTAAGGCTCTCTAATCAGTTGAGGCAAGTGCTTTGCTGCCTTTTCCACCAAAATGTCCTAACAGCAACCAAGAGTGTGAATGGGGATGTGCAGGGACCCAGAAGAGCCTCTCTAAGTTCCCTAGAATGTACCCATGCTTGTTTAATACAAACATGTTTTCAACCAATTACTAATGAGTAAAACTGATGCTCTAGGGAGATAGGTTATATTTATCTTTAGATTTATTTATCCACTTTTGGAACAGGTTTGGGTGTCTGAAAGAGGCCTTAGAAAATTTCTTCTAGCCCTAGGTCTCATTCTATAACCATGTTGTATATGAAGAAATGATTTGTGAGGTAACTGACTTAATTATCCCATTCTAGTTCTATTTTATAATAATTTAAGTTACTGTTTTCTGCCAATCTAGTTAAAAAATTTGGGCCCAGCTTTTACAAAGTCTCCAAATCAGCAGTACTTATACAGGACTCTGCTTCCATAAAATGCTATGTCACATAGACTATTTCATGGTGTCCTCACATTTGTTTTTCAGAAAGGAGTTCAATGGTGTTAAAGTATTTGCTTAGGGAGCAGAAAGTCAGTAATTAAAGCAGCCATGGTGAAAACTCAGGCCTCCTGATTTCACACTCCATTCTCTCTCTACTCTGCTGTACTTCCCTGAGACCTGAGGACAGGACCATTCAACCTGTGATGAGACTAATGATTAACCCTCTATGAGGCTCAATTTTCACAAGGACAGTCCAATCAGAAGCAGAAATACTTAGAGCTGAAAATGACCATTGCTTACTTAGTTCTAAGTCTAATGATTGGTTTACAACATACAGAAATATGGTCAGTGTGTTAGCTTTCCATTACTGTAACAAAATACCTGAAATAATCAACTTAAAAGATTTATTTTGGTTCATGATTTCAAGTTTCACTGCGTGATCACTTGGTGTTATTGTATTGAAAGACCTGTGGTGGCAGAGTACATCATGACAAAAGCATTGGCAGAGTAGTCCTGTTCACTTTATGGAACAAAAGCAGAAAGAAACAGGAGCCAAGGTCCCAATATCCCTTCAAGGGCATATGCTCAATAGCCCAACTTCTTTCCATTAGGCCTCATCTCCAAAGGCTCGAGCACCTTCCAACAGTGTCACAGGCAAAGGACCATGCTTTAACATATGGGTCTTTGGGGGGACACTCAAGATTTAAACTATGAGCGAGGTGCAGAGGCACATGCCTGTAATCCTAGCAACCTGGGATGCTGAGGCAGGAGGATCACAAGTTCAAGTCTAGCCTCAGCAACTCAGCAAGACCTTGTCTCAAAACAGAAAACAAAAAGTGCTGGAGATAGCTCAGTGGTAAAGCACCTCTGAGTTCATTCCCTAGAACCAAGTATGTAAGTAAGTAAATAAATAAGTAGCTCAGTGGTAGAGCCCTTGGTATATGGAGGTTATGGGTTTGATTCCAAGTACCACAAAACCAAAAACCTACTCTCCAAAACAATGAATTGAGAGAGTAGTCTCTTGATCAACAGACTCAGCTGTCTTTAGAAATAATTAAGCTTTCCATTAAAATTCACCATATAGACATAATTTACAAGGTGGAACACTATTCCAGTCTCAAGGATAAATAATTAACTAAGTTTTAATATTTATAATGGAGATTCTAGATTGGCTAATGCAGTAGTTATATAATCAGGATTCATTTTATTTAAAAAAAAAAAAAACATTAAAAAGAAGAATTTTGAATACTAGAGAGATGACCTGAAAAATTATAAGTACTTTATAAACCTTACAAATTTATTAAATGAAGGTAATAAAATGTTCAATGTAAATGTACATAATATTAAGCACTTATAAATAATTTTCATTCAACAAATATTTTATTGGATATCTATTATGTGCTGTGATTTCACTAATGAAATTGTGGTGAATACCAAGGAATAGAGATGTTATTTTCACAAGTGCCAGATAGCTAAAAAAAAAAAAACATATTTAATGAATAAATTACAATTGGGATAAATAGTGGGTAGATAATAGATTTTTTAAAATCTTAGTTTAATAATTCCATTTTGTAACAAAGGTTGAATTTATGTATTAAACTTATGTCTGTACCCCCTTTGAAGCTGATGCCTCCTCACCAGGGTCTTCTGAGACTGTAACAGGTGATTTCTATTCCTCTCTCCATTCCAGATCTCTCTATCCTTCCAATACAAAGGCAACTTTAAAATTCCTCTAAGGCCACAACCACAGGGTAGTTTATAATCACTCCCTGGAGTCCTTATACCAGAAACAATGCAGTCAGGGGGATGCAGTTTATAAGCCCTCTCCCTCCATCTGCCTAATCACTTGTTCCACAAGGAGTTAAAATAATTAAAAAAAAATTTTAAGTAAACTTCAGTGTTATTTATATTTAGGTGGTTAAAAGCTTGCTCTTGAGTCAAGACAATCTGTAAAAGAATGTCAGTTCTTTGATCAATTTTGAGTTGACTTTCGTGCAAGGTGAAAGACAGAGGTTAAATTTCATTCTTCTACATAGGAATTTCCAGTTTTCCCAACACTATTTCTTAAAAAGGCTATCTTTTCTCCAACTTGTTTTGGGCACCCTTGTCTAGTATCAGATAACTGTATTTATGTGGGTTTGTCACTGTGTCTTCTATTCCATTGGCCTTGATGCCTGTTCTGGTGTCGGTACCAGGTTGTTTTTGTTACTATAGCTCTGTAGTATAATTTGAGGTTCAATATGGTAATGCCTCCTAAAGTGCAAGAAGTAAAATAAAAAATCAATAAGTGAGATGGCATCAAATTAAAACGCTTCTGTACAGTAAAGGAAACACGAGCATGAAGAGAGAACCACAGAATAGGGAAGACCTTTGCAACAGCTTCTCAGGGAATTAATATCCAGAAATACAAAATACTCAAAAACTTAACACCAAAAAACCAAATAACCCAGTCAATAAGTGGGCAAAAGAACTAAACTGACACTTCTCAAAAGAAGAAATACAAATGGTCAAAAAATATATGAAAGATTGTTCAATATCTCTAGCAATTAGGGAAATCCAAATCAAAACTATATTGAGATTTCATTTCACTCCAGTCAGAATGGTAATTATCAAGAATACAAATAATAATAAACATTGGTCAGGGTGTGCGGAAAAAGGTACACTCTTACATTTTTGGTGGGATTTAAAATTAGTGTGACCACTCTGGAAAGCAGTATGGAGATTCCTCAAAAAACTAGAAGTGGAACCACCATATTACCCAGCTATCCCACACCTTGGTATACATTCAAAAGATTTTAAATCAGCACACTACAGTGACACAACCACATCAAAGTTTATAACTACACAATTCACAATAGCCAAGCTATTGGAACCAACCTAGGAATTTTCAACGGATGGATAAAGAAAATGTAATACACACACACATACACACACACACACACACACACACACACACACACACACAGGAGTATTACTCAACCATAAAGAAGAATGACATTATGGCATTTGCTGGTAAATGGATGAACTGGAGATTATCATGCCAAGTGAAATAAGCCAGTCCCAAAATGTCAAAGGTTGAATAAATCTCTGATATGTGGAAGATAGTCCAAAATAAGGAGGGGGAGGGATAAAAATTCTTTAAAAAAATAGATAAAAGAAAGAAAGACAAAGGGAAAAAGGTGAGAGGGAATTTCATCAAAATAGAGGACAGAGTACTGAGTGGGGATTGAGGAAGAGGAGGAAGGGACAGAAAAAGTAAGAACAACAGAATGACTCTGACCAAACTTTTGTATATGCATGCATGGATGTGGCAATGGTGGGTCCAAGCATCAGGCATATTCACAGGATGTAATTTAATAAAAGAAGTCGACTGTAAATGGGCTGAAGAGGGATGGGTCGAATGGAGGGGAGTTGGGTAAGTGGACGGCAGCAGGGGAGAGTTGGGGACTGAAATGGAGTGGGTTGTGTTCCATGCTTTTGTGATTATGTCAGGGTGTATCCTGGTGTTGTATATAACTAAAAAGAAAAATGACAGAAAAAACAATCTTGGCTCAACTTATTAGTTATGAGAACTTAGCTCTAAATCTCAATTTCTTCAACTATAAAACTGGAATGATGACTATACCTATACCTCACAAAGGTACTGAGAGGATGAAGAGATAATGCATGTGAAATGTACAGATTCCGCATATTTTCAGTATGTAGTATGCAGAGAAAGCACAAAGCTCTCAAAGATGAGATGGTGGTGATGTTGATGCCATTGTCAACACTAGCATTGTTCTTATTTCCTTAGCACAACACTTAGAAAAAGTAGGTACTAAATAAATGTTGAAAGAATGAGCAGGCAAAGTTCAGGGCACATTCATAAGCCTCAATGAATTTTTCAGATGCATAGATGAGGATCTGTCTGAATGATTCCAGCTTCCTCTGCTTACATTGTCAGAATAGATTTAATACAAAGAATATGTCTAATTTTTTGTCTTACAGCTAGGTTATTAAAATGTAACGGCTGGCTAGAAGTGCAAGGGAAAAAGCATTTTAAATATTATTTCCTCATTTGACAGCCAAAATGTATGCAAAACTATGAACTGAAAACATGTTAAGAGAGAAAATCTGTGATAACGTAGGTATCTTAGCAACATAGCTGATTAAAGGCAACACTGAATTGAAAACATTTATAATGCTAAGAGAACATGGGCCACCTAAAATAAGGATGCCTGGGATCCAGGAACTGAGGTTTCAGTTCTAAAGATGGATGAGTTATTGTTGTTCAAATTAATCTGCCAGACCAAAACAACTATTATTGGAGGAATAGTGCAAAGTGCCATGAAAATTCCTTGATGAATAAAAACTCTCTGCAATGCTGAGTTCAAAGATGATGATAGAAGGAAAGAAAATTTGGTTGCTATTATTTACCAGTATTAAGTCTTGTTCAAAGTTAGATGACTTTCCTTCTATGTGCCCATAAGCTGCTATAAAATTGCATGATGAAACTGTTTCATTATTTTCAAATGCATGCCTTAATAAAGAAGATATTAAAATAAGAAGTTCTCTTTTTTTTTAAACTTGCCTAAAGTATCTATAGGATTAGCTATAAAATGTTTTCAAGTGGATGCTCTTGTTACATTTTCTACTGTCAAAATATCAAACCACATCATCAGTAGAATAATGTTTCTTTGTTGTTTTCATTTTTAAAAGAATCAGATCTTTGAGATATTAAGTCTAGAACTGAATGCACTATATTATGCTTTTAATGAACAACAGCATATTAAATTAATTATCATTGGTCATGGTTTGTTTCTTTTTTTCTTTTGACATCTCCTCTGTTATACATTACATTATGTTTAGAGATTTACACCTCCTCATTCAAAAACTCTCCAAGAGAGAAACATTCCACCTCATATCAGACGATGTGAAAGGCCCCTGGTTCCTTCTACGGAGAGTTGTCTTAAGGAAAATAACTGTTCGCGTTTCAAGTTGAACTAGCTACTTTTCCACGAAATGACATTTTTTCACTTGAAAAAATGATCAACAAAAATTTTAGTTATTCAGGTTGGGGTGTTTAGTATGTTCTAAAAGTCAAACCAACCAAACAAACAAACAAACAAATGAACAAAGTGAGTCTGCCACCCCCACGAAAACGCCTGGTAGGCACTGATGAAATCTATACTTTCAAGTGAAAATTACGGTCTTGGAAAATCTGTATCTGACACCCCCAATCTGACAATTTCCCACTACTTAAGTGACTTTCCTGATGAGATCAATGATGACATTAACAACTGTATATAAAAAAAGTGTTAACATTTCTAAGAGCTACACAGCTCAGTACACCAATATTTTCCAAATAACAAATACACATATTATCACAGAATCGTGTGGCTGACAGATTCAAAGTTCAATATATACCAATGGATTCCCTTGTTACAGAATAAGAAAAGATTCCTGATAAGATTTCAGATTCCATATTGCGACTAAACTTATTTTGGTATGATGTTTAAGAAGAACATCCACAATTACCTGAAAAGTTATTACAAAACTCTTCCAACTGCACAATACGTGGGGTTAGATTTTCTTTGTATATTCCAACCCAAACAATTTATTACCACAGATTAAATGTTGAAGCATTTATGAGAATCCATTTTTCCCAATATTAAAACATAGGTTGGAGAGATTTACAGAAATGTAAAACTATGCCACTCTTTTGAATCTGTTTCATAAAATACTTTATTACTAATTATACTATTATGTTAGCATGTGATTTTTATTCATTCTCTCTCTCCCCCTGCCTCCCTTCCTCTCCCCTTCTCTGTTTCTTTTTTGGTACTAGGGATTGAACCAAAGGCACTGTACCACTGTGCCATATCCCCCACACTTTTAACTTTTTATTCTGAAAACGGGGTCTCACTAAGTTGCTTATGGCCTTGCTAAGTTGCTGAGTAGGGCCTTAATCCTCCTGCCTCAGCCTCCCAAGTCACTGAGATTACAGGTGTGTGCTACATGTGGCAATTTCATTGTTTCTTGAATGAATTAATATTTTTAAAAAATATGTTTTGGGGCTGGGGAGATAGCTCAGTCGGTAGAGTGCTTGCCTTGTAAGCACAAGGCCCTAGGTTCGATCCCCAGCACCAAAAAAAAATGTTTTAATTTCCAACATAATGAATACCAATAGATATAACCAACATAAGCAAAACCCCTTCTGAAGCCTACAATGATTTTAAAAGCATAAAGGGGCCCTAAGTCAAAAAAAGCTTAAAGAACCACACAGTTGTAACCTTTACTGTGCAAAAAAAAAATCATACAAATATGTATACAGAAAGAGAAACATGATGTCTGGGCTCCATGTTGAGCCTACTGAATCAAAATTTCTATAGAAATTTCTATTTTATTAGTAAGAACATTGGTCTGATTTAGGTTTTTAAATGAAAACTATTTATCACCATATATTTCAAAACTTCTCCCCAAATTTATGTTATATTATTTTCATTTTTTTATTTCTGCAAAGTACTATCATTAGTAATAACATCTTTTTATGAAAATTATGAAACACAAATCCCTATCCATTGTTATTGTTTTCCCTGCCTCTGAGAAATACCATGGAAAATTGTAAACTGCTAAATTGTACTTAACACCTGAGAGGGTTTTGTTTGCTTGCTTCCTTTTGTTTTTCTTTTTCCTGCCTCTAAATTATAATAAACTTTCTGCAATAAGTTTTATATATAGCCTCTAGCTATGATTTGAAAAGCATTTCAACTGTCTTAAAAATTCTGTTTATTTAGGAGGTGACTGTTAACTCAGAGGTCTTTTGTCAGTTTCAAAGAGCTAAGTAAGCTTCAGCTATAACAATGAAATGCTAATAAGCACTTTGAAGACAGAAATGATGAAAACCTGAAGTTGTCAACCTGAATTTAAATCATCTGTTGAAAATGTAAAAGTCTGTGGACTTATCTTAAATATAAATGTGATGTACTTTATCATATTATAAACTCTATCAACAGATTTCATTAATATGAAGATCAATTATGTTCATAACAATATGGTACAAATTATAAAAAGTTTAAAGAAATTTACCCAGATCTTATTCTTCTAAGTATCCTGTCATGTATTTACTTTTGTTTGGTTCCTAAGAAAGGAACAAGTCGTTGAATCTGTACATTTCTGTGATACTTAAAGAACAGAAGGTAGTGTTTGCCATAAACAACAATTAGAGAATTAAGTTATACTAGAAAGGAATGTTGTTTTTCTATATTAAAAATTTCAATAGTAATAAGTTTTCTAATTCTGTACAATGGAATCTTTTTTATTCTTTTTTCATTAGAGAAGAGTTTATTTAAAAACTGAACATAAGAGTTACAGTTCTAGAGTGACATGCCTTGGTGGATCAAGGGTCCATGTGAACCATGCTTCAACTCTTTTAGACAGTTTTGGGGGGTTCCAATTTCTCCTTTTTGAGTAATCCAATCACTCAAAAGTCAAGGACCCACTCAATTTAAATACTAACACAGTCCAATGTTTGACCTCTATAATGACACCGAGGGCATTTGGTGGAAGATTCTGGCTTATCTTCTGGAATTTTATCCTCAAAAATAAAACAATTAAAACACACCCCTAGAGTCCCTTGATAACTCACCATAAACCTGTCATCCCTCCAGAACTGTCTAAAGAGAATTGAAGCATGGTTCAGATGGACCCTTGATCCACCAAGGCATGTCACTCTAGAACTGTAACTCTTTTTATTCAGTTTTTATATAAATTCTTTTCTAATGTAACTATCATAAAATCTACTGCACAAGATTTTCACAAAGATTAAGGGATATTAACCTGGTTTATATGACTTAGCACAATTTCTGATATATAATGGCTCAATGAATGCTTTTATTTCTGTTTTTATTCTTAGAATTAATCCTTAAAAATGTATGGTAGGGGGCTAGGAGATCTTCAATTTCCTGAGGTCAAAGGAAATTATGTGTCAATCCTAGTCAGCAGCAGAGTCAAGTCTATACTTAAATCTGCATGTTTTCAGTCTTTTCTACCTCTTACAAAGTCCTCAACAGTAAAGAATATGAAGTCTGAAAAGCCTCTTGAGGGTTAACGAAGAGAACTTATGGGCAGAGAATTTTGACAGCCAGGAGGGACCTTGTGGTCATCTATGAAGCTGGGTTCTTCATTTTAAGACTGAGGCCCAGAGAGGTTAATGACAGGCTTAAAGCAACACCTTTAGAGTCATGGACTAGGATACACATCTCTTCTTCCAAGGAAATGCCCAATGAAAAATACTGGTTGGTTTTGTGTGTGTGTGTGTGTGTGTGTGTGTGTGTGTGTGTGTGTATGGGGGCCAGGACTGACGGGTCATTCAAATACAACATAACATGATACTCAATGCTTTTTCTGAAGTGTTTCCATTTCAGAAATAAAGGTGGAACTTTGTGAAAAACAAATCTCAAAAAGCACTAAAGAGAAGAAAGAAATGGCAGAAAGAGCGCTTCTGAACCAGGTGCTATGGATGACTCCAAAGCCATGACTAAACACTAGCACACAGAACTATAGTAATTTTTTTATGAGTGTTAATATCAAATGTTAAAGACCCATTACTATTTAAATATTCTGTTCTGGAGAGAAAAATAAATTTAATTAAAATATTTAGAATATTTTATATGATACCAAAAGTGCCTAGACCTGTTCACAGATACTACACACACACAAACACACACACACACACAGATACTTACATATATGTGTATACACACAAACATGGTGAATTAGTGCAGATAAAACATTTCCACAATTTCTGCTGCTTTGGCACTCTGATACTGTCTTCTTCCTGTCAGTATTCCCAGTTCTACGAGCCTTAAGCACAACATCTCCAGAACATGGCCAAAAAATATACAGCGTTGCAAAAAATGTGTCACAAGAAGAGACTTTAGAGCCCAACAACTGCTTGCCTAGAAAGAAGTTCCAGGTCATGGGAAGGTCTATTATAATCAGGATGTACTGAAACCAGTCACTGAAATTAATATGCAAAAGTCAAATTATATTAATATAGATTCTGCCTATATTAATATTCCTCTTTCATTTATATTCCAACTGGTTTTCTTCAGGGAGACAGGTGAACAGCTATAATTTTTCCAGGAATTTTATACAACTCACAGCCCACACACAGGAGTTTTTATTGAGGAGAATATCATTCTTCACTCTCGACTTGGGAGAAGAGAACTATTCCACAGGACTTTTGAGTGGGTTGCACCCTATGGTTTCAAAGACTGAAGGGAGAGAAATCTAAATGTATTTCCATGGGGGATTCTGGAATCATACCACTGCTACAATTTTCCCATTTGAGTGAGATTAGACTAGTGGTACCATGTGGTTCAATTTGGACACAGAGAGTTGAGGACATTCTACTCGCTCATCAACTGTGTGCATGAGTAACTCTGGTGGGACCCATCCCAGGCCAGGGGAATGGCAAGGGTTAAGGTGAGCTGGCTGCCTTCTGGCTCTGGAGTGCTTCCAGTTCAGGACAAACATCCCAGGGAGCAGAGGTTCTATCTCTCTGTACCTAGGAATTCCCCCTCACTGTGTACTCAAATTTATTAAAGGCTTTATTGCAGACTAAAAGGTAGAGAGTCCCTAATAATGAGACCGAAATCTTCAACAAGTTATAGTGCATTACAATCTCTGCGATACACCTATTGTACCTTTGTTGCTCATATTTCCCTAAGAAACATGATCTGAAAAATTTACAATCTAAAGTCAGAGATAAGGTAGGTAGGTATTCAAAAAAAAATTAAATGATGTGTTTATAAGAAGAGAAGATGAAAGGAAGAAATGCTACAATTATGAGAAACTAAAACATTAAACAGGATACTGTTGTATCAACAGTTAAAAAAGGATTCTTGTCCTGACAGAAATATAATCAGAGGTTGCTCTGAGGTCAGGGATGGGGTGGGATTTTCTACAAAGGGGCATGAAGGAACTTTCTGGGGTAATGCAATATTTTGATTGTAGTGGTGGTTACATGAGTATATACATTTGTCAAAACTCATCAAACGGTACATGTAACTACCTACAATTTACTGTGAGTGAATTATACCTCAATAAAGTTGATTTTTAAGAAAAGTTTTTCTTGGAAACATGAAGATATGGGCTCATTTGTAGTTTCCTCATTATAAGAAAATACAGAACTTTCTCAAGGGATATGGGACTACAATTTTTTCCTCACTATGAACTTGGGCAGCAACACAAAACCATTCTCAGGTTAATAAGCAAACAATTCCCAGGACAGGGACCCCTTCCTGTTGAGTGGGTGAGTAGAAGGGAGGTGTAAATCTCTTAAGAAGGTGCTAAACAATCTGCAGTTTATACAAAAGGCTCTGCTTCTGAAGGGGAGTTTTACAGTAGGTGACCTTTTACCAAACAGTGCTTATAAATAACTACAAGCCACAAATATTCAGAAGTTATAAGAAAAACATTTAAGTTGGACAAAAATGTAAAGTTTAATAATGTAAGTTTGGTCATCAGTAAACCTTACAGCATTTAGTGAATTTCACTAAATGGTTTTAGAAGTTAAGGAATATACAGAACAAGGTCAGTTCATTCCCATTATTGACAAACCGTAATGTAGCAGTTCATTTGTCCCTTGGTATCCTTAGGGCATTGGTTCCAGGATCCCCATGGATACTGAAAACTGTGGATTCTCAAAACCCCTTATATAAAAGTGCTATATTTGTGTAACTTTCACACACCTTCCAGTATACTCTAATACCATCTCTAGAATGCTTATCATACCTAAAATAATGTACACGTTGCGTAAATAGCTGATATGCTGTATTGTTTACAGAATAAAAATGAGGGAGAAAGTGTGTGCAAGTTCAGTACAGATGCATTTTTTAAAAATATAATTCTGGGGCTGGGGAGATAGCTCAGTCAGTAGAGTGCTTGCCTTGCACGCACAAGGCCCTGGGTTCGATCCCCAGCACCGCCAAAAAAAAACCCACAAAAAACATAATTCTGCATGGCTGGATGAACTTAGGATGCGACCCACAGACATGGAAGGCTGGATACGCATACTTAAAAGGAGACACACAAACAATGGCAACATCATAGCCATTACAGACGTCTATAATTTCTTGTTGGCAGAATCAAATTACTGCAATATGTTTCTTTGTGTGTGTGTGTGGTACTGGGCATTGAACCCAGGGCCTTGTGCATGCAAGGCAATATGTTTCTCTTTGAGAATTTTTGACCAGTTCTAGTGACTTGCAGGAAGCCCCAAATAGTTAAGAACTAATTTGTGAGGCTATATAAAAACAAGTTCTCGTAAGTCAAGAAAAGGTTAGAAAGCAAGGTTGTGACTTTCTAATCCCCGAGAGGTTCAAATATTAGTAGATAAGAGAAATGATTCCAGATAAGAAAGGGAAATATGATGAGGCAAAAACTTTAAGATAAAATGACACTTTCTAAATTGTTGAGTATGATACTGACGTTAAGGATTAAAAGGCTGGTTCTTTTCAGAATTGTCTACAGTTTGTCAAAAAGGTTAAGGCCAGGTCAGAGCTTGATAGTTTTATCATGCTTTGTACCCTAAAATGGTATCACCCTCCTAAAGTCACCAGAGTTGATTTCTGTTTCAAAAATTAAATAGATGTAGATTTTGCCAGTAATGATTATTTCTCCACCAAAATGTAAAAGACTCTGAAACAGTAATTATGGAAGAATTTCTAATAGCTTCCTTCCTTTCCAACACTCGAATCAGTAATTTAAGAGTTATTTTATTTGTTCAATTGGCCCAGATACAGAAATCTTTCCTAAACTGCAGCTGGCTTAGAAAAATATAATTTGGTCTTCTGTTGGCCTGGTTCTTTGGAGCTGAAGAACTGATGTGTTTATCTTCCATCTTCCTCTTTCCATCTGGTTTTCCCTAATGGCTTTCAATTACTAATCTTTCCTGTGGGTGATACGATGGAAGGGCAGATGAGATTCACACAAATAATTTCCTGGGCCCCATTGGAGTTTTCTTTAATAATTATAGCATGGGATTCTCTGGTGAGGTCTAAATAATCCCAACACACAACTGATAGCCA
The DNA here is from genome assembly GCF_902686445.1 of Sciurus carolinensis. Classification (NCBI taxonomy): domain Eukaryota; kingdom Metazoa; phylum Chordata; class Mammalia; order Rodentia; family Sciuridae; genus Sciurus; species Sciurus carolinensis. Next base: position 124,027,935 of record NC_062215.1, read on the forward strand.
AGGGCTTGGGGAAGTGTCACTTACCATCTTGTCTTCTTGGACAAATTCTAAAAGAGGTGCATTTGCTACCACCATCTCAAACTATCTCTTGTCACAAAGACAATTTGGGGGGCCTCAGATGCTTTATCTATGGAATGAGAAATGGCCCTCCATACTTCGTAGGGACATTCTAAAGATTCTGAATTCATGAAAAGAAAAATACGCCGGTATCAAGTCAGGCTGAATTACTATACATTTCTTTCAGTCTCAGGATGGGTTTCTATTAGGGCCTTGAATTTGGCTAAGTTCATAAAATATACTCATTTATGTGTTCATTCATTTAGTCGCTTGACAATCATTTATATAAAATTCGAGGTGCCGAGTCAGAAGTGGAACAATACTGAGGGATGAAAGCCTTGGAACAAGGGTTGGAATGCCAGAATTTTATACTGATTTCTGATCCATGACTCTAAAAGTCTCTTTTGGTTTTGTTTTGTTTTTTTCTATCAATGTGTTTTCTATGATCTGCTGAGCTATTATAGCAGCAAACTCAAATTGAAGGGAGTTCAACTTAATACTCACTGAACTTATGTGATGCTTTACAGATGATATGCGCTGCCTGCATTCTGCACTCCAGATGCCTAAGTGTGAATAGGTGGAAACAAGGAAATATTAAAATGTAAGTTCTTTGAGACAGGGCTTATATCTTACAAATTTTTATTTCTTCCAGGGTCCAGCCTGTTTTCTTGCAAATAGGAAATATAAAATAAATGAAGAACTAAATGCAATTAATCTTGATAGTTGACTTAGTTCTTAGAGACTAAAGAAGAAATGGGGTTGATATTCCTGCCTTGCTCTTAATTTGTTTAAATTCCAAGATAACTTCTACATAGCAAGAAGAAACTGTTTATATAGATGGCTCATGAAAGACTATTTAGAAAGTGAAGTGTGAATATACTAAGGGCAAAGGAAGGAGTACACTGACCCAGCTGGAGTCAAGAAAATAGGTAAACTGAGAGGAAATGTGAAAGATTTTAATGGGTTCAACATGGAAGGCAGGTTCAATAAAAGTTCATAGGGACTGGGGAGTTAGCTCAGTTGGTAGAGTGCTTGCCTTGTAAGCACAAGGTTCTGGGTTCGATCCCCAGTACCCAAAAAAAAAAAAAAAAAAAAGTTAAAAGTTCACTGACAGGGCAGAGAAGCAGAAAGTGGTGATGTCTTACATTCAGAGAAAGCAGTAAAATAACAGTTCATACTAAAATGCAAATCTCACACATTTTGGCCTTCAAAGCCATTTTCTTGGGCAAAGATAACATGTTGCCTGATTAAAGATAAACAGAGGTATCACATTATTATTAAATGAGAAAATCCCACTTTCTTGATGAAGTATTTAGGAGCCTTTTGACATCTTCTTAAATGAACTTAAAGGGTAGTTCAAGCATGGAACTACCATGGAAAGAAAGATATAATTAGATGGTAAGGTGGTAAGTGACACTTCCCTAAGCATGGAAAAAGATGGGCCTCAAAGAGAAACCTGAACATGCTATTTCCAGCACAGGCTTAGAACAGATAGTACTCAGACCTATGAATGGATGGGTGTTCTGATCCCAGAGAGCAATAATGCTCCATGTAGTGCTTTGCATTTCCAAGAAAGCCCAAATTATATAATCTCATTAATACTCAAAACCACCAATGCAATAGCATCTGTAACCTCATATCAAAAATTGTGGCAAGTTCAGACTGGGGAAGGTTAAGGGCTTACTCAAGATCACTCACTAATACATACTGGCCGTAAGACTTCTGTTTTTAAAATTGTGTTTTCTTGCCTGGGGCCCTGAGGAATGGAGCAGGCCATCTATGGACTAAGACCTCTGAAACGGTGATCCCCCAAATAAACTCTTCCTTCTGTAATTGTTCTTTTTTTGCGGTGCTGGGGATTGAATCCAGGGCCTTGTGCTTAAGAGGCAAGCACTCTACCAACTGAGCTATTTCCCCAGCCCTATAATGGTTTTTGTCAGGTGTTTTGGTCACAGCAATGAAAAAGCCGACAAATTGCTTTGTAAGAGACTAAGTTAGTTAGCAGAGTAGGCTGTTCATGCCCCTTTTGCTGTTCTAAGGACAAAGATTCCTACCATTTTATAGAGGAACCCAAAGAATTCCAGTAGTTATGGCAGTTTTTGGTAGGATCCCAATTACATCTCAACTTCTAATTTTAAAAGGCTTTTATATACATATATATATAGACAGACAGACAGACAGACTGGTGATCCCAAAGTAGGCTTTAAAACTTGGAACTTAAAAGTTCAAGAAATTTCTTAAAAGAAGTTAATATGACAATATGTCAAGCATTATAATCATTCCAAATTTACAGAAGAACACAAACACACACACACACACACATGCGCATGCACATGTGTGAAGTTGGAGGGCACATGGGTTATTTAGCTTGTTGAAGCTTCATAGAATAACAAAAAAATTTATTTGGCATACCCATGACATCACAGGTATCACAGGAAATGATTTGGAGTTCATATGATTAATGCAAAAGTAAAGACATTCAACCTAGATGCAGAGTCTTGGCTCATAGTGTGGTTTCTGAAATGAAACTTGTATACTTTGTTTGGCACTTTATATTATTAACAGTTACATGAAACATTTTCTACAGCATAGTTTTTGGAGATTTAAAAATATATTATTAGTAAGTATAAAATTATCATAAGAACTAATGAATGATACTGGTCCAGTATCTGTTGAAGTAGATATATTCATTACTTGGAACAAGAAACTATTCAGATCCAATTTCAAGATAAATAAGTAAGTAAGAAAGTTGGGTTCTTGGCCAGTCTGGACTGCAAAGTTAAGCCACTGTAGATGAGAAAAAAGTCTAGCTTCAATCACATGATGTAATTTAGGATCAAATGTATTGCAATGTTTCAATAATTTTTTGTTTCCATTTATTATTTCAAGCTGAGAAGCAACTTAAATAGTTAGTGAGAAAAAAAAGGTATACTATCACTTGGAAAGAAAAAAAATTTTCCCTCATAATAGGCCACCAATAGGAATAAGGAATTCACTTCCTGTAGCAAGAAAATCTTCACAGCCATAATACTAGTCAACCAATTTTTTACAAAAGCTCAGATGCACAACTTACACTTAAGGACTGCAACAAACAAACACATGCACTTGGAATTCTTATCCTTAAATTCTGAAAAAAGAAACTTTAAAGTGATTAACTTATTGAGAGTCTCAAAGTGGGTTTTATAAAATATTATTTTCCCCAAAATATTCTTAGGTGATGAGTGATTCAAATAAGTTTGGGAGCACTCTTGAAGAGTTATAATCATATTAGATCATTAGTGAAGGCATCTAAAAAAGAAACAAGTTATTTTAAAATTTAATTTCTGTCCAGCCTATTTGAGTACAAAACCTTTTTTCAATAAGTGTTTATTAAAATTCTGTGGAATTAACATTTTATAAAAAATACCTTATCTCATATCAAAAAACTCAAGTCCCGACAGAATGACACCGAAGTCGTACAATTAGCTGGTGGATAAGCTTTCAAGATCCTACTAGGGTGTTCAAGTATTGTGCTGTCTCTTTCCTGTAACATTTACAATTCTCGAAGGATTACAGACTCTAAAAATCCTATTTTGGAGATCATCTGGTTCAAACCTCTCCCATTTAAGAGGGGGAAACAGTCTTAGAAGTGAAGTAGTTGGCCTGACAAGACACAAAAATCCACTCCTGTAGCAGAAATAGAATCCAGCTCTCAATTCCCATACTAGAATCCTTTCCATAACAGCATACTGACTCCTCTTTTTTTTTTTTTTTTTTTTTTTTTTTGTGGTGCTGAGGATGGAACCCATTGCCCTGGGCTTGCAAGGCAAGCACTTTACCAATTGAGCTATCTCCCCACCCCTAAGCTAAGACTTTTTGAGGCTAAGAATTTTCAGACAAGAGGGGATTTAGCTACTAAGGACCCATTAAAATACTTATTAAACCATACTTGTGTCAATAGATATTTTAAATTAATTAAACATGATTGTCTTTACTTACAAATGTCATCCATTGTGACAGGGAATCAATGTTTCAAGCTGTTGAACAGGTCATCATCCCTGTCCTGTTGGATGACACCTGTAAATAAAATAAATCTATTTTTGAGTGAGTAGACTTTAAGCTAACTAGATTTAAGATGCATGCAGTTTAAAGGAAAGAGTACTTTTTGAATCATTCTTAATTAAGTCCTACTGGAGAGATGTACTTCCCATTGCCAACTATTTCACTCTAGTTATGACTGGCCATCAGCACAAGAAAATCCACAGAATGTAACATGTGATGTTGCGAGAATACAAAGGAATCATGGCTCCTAGGGCAAAAATGGTCCTCTAGGCATTATCCATCTCCTGCTTCTGTGAATATCATTCTACTTTATAGGTGGCACAACCAAGGCCCTGGTAAGTTAAATGACTGGCCTAATGTTAAATAGCTAAATGTCTTTAGCTCAAGTCCTTAGGAGTTGAAAAGTACACACAATACATTAGCATAGGTTATCATTAGGCTGATTAGCTTTGAGAGACAGATATTGCACAAATGTTTACTTAGAATATTCTATCACATCTGCATAAAATATAATGTCAGTATTAAATATCAAAATATAAGCATCATTGAAAATGCTATGAGTGGAAGATCAAACAACAGTAAGAAAATGGAAATGTGACAGTGAAATTAAATATAGAATGCACTTACAACTTTTAATTCTGGCCACTTCCAAACTAGATTAGTGGTTTCTAACAAATATGAGTATATGAAAAACCATTTTTTAAAACAAAATTTCTACAGTCCATAATTTAAAACATTGGTTACTATGTAGCCACAAAATACCAATCTAAGTAAGCTCTGCTAGAAACTAAAATTTGGACTGTAAATGAACATTCTAACTTTCCATCCTATACCTAAATAATCTAAACTAACTAGAAGTGTTTTAGGATGCTGCTTTGAAGTAATATGGCTGTTAGAGTAACATGATCACAAAACTCATATTGAGCACTTACTGTGGGCCATAAGTTTGAGTGCTTCATACAGGTTATTTCATTCAAAATCACAACTTGATTACTATACAATTTTACAACTAAGATGATCAAAGCGCAGAGAAATTAAATAACTTGCACACAAATCTATTTGGTGACAGAATCCAAACTCAAAATCTACTGCTTTTCTTTAATCTAACAACTGAAGATCCTTGAAAAAACAAAAAAATGTAACAGAAAAATTAATATAGTTCCAATAAGAATACATAACATTCCCTCAACTAAATTCCACATAATATAAAACATCAGAAATTTTTCTTGGTCTCTTTTGGGGGTCAGGGTGTGGGAGAGAATGACGAATACTTTCAAAACCAATCTTAATACTAAAGAATCAAAACTTCTTGTTAAACTGAAATATATCACAAATAAAATGACAGTTATAAAACTTCAACTGCCTTTTATAATTAAAGTAAATCTTTCAGATTTAATTATTTTTAATAGTAAGAGAAACTCTCCCACTATGTAAGACTGATTCCCAAAATAATATAATAGTTATTAATAGACTGAATTAAATCTTGTGTATTAAAAATAAGCAAATTATCTCACTAATGAACAGAACTATTCATAAAGTGAATTATCTTTAAGGAAAACAAAAAAGTAATTTTGATCCATAGTGTAATCTCCTCAATTCCTGATATAATTGTAACTATTTTTTACTTGATGGTAAGTTATGTTTTGGACTCAAACCCCACAACTCTTTTAATGGGGTCATTTTTCTAACATTTTTAAAACCATAAAACTGATAAAGTAGCAGATAATCAGGACTTCAATACCTGGCATATTTAGCTGAACAAGAAATAGATATATGCAAAGCTCAGCATCACAGAAACAAGACATTAATGAAAATAAATTTACTTCTTAAAGCACGTGTGGAAAAATGAATCATCCTGGCAATAATGGCTTTCTGAAAAGGACCCCAAACAGAAAAAGATACAGTGTGGTTTTATGGTAGCTTACCCTTTTCTCTGATACCCCATCCTGGCCTGCAGCATCTCTCTCATCATGTGTCTCTTTCAGGACTGCCATGTGTTTTTTGTATGCTGGCTCTCTGTTTAAGGTTGTGTATCCTATGTGCTCATAAATTGGGTTTATCGTCATCTTGGCAATGTATTCTGCTGCCTTGGTTTCAATATAGAGAGTAATCAAGCCATCAGTCACCAGATCGTGGATGGACTCAAAGCGTTTCTCCCCAACAAAGTGCTTGCCATCGTAGTAGAGCCTGAAGTTTCTGGTTTGACTTCCAAATCTGCCTCAATGAAATGGGAAAGATGTTTTTAAGAAAAGTAAGCAAATGAATTCTTTCTGAAACAAAATAATCAAAAGAGAAAACAAAACAAAACAAAAAACCCAAAAAACCCCTATTGTTTTGTTTGTGTATGTCTCTTTGATTAAATAAGCGATGGCTAATATCCATGAATCACCTGGAATATGTGAAATTAAACTTTTGAATACAAAAATGAACCTGCAATAACTGGGGATAACTAGCCAAAAGCATGCTAAACCTAGAAGGAAAATTTTGTTCTTGTTTATCTTCTTAAGTTATTTCACTATGCCTGTAGGAAAAACAGGAGAAAACATATCTCATACCCTGTTAAAATACATTCAATATTCAACTGGTTAACAATGTAATACATGAAATTTCCATACTGACTTTTTTTTTTTCCTAAAAAAACGTAATGATCTTTAGATCCCAACATTCATGTCTTTTAACAGGAAAGTCCCACTCAGGGTTCATCTAAGTATGATGCCAGCAATCATTTAAAGTACAGCAGACTCCAGAACCTGAGTCATGAAGGACAGGGTAGCACAGAAACATACTTTTGTTATTTCTGACCAAAGACTTATTCTTCCTTTTACACACTCTTCTGTGTCTGCTGGTTATGCTGGGCAAGAAATGTTTGCAATAGTAGGGGCATATAAGTCATAAACTATCAGCCTACAGAAACTCTGTTTTCAATTTTGAGTCATGTTTTGATGACATGCTTTAACAAATGGGGAGGGATGGTTTCCTTTGATGATAATTTCAGTTTTTTGCTTCCTGCAGCAAACCTCAGAATTGGATCCAAGCTGGCATGACTGGCATCAACGTCCTTACAAGAAAGTGCACCAACTTTAATAAAAGTTGATGCCAAATGGCACCAAGGGTTGCCTGTGTCATGGTCTCCTGAAGGTAACCATGAGTGAGCCTAATTAAGAACCTAAACAAATTGGAAAGAATTTGTCTAAAGAAATTAGACTTTAATTATTATTTACTCTAGAATCCAACATACTATCCATGCTGGACCTTTTAACATATAATTTATCCATTTTTTGGTTCTTCAAAAGCAATCATTTTGATTTGCATGCATATGAATGATCCATATAATTATACTTTCTTGATCTTCACTTTACTTTCCTCTAAGGTTAAAGACCCATTTCTTCCAAGTAAATCTACATTATAATTTAAGTCTAAAAATTTAGGAAGGTAAAATTTACATATCAAAATTAAACATTAAGTTTTTTTAGCTTAACATACTACTTTTTGCCCATATACATTATTTGCTACTTATAAACAAACATAGAAAGTCAATTTACACTTTTTATAAGGTCTTTCAATTAACACACATAGTATGGTTTATCATTAAGTCCCTTTATATTTCAGTTGTATCAGAGGTATTTCAAAGAGTGCTCAGATGACATTACCCCTGCAGGGCCTTACCATTTTATAGTGGGCATTTCCACCATGAGTATTGACCTTAAAATACAGACTATTCAAACACTGGTGTCGGTCACTTGTTACAACTGTTTTCGGAAATCTGAGGTGTATAAGGAAAATAAGGCACGAAGGGAAGGGGATTGGACTAGCTTTAGAAGGGGTGAGGATGCTTTGACCGAGAGTAGAAGGCTACGGCTGGACTTCCTAGTGTTTTCCAAGGAGCTAATTCCTAATCTACCCAGAAAGAGGATTTCTGGCTACTAGTCGGGTGTTAGGTGAAAAGAGATTAAGTTTGTTCATTTTTCTTTCTCAGTTCAGTAACTTCAAGTGCTACTCCTCATGATTTCCAATTTCTCCTCAGCCTGCACTTCAGCTCCAGTCTGCCAATTCAATCACATTTTCAATCTTAAGGGAGCTATCTGATTACTAAAATAACTCATAATGTGGTTTGATTAAAAATTAGACTCAAAGGACAAAAAAGCCCCACAAATTTCCACTGGAATTTTGATTTTTTTTTTTTTTTTTTAAAGAAATAGCATTATTTTTACCAAGGGAACTGCATGTTTTCCTTGCCTACTCTGAACTGCACTTTTACTTAGGAAGTTACAGGATAGTGAAAGGAAGTTACAGGATAGTTTACTTAGGAAGTTAAAGGATAGCATAATGGCATAGGGTGTCAGAGATTGTACTACCTTGACCTGATTTGAAAAGCATGTAGTACTTTGTGGGATCATAAGTGCAGAGTGTGGACAGAAGATCTTTGAGAAGGGTGGGTAATGGATGTGTCTTCTACATAAGAAAAGTCATAAAAGGGAGGATGCCAGACATAAGGATAAAGGAAAAAACTCCTTCCTTATGAAAGTTTATTGCTGGCAGATAGTCGTTTATTCAACAATTATTTAACAAAGCACCCAGACACTGTTTAGTATTGGGAAGTTCATTATAAAGTTCCTGTTCCTTGGCAACTCCAATGGGAAATAAACATAAAAATAGATCAACATAAAGACATGAAGTATTAAATTTTTTTGTTTCCATGCTGGGGATTGAACCCAGGACCTTAGGTGAGCACTCGACCAACTGAGCTATATCTCCAGCCCTGAAATGTTGAATTTTAAAAATGTTCATCTTTAGATTGATTTTTTTAAATGACTATAAAGTGTGTATAATTGCTTCTCGACCTTTTGGCTAAGATCACATGTAGGAGTGTGGGTAACCTTGCTCTTACATAGAAGCTGTATATTTCTGTAAAGCAATTAATGAAACCAAGTGAATCCAATATGTCTTCACATTATAAAAACCAAAAACTCATTGCTTAATAAGATCCCAGAGTTATATCCAAATGCAAAAGCACCCCTGCAGTCTTGAAACAGGATTTGACAAGGGACATACAAGGGTCAACATGTGTTTAATAAATCCTTAGACTTTGGTATCAGATAGATGTGAATTTAAATTCTGGACCTGCCTTTTTCTAGTTGGGTGACTCTGGAAAAATCATTCTGCAGATTCCCTATCTAAAAAATAACATCACCCTACCCATATGTGGTCGTGAGAATTGTATCAAAATATTCAAGTCAAAGCTACACATATAAAAGGCTTAATGAATAGTAGCTTCCCTTCTTCTCTGTTTGCTTAGGCCCCTACAGAGGAAAACAGAATAAAATAAAACAGAAAAGAGAGCCAGTAAGTATGTATGGGAGATGGCTGAATAAACAACAGGCAATATGGGGAGTATAGGAGCATCTCTGCTCTAGTTCAATTTACAATCCACAAAAGCAAGGAGGAACTGAATGCATTTTTCTTCTGGATGTCCCTGAAAAAATTTATGCTACATGGTTAAACACAGTGGGCCTACCACAGAGTACAAAGCACAGAGGAAGCAAGCGAACAGTCTTTCCATGTGCTCTGTTCTCTGAATTCAACAGAGAAAGGTAAGTAAATAAACCCGTACTGAAAGTAGGACATGCTATATGGATATAGAGACAACTACTGACCTCTAGACTGTGGAGTAGAGATGTATACAGACTCTTAAAGTAAATAACTTCCCCTCCATTTCTATAGAATTTTCTTTTTCCATTTTCCCATATATTTTTTTATCTGCCCTTAACTAATAGCTTTTCATTCCTTAGTGAATACACTTGAAAAATCTATAAGCTCAAGAGTTTAACAGGACAAAAATTCATTTTCTCCAAAGTGGTATTGTAGTTAACAAAAAGAAAAGACAGAGATAATATGGTATGGACTGCTACTGTTGTACATAATTACAACTTTCTAGAAGGAGGATCTTTTATACCAGTGATTCCAGGTTTTGGTTTTCATATTTTAAAAAGTTGTTTAAAGCTGTGTCCAGTTGCATTCAGATGAATTTCAAAATATGTAATTCTAACATCTAACTTTTAAAAAAATGAACAAAAATCCTAATATAGTCCTTTCTATTTTGTAGTAAATGAATCATACTCATTAAAATTCAATTATGGCTAGGGATGTAGTTCACTGGTAGAATGCTTGCCTAACATGCATGAGGCCCTGAGTTCAATCCCCAGTACAAAAACAAACAAACAAACAAAAAAGTATAGAAGCACAAAACAATGAAATTATATATAAAGAATAGCCTTTGAAATGTCACTTCACTGTTCTAAAATGGAGAATTAGTTTTGATTTGAGGCCAAAGTTCTTTGGAAATATCTCTTCAAAGGAAATCTACAAGCTAACAACAGATGCTTTTTGTTAACAAACAGAAAACAAAACATATACAACATACTCATCTAAGCTAATAAGATGTTAGAAGTATTTCCAGAAACCAACATATAAAAACCATTTTATTGATAATATTTGTGTGCTATTTACCAGAGTCAAAGAAGCTAAAATAAATATAAATATCTCAAATTCATATAATTATAAACATACCATTAGGGGACAGGTTAAAACACACAAGAATATCATAAAGCATTAAATTCAGTATGAAACAATAAATTTAGATGAATTCTAATGAACCGAGAACACAGTTATATATGACTTTAAAATGCTTCCCCCATCTCAAACTTTGTTAGAATATGACTTTTGTCTATCTTGCTATATAATTTTGAATGGTAATATGGGGCAAAAGTATTATAATATGTCGACTTCTGATGATTTTTTTTTTGGCAGAAGAAATTATTTCCAGTGAAGCAAACCTGTTTGCCTAACTAAATTTCCAAGATGGCACTAGTTAGCTCTGGAAGGTAGAACTAATATAGGAGGATAGTTGAAAGTCTGTTTAAGAAGCAATCAGATATTTCCATGCCCCATGGATTCCTTATCCCAAATGTTACCCCTTCCCTACTGTGGCAGAAGACTTAAGTTCTGTTCTCTGAACTGGATGAAACAGACAGAATGTGAATTGAGGGACACCAGGCAGAGTTGAGAAGAGAAATCATCCTGAAAAACTAAGCGATTGTTTTAAATACTGAAGATTGAGGTTTCTGTTTCTTTTCACCACTAGGTTCTCAGAAAGCTTCCACCTTTCCTGACAAGAGAATGAAAGATTCTTGTCTGCCAAATCTGATTAATCCAACTGAAAAGACTTAAGAATAGAGACATCATCCTGTAATTGTCACACATCTCCCAAGATCTCAGAACTAATGATCAGTTTTTAAAAGCCAAATGCACCTAAATATGGGAAAAAAGAATGTGCTGGGGTCTCTTAAATACATAAAATTAATCATCACAGTATGTGTACTACAATTTTTCATTACTGGAAATTTACGTGGTTTTCAGGTTTAGCCATTTATGAAGATTATTATCATAGGTATAGATGTAGACATAAAAATAATCAACGGGGTTGGGGAGATAGCTCAGTTGGTAGAGTGCTTCCCTTGTAAGCACAAGGCCCTGGGTTCAATCCCCAGCACCGCAAAAAAAAAAAAATCAATGGCAGCAGTGTTTGCATATATACATATGTATACATATATACTATGTATACTTATATTTATGTATACATATATATAAATAACCTAGGTAATATACATGATATATTCCTCGGTAAAATATACATATTTCCTAGGAATCACTCTTTTGGGGGGAATATAATAAATATATGTTAGCAAATATATACATATATGTTAGCAAATTCTGATTCCTTGAGAATCGATTGTTAGTTTTGCTTACCTTTCAAGTACCAGAGACTGGCACAGTACTTGGCACCTATTATGCCCTAAGTAAGTCTCTGTTGAACAGAATTAGTAAATGGTTTCATTAGTACTTTCCCCTAAGTTGGTCAACTATATATAACAATGAAAATAATTTTTTAAAACACATGGGAGTTACAAAGAACTGTCAAAATACAACCAGATCACTATAGTCTTGTTGGACATGAAAGAAGTGATAACTACCATAATAAAGTTTGTTATTCACATCTGTAATGCTCTAAGTGTAATGATCTGTATAACATGAAGCTGCTTTCCATATCAACAATAAAAAATTTTTCTAATGCACTGAACCAATTATAATAACTTCTACCATTTTTCTTTATTACTAAACCAGAGGAAGCATATTTGATATTGTATCCATCTACTATATAAATTTATATTTTTACTTACAGAAAAGCATTGTTCATATATTTTAACCTTTGAAAACCAGAGTAGGTACAGAAAAGATCAATATGTTTATACGATTAAAAATTAGATTTGGCTTATTTGAGGATGGGTGATCACTTCTACTGAAAGTGAATCTTCCTTAAAATCAGTGTGCCACTTTAGGACAAAAATTCACACTATATTACAACAGAAATATACAAAAGCATAGAGTTATTCATGTTTGAATGCTTGTAGAGTTCTTTACATATATATGAGTATAAATGTATATACAAACACAAACCTATACATTCACATACATGTTTTTCATAACCCTGTTTATTTCCTATATACAATATGAAGCTTTTACTTAATCATTTCTGTATTATACATTCTAAGAATCACACATGGAATAAAATTTAATATTTTTCTTGATGATCCAACTGTATCGTAACATATTATTTAGTGTGTAAATACAGTAATATCCCAGAAGCTATTGAAGTATACTAAGTTGACCTTCTATGATGTAACATGCCCCTTGGTACTGAAAAATTAGTTCTCAGATATAATTTTATATTTTTAAAATCCTCTTTGCAGTTTATCAATGGTGTTCTTCCACTTTGCTACTTTTTATCCACTGTAAATCTGGAGAAAAGACTCAAGAAATTATTAATGAGCAAAACAACAAAGGAATCATAAATATCTGTCCACTTCAGGGATCCTTAAATAAGAGTAATAATCTGAATGAAAAAAAACAACTTTCTGCAGTTTCTTATTTATGCAAAGAATGGTATCACTGGGAGTGTTCAAAGTCTGACAATTTATAATTCAATGCAATTCTACTGAATAAGCCCAGTAGATGCTAAACACTGTACAGGCTCAAGGAAACTAAGAATAAAGTTTATTTTTGCCTGGGAGGACCTCAGTTCATTTTAAAAAGAGAGACAAATAAGAAGATTTACTGTAGATAGTTACCTTCAGTCTAGATATATTCAAGGAACAAATAAAGATCTTTTCAGAAAACAAATTAATAATCATATAATCCAAGTGTAAATGTACTTAATAGAGACTCAAATATAACCTTGAATGAAGAGATACCAATCCAAAAAATCAAAACACCTAAGTCATGAATAGATTTCTAAGTGAAACCTGAAACCTAGAAGCACACAATTATTGGAACTCAGTGAAAATTTTCAAAATCCTAGCAGGAGGGGTCAATCTGTTACAGAGAATGACTACAATGGAGAGCTGAAGCAGAGCCAAAAGCTAATACAATTGTCTGAAACAAGAGCAGATGGGAGCAGGAGAAGGGAAGAACATGCACTCAGAAAGATGACAAGAACCAGAGGCAGCTCTTTTAGCCTGGAGATAACTTAAGACATTCACAGGACAGCTATTCTGCTTGACTCAAGCAGGTCAGGACATCTGGGTATGTGTATCTGTGTGGGAGTAAACCAAAATCAACAGTACAATAAGATAAGGGCAGTGTATCAATATGTGGGTCAAAATACAAGAACTATAGAAACCAGTTAAGAAGTTGTAGTATTCCAGGCAAATGCAGAGCCCAGAAGAACTGTTTTGAAAGAGTAAGAAAACCATTTCACTTTAACTGCAATAACCTCTCTCCCAGGCTGGCTCAGGTCAGCTCTGCTTCTAGCTTCTGTGTGAGGTGGGGAAAAAGTGACAACTATTCATTTTGGAGGGTTTCCTGAGGGACTAGATTTTTTCTTTCCTGATTCACAGCGCTAATGAAACCAGCATTGTTTGGATGCCAGGGGGCACACTGAAAGCACAGGAGAGTAAGGACAGCTTGCTGCATTAATAGAGGGCCTGTAGAGCTACACAGAGTCCAGCACAGCTCCATGTAATTGGGAAAAGACGCCCGATTCATGGCTCTTCCCTTACAAGGGACGGAGAAGAGTTGGAGTGTGCATATAGTGTTTTGGCTTTTCAGAGAAATGTTCAAGGGACTAGTATGTGTCTTGCTAGGTAGTTGTCTCTTGATACCCATCGGAGAGCAGTTTCAGGACTCCCCACAGACCAAAACTTGTAAAAGCTCAAGTCCCTTATATAAAATGTTATATCTGCTTATAACTTGAGGAAGGAAACTGACATCTAAGTTTAAGAAGTTCAAAGTACTCTAACCAAAATAAACACAAAGAAGTTCACTCTGAGATGCAGTATAATCAAACTATCAAAAGTAAAAAAGAATCTTGAAAACAGCAAGAGAAAAAGAAAGCTTCATGTCTATGGAAATATGAATTAACTGAAAAAAATGTTAATTAGTATGTTGTTATGGTTTAGATGTAAGGTGTCCCCCAAAAGCTCACATTAAAACAATGCAAGAAGGTTCAGAAGAGAAATGATTGGGTTGTAAGAGTCTTAACTCAATCTATGAATTAATACCTGATGAGATTAATTGAAGTGGCAGGGAGTGACTGGAGGAGGTAGAAATAGGGGCGTGGCTATAGGGTATATATTTTGTATCTGGAGAGTGGAATCTCTCTCTGCTTCCTGAAGATGTGAGCTGCTTCCCTCTGCCACACTTTTCTGCAATGATGTTCTGCCTCACCTTGAGCCCCAAGGAATGGAGTTGGCCTTATATGGACTAAGACCTATGAAACTGTGAGCCCTCAAATAAACTCTTCCTCCTCTATAGTTGTGCTGGTTGGGTCATTTAGTCACAGCAGCAAAAAAGCTGACTAAATTGTATGTATTTATATAGACAATGAAGGGATTTCAGAAAAGGATAAAAATGTATACAAAAAGATTAGGAACAAGAGTGGGGAAAGTACACAGGAGCATCAATTAGATCATCATATTTCTTGACCAAAACCTTGCAGTTTAAAAGCTAGTAAACTAATATATTCAAAGTGTTAAGAGAAAATAATGGCCAAGAGTATTATATTCAGCAAAACTGTCCTTTGATAAATGAAATAAACAAACAAACAAACAAAAACTCTTCCAGATAAAGCTGAAGGTGTTCAACATTATTAGATCTGTCTTACAAGAAATGCTAGGACACCAATCAACAACGTGAAAGCAGGACTGGGGATATGGCTCAGCAGTAGAGAGCTTGCTCAGGAAGCCCTAAGTCTGATTCTCAGTGCAGCAGCAACAAACAAACATATGTACTTAGCAACAGATATCAGAGCACCCAAATATATGAAGTATACATTATACATATGTATATACATACACAACACACACATATATACATACATACACACACATGTATAAAACAGCTATATTTAAATATATAAAACTGCACTTAATTTTGATGCAGATTTTAAAAGACAAAAGCATAAGAAATAAAGTTATGTTAATGGATAAAGAATATGTAAACATGTAATTTGTAACATTAATAACATAAGTGGGGTTGAGGAGACATAAAAGAGTAGAGTTTTGTACATGACTGAAGTTAAATTATCAGTTTAAAATAGGTTGTTATAACTATAATTTACATAAGCCCTCTGCTAATCACCAAGAAGATATCTATAAAAGATATGCAAAGAAAATGAACAAAATCAAAGCATGTCAATACGATAAAAACAATGAAATATAAAGGAAGACGATGAGAGAAGAAAAGAGGGAAAGCTGCTCCAAGAGAGAGAAGAGCAAACAAATGGCAATTTTAAGTGCTTCCCTACAAGTAATGATCTTAAACATAAATGAAGTAAACACTCCAATACAAAGACACAGAGTGGCTGAATGAATAAAAAAACAAGATGCAACCACACACTGTCTACGAAAGGCTCACCTTAGATGTGAGGACACATACATGCTTAGAGTCAAAGGATAGAAAAAGACATTTCATGAAAATATCACTAAAAGAGATCAGGAATGTTCAAACCTGTATCAGACACAATAGACTTCAAGTAAAAAACTGTCACAAGAGACAAAGAGAGAAATTATATAATGTAAAGGGTCAATCCATCAGGAAGATATAGAAATCATAAACACATACACCAAACATCAAAGCACCTGATTATAAGAAGCAAACAGAATTAAAAGGAGAAACAGATATAACACAACGACAGTAGCATTTTTCAATATCCTAATTTCAAAGATGGTGAGAACAACCATATAGGAGATCGATAAGATAAGGATTTAAATAACGCCACAGACCAAATGAACCTAACAGGCTTACACAAAATACTCCATCCAAGAACAGCCAGAATATATGTTCTTCTCAAGTGCATATGGAATATTCTCCAGAATCAAGCACATGTTAGGTCACAAAACAAATCTTAAGAAATTTAAGAAGAATGAAATCATATCAAGTATCTTTTCCAAATACAATGAAATGAAACCAGTT
Source organism: Sciurus carolinensis (assembly GCF_902686445.1). Lineage (NCBI taxonomy): Eukaryota > Metazoa > Chordata > Mammalia > Rodentia > Sciuridae > Sciurus > Sciurus carolinensis. The sequence goes on from NC_062215.1 coordinate 124,044,561, forward strand.
CTCAATAGCAATGGGAAAACAGGAAAATTCAAAAACATGAAAATAACACACTCCTAAACAACCAATGGGTCAGAGAAGAAATGACAAGGAAAACTAGAAAATATCTTAAGAAAAATGAAAACATTAAAACATATTTATGGGATTCAGCAAGACCAGTACCAAGAGGGACGTTTATAGTGGTGAATGCTTACACTAAAAAAGAAGAAAAATCTCAAATCAATAAACTAATTTTACATGCTAATTAGAAAAAAGGAACTAAAACTCAAAACTAGCAGAAGGAAAATGATGATAAAGATTACAATAGAAACAAACAAAATAGAAAGTAGAAGAACAAAAAAGAAATTGAGTAGTCTTCTATCATATCATATATATATACCACATGTTCTTTATTCATTGATCTGGAGAATATCATGCTAATCCAACTAAGCCAAACCCAAAAAACCAAAGGCTGAATGTTTTCTGTGACATGTGGATGCTAATTCACCATGAGTGGTGGTAGTGGGGTAGCTAGGGAAGGACAGAGTTACTTTATATCAGGTAGAGGGGAAGGGGTAGGGGGGTAGGAAGGATAGTAGAGCGAAACAGACATTATTACTTCAGGTACATATATGACTGCATGACTGATGTGATTCTATAATATGTACAATCAGAAAAATGAGAAATTATACTCCATTAATGTATGATCTATCAAAATGTATAGATGTATTCTACTATCATGTACAATAAATTAGAACTAAAAAGTTAATAAAAAAAAGAAATTCACAAAACTGAGTTGGTTTTTTCAAAGGATCAATAAAATTGACAAATCTTTAGCTATATTAACTAAGAAAAAAGAGGAGACTCAAATGACTAAAATCAGAAATGAAAGAAGAGACATTACAACTGATGCCACAAAAATAAAAAGGATTATAAGGAGTTACTATGAAAAATTACATGCCAACAAACTGTATAACCTCGAAGAAATGAATAAATGTATAAACATATAATCTATTGAGAATGAATTACAGAGCAAGAGAAACCTGTAACTAGAGTAAGGAGATTGACTCAGTTATTAACAACTTTCCAACAGAGAAGTCCAGGACCAGAGAATTCCACCAAACAAAAGAAGAATTAATCTCAATCCTTCTTAAACTTTTCCAGAAACTTGAAGAGGAGACTTTATGGTTTAAAAGTTTAAGTGATTCCCTCCAACACTCATGTTGAAACTTAATCTCCAGAGCAATAGTATTAAGAGATGGGGCCTTTATGAGGTGATTTTCTGGAATGTTCCCCAAAGTCTCATGTGTACAAAGGTGGGGCTTTTAGGCAATGGTTAGATTATAAGGGCTCAGAGTCCTCGTGATTAATCTATCAAGTAGATTAACACATTTGAAAGCTAAATGAACAACTGGGAAGTGGACACAAATAGATGGGAAGACATCTATGTTCACAGATTAGAAGACTTACTACTGTTAAAATGTCCATACAATCCATCGCGATCTGTATATTCAGTGTAACCTCTTATCATACTTCAATATCACTTTTGTAGAAATAGAAAAATATCCTAAAATTCATATGGAATATCAAAAGACACCAAATAGGTTCAAATTTCCTTACTTAAAAATATATTATGGGGCTGGGGTTGTGGCTCAGTGGTAGAGTGCTTGCCTAGCACATGTGAGGCACTGGGTTTGATCCTCAGTACCACATACATACACACATACATACATAAATTAAGTTATTTAAAAAATGAAGTCACAGTAATCAAAACTACAAGGACCTGGTTATAAACAATGACATACAGACCAATGGAACAGAATAGAAAGCCCAGAGAAACTCACATGCATATGGTCAAATGCTCTTCGACAAGAATGCCAGCAGTACACTATAGGGAAAGGATAAACTCTTTGACTGATAGTGTTGGGAAAACTGGATGTCCACATGCAAAAGAAACTTGCATATACCAATTACAAAAATCAACTCAAAAAGCACCAAAGACCTAAACACAATACCTGAAATTATAAAACTCCTAGAAGAAAAGCTTTATGACATTGGAATGAACAAAGATTTCTTGGATAGGACACCAAAGTACAAGTACCAAAAGATAAAATTGTACCACACTGAACTTAAAAGTTTCTGTGCAGCAAAGGAAATAGTCAAGAGTGAAAAGGAAATGTACAGAATGGTAGAAAATATTTGCAAACCATTGTCCGATAAGGGGTTAATATACCAAAAATATAAAGTACTTCTATAACTCCATGACAAAAAATAATGATTAAAAGAAATAAATATTTCTCCAAAGAAGATAAATAAATAGCCAGGAAATATATATAAAGATGTTCAACATCACTAGTACCAGGGAATGCAAATAAAAACCACAAAGAGATATCACTTCACACCCAGTAGGGTGGTCACTACCAAAAAAAAAGAAAACAAAACAAAATAACCCAGAAAATAATAAATGTTGATAAGGATGTGAAGAAAATAGAACCCTTGCATGCTGTTGGCAAGATTTTAAAATAGTATAACCAATATGGAAATCAGTTTGGAAATTCATCCAAAAATTAAAAATAGAATTACTACATGACCCTACAATGACTTCCTCATCTGTATTCCCAAGAACTGGAAACACTCATGTCCACTGCAGCACTTTGGTGACAGTCATGATCTGAAAAACACCTAAATGACAAATGAGTAAATAAAGAAAATATGCTATTATATACACAATGGTATATTATTCAGATTTTTAAAAAGGAAATTCTGTCGTAGGCTTCAACATGCACAGACCTTGAAGACATTATTTTAAGTGAAATAAACCAATCACAAGGAAAGAGTACATGATTCTACTTATTTGAGACTTCTAGAGTAGTCAAAATCATGTGAACAGAAGGTAGAAAGGTGATTGCTAGGGGCTAGGAAGGAGGAGAAAATGGAGTTGTTCAATGGGTATAAGTTTCATTCATACAAAATGACAGTTTTGGAGATTTGCTGCACAATGTGCATATAGTTAAAATACTGTAATTACACTTAAAATTATTAAGAGATTTTAAAGAGATATCAATAATAACTCAGGAGAATGGGATTATAGATTAGGAGAACCGAAGGACAATCCATTCAGACAAATTAATAACATGGCTTGCTTGGTAAATCCAAACACATCTTTCATAAAAGACAACAGAATATCCCCAATCTATATACTGAACATGTGGTTAAAATTATACTGAACTCTAAAGCCATATTTATGGATGAGTCCATGACATTTAGAAAGTCCTTTACTATTTTTGTCTTCAATTGTTTTTTTAATTCATGTGAGTTAGATGATGCAAAGTCACAAAGGCTAAATCTAAAATTAAGAAAAACAGGGCTGTGGGTAGAGCTCACTGGAAAAGCACTTGCTTAGCATGTCTGGGTTTGATCCCCAGCACCACCAAAAGTATAAAAGGAGAGAAAAAGTACTCCTTTACATATGAGATCTATCTAGATTTATTATAACCCCAGTAGAAAATAAAGAGCCTAGTTTATATTCCTGCAATACAATTGGGTACGGCTGCACAACTCATTAATTCCTCTGTACCAGATATGCCAAAGATTAAGTTTGCAAAAGAGAAAACTTGGAATCTCTCTCTCTTTTTTTTTTTTTTTTTTACATTTTTATCTGTATTCTGTTCCCTCTTTCTAACCATAAGTCCATACTTGGTTTCATTTGTTTTCAAGGCATAATGTTATCAGTTTGCCACCTCTTCTTAAACTTTGTTAATTTTTAGAAAACTAAACATAATTAAGTTACAGTGTTTTAAAAAGCATATGGTGACATTTGGCTGGGGCAGAGAGGGTAGGTATATGAATTTAATATATACTTTTCAATGAAATCATTTTAGTAATAATACATATATGTGGGCTGAAAGTTATGATAGATAAGTCCAATTCATGGTTAAATGGTCACACATGTTTTTACACAATTTTGAGAAAGACATGCATTCATCACTATACAGAAGCCCACATTCTGTAGATTTCACATCATCCTACTCATTTGCAAAGTAAATGAGTAAATACAATTAATTGCATTAAACATTTATGTAACCTTCAATGGTCAAGGGTGTTAGTGCTTCTAGTTTGTTTCCAAAAGCACTGTACTTAATTGTTTCTCAATTAATCTTCAAAATTTGAAGTTGTGGGTAAAACGTCAGAATCAACTACTTAAATTTAACGTATATCACCAACTGTGTATATATTACACACCTATCACCTAATGGGATATTTACATTTTTATCATAGCAACATTCAAATCATATGTATACTTTATTGAAATGAAAGTGAAAAGTGGAGTAAGGAGGGAAACAGGAATTTTTTCCCCCTTCTATTGATATATTCTGGCAAATTTTAAAACTGGTGTGTTCTGAAATCTGTGTGTTCTGGCAAACTCTGAATAGAAAAGGTTAGATAATCATTTGGAACCTTGTGCTCTTTCTTACTCAAAATGGATGTTCTAGTTTCTGAAATTCACTGAATTTAAAGAATAAAAAGATGATAATTCCTAAAATAAGCAATATCTTAATCACTTGTTATGCTTATTGAGTTTATTATTTTGCATCTTATAATCTAAGAAAAAATGCATTCACTCTTCTGTGTTTGGGCAGGGCAAAGTCTCCCTTTGAATAGCTAAGAGTAAATGACATCAGTACTTGCCTTAAGAACATAATGGAATTATCTTCAGAGATAAATCTGAGTTTGGGTATATTTTATATGTATATAAACATTTCTAAGACATGTTACTTCCATTGGGAGGATAAAAATAAATTCCAAAATTTATAAGCCCCCTCTTCTATACTTCACATAAGCAATACAAAGTTTCATCAGTCCATGTAATTAGTAGTTGAGCTACATTATCTTTGTGTGCACTTTTATTTTAGAAACAAACTCATGATATGATAGAAAACAAAAATAACTATAATGGAATTGAAAGCTGGCTAACAAGATAGTTCCCACAACCTAGAGGAGAGAGGTTCTTTTCACCTGTTTCTCTTCTAGGACTATCAATAAAAAGAAGTATGGGGTGAAAAAGGCAGGGAGGGAACCAGCTCTTAGTCTTTCCAAAATGACTGACCTGCTCCTAAATAAGACAAAATAAGACAGAAACTCCCCTTTTCCTTCCATAGCAGATACTGCTGATACTCCTTCATACCCTCTCCCCTCTCCTTCCTTAATTACAGAACCCTTGGTTGTCAGGTGTGAACATGGCTCCCTAGACTGAAGCTTCCATTTCTCGGCCTCCCTTGCCTTGTTGGTAGGAGTACAAATGATAAGTGAGAAGGGTGTGGATCTTCAACCTTTTGAATGTGAATATAAAGTCTGGTGCTCTGTGGGCACCATGAGATTAACTAGGAAGCCATACGCAAGAAAGCAACCAAATGGAACTAGTTTGGGTCTCTCACCTTGTAAAGAGCTACAACAATATGAAAGTAACTCCCAATTTTTTTTTTTTTTGGTGGGGAGGCTTGTGGGGATCTAACCCAGGGCCTCACTCATCCTAGGCAAATGTCTATCAATGAGCTATGTCCGCAGGCCTCATTTCCTGAACATAGGAAAAAAATAAACATCTATTTTGTGCAAGGAACTGTTTCAGTTCTTATCTGACTTCTTACAGTAAAACCTAATGCCACTTTTCTTCCCTTAATGCAAAAGATAATATACTTCTGTTATTCTGAGATTTTCTTCTATGAGATCAAGTCAGAGTACAAAAATTTTTAAAAAGTGATACCATGACAACATTTTACCCAACAGCTGCCACCAGTTAGTCTTATCTAAGTGTATTACAATAATATGAAAATTTATGAGCTAAGAAAAATGTGTAAACAGTAATTTCCTAAAATATTGCCCCTTATCTGATATTATCACCTCAAATATGCTTTTGTCTGTTATAATGACACAGGAAAAATCAAGAGCATAATTTTAGATATTTTAATGGAGACTGGGCTTGCTTAGAAAATTCCCAGAAAGTCCCTGGGGAATCATGCTGCTTTATAACCTCTTGGGCTACCAGTAGGACAGGCGCCTTTGCTTCCTAGACCTCCCCACCTTGCCATCTTCTTCATTTTCTTTTAAATGTGCATTTAAGTTAGCAAGGTCTTTTTAAGTGAAAAAGTAGTACAGGAGATCTTGTAGCAGAAAGGTTTTGCTAACTGAAAAGGTAAGGCAGCAGGAGAAAACAACATGATGTAAAGAGTCATGGTGTAAATAAGCTAAAAAAAATCACTGATTAAAAATAATAACTATACTGGAAAAACAAAAGTCAAGTGAAAATAAAAACATTGACATCCTATAAATATCATCTTGGTTCCTTTGTCCATGACCCAGTATATTTGTCAACTTCAGAATGGGTAAAGAGGTCAAAGATTTGCCACATATATAGCAGTAACACAGGCAGGGGTCCACACCAGAGACCAGCAAGCTTTAGCCTGAAGCTCAAATCTAGGCCACTGTCTACTTTTGAATGACTGGCAAGCTAAAAATGGGTTTTAAATTTTTATATTAAGTAGATATGTACATATTTATATAACAAAATATTCTCAATTGGCCTTCAAAACCTAAAATACGTACTACTATATCCTTTACCAAAAAGTGTGCCAACCCCTGGTCTACATGACTAAGCACGTCTGTCTGTCTGAGGCAGGGTTTTGCTATGTTGCCCAGGGTAGTCTCAAACCCTTGCATTCAAATAATCCTCCTGCCTCAGCCTCATGAGTAGCTGGGACTACAGAGACATACAACCTCACTTGGCTGGCCACATCTTTTTGATAAGGGTTAAGGATAGGAAAAAGAAATGTAAATCCGTTTAAGGTGTGTGTCAAATGACACAGTACACTTGATTAGCAATAAGATGTTAAGAATAATTCCCAATAATTAGAAAAGAAAGTACTACCCAGAATTTGAATGACCGGTTAGTTATTAGTAAATATATTCTATATATATTTACTAATATATCCATATATATATATAAAAGTTTAATAAATTATTATATAAATTGAACAAATTTATCAGTTTTCATGTATATATGTGTGTTTAATTTGTTTGCCTGCAAGACTTTTCAGAGTCTATAAAAATTTCTTCAGGACAGAGATACAAAATATAATATTACCCAGCTTTATTTTAACTTATTTCTGTGACATCTAAAATATCTTGAAGAAAGCATGACATAGAATACAGTTGGGAAAATATTTACCTCATATGACATCAGAATAAATTAGTAGAGGATTAAAAAGTTAAATACATAAAATATACCATAAACTGGGTGTGGTGGTGCATGCCTATAATCCCAGCTATTTGGGATAAAGAACAAATACCTTACCAAGGACTCTAGGAAGCAAATGGTACAGCTTCCTTCCCTCACTCTCCAGCTCACTCTGCCCTAGTCACACCCTTCCTTTAGAGTTACGCATGGTTGGGCATTGCTGGGACCCACATGACAGCCATAACCTGGACATGCAAGTCCACTGTAGGATTCCCTCTATTCCCTGTTCTCACTCACTCTCTTTCTTTAATTTACTCTTAAATGGCCTTCAATTCTCAAATTAGACTTGACTTTCTCACAAAGGCCTTTGCTGTTTATAATTTAGACTTAGATTGAGACTTTGGATTTAGACCAACTCCCCCTTTATATAGTCTGAATGTCCTGTGGTTCCCCTCTACAGCACTCACCTCAATTTTTAGCTTTATATTTGTGGGCCAATTTCATTAAAGTCTAATTTTCTTTCTATCTGATAAACTGTTAAATTCCTTAGGGCCAGGGATTATGACTTATTCATTCTTGTATCCCTAGCACAGATAAAAATACCGTTACAATTTTCTAAAAACAAACAACAACATTTTTTTAAAAAAGTATAAGCTTTAAAAATGCCACGCCAGGCTCGGTGGCACATGCCTGTAATCCCAGTGGCTCAGGAGGCTGAGACAGGAGGATCAAGAGTTCAAAGCCAGGCTTAGCAAAAGTGAGGCGCAGAGTAACTCAGTGAGTCCCTGTCTCTAAATAAAATACAAAATAGGGCTGGGGATGTGATTATTTCTGGGTAGTAGTTTGAGAGGTGATCTTTTTCCTTTTCTTTGAAGTTTTCTACATTTTAATGTTTTCTTTATTGTATACATACTAAGAAAATATACTAATTTCCTTAAATAACTATTTCCTTTTGTGCATTTGCAATACAATTCAATTTTAGGCACATTTTTAGGAATGTATCTACTTTTTCAAGTAAGGGATGCCTTACGTTAAAGTACCCACTCTAATGTGTCATATCAATTACCTAGCAGGAGAGTAACTCATATAAATTGAAATTATTAATACAGACTGGACATCTTTAATCCAAAAATTTTAACTGTTCCAAACTTCAAAATTCGTTGCGTGCCAAGATGTTGCCACAAGTGAAAAATTCCTCCCTTGTTCTGTTTTGACAGATCACAATTAAAATGCAGGCATGTTAAAAATACAGTAAAATGGTTTAGGGATTTAGCTTAGTGGTAAAGTACTTGCATAGCATGCCTGAGGCCTTGGATTTGATCCCTAGCATCACACACATATACACATAAATCAAATATATATGTATATATATGAATCATATATATGTATATATATGAAGGTAATTTTATATATATAAACATATATAAACTTTAAATTAAAATATTATATATAAACATATATATATAAACATAAAATTACCTTCACATATATACATATAAGCATGTATGTGTGTGTGTGTGTGTGTGTGTGTGTGTGTGTATGTGCGTGTATAACATAAAATTACCTTCAGGCTATGTATATAAGGGGTATATGAAATAAATGAATTATGTTCAGAGTTGGGTTTCATCCCAAAGATATCTCACTATATATATTGCAAAAACTGTAAAAATCTAAAAAAAAAAATTTAAAAATTTAAAAAACACCTAAAATTCAAAACACTTCTGGTCCCAAGCATTTCAGCTAAGGAATATTCAACCTATACCAATATTTTTAAGCTTATGGCACTGATAATATGGTATTATATTTTCAAGTAAATTTGCTATTCTTTCATCAATATCAATTTTCTGATACTGCAGGACCACCAAATTCTACTGTCAAGTGTGTTATTACCTATTCTTAAATCCAGAATATTTCCCATAAAGTGATTCATAGTCTTACCAAAAGAAGCAGAAAAACAGTTTTGAAAAATTATTCTACAGAACATTATTTGCTACTTATTTGGAATAGCACAGGAAGGTTTGCAGGAAATGAAATGAAACCATGGTAACCAACTAAACCTATCATGAGCTACTGGATCAAAAGAACACATAGTACATTACACGTCAACGCCTACTAACAACACAATTCTTCCCCAGTTCCTTTTGATCCTTTTCTTAAAATATGAAAAAAGATTTCAACCTATTTCCAATATTATAAAAATGTTAAAGCCCCTTTACTAATATCTACTATGATTCTCTGGCTTTACCCAGTTCACTTTAAAAGTCAAACTAACATCTTGAGATTCAATTAGGAATTATGGGTTCTCCTTAATCATTAGTAAAATTACAATTTTTAACACAATGCATTTTTAAATTTTCTAATACAGTAGCAATAGTTTCTACATACTAAATCTTCAAAACTGTAAAGATCAAATAACATTCTCCCAGGAATCCCTTATATAATAGAATTTTATCAGCATTCTGAACTCAAAGCTACAATAAATTATATCGCAAATGAATTTACAAAATACAGGAGTCTTATTTTATCATCTTATTGTCCATTCTATCAGCAAGCATCAACCCCCATCATAGGCACTGAAGTTAAACTGGAAGAATCTAACTCAACATGTTCTTAAACTACCAATTATCAGCAAAATTAATAAATAAATAACATAATGAATACTTTTGACAGGCATTAGCTGTTTGTTACACAACTATACATCCAGGCAGATAATAGTGCAAGCCTCTGCAATACTACAGATCATCTTTGGTGCTACAGTTAACCTCCCCTTAAAAAATATCATTTAAAAAAAAAGAAATATACATACATGCCATAAAAATAGATGCACAATCAATTTCTGTAAAGATAGGCAATCAATTGTGAATGGCATTATCTAGGAAGTGGAAATAGAAGGATATGATGGGGAAGTACATAGTCACCACATACACATTCTTCTTATATGAAAACAATTTTAACACATCTATCTGTTGTTTTCATAATCATAATAAAGATGTAATAAATGACATGGATGCACATATGTTGCTATTTTAGGAGAATTACTGCTGTTATGGTTATTCAAAATATGTATTATTACTATTCTATTTTTTGATGCTGGGGATTAAACTCAGGGACTAATGCATACTAAGTATGCCCTTTACTACTAAGCTGCATCACCAGCCCCTACTTATTTTGTTAAATAATCACACAGTGATCTTATAATGGAATACTAATATAAATTATTAAATTTCAAATACATTTGACTTTTCTCTTTTGGTAGATAGAAAATTAACTCTTGAGAATTAGTTGGAAAAATTCTCATCTTTAGAAACTCTGAATGTTCTTCTGCTTTATAAAAATGGTAATGCGTTGCTAACTTTAAAATCTTAATTTTAAAAATGTCATTGATTTAAAAGCTGATAGTTTATTCCTGTATCACACCTCTTATCAACTTATAAAAAGAAATGCAGGTTTATTTTTAGATGTCGTTTTTAAGAAGTTATATTTCTCCACTTCTTGGATTTTTGCTCTTGAGAAAGTTAAGCTTTGGTTTCCTCATCTGTAAAATACAGAAAAAACTATTATCTACAGCTTGGGCTTATTCTGTAAATAAAACTCAGTTTTCCAACCTGCTGTCACAAACAGGATACAGATGACAAGATATCCAACTTATCTAGTCTTTAAGGAGGCTAAGAAGGATCTGAGATGACAAAAGTCCTTGGGTCAGGCATGGCCATGATCAGTTAAATGTGCATTTGCCTCCAGGTACCACCCAACAGCATCTTTTTCTTTAAGTACTACAATATGAAAAAGGCTGTGAAATTCTAGTCACATAAAGTACCTACTATGATGCCTACAATAGTATTTAATAAATGTTGGCTATTGTTATATTTACAAAACTTTAAAGTCCATTAATAAAATGTCTGGATGTGTCAAATAATTTTTTAAAAAAATAACAATGTGTTATCAACACATTCTGGAGTTGTATCTGTTTACTGAGAAACAGATGTTAAAAAGAGAATCCAGTACATCTCCTAATGCACTTCAAAGCAGACAGACCTCAGATTCTAGTTCTCCTTTACAAAGTAGCTTAGAGATTAGAGAGTGATCATCCTCTTAGAGTTCCTATTCATTAATTCCAAAACAACTCCACCTATAATCTAATGGTCAATGGAATTTGCCTTAAAATACATTTCTTTAGTTTTTTTGGTTCTACCTTCTGCTTTAAATCTATTGCTATGTATGCGTACTTTTGAGAGAGAACTGAAGTTTGAATAGACAAGATACTAGGGAATAAAACTAGGCTGAGGATAAAAATTTGAAAAATAAAGTGCCATTTAAGAGTAAAGTACAAATCGAACCAAAAGGAGCTATCACTTCACACTAGGATGTCTATATTCAAAAGGACATAACAACAAATACTGACAGGATATGGAAAAATTGGAACTTCCCTTCACTGCTGTAGGACTCTGGAGGTATAACCACATTGGAAAACAATTTGGTAGTTTCTCAAAAGATTACTTTTTTTTTTGGTGCCAGGAATTCAACCCCAGGTTTCATGCATGCCAAGCATATGCTTTATCACTGAGCTACAACCCAGTCCCAAAAAAATTACTTAAAAATTACTTAAAAGTATGACCCAGTAATTTCACTTATGTCTACACAAAAACTTAAACATAGTATTGTTCATAACAGCATATTCATAGCAGCATTATTCATAATAGCCAAAAAGTACAAACAATTCAAATGTCCATCAACTGATGGAAAAATGTGGTATATCTATACACTAGAATATTTTTTCTAGTATTATTCATTAACTACAGGAATAAAGTACTGCTAAGTGTTACAGCATGGATCAGCCTGAGAAACATGCTAATGTAAAGATTTCAGTCATAAGAGGTCACATGTTATATGATATCATTTGTATGAAATGTCCAGGATGTATAAATCTATATAGATGGAAGTGGATTAGTGGTTGCCTAGGGATGAGAGAGCTGAAGAGGAGAAATGAAAAGTGAATGCTAACAGATATAGAGTTTCTTTCTAGGGTGATAAAATGTTCTAAAATTATGTTGCATAATTTTGTGAATATACTAAAAACCATTTAATTGTACATTTTAAATGGCTGAATTAGTATGCTAATTATAACTTAAAAAACTGTTTAAAAAAAGTATGATATGAGAACATGCAAAAGTCATGCTTGCAAATAGAGGTAGAAAAAAAAGTTGCAATTTTGTAATATATAGAAACAGTGCTTGGTTGCCAAAGGTACATGTTTCATAACAGTCTTTGGATAGGAGGCAAGTCTTTTTCTGGTACACACACACACACACACACACACACACACACAAAGAAAGAAAGAAGGAAAAGAAGAAGAAAAAAAGAAAAAGAAAACATGAAAAAAAAAGAACTGGTGAAGCCACTACCCCTTAAATTTTCTTTTCTATAGTCTTTCAGGTTCACTGATCAAAAAGAGGGCTGAGAAAACTCAGGGTTAGGGGATTAGGAGTTTTGTGCTTATCTGAATTTTCCGAACAGAAGAAACTTGATAGATTTTCTTCCTTCTTTTCCTTTCTATTCCCAGCCTTTAATACTAATTTGTTAACTGAAAATGAGAAAATAACTCAAGGCTCTTATAGTTCATCTATTTTAAGTTTTCTCTCCCCGTAAACAGAACACAAGGACAGTTATTAATCAGAAGGTGCTCAGTGAGCAAGGAGTCCAGACCAAGGGGAACTGTGTGAATCATTGCTCAAAGTGTGTTTCCCTGAGAGACTCCAGAAAGAGAGTCTCATGATCACATGAGTTCTATTAACCATACTAAAGTGCTGAAAAGTACTGCAGAAAAAGAATCCAAGTAGTTAAGAGTAATTGTAGGGAGACCCACATGGCGCTTGGTACTCACTCCATGCTGGAGACAGCACTTACCAGTGTTGGCCGAGACTCCTGTCCCACATAGACCTTGAGTAGATTCTCAAACACTGGCCTGTGACTTCTCTTTCTCTGGCCCTATGGCTGACCAATCTTTCTTTTGATCGATTAGTTAAGTAAGTTGATACATTCCATTTATAGTCAAATCTTCTGAAATTTAGGAAGTATTGACTTTCATTTTGACCTAATGTTAGTTATAACATTTCTTCTAAAAATGTTAGTTATAACATCTTTCTTCTAAAAATAAAACAATCCTATTGATGTTTTTCTCTAATTATAAAATGATATATACAATTCTTTTTTTTTTTTTTTTTTTTAATCAGGCAATTTAAAAGGTACAAAGAAGTAAAAATCACCTTTAGGTTCACTGCTCAAAGATAAACACTGAACAATTTGGTGATCATTCTTTTAGATATACTTATAAATACACCCAAAGATACATAATTTTACCTAAGAATTATGTTCTGTGTAATGAGTTTTTATTTTATTACTGTTCTGTGTAATGAGTTTTTAGATTAACATAGGATATGACATTTCAGAATTTATCAAATAAGAAATGACATTTTTAAAAGAAAATATAATTTGTCCAACCATCATGCTTTTTCAGTTTTATAATTCTCATTGTTTGAAAACTCCAAATAATTCTTATCTTGATGTTAGTCATAAATTTAACAGGAAAGTTCCAAGTACTGTGGGCTTGAAGCATTCTCAGGAATATGCCCAAATCTGTCCTGGAATATCCAGATAAAGGATTTGGGGATTATCAAAACTCTTGCACATATGTCATTGTGTTCTTCTCCCAATTTAGAGAAGCTAAAATGAGTCAGATTAACAGAAATGTCTCTGGAGTTGCCAAATTTAGAGCTAACATTTCTTTTCAAAGTGAGCCCTTTAAAATCTATAAGTTATCAAGAAACCTTTTTGAAGATCAGTTCTCCATAGCCAAAGGAAAACTGCTTATTAAATTAATTACCTAGGTTCAACTAAAAAGAAAAAAATCTAAATTCTGGTAAAATTCAGTTAGCACCACCCTTTCTATTCATCATTCTTACTGCTTCCAAAATGACCTAAATGGTAAATGCAACCATCACTGCCTTCTATTCAAAGCCTTCAGTGACTCCTATTTCCTACAGATAAAGTCTAAACATTTTTATTTTTTGGTGGTACTGGGGATTGAACCCAGGAGTGCTCTACCATTGAGGTACATCCCCTGCCCTAGTTACTTTATATTTTGAGAAACAGTCTTTGCTGAAACTAACCTTGAATTTGCAATTCTCCTGTCTGAGGCCCCAGAGTCACTGGGATCACAGGCCTGCGCCACAACATCCTGCTAAGCCTAAACTCTTAGGCATGAAATACCAGGCTTTCCAGGCATACTTATTCCTCAAATTTCTTGTCCCCCAAATTCCCTAGCAACTTGACAGACACCAAACATTCCATGTTCTATAAATTAGTGCTTCTACCTAATAAACTTCTAGTCTCCTTTAAAGAGCCAGCTTAAATGTCTTCTTCTTTGCTTGACCTACTTGAATAATACTGGGCAAAATATAGATAATAAATGGTGCTATTTTCGATGGCTCGGTTATCTGGGGGATTATCTTAACTACCCCAATTTAACCATGACAACCAAGACCCTAATTTCCGTGAAAGGCCTTGATACATATTAGTGACACCAGGGATAAGTATTTTAAGGCACATATTTGTCAAAAGTACTATGGATTTCAATGGGCTAAAATTATTAACACCAGGTGGGTTTTCCAATATTATCATTAATTATTAAATTAATTATTAAATTATTAAATTAAGTCAATTTGGAAAATAATATTTTAAACCAAGTTTTAAAAATATTATATGCAAAAGAACACCACCAAAACACAATTTACCAAACTTTGGTGCCTGGCCTCCTTTAACACTGTCTTTGGTGGGGTATGGTGGCACATACCTGCCTTAGCAACTTAGTGAGACTCAATCTTAAAATTTAAAAAAAAAAATTAAAATGCTGGGGATGTAACTCAGTGGTAGAGTGTCTCTGAGTTCAATCCCCAGTACCTCAAAAAGAAGACAACAACAAAAATAAACAAACTTTCTTTGGAACTCATACGTGATTTTCCTACTATTTTCTAAAGCTACAATTGAATATAGTACTTTTTTAAGTATATTTTTTAGTTGTAGGTGGACATACCTTTATTTTATTTTTATGTGGTACTGAGGATTGAACCCAGGGTCTCACATGTGCAAGGCAAGTGTGCTACCACTAAGCCATAACCCCAGCTCTGGATATATATATATATATATGTATATTTTTTTTTTTTAAGATGTTGATGGACCTTTATTTTATTCATTTATTTATATATGGTGCTGGGAATCAAACTCAGTGCCTCACACATGCTAGGTAAGTGCTCTACCACTGAGCCACAACCCCAGAAGTTCAAGATTTGAAGGGTTCATTCTCACTGCCTAACAAGTAAACTATCTTAATAACTATAGCCTACTAAGCTACATTGGCCATGTTTGACTGTTTAACTGGTATCCAGTTTCCTCTTGCTTCTTTAACCTTCTTCCTTTGTTTAAAGCAAGAAAATTATAGACATTGTTTGCTCATTCGGCTTTGCTCTCAAAGACTTCTTTTTCAGAAGAGGTTGACCCCATTTCTGAGCGCTGGGAGCAGGTGCTAGTTAGATGAGCAATCACTACATGTATTTTTCTGCAGGTATTCTAATTCAGAAGTAGGAAAGGGAAAGATGTATACTTACTTGTATGGGGAGGAAAGGCTCCTTTGTATTCTCTTGCTAGGATGAACAAGGAAACACATAACTCTGACAGCTATCTTTTGACCCCAAGGAAAACCAACCTTAAATTGGAGCTGATGCTGTGAGTGGCCATGAATAGAAACAGAAAGACCACAATTCCTTCATGACATCACAGGGGTACTGACCATATATGCTACTATTAAACATTTCTGAATTTTTCATTATGTGAAGTATTTCCTTAAATAAATTACACTTAAGCCAGTAAAGCCTACTTATTTTGAGTATTGGATAATACTTGCAGCTGAAAGCATATCAACTGATAGAAAATATAATTTTTTGATTTGTTAGTTTGTTTGTGGTACTGGTGATTAAACCTAAGGGCACTTTACCATCCCTTTTTATTATGAGACAGGTCTCACTAAGTTGTTCAGGATGGTTCAAACTCCAGATCCTCCTGCCTCAGCCTGCCAAGTAGCTGGGATTACTGGTCTGCACCATTGCACCCAGCTGAGAATATAATGCTTGAAAGTGGGATAACAGACTTAAAAATTTTTTTGGAGAAATACTGGATTATGCTCATTTTACAAATTAGAAACTAAAGTCTAAAAAGGTTTACTATTTATAGGTCAGACAACTAGAACAAAGGTTTGTCACACTCTAAAATCTAAACTACAATTTCATTTCCAAAGTCTCAACAGTGAGAGTAGGTAACTGCAATTATTCTATGATAATTTTTAAAAATCTCAATTTCTTATTCTTTCTGATCTTCCTCTTTCAATTTATACATTACATTGAAAGGGTTTCTGTTTAAGTGGTATTGTTTTAAATGTTTCTTCTTCTTGCATTTTCCTTAGTTTTTATAAAATATATACTTAAGATTTTTTTTCTTCTCAGTAAAAATGAATTAACTTAACTATTTAAGCAATTATGAAAAAGGGATATCTTTTATCAAAGGGAAACAATGTTAACAGAGAGCCCAAGAACATACCAAAGCAATGTATAACTTTAGTCCTATGCCATATCAAATGAGTAATAATGATTTTTTTTCATATTTCTAAGAAAACTCTTGGACAGAGTCCAAGTAAACGTGCCCTGTATTGAATGGAAGACTTGGAAGGAGCAACACTAAGAACCTAATGTACAGCTATAATTTCACCTATTTACTACTGTAGTTATTTAAGGAGAAAAAGTCAATGTCAGTAACAAAAGTGTTGAGTTAGTAAAGACTTTCTTGCAGTCACAGTAATTAAAAGAAAAGCATGCAATTTTCAGATAAAAACAATGAAAAAAATTCTCTCTGAATAGATTGTGAGTATATATCTACCCAGAAATTGTTTAGATTTTTATCAGGTACAGTGGTAGCAATGAAAAAAATATATCCAAATCTTGAAAAGGTCATTTCATGTGATCACTCAAATCACCTTTCCACAAATTTTGTCCTCTCCTTATTTCACTATTTCTAAGAAGCAAATGAAAATTCTGGTTCTAAACAATAACACAGTATCTGAAATTAAGAACTCAATGGATGAGTTTAAAAGCAGATCAAAAATAGCAGAGGACTGAAGATATAATTCAGTGGTAGAAGTGTATGCTGGTATGTGTGAGGTCCAGGGTTCAAACCTCAGCATTGAAAAACGGATGGAAGGAAGGGAGGGAGGGAGGGAGGAAGGACAAATAGAAATACCAGAGATTGGAAGACAGACCAAATAAAAAACGTTCAAACTGAACTTAACAATTTTTTATTCTAGCAGGAATAAATATACAGTACCTCATAAAATGGTCTTTTAAAAAACTAGTTTTAAAACTATGAAAACTTTTTGGGAAACACGTTTTCAATCAACTTCTTAAATGATATTACTAATAAATGATATTTGTCGCAAAATCTCCTTAAGCTAATTCAAATGTCATAATCAACAGAGAGAAAATCCCGAGTCCCTCCGAAACCCATGAATCATCACCCAGTGCCAGGGCCTTCTCTTTGCCTGCCCACTTGGAATATGCAAGTGTCTATGGATATGATTTCTTCTACAACAAACTTTAACTGAGCAACTTTTTTCCTGAATCAAAGCATAAATGTGGGCAGAGGCAGAAAAGCCAGACAAGGCCTGGCCTAAAATTCAGGCCAAAATGAGGAATGGATGAAGACACAGCTAAAGAGGAAAGAAAGATTTCACCCACAGTGGACCTTCCATGACATGTGGTAAGAACCTTTTATTCCGACTGCAGAAAACTGGCACAGTGACAGTATATATACTATACACTCCCCTAAATATCACCTCACATTACACACACAGTTCACTGGTGAAGGAGGATGAGGGAAGATGCCAATAACAGAGGGGAGGTATGTTCTTTGAAAACTTATACCCTACTAATCCCTACAACTAATCACCCCTACAACTAAGTGAATGCTAATTACTGCCTTCAGATTTTTAGGTGTTTTTTTGTTTTTCCTTTTCTGTTGTTGTTTTTTTTTTTTTTTTTTTTTTGTTAAAGAAAGGTGTGGATCCAGGACACAAAAGGAAAACTACAAAACTACAGTTAATTTTAAAAGCAACTTATATTTTTAAAAAACCTTGATATATTTTAACAGTGCGGCGGCGGCACACACCTGTAAACCCAGTGGCTTGGGAGGCCGAGTCAGGAGAACCGAAAGTTCAAAGCCAGCCTCAGCAAAAACAAGGTGCTAAGCAACTCAGTGAGACCCTGTCTCTCAATAAAATACAAAAAAGGGCTGGGAGTGTGGTTCAGTCGTCAAGTGCCCCTGAGAGTTCAATCTCCAGTAATCCCCCCTAAAAAAAGAAAAGGAAAAAAATATATATATATTTGATATGGATATAGTGTGCAGTGTATTGTAAGGCGGAGGCCTCTAGATGAATGGTTCCAGGGTCTTAAAACCTAAGAGAAAAATAATTTCTTGGTTTTTATCTTGTGGAACAGACTGAATAACAGGGTCATCAGCTTATAAAGGGAATACAGATATTACAGCACATTTGGAAGGCCAAGTGATGAGCAGCTTCAGTCATTTGGTGCTGAGGTGACTATTGAGAACCCTGAGTTCAAGACATTTCAGATTTTAGAGCAAATGCATAATGAACACTGATGGCTAGAAATTAGACAAATTGTTATCCCCAAATGGATCATGTATGATGTTAAAAGCAAAACGAACTGATATAAATTGGGAGTATCACATAAGAATACTACACTTTTCTGCTATGCATCTAGTTTAAAACAAGTATCAATCACATTTCCGCACATGAACAACTCACAATGCATGCTCGCTAATTATTCCTATCCCCATGAGAGCTCCTTTTACAAATAACATCCTACAGTGATTTTCAATTATAACAAAATAATTTATATTACCCCAGAACTATGAATTAATTCTCCCATCCATCTAATGATTACCTGTTCTCTAATTTTTATTCTAAGGTTTGTGGGGTCATGTGGATATAGATACAGTGAGGATAAACTTAGGGTCATGAGTAGAATGAGAGAGGATAAGAGGGCGAGCAAGAAGAAGACCATGGAAGGTCTGGGAGCAACTTCACTCCAAAATAAATCCTTGGTTTTCAAATATTCGTTACAGTCAGCCAGTGAAAACTGCATGGCAGCTGTTAAAGGATGAGATCCAACAGAGTGCAATGGAAGTACTTGAACTTTCCAAGAGGCAAAACTAGTTCAAATTAAAGTTTTATAACTGGCATATGATCCTGGAGAAAGGTAGGAGAAACAGCAACAAAGAGGAAAGGAAGAGGGTAGATTTCTGCCTCCTATTTTACCCACCTCCTCTTCCTTACTTTGCTCCTCTAGCCTTTACATCAAGGCTTACTTACCCCAGACAATCAGATGACCAGACTATTTGAAAATGCAATGCTGCAGAATTCTAGTACAAAATGTTAGGAGTCAAAAATAAAGAAAGCAAAAAGAAATTCTGTGATTTGCCTCCAATCAGTCTTCTAGTTCCAACAGTGATAAAATGAATAGGTATTTGGATTGCCAAAAGAGATGTTTGTCCCTCTATACCACAATCAAAATCTCAAAAAAAAAAAAAAAAAAAGAATTGAAGGGAGATTTATTCTTCATAACTTCCCACAAAAAGCAAATTTTCATAAACTACTATGACAAGCTCTATTCTCTAAGAATGCAACATATTCAAAATTTGGTATGAAATAATGATGAATTACATCATTCTAATTATCAGAAAAATTAATATTAAATCTTGTGGACAGGATGATATCCCTGTTCACTCACAGGCATAACTGGTTGGAGAAGGAGTAACACATGTTAGCCTTAAGCACTAACATAATTTCTTTTTTACATATTTTTTTAATTAGTACATTATAGTAGTACATAGTGATGGCATTCATTGTTACACATCTGTACATGCACCTGATACAACAATACAATTTGGCAATGTCATTCCTCAGTATTTCCCTGTGTTCTCTCCTCCTTCCTCCCCCCTGGTCTCTTTCTTCTACTCTGCTGATCTTCCCCCACCCCACCACCACCTTTCTTTTCTTTTTTCTTCTTTAGCCTTCCATATAAGAAAAAACATACGACCCTTGACTTTTTGAGTTTTATTTCACTTAACATAATATTCTCAAGTTTCATCCATTAACCTGCAAATGACATAATTTCACTCTTCTTTATGGCTAAATAAAACTCCACTGTGTATATATACCACATATTCCTTATCTATTCATCCACTGATGGACATGTAGGCTGGTTCCACTGTTTGGCTTGTTTGTGAATTGTGCTGCTATAAACATGGGTATGCATGTATCACTACAGTATGCTGACTTTAATTCTTTAGGATAAATACCAAGGAGTGGTATAACTGGGTCATATGGTGGTTTCATACTTAGTCTTTTGAGGAACCTCCATACTGATTTCCACAGTGGTTGTACTAATTCACAATCCACCAACAGTGTAAAAGTGTTCCTTTTTCTCCACATCCTCTCTTGCATTTAGTATTGTTTGTATTTTTGATGACTGCCAATCTGACTGGAGTGAGATGAAGTTTCAGTGTAGTTTTGATTTGCATTTTCCTAATTGCTAAAGAACTAATATCATATTTCTAGGCATTTTTTTTTGTGTTTCTGGGCACAACTACAAGCTAAGAACAGCCAAAACACTAGGCAAAGTTCATTGATAGGGAAGGACCAAGCACTCCTAAGAAAAGCTATTTCAACTAAGATCCAACTATGAGAAATGATATTGGCTTTAGATTTATGAATTACAAAGAACTTTCTTTAGACTCTTTCCTTATTCAAGAAATAGATGGCAACTGACAACGCAAGACAGACAGGGGAGAAAGGATAAGATGGAATGGAAGGAAGCAGCTACAACAAAAATGCATTTAAAGTTTTAAAATCCTTAATTACTGAGTACCACCATTCAGAAGGAATTTTTAAAGGGTCTCGAAGCTATTAAAATGGTAATTAGGTCCAAAGAAAACAAGAACCAATTCAATTACATGCTGGATGCTTTTAAATTTTAAAGCCCTCTATTAAGAGGATTTAAATGGAGCACAGTTATAATTGCAGGTCTATGACCAACCTTAAAGCCAAAGTGTAGGTTCCTGGTTGCCGCTGACTCTCCCGAATGAGGTAGCTCCCCTCAGCCACACTCAAGAGCTGGTCAGCTGCTTCTCTGGAGATCATGCCGTGAAACCTGAGAAACAAAGTCAATTCAGAAACTGCATGCTTTCCACATTTTATCAATAAAATACTTCCCCTTCCATTTCTCTAGACAAAATACTGTCACATAATTGAAGGAAAGTGCTTGGGTTTAACTATGCTTGTGTTTCCCTGGGCCTGGCCTCTGGCCAGCTTCTCTGTGTGATAAGAACTGCATCAAAGTAGCTATGGAATCTGGTTACCAACCACAAAATCAAAATTCACATCCATCTAAAGAAGATCAACCACCTCTCTCAAGAGGATAGTCCTTACTTATGTAGCCATTTGACCATATGACTTCCTAAAATATATACAGAAATGTGTTCTGTTTCATTTCTTTTCACTGGTGCAGTTGCTCTAAAATTTTGGCTTAGCAGTCTATGCTGGCAATTTTCCAGGACCCTGGGTTGTCCTTAATTGGCATGATTGCCCAATAATGTGCATAATCTGCATTATTGAATACTCAAACCACAAGCAAACAACTACTCCTTGCTTTTACTTTCTGTCAAAATCTTATTTCTGATTAACAAAGAAAAAAAGAAGGAATAATAAACATAAATAACACATTTTTTACATATAAATTCATCTATAATAATTTGACATGAAAGATTAAAGAAAAATGTCAGCGATGACAATTTATTAAAAATACACAATCACCTTACACTTGTATGATGACTCACAATTTACAAAGAACTTTTACATATGTCATGTCCTTTTAGTAACTCAAAAGTAATGAAGGAATTCAGGAAATGTCAATTCAAAATATGCTTTTTTTAGCATATTATTTTGAGCTGAAGGCATTTGAAAAAATAGCAAATGCAGGAAAAGTCTTTCTCTGAACTCTTATCTATCTAAAGACAGATTCTCCAAAAGTAAATCAATTGCCATCAATTCCCTCCCTAGGAATTTCATCAACCAGGGAAGACTAATTCTTATCACAGGAGAGGAGACTACAAGTTGACATCACACACAGGTGATCTTTGACACTAACCAGCATATCTTTCATTTATTCTTCTCAGGGACTATTTTTGTTTCCTATAAATCATTTATTTTCTCCTCAGAGTAGATGGCCTACATCTTCCCTTCCCTTCTCATATTAGGAGCGTACATAAGCTCTCAGTCTCACTGGGTATTTATTTTATTTTTCCTGTGATGCCCCTGTGCATAACATATCAAAAGTTAACAAATCTGCATACTCTCCTCCTGTTAATCTTCCTATTGTTAGTCTATTTCATAGGCCCAGCTGTAAGACCTAACAGGGTAGAGGGGAAGATTGACTGCTCAAAAGAAACTTTGTAGCTTCCATTGGTACAGAAGAAACAGTGATTATCTGAATTTGGAATAATAAATTATAAAGGCCCTGAAATGGCACCTTAATAATTTAGGAACTTTACTAGGAATAAGTGGCAATCTCGGTTTTTCCTCACGGGCATGGCTCTGTTTCTCATAACCAACTTAAAACAGTTCATGGTAGATAGGTTTATATTAAGACAATCAAAACAGCTAGGTTTGCAATGGGCTTGGGAAATTTTCATGTCCATAAATTTTTCAATGTTTCAGAACTAGGTTCTTATGCTAACACCTTTAAATTTGCTGGAAGCAAGATGATAGTGATCTATCCCTTGCAGTAACACATACCATTGGATTAGCTTACTGGTATATACTTTGAGTTAAAGTGACGTCAATTAATACAATTAGTAAAATGTAGTATCTATTTGCTAAAAAAACAAACAAACTTAAGTACCTTTAAAAAAATCAAACTCAAGGAAACATTTTGAAATAAAAATTGATGATGAAATGTAAAGAATTTTAAAATTATTCATATCAGTTGAGCCAATATTTCTACCAAAAAAACCTAGGGATGGGGCTGTAGCTCAGTGGCAGAACGCTTGACTAGCATGTGCCAGGAACTGGGCTTGATCCTTATTACCACATTGAAAAAAAAAAAGGCATGCTATTCATCTACAACTACAAAAAAAAAAAAAAAAAAAAAAAAAAAAAAGATTAAAAAAACCACCTTATGCACCAAGATATGTCTTATGGTATTATTTTTAATAGTAGAGATTGAACATCCCTAACCCAAATATCCAAAATTTTAAATTCTCTGAAATTGAAATCACTTTTGATCCAAAGTATTTCTGATGAGGGATACTCAATCTGTACAGTTTAAAAACAGCCTAAATGCCAAAAGCAGGAGAATGACTACAAATTATGATATTACTGTAAAGAACACCAGTAATTCTCAACTTTGGAATCACCCTCCTCCTAATACACAAGTAGGTGTGTGAACCATTCACAAGAGTCCAGAAAATGTACCTAGATTTTTAAATAATTTTAAAATATCTGCTATATGCATGACTATTTAATACAACCAAGTCATGAAAAAATTATTTTATTGGGATAATGGTAAAAATGTGATATTTTTTCTCCCAAGAGCTATATTTCTGTTTCTCAACATTCAGAAAAAGAAATTATCACAGTAACATTAGAAATTATCACAGTAGCATTCTGAACCCTTTTTGGCATAGTCTACTGCCCAATTGTACAATCATGAAGCCAATTTAAAAAATTGTTACAATGTTCATCATCAATATTAAATGGGAAAA
The DNA here is from genome assembly GCF_902686445.1 of Sciurus carolinensis. Lineage (NCBI taxonomy): Eukaryota > Metazoa > Chordata > Mammalia > Rodentia > Sciuridae > Sciurus > Sciurus carolinensis. Next base: position 124,068,709 of record NC_062215.1, read on the forward strand.
AATCAGGCTACAATTTATATGTATAATATCTCAATTTTATAAAACACATTAGGAAATAGACCTTTAGAAGGTAATACTTTAACTTGTTGTGGTGGTACACACCTATAATTCCAGTGACTTGGGAGGTTGAAGCAGGAGAATTACAAGTTTGAGGAAAGCCACAGCAACTTAGTGAGACCCTGTCTCAAAATAAAAAGGGCTGGGGATGTGACCCAGTGATAAAGTGCTCCTGGGTTCAATCAGAAGGAGAAAAGGTGGGGAGAAGGAGGAGGAAATAGGTAATACTACTACTTTTTTTTTTTTCTTCTTTAATTTGGATTGACCCAAGTCATATACACAATTCTTTTTATTTTTTGAGACAGGGTCTCACTAAGCTGCAGAGGAGGCTGGCCTCGAATTTGTGAGCCTCCTGCCTCAGCCTCTCAAGTAGCTGGGATAACAGGCATGTGCCACCATATCCTACCTAATACTTTAAATCTTAACCATTGTTTCTGGGAAGCTATGATTTGCTTTCTTTTCTTTTTCCCTGATCATAGAGAGAATATATACTGCTTACAGAAAATATGGGGGAAGAAAGGTAGAAATATAGACTAAATCACCACACCCTTCTATATGTATGTGTGTGTATGTATCTCATACAAAAAACACATACAAATATAAACATTTTCATCATATATATTTAGAAATATTTACTCATATGGCTTATATCTTTAATATTACTGCATGTACATTTTCCATGCTATTTTTTTCTTTATACTTCCCTTTATCTTTTATAGTTTTCACCAACTAGAATTATTAGACTTATAATTAGCAAAAGAAAACCTAACTCCACCAAATTGAATACTTCCTTTATTCTGCTTTTATTTTTACTAAAAGCACCATCTTCTTGTCTCTTACATATGCCAATCTACACAATGTATTCTGGTAATCCATACTTACTCTCTTCCATAATACTTTGGTCTGTTTTCTACCTATTGAGGAAGAAAAAAGAAAATATATTTGTGAAAGTGCAAATGTGTATTACATTAACTCAACATTTTGTATATGTATTAAACTAAAGCATCTATTACAAAAAAACATTTATATAAGATTCAAGGTTGGAGGATGGAGTCCCAGTTCTACAAAAGGATTCATTGGTACCTTTTAAATCGGTTGCTTCACTTCTCTAAGCCTGTTTCTTATCTATTAAACGCTGTGTATGTGAAGAGTTGAACTAAACTATCTTTCATTTCTCAAACTGTAATGAATTGGAAAAGATATTTACATCACTTTATTCACAGAATAAAATAAAACATCCAGAGACTTAATGCCACAATCATGTCATAACAGATTGTGGCTTTCTCTCCATCTCTTCTATTCCTCTCCTTCCTGCTTCTCCATATTCTCCATTCTGTTAACATCACACTACAATCCTGCCCTTCTGTTTTCCCAACAGCTCTTCCCTCACCAGTTTCTCTTCCCCTAGCTTTCATGGCATGTGGGCTGGCTATAGCTGAGGAAAGTCTCAGAAGAATAGACTGAAGAATTCTTACTGGGAGGACAGAAAGATAGAAGGCATTTGCCCCATGCATTAAACAAATATTTGCTAAGCAATAAATATGTGATAAACATTACTGTGCAGGGAACGCATGACTGAAAAAAAAAAAAAAAAACAAAAGTGTCATAATTGTTTTGGAACTAATACTATAAAGTCAAACAACAATAAAGAAGTTTTAAAAGGAAAACATTAAGGAAATAGAAAGTATAGGAGTGGTTAAGTGCTATCATGAAAAAGGCTTTTCCCTGAGATGTACCACAGACTACATTCACTGAGCTCTTGCTATTTGCCATGTTTCAGTTACATTTAGAGGTCATTTAATCCTCACAAGACAGGGATGATCCTGCTTCATCTTCATAGGATAATATTATTCTCACTTTGTTTTTCATGACAAAGTTCACCTTTAATTTTTACTTTTGACAAAAATTTGCATATATTATAAAATCTATACATATTATGTACTTGCATAATATAGGTATATATGTATTATATATAGTATGATGTTTTGATACGTGTATACATTGTGAGATGGCTAACACAAACTAATTAACATATGCATTACCTCATTTTTGTGTGTGTGGCTGGAACCATAAAATCTACTCTTAGCAAATATCAAGTATACATTGTTAATTATCTATAGTCACCATATTGTACAATTGAGCTCTTTAATTTATTTCTCCTAACTGAAATTTTATATTCTATACCGATATTTCCCCAATCACCACTCTACCTCTAGCCACTGGTAACTACTACTCGACACTCTGCTTCTGAGTTCATTGTTTTTAGATTCCACACAGAAGTCATGGGAAACAAAGTGTCTCCTAAGAAGGGTTTAAGAAGTTCCCAGAGAGAAGGAGGCATCCAACTCAGGACCAGCAGGGTTCTTAGCATATGTGACAGAAAAGAATCTCAGCATGTGCCAGTCAGAGGTATAGACAGAGGTTTACTTAGGAAAGGAGATACATATTCAAGCAAGAATGGGGGCAGCCTCAAGAGAGAGAGGCCTTTGCGGGGGAAAGCAAGGAGTATGCATTCAAGGGAGAATGTGCACCATCTCGAGAGTGAGAGATGTGCTTTGGGGGTTCCCAGTTCTTCTTTTACAGGAAACTTGGTGAGGGGTGGGTATTGAGAAGTGTAAAGGAATAGTAAGCGTCCAGTGATCTCAAGGTGGTTTGTGGTTGTCTGGTCAATCTCTAGATTCTCAGGCTGACGCAGTCTTCGTTTCTTATCAACAAATAGCACTGGACAGTCCCCTAAATTATAGGTTCCTCAAGATATTGTATTTTTCTTGGTTTAATCTACTTATTGGAGGGTTAAGTGATAGCACACAGGTAGATTTACAGGTTTCCCAGAAATTTTGGGAGTAATGGGCCTACAGTAGAGACTGACTTAGGAAGTGACATGTCTGAACAAGTATGTGGAATTTCTGAAGTAAATTCATTTTTTTCCTTGTCCTTCATTTATTACTACCTATTTACCTATTACTTCTTCTAACTTCTATTCTAACTTAAAGTATTTGTCTTTCTGTACCTGGCTTTTTTCCTTCAATATTACATCCTCTGGGTTTATCTGTGTTGTTGCAGATGATGGGATTTCCTTCTGTTTAAAGGTAGTACTCAATTTGAAATATACAGTATTACACTGTATATTAGAATGGAAAATATGGAATTTCAGTGCATATTTCTTTATCGATTCATTCATTGACAGACTCTTGGGTTGATGCTATATATTGGCCACGTGAATAATGCTGCATAGGAGTGCAGCTATCTCTTCCAAATTTTGGGTTTATTTTCCTTTGGACAATACACAGTAGTGGTATTGCTGGATCATATGGTAGTGAAGAAATTGAGTATCAAAGAGGTTAGATAACTTACTTGTTCAAGTGGTAGAGTTAAAGGTAAAACCACAATTTTTAGACACAGCAAAAGAGGCCCAAGCCCCTCTGCATGTGAAATTGACTCATCTGAATGAGGCTGAATGTGGACAACTTCAAAGCCTATTTTTTCAGTGATCATCTCCCTAGGTTCTGCATCAAGCCTGGTTGCCAAGTCTAGATTACCTACCCGCTGGTCAGACCTATGACTGTTTTTAGCAACTCTGAGGTATTTACTCAATAGTATAGAAAGAAATCTGTGAGTGAAAAGCTGTCTGTCATCTCAAGCACACTCTGCTGGTTTATCAGATTCTGGTCTAGTACATTGTGTTTGAGCTATTTTGGGACTCTCTAAATTATAGGTAATTAATACATGGATTTTTTTCTTTTTCCTGCATGGTAACATTTTAATTGGAAAAACCAATTTCACTTCTTTGTGCAATTCATTCTAGTATCCCTTGAGTCCATATAAATTTGTGCTTTGACTTCTTGGTTCTCTCTCATAAGAGTGAAATAAACTTTTACTGTGTTCATTTTCACTTCTTTTAGGAGAGTCAAGATTTTACCTTTTCCCTAAAAATTATTCTTAACCCATACTTTATTCTTCAGGAACCTTCTATTTTCTGCTGAGATTGTAGTCAGGTTATTCGTTGTCTTACCATCCCGCCTGATTTGGTCTGGTTCCATAATTTTTTTTCCTCATAAAATTCACTGTACTAAAAATATGCCAGTTGGTCCCTACAGCAACCCATAATGTCTATTCTATTTTTAGGTCCAGGACTTTAAAAAGTGGGGTCATGGATCTGCTTGAAAACAAACCTTTGCTTCTGAGATGAAAATTCAATATTTAGGTCTTAACTTAAAGAATTAACTTATATGATAAAATGCTGCTCAGAAGAACACTATCTGTTCAAACTGAAAATGCATAAATGCTGTTTTTACTCTAGAACACTTGCATACGTACATGCGAAAACATGTATAAGAACGTTCATATAAGCATTATTCCTAGTTATTTTTAAAATGGAAATAAATACACACCAATAGAGGAATAAGCTGCTTTGTAGTATAAATAAAATGCAAAGTTTGATGGAATGATGTAGATCTATATCGTGACTAACATGGATGAATTACAAACTACTGAATACAAAAATAAGTTACAGAATAATAAGCATAATATGTCATCATTTAGGAAAAAGCACATACACACTGCAATATATGTTTATAGCATCAAGAGCAATCTGGAAGTAAATACACCAAATTCAAATAGTTACCTCTTGTAAAGTAGGGGACAAATGATCTAAGGGGGCAATTGGAAAGGTGTAAAAGAGACTTTAATTTTATCTATAACTGTGTAATTTTTATAGAAAAATGCATTCATACATTAACTATATAACTAAAGTCACCTAAAAAATAGAAATCAAGAATAACTTTTGGGTGACCCAATATTGGGGCTTCAGACACATTAGAATGGGGTCCCCAACATTTGGGAAGAGATCATGGTCTTTCTATCAAACCATGAGACCTTTGCAGCTGGTTGAAGGAAACGTATTACATTTCCCAATCCAAGATAAATATGGATTATTTACTCAACAGTCCTGTAGTAAATTTCTATTATGCTTCCATTAACTGTCTAAGTAATCAACTTCATAACAAAATTGCTTTTGGCATTATATTCTAAATAACTTTTTTGCTTTACCCAAAATAATTCTGAATTTTAAAACATTAGGTAAACCTTAAGGATTAAAACAGTACTATTATAAAAAGGAGTATGTCCAAAATAAAATTCCCATAGCAATTTCACCTTTCCTGTTTTTTTTTTTTTAATGGAGATGCAAAACAACAAATTTAAAGTTTTTTTTTTTTTCTCTCTCTCATCTACTAGTGAAGATCAGCATATGTCATCCCAAAATAGGCCACTTTGGCACAGGGATTTTGAATTGATGGTGATTAAGGAACATCAAACATAGCAGAAGCTTGCTATCCTCTCCCCTCTGCCTAAAAGCAGGGTATGAATTTCACTTTTATGAAGGAAATTTATATCTATAAAGCAAATTTCCATATGTGAACATGTGCTCCTCTCCTATACCCCAGGAGACTAACTCTAGAGACCACTACTATCACCTGAGAAGACCTGAGTCCGAATAAAAAATTTTTACCAAATAATCTATTTAGCATAGATTTTCTTCCCAATGTATTCCCCTTCTCAAACCTAACACTGTTTTCCTTGTCCAGTCTCTTTTCCCACTTTATGGCCCTTTATTAAAATAGTATTTTAACAAAATTTTAACAAAAGGGTTATTATCCCTTCTTTAGGGTTTTTACTTCTCTTCTGTGAATCCTCCACCCCATGTACATATGAAATAAACCTTTTCTTCTGTTAATCTGCCATGTGTCAGTTTAATTAGCAGGTCTCAGCTCTGAAATCTAAGAAGGTAAGGAAGTTTTTCTTCTCCTGCAAGAGCATTTAGATGCTTTAGTGATGTCTAAGATATTGTAACAGAGGCTCCTAGGATTTGAAGAAGGTCCCGTCATTGCCTTAACTCATTCATTTTGTTTCTCTGACCTGTTCTCTTGGAGTTATTTCTCCTTGACCAGCTTATCCCAAATTCTAGGAATGGTGAACGCTGCAGGCAAAAACCCCATGACAGAAACTGAAACTACCTCTCAAGTGGTACTGACCTTCCTGTGGCCAGCAGGTCTCTGCATGACTAGATCTGAAATAATGATCAACCAGACCCTAATATGCCCAAGATTGCTTAACCACACAAACTTCTTGGCCTGTGCCTTTGTTCTCCTACATAATCCTGGAGCTATTGTTAGTACCCCTAAGACAGTGCTTAGGATGCTAGTCCATCTCCCCAGGATTGGTCATGCTGAAAAAAATTTCTTTCCTGTTTCACCACCATGCATCTCTTTGCTACTTGGATTCTTTCTGGGGCAAATGACCAGACCTGGTCTTTTGGGACCTCTGAAGATCTGGGCTAGGATTCCACTAATACTAGTTAAGTAATGGTTTAGAACAGTCTTTTCAAATTCACAAAATTACTCAGATAATCAAACTAAAGGGCTAGTCAGAATGTTAAAATGATTAATGATCTCAAATTATTTTACTTATAAATGTATCATATTAGAAATATGAATACTGCATGCAACAGTAAAAGCATTATATGTTTATACAAATATTTATATACTTGATTCCAAGTTTTGTAATTTCATAACAACAATCAAGAGACTAAAACTCCAGAATAACACTGGCTGAAGTCAATGTGACCTAATGGGTAGGTTGATTTGAAAACAGTGAAAGATAATGCCTGTTTTTTTTTTATATGTGCCACTGGAAGTAAGGAACTGCCATGGACTGAGACTTGGAAGGCTGTGGTAACAACAGGTTTCAGGAGGAAGGTGAAGATCAGTTCTGTTTTAGACATGTTATTTACATTTGAGATGTCTATGAGATGTCTCTGAGAGGATTGCAAAGTGGACAATTAGATTTACAGTCTGGCATTGAGGAGAAAAGTCTAGATTGGAAATATAAGTGTATTAAAACCCAAAACTGGCAGAATCATCAGGTAGTCAATATCGGTAGAGAAGAAACAAACATCACCAACTGAGCCCTGCAGTATCCAAGAAGCAAGAGATCAGGGAGAGAAGAACCAGAAAAAGAGACTGTGGGGGAAGGAGAAAAACAAAAATAATGCCAGGTCCTAAAAATGAAGAGAGGAAAGTGCACTGTGGGGAAGAGCTTTTCCACCTTTGTCAAATGCTGCTGACATGATGAGCAAGAGGAGAACAGAATGTTTGCTTTGCATGCAGCAGGCAGAGGTGACCATGCCAAAGCAGTTCTGCTGGAGGTGTGGTGGGTGAAAGTCTGACGGGAGGAAGGGAAGAGAAAAATGAGACGAGCAGGGCTAGAGATGAGAAGTACAGACAATATTTTCAAATGTTTTCTACAAAGGAAAGCAAAGAAGTTGAGTAAGGCAGGTGGAGAAAGGAGGATCAAGAGAACTTTTTTAAAGATAGGGAAATAATAGATGTTTATGGCTAATCAAAATAATCTTATAAAAAGAGAAAAACAATGGAGGAGAGGGGAGAACGGCTAGGATTACATACTAAAGCAGATGAGAGGAACTGGAGCTGGCCTAGTGGAAAAAGCTGACTGTTATCTATGGGAATGACAGGACACAGAATTTAGAAACTCAAATGCTGAGGGTAGGTAGATGTGATGGTGGAAGTTTGCACACATTCCCTTCTGACTACTTTAATAAAGAATAAAGAAGGATACAAGATTATGGGCTGGAATATGGAGAGGGAGTAAGTTATTAGAGGTTTGAGAGGAGAGAAAAAAGGTGAAATGGACAAGGGAAGCACAGTGAGAACACCAGTGAGCACGAAGTACCAACTTGAAGTTCCCAAACCTAGTGGGGAAATGGGAGTTTTGAGATGAGACTAGATTCCCCACTTCACCAATTACCTCTGGGTTCTTTTCTCACAAATTTTGAAGAATAAAATCCATGGACAATCACAGAAAGGAAGAGTAAATGCAGTAGGATTTCTTTAAGCTAGAAAGATAGAACTCCTTCCTTGTGGGAGGGGGCCTGATAGCAGAAAAACACATTTTGGTGTGCTAGCTTAGGAGCTTTAATAAGGTAGAGCATGGAAAATCTATGTAAAACAGGCACTGAAGACAACACCAAAATCACTGATCAAAATCTCTGTAAAACAGGCATTGAAAAGTATCAAGGCTATCTCCTTCCTATAATTTCCATTGGGTTCACAGGCACTGTCCCTTTTTCCCACCTCTGGGACAAAAGAGTTGCCTGGAGGCATACCCACAGGTGAGCAGGCCTGCCTGTTTTAAAGGTTCAGTCTGTTAGCCCTGGATTCAATGATCCTCTCTTGTTTGTGTTTTTTTGTCTCTGTTACTGGTCCTTTAAGACATGGGCCATGTTCTGTTGATCTTACTTGTACAGTCTCTTGAACAGAGAGATCTTGGCTGAATGGGTCACCTATAGGTATAAGCCTAAGAGAAAGAAAGGTTGCTGTAACACAACCTGGCCTTTGAATGTGTTTTCTGGATTATTATACAATCTTGAAGTTGAAGTTGGTCTGTCAGGGGTAAAGTATATGAGACAGATCCTGTATGTATAGGCATTTAGACAGTAAGGGGTCTGTACAGTTGGGAACTAATACTGAGGTGCCAAAAGGCAATGCCTCTGGTGTGCAAGGATAGCAGGACACCAGAAGAAAGGGTTAAAAAAGATTTTAGTTAGCCCCAGGCAGCTGCAGATCATCTCACAGTGGGTCTGTGGGTCAAGGACACTAGCCCTAAGCTGGGGGCATGGGGGGTGGAAAACTGCCTGGGCTGTAGAAAAACGGTCAAAGAGAACCTGGCCTCTGCCCTGCCTTCCAGCCCCTTTTGCCCATTGGGTGGAGGCTGTTGGACACAAAGCATGCAGCAGTAGGTTCCAGCACTGTCGGTTTATGACCTGGGGAAAGGAATAGTCTTCCTCTTAAGATGTGACAAGACACCCCATTTGGCTAGGGGATATCCATCACTAGGGCAAAGCCGTTCTTGCTATAATAGTGTCCCATCAAACTAATGCCTGGGGACACTAAATAAATAACTGCACCCAGAAAAGAAAAAGATAGAAACTAAGGACAACCTGTGTTTTGTAGGCAATCTCAGCAAAGGGATCTTCAAGGAAGCCTAAAGAAAAGGCTGGAAAGGGCCTCCTCCATTGCATATCAATATGCCTAGTATGAAAGAAAAGCCTGAGAGGAGCCTCTGGGTATAATTGACAGTGGAGAACTCAAAGTTGATGGCATTGTGATAATGGTAAGGGAGATAGGTCAGGCTCAAAATATCCTGTGCTCCAACCCCTTGAGAGAAAAAAGATTAAGACACAGTTTTTATATATAATGAGTTGTCCAAACCTCTCCTGGAATGAAATTTGTTGTGTAAATTAAATTCACAGATAACATTCTTAAGGATTGTTTCAGAATATGAATTTAAGAAAGGGACCAAAACTAGAAAAGATAAAAGAAAGTTATAGGTATGGAAATATGTTTTAATATGAAAAATTAGAAGGTAAAAGAAATGCTTCTGGATGAGAAAGTATTTTGTCTGGTAAAGTAATATTCTTGGGCTAAAGTCCAAGATGAAAGAGAGGATAAAACGAAGGACGCAGGGAAATTGTGAATGTCTAAGTAAGTTGCAGAAGGTTTGCAGAAGGTATATCTTAAAAAATTGGTGTTTGTGATTAAATTAGCTATAATTAGCACAAAGTTATTTGAACTTTAATGTACTAGTATGAAGCAAAGTCTGAAACATTGATCTACTCTCATCTATCAAGATAATTTTCTTATATTTGTTAGGTTTTATTACTTGTGGAAACTAAGTCTTAAAGGAATTAGGGTTTGTACCTGTTTTAAAGTCTTAAATGATTACTTTGTAGGTGGTTAAACAAACAACTTACCTTAAATATATTCAACTAGGTATATGTATGCTTCTGAGAACTATACCTGTCTAAGCCTGTCTAAGTGTTATGTAAAAGTTTATAAAATGAAAGTTTATGTAAGTTTAATGGCAAGATAAACAATAAGTGCTCTCTTTTATATGTATCTGATATAGAAGGGCCACACTGTCATATATCTGTTTGCTTTGACTAAGTGAAGTTTTGATCATTAACACTGTTTCCTAAGTATATACTTAGGGCTATCCTTTGATTTTTGTTAATGCATACAGACTTGTGATTATTGTTATCATACACTCTGGATTCTAAATTATACTTTAAAAGTTAAACAGTTAAATGTAAAGCTTAGGAGAACACTTTGCCAAGTCGGTGTTCTCCAAACTAAAATTATGTGTACCAAAGTCTCAGATTTGTATAAAAATAACAAATTTGGTTGGCTCAAGTCCCCAAGAGTGATCTCTGAGGAATCTCAGCTGACTCTTAAGAGTAGAGAGGAACAAGGTTAGTTTTGAACAACTTGGTCTTAAACACCTGGCAGAAAAGTATAGCCTAAGCACAGTCCTACATGGATATTTAAGAGGGAAAACAATGTTTTTTTTAATGTAACTTAAGATGTACACTTGTATCAGCCCTACCAAAAGTAAGTAAGCTAAAGGCTATAAAGGAAGGGTTCTTGTGTGAGAGTGCCTAATAATAATGATCACACAGGACTCTAGAGTCACAAATTTGTCCTTAATTAATTTGAGTCTGATCTCATAGAACTACAAATCTTCCCAATCTCTTACACTGACAAACTTGATCTGTTTTTCACTGATAAGATTATGAGTTACTGTTTTCATAGACTGGATAAAATACTAATTGCTTTTGTGTTAATTGTTACAAAAAAGTAATGCTTTGCTGTCTTGTTTATTGTTGGCTTAACATGATCCCTGCCCTATGTCTGCCTTGTCCAGTCACCTGCCATCTGCTGCTAAGGACCTCTGGACCGCTCTGATGCTGAATGCCCTTAACTGTCCATGCCCCACCTGATAGAGAACAAGGACTTTGGATTACTTCCCCCAAATTCGCCCCTTTTCAGCAGGAAGCAGTTTGGAGACATCATTGCCCATTTTTGCATAGAAATGGAATACAGAAATTGACAGTGGGGAAATGTAATGGTAGTCCACTTCATGCTTTAAATATAGCCTTGCTGCTCTGTCACTGCGACTTATTTTTAAAATGGACATGTTTCTTTCTCTTCCTCTTTCCCAGCTCCTCCCTAATCTCTCCCCTTCTCTAATCTCAGGGGAAGAAGGATTATCTTTCTTCCCCATCCTGGCAGATTAATCTGTCCTTGAGTACACACCCTCCATAGAAACAAAGTAACCCAGACTTTGGGGATGGTACCTGATGATCTTAAAAACGACTATCTCCCAAATTAACAAGTGGATTACAACTACAGCAAAGAACCGGTGGAATGTAGCCTTTGAATCACCTCTTTGAAAGCTCCCATTCCTGCTGATGGGCAGACTCACAACCTTTGAGACAGGAATACCCCGTGCTTCTCCTTTGATAGCCAAGCAATAAACCTTTTTCCTATTTCTTAAAACCATGTCCTCATTATTGGATTGACATCTGGGACAAGGACAGAGTTTTGGCAATAATATCACCTATGAAATTTTTACCTGTGTCTCTACAAATATACCTACACACACACTTATTTTAATTCAACCAGGTGCTAGGCATAAAATAACAAAACAAAATCACTTTTTATACAATAGAAAATGACAAATGTATATTTCATATTTATATCATATATTGCACTTCACTGAATATACATACACACACACACACATACATAATGACAGGGCTGTACACACAAAAATATGTACCACTACTTTATGGGTAAAAAGAGATTATAAAGAATCATTCTGACTGAAGACATTCATTTTATGTGCTAACTTCAGAAGTAACTCTCCTCTAAGATATAACTGAATCATGTAAAAGCATTATTAAGAATGCTTTGGGGGTTTTCAAGATGGCGGACTAGAGGGCGGCTGCTTTTCATGTTGCTCCAGGACTCAGGATTCAAAAGAGGAGATAGTGAGAGACTTGGGACCAACTCAAAGCCACCGGATGAGTCTCTCCCGTTGGGGAGGCGTCCCGGATGGGGCAGTAGCACCGGAATGCAGGGAACTTTGTGAAGTAGAGTTGCTCGGCGAGACGCCCCTCCCCCCACTGGAGCAGTAAACACGGACCACTGGGAACTTTGCAGAGGAAGCTGCCCAGCACAGCGCTTGGTTTCAGAGTAAACTGCCGGGCTTCGGCGGCTGACCAGAGGACGGCCTGCATAGACAGGCGATTAGGTGCAGAACAGGGTCCCAGGTCCTATGCGGCTTTTCGGTGGAAGAGCTGCCAGAGTCAAGCTGAGGGGCGGAGCGAAGGTTCCAGGACTGCGGGCAGATTCTCTGAGGAGAGGCAGCCTGAGACTCGTCTGCGAAGGGTGAGGCTCCCAGGCCCAGGAGGTAGGTCCGGGCCCCTGGGAATGTTGTCTGGGAAGGCTGCCCTGCCCAGGCGGCAAGATACCCTTCTCCCCGCTGGAGCAGTGAACGCAGACAGCGGGGAACTTTGCAGAGGAGGCCGCGGGGCACAACGCTTGGTTTCGGAGCAACCTGTCGGGGCTCCGGCGGCTGCCAGAGGAAGGGCAGCGAGCTGTTTGGACTCAGAGCAACCTCCTGAACAACAGTGGGGGGGCGTCCTGAGGAGGTGGAGGTGCACAGTGAGTTGCTTGATCTCCAAGCGCCCACACAGAACACCGGGTGGCTGCCTGGAGGAAGAGGCGAGCGGCGGGTCACTGGGGCTTGGAGCATATGTACAAGGCTCCAGGTGGCTGCTCAGAGGAGGGGTTGCATAGCCAGGCGATTAGGTGCAAAGCACGGTCTGGGGACCTAGGCACCTTTTGGTGAAAGAGCTACACAGAGACAAGCTGAGGGGCGGAGCGAAGGTTCCAGGACTGCAGGCAGCTTCTCTGAGGAGGGGCAACCTAAGGAGACTCATCTGCGAAAGGGTGAGGCTCCCAGGCCCAGGAGGTAGGTCCGGGCCCCTGGGAACGTTGCCTGGGAAGGCTGCCCTGCCCAGGCGGTAATTGTGGACTGAGGGGAACCTCTAGGAGGGGAACTGACCAGCGAGACCTCCCCACTGGGTGAGTCTTCCCCGCCAGGTGAGGTTTTCCCACAAGGACGGTAAAATCAGAGACACAGGCCCAAACAGGCCTTGCCTCAGCCCACAGCCTAGTTCCCCTTTGGATGACCATTGGTCAACAAGTGGAGGCACCTCTGCCCACTAGTAGGGAATATACCCCACCTGAAGACCACCACCCCTAGAGAGGCAGCTTCCTTGGGGAGCACCACATTATCAACTTCCTCCAAGACTTCAGGCTACTGAAGGATAAGAGGAGATACACTAGCAATCTTCAGGGACATCATAAGTCAATAGAGGAAATCTGCAACATCTCAGCAGTCCACTGATACCTGAACGACATGAGAAAACAAAGGAAGAAAATGCCTCAAACAAATCTGGATGTTACATCAATAAAATCCAATGACACCATGGCAGAAGAAATGTCAGAAAGGGAGTTCAGAATGTACATAATTAACATGATAAGGGAAGCAAAAGATGAAATGAAAGAGCAAATGCAGGCATTGAATGAACGCACCAATCGACAGTTAAAAGAGCAAATACAGGAAGCAAAAGACCATTTCAATAAAGAGTTAGAGATATTGAAAAAAAAACCAAACAGAAATCCTTGAAATGAAGGAAACAATAAACCAAATTAAGAACTCCATAGAAAGCACAACCAATAGGATAGAACACCTGGAAGACAGAACCTCAGATACTGAAGACAAAATATTTAACCTTGAAAATGAAGTTGAACAAACAGAGAAGATGGTAAGAAATCATGAACAGAATCTCCAAGAACTATGGGATATCATGAAAAGGCCAAATTTGAGAATTATTGGGATTGAGGTAGGCTTAGAGAAACAAACCAAAGGAATGAACAATCTATTCAATGAAATAATATCAGAAAATTTCCCAAATCTGAAGAATGAAATGGAAAATCACGTTCAAGAGACTTAGAGAACTCCAAATACACAAAATTACAACAGACCCACACCAAGGCACATTATAATGAAAATACCTAACATACAAAATAAAGACAGAATTTTAAAGGCTGTGAGAGAAAAGAACCAAATTACATTCAGGGGGAAACCAATACGGATATCAGCAGATTTTTCAATCCAGACCTTAAAATCTAGAAGGGCGTGGAATAACATTTTTCAAGCCCTAAAAGAAAATGGATGCCAACCAAGAATCTTATACCCAGCAAAACTTACCTTCAGATTTGACGATGAAATAAAATCCTTCCATGATAAACAAAAGTTAAAAGAATTTACAAAAAGAAAGCCAGCATTACAGAACATTCTCAGTAAAATATTCCATGAGGAAGAGATGAAAAACAAAGAAGCAAATCAGCAAAGGGAGGAGCTACCCTAAAGGAACTCTCAAATAAAGAGGAACCAAGTCGTGTCAAAAATAAACAAATAAATGAATAAAATGAGTCAAATGACCGGGAATACAAATCATATCTCAATAATAACCCTGAATATTAATGGCCTGAATTCATCAATCAAAAGACATAGACTGGCAGATTGGATAAAAAAGAAAGATCCAACAATATGTTGCCTGCAAGAGACTCATCTCATAGAAAGAGATACCCATAGACTAAAGGTGAAAGGATGAGAAAAAACATACCATGCACATGGACCCAGCAAAAAAGCTGGGGTATCCATCCTCATTTCAAATAATGTGGACTTCAAGCCAAAGTTAGTCAGAAGGGATAAAGAAGGACATTTCATACTGCTTAAGGGAACCATAAATCAGCAAGACATAACAATCATAAATATCTATGCCCTAAACAGTGGCTCACCCATGTATGTCAAACAAATCCTTCTCAATCTCAGAAACCAAATAGTCTATAATACAATAATACTAGGTGATTTTAACATGTCTCTCTCACCACTGGACAGATCTTCCAAACAAAAATTGAACAAAGAAACCACAGAACTCAATAACACAATCAATAATTTAGATTTAACAGACATTTATAGAATATACCATCCAACGAAGAGTGAATACACTTTCTTCTCAGCAGCACATGGATCCTTCTCTAAAATAGACCATATATTATACCACAAAGCTAATGTTAGCAAATACAAGAAGATAGAGACACTTCCTTGTATTCTATCAGATCATAATGGATTGAAATTAGAAATAAATGAAAGAGTAAAAAACAGAAATTACTCCAACACCTGGAGATTAAACAATATGCTATTATATGATGAATGGATAACAGAAGATATTAGGAAGGAAATTAAAAAATTCTTAGAGGTAAATGAGAACAAAGAAACATCATATCAAAATCTCTGGGACACTATGAAAGCAGTACTTAGAGGAAGATTTATTTCATGGAGCACATTCAATAAAAGAAGTAAAACTCAACAAATAAACCACCTAACACTACAGCTCAAAGCCCTAGAAAAAGAAGAACAGAGCAACACCAAAAGTAGTAGAAGACAGGAAATAGTTAAACTCAGAGCTGAAATCAATGAAATTGAAACAAAAGAAACAATACAAAAAATTGACAAAATAAAAAGTTGGTTCTTTGAAAAAATAAACAAAATTGATTAACCTTTAGCCACACTAACAAAGAGAAGACGAGAGAAAACCCAAATCACCAAAATTCGGAATGAACAAGGAAATATCACAACAGACACGATTGAAATACAAAACATAATTAGAAGCTATTTTGAAAATCTATACTCCAACAAAATAGAAAATTCCGAAGATGTCAACAAGTTTCTAGAGACATATGAATTGCCTAAACTAAACGAGGAGGACATACACAATTTAAATAGACCAATTTCAAGTAATGAAATAGAAGAAGTCATCAAAAGCCTACCAACAAAGAAAAGTCCAGGACCTGATGGGTTCTTAGCCGAGTTCTACAAAACCTTTAAAGAAGAGCTCATTCCAATACTTCTCAAAGTATTCCATGAAATAGAAGAGGAGGGAACTCTCCCAAACTCATTCTATGAAGCCAATATCACCCTGATACCTAAACTAGACAGAGACACATCGAGGAAAGAAAATTTTAGACCAATATCCTTAATGAACATCAACGCAAAAATTCTTAACAAAATTTTAGCAAATTGCATACAAAAACATATTAAAAAGATAGTGCACCATGATCAAGTGGGTTTCATCCCAGGGATGCAAGGTTGGTTCAACATCAGGAAATCGATAAATGTAATTCACCATATCAACAGACTTAAAGTCAAGAATCACATGATTATTTCAATAGATGCAGAAAAAGCATTTGATAAAATACAGCATCCCTTCATGCTCAAAACACTAGAAAAAATAGGGATAGTGGGAACGTTCCTTAACATTGTAAAGGCCACCTACGCTAAGCCCATGGCTAATATCATTCTAAATGGTGAAAAACTGAAAGCATTCCCCCTACAATCTGGAACAAGGCAGGGATGCCCTCTTTCACCACTCCTATTCAATATCGTCCTTGAAACTCTAGCCAGAGCAATTAGACAGACCAAAGAAATTAAAGGGATACGAATAGGAAAAGAAGAACTCAAACTATCCCTATTTGCTGATGATATGATTATATACTTAGAGGAACCAGGAAATTCCACCAGAAAACTCTTAGAACTCATAAGTGAATTTAGTAAAGTAGTGGGATATAAGATCAATGCTCATAAATCTAATGCATTTTTATACATAAGTGATGAATCTTTAGAAAGAGAAGTTAGGAAAACTACCCCATTCACAATAGCCTCGAAAAAAATAAAAGACTTGGGAATCAATCTCACAAAAGAGGTGAAAGACCTCTACAATGAGAACTACAGAACACTAAAGAAAGAAATTAAAGAACACCTTAGAAGATGGAAAGATCTACCATGTTCCTGGGTAGGCAGAATTAATATTGTCAAAATGGCCATACTACCAAAAGTGCTATACAGATTCAATGCAATTCCAATTAAAATCCCAACGACGTACCTTACAGAAATAGAACAAGCAATCGTGAAATTCATCTGGAAGAATAAGAAACCCAGAATAGCTAAAGCAATCCTTCGCAGGAAAAATGAAGCAGGGGGTATTGCAATACCAGAACTTCAACTGTACTACAAAGTGATAGTAACAAAAACGGCATGGTATTGGTACCAAAATAGACAGGTAGATCAATATACAGAATAGAGGACACGGACACAAACCCAAATAATTACAATTTTCTCATACTAGACAAAGGGGCCAAAAATATGCAATGGAGAAAAGATAGCCTCTTCAACAAATGGTGCTGGAAAAATTGGAAATCCATATGCAACAGAATGAAACTAAACCCCTATCTCTCACCATGCACGAAACTAAACTCAAAATGGATTAAGGACCTCAGAATCAGACCAGAGACCCTGCATCTTATAGAAGAAAAAGTAGGTCCAGGTCTTCAACATGTCGGCTTAGGACCAGACTTCCTCAACAGGACTCCCATAGCACAAGAAATAAAAGCAAGAATCAACAACTGGGATAGATTCAAACTAAAAAGCTTTCTCTCAGCAAAGGAAACTATCAGCAATGCAAAGAAAGAGCCTACAGAGTGGGAGAAAATCTTTGCCAATCATACTTCAGATAGAGCACTAATCTCCAGAATCTATAAAGAACTCAAAAAACTCAACACCAGGACTACAAATAACCCAGTCGACAAATGGTCTAAGGAAATGAACAGACACTTCACAGAAGACCTACAAGCAATCAACAAACATGGAAAAATGTTCAACATCTCTAGTAATAAGAGAAATGCAAATCAAAACCACCCTAAGATTCCATCTCACCCCAATTAGAATGGCGATTATCAAGAATACAAGCAACAACAGGTGTTGGTGAGGATGTGGGGAAAAAGGTACACTCATACATTGCTGGTGGGGTTGCAAATTAGTGCAGCCACTCTGGAAAGCAGTATGGAGATTCCTTAGAAAACTTGGAATGGAACTACCATTTGACCCAGCTATCCCACTCCTTGGCCTATACCCAAAGGACTTACAATCAGCATACTACAGAGATACAGCCACATCAATGTTCATTGCTGCTCAATTCACCATAGCCAGATTGTAGAACCAACCTAGATGCCCTTCAGTTGATGAATGGATAAAGAAACTGTGGCACATATATACAATGGAATATTACTCAGCCATAAAGAATGATAAAATTATGGCATTTGCAGGCAAATGGATGAAACTGGAGAATATCATGCTAAGTGAGATAAGCCAATCTCAAAAAACCAAAGGAAGAATGATCTCGCTGATAAGTGGATGATGATACGTAATGGGGCGTGGGAGTGGTTAGTTTTAGGGTTAGAGTTAGTGTTAGGGAGGGGGGCAAGAATGCAGGAAGGAAGGACTATATAGAGGGAAAAGAGGGGTAGGAGGGTTGGGGGGAAGGGCAAAAATAACAGAATGAATCAACCAACATTGCCCTATGTAAATTTATGATTACACAAATGGTATGCCTTTACGCCATGTACAAACAGAGAAACAACATGTATCCCATTTGTTTACAATAAAAAAAAAAAAGAATGCTTTTCAAGTTTTTAAGTATTTGCTTATTTCTAAAGCATGCCTAAAATACTAAGCTGTGGATATGGATATCTTATTTTTATAAAAAGAATTATTTTTATTTTCAGTTTCAAAATTTATCTTAACAATAGATTTTAAGAAAAAGACTTGAACTAGGGATAGAATAGCACTTGCCTAACATGTGCAAGGCCCAAGTTTGATACCCAGCCCATTCAAATAAAGAAAGATAAAGAAAAAGATTTTTTTTAGCATGAACAAAATCAATCGACAATATTTTCTGGAATCAAAAAAAAGCACTAGTTACAATTTGATTTTTTGTGAAATTATTTTAGCTATTTTGCATTTTAAAGTTATGCCCCAAATTATTAGATTTAATAGTTGATAATTCAGGTTGTAAAATACAGTGCTATACATCTTGGTTGCACGTATATGCAAAATTTCAGCTGAGAAAAAGTAGAACATGGAATTTGTCACCAGAACTAAATCTAGATCACAAGAAAAGAGTCATACAACATGGCTCTAAATATAAGTTTCCTAACAACTGACATAAATCCCCTGTCCTGGAATTTACAATCTGTGATACACTGCCATGGTTGAAGAGAGGGGAAATGTGTACATGCGAACACACAGGGTCAGTTCTCCTTTTCTAGGAATGTCAGAGGAATTTCTCAAAGACAAATCTTTTGGATTCATTTTTTAAATTATGATTTGTTTTTGTTTTTGTTTTTTTGGTACCGAGGATTGAACCCAGGGATGCTTAACCACCACATCCCCATTCCTTTTTAAATATTTTATTTAGAGATAGGGTCTCAGTGAGTTACTAAGTGCCTCACTAAGTTGCTGAGGCTGGCTTTGAACTCGAGATCCTCCTGTCTCAGCCTCCTGAGTTGCTGGATTACAGGCA
Source organism: Sciurus carolinensis (assembly GCF_902686445.1). Lineage (NCBI taxonomy): Eukaryota > Metazoa > Chordata > Mammalia > Rodentia > Sciuridae > Sciurus > Sciurus carolinensis. Next base: position 124,088,177 of record NC_062215.1, read on the forward strand.
TGTATCACCACGTCTGGCTAAATTATAACTTGAAATCACAGATAATTAATACATATCACTTAAAAGAAATATTAACCTACCAATTGTATTAACTTTTCTTTTTTTCTCACCACATTTAGTTGAGAAAAACAGTGATCCAAATCCTCTGTTAAATACATGAGGCCAAACATTAACTAGAATTCAGGACCTTTATCCTTAGTGTTTATCACGTCCAATAACCTTCAGATCTTCCAAATCAAATAATCATTTAATCAAGCCTAAGACTAAAACTTTCTTCCTTAAAGAAGTAATTTTAGACTAAATCTATTCCACTCTGATTAATCCTTTATTACAAATGGATATCCTTGTTAATTGTTACATAGAAATTTAACTTAATAGAATGAGCCAGGTCATCAGGATTGGTGGTTTATACTTTCAGTGTCACTATAAACCTAATCATTATAATAATATTGGATATGAATACAATTTCCTTAAAAGAAGACAATTATCCCTATTTAGTTACTTATTTTTAATTATTACTGGGGAAAATAGAAGGATACAGTCAAATATAGAAGTAACCTATCACCTCTAATTTTCAAAATAAAGATACATATTTTACATATCCATACTTAATCTTCACTAACAATCAAACTTAAAAATTAAAGACTGCAATATTCAAATATGTAAGGATGGTTACAATGTGGAAAGAGATTTGGTCCACAGTAAATCTTTTGCACACAGAGCAGCATTCTCTGCCCTCCAATTTACCATTAAAATTTGTTTGTAGCCACTTGGTAAGCTGAGGCAGGAGGAACACAAGTGCAAAGCCAGGTTCAGCATCTTGAGGCCCTAAGTAACTTAGTGAGATCCCATCTCAAAATAACCAATAAAAAATGGTCTGCAGATGTGGCTCAGTGGTTAAGTGCCCATAGGTTCAAACCCTGGTACCAAAAAAAATTTTTTTAAATAAAATAAAAACTAGATTGCTAATTTTTTTGTAAAAGAATATTCAACCAGAGTGAAAATAAGCACTACATTCTTCAATTTAAGAAATAAATGCCAGTTGTACAATTTGTTTTTCTGACTTCCCTATGCTTATATGCCTGACTTTAACCAACAGTATAGAATGTGAATGGTCTAATTCCTCAGATGATGGCAGTATTTGGCCAATCACATCACAAAGCTAAATCAGAAGAAATTATTTTCAGAGACTGTCAGAGCCATCCGCTCCTCCAGTATTCTACATTGTATCTGCATCAAGGTGGCTCACCGGAAGGCTATACACTTAGCCCACATCAGCTTAGCCCTTTAAAAATGAACTTCACTGACCTGTTGTTCCTTAATGCTATCTATGCCAACTGAATTTTTATTAAAGGAATTTAGTTTAGGAAAAAACAGGATCATATTAGCTTTATTGATCTTTAAAGAGTTATATAATTTATTACTATGAAAAACTTTTCACACAATTACATCTATCCTTAATCAGCATTGCAATCAACTCCTCGAGTTTTCTATTTTTATTCCTTTCATTATATTTTCATTTGTGTGGCTTCAAATTCTTTAGAGAAAGGCATAGTATAATTATTTCTCAATAAAGATAATGGTGCTATGAATAAATACTTCATGTAATACTGTCAATATCTCATTTTCAGTGAAAAGTTATGTCTAGATAGAACATGAAACAAAATGGAAACTTTTATTTGATAGTATTTTAAGTTCTTGCTACATGTAAAATTAATCATTCTTGATGGTGGCACAGTATCAATGAAATTCAATCAAGCACTACATACTGCATACTTACATATCCAGACTGTACATTCTCCAAATAAACTGCAACTGGACATTCAAAAAACAATCTCATGAAAGTCCTGCTGAATTTTGTAAACTTGGTTCTTTTTGTAACTGTACACTTCCAAAGCTATAGTGTTTAAACAAGATGTCACAAAAATAAAATTCCATTTTTACATTTTTATCCATGAAGCAACTCTTTTAAATAATGTATCACCTAAAAAAGTTAGTTGCTATGATTCTATTCTATTTCATACATAGTCTATATTCAAATTTCTTGAATTGTGCTCAAAATTTATAGATTTTAAACACACACATACATATATACATATATGTATGTATGTGTATGTACATACACAACTTCAGGATTCAGTCAAGGTGCATACAGTGAATTTAGTTACTACTTTTCTTTTGTCTCCTTTAATTTTCTATGGTCTCACCACTGTTTCACATTTTATGATAATGACATTATTTATAATCCCAAATAAATGTCTTAGAGAATGTACATATACTGGGTTTGTCAGATTCATAATTCATGATTTGATTTTAGTTGAACATTTTTGACAGAATACTACGCAGGTAACATTGTATGCATCCACTGTATAACTTCTGGAGGCATGTGTCTCAGGATGCGTGTGTCAATTCATTCGACTAGAAGTAATACTAAATTAGTTAAGAGTATTATTACCAGATCTCCCCATCATAAGGGTGGGTTTTTCTCTTTGCGATTAATAAATAATTGGTGGTTCGATATATTGAGATCATGTGAATATCCTATCCTGTTCAATTATAGGCTTTCACTCATGGCTTTAACATCTAATTATGATTCTTGTTATAGTCAAATAAAAGTGTAAACTAGTGTTTTATAATTTTATCATTCTTTCTACATTTTAACTGCCATTTCCCTGTAAAGAACAACTTTACATTTCCCTCTTCTTTTTCACCTTTTTGTATTGGGATGGGTTATTATTTTTAAAATTTTTTGATTAATTAAAAATTTTCAAATGATCCTTTAGTATCATTATGAACTTATGAATTATTTCATTCAGTGTATTAAAATCAATTACTATAATACTATCATTATTCTTTTTCTTCTATTTCTAACATACTGAGGATTGAACCCGAGGGCATCCTGCACTGAGCTACATTCCAGTCCTTTTTAGAGACAGTCTCACTAAATTGCTCCAGCTGGCCTGGAACTTCTGATCCTCCTGCCTGTGCTTCCTGAATAGCTGGGATTAAAGGCATGCACCATCATGCCCACCTCATTATTCTTTTAGATGTTCAAATTGTCCCATATTTTCTTGTGGGAATCCTTCAAGCAGGCTCCTGTATCTTTTTGACATGTCCCCATTGGATTATGAGCATTCCTTGCTTTCTAACAACAAAATGTTCAAGGATTTCTTCCCTACAGTCTGGAATCAGGAATTTCTCTGGCTCCTTTTAGGAGGAAATATTTCAAAACCAAAATCTAGGCATTCTTACCATGGAACCACAGCATCCCTTTCCATTGTCTGAGAAAGAAAACACATTTTTAAAAGTCCACAAATTCATATTAAATAGCACAATTCAAACTGAATGGCACAATACTCTCCCCAACTTTGTCTCATTCCTTCTTTATATCTCTTAAGAACCCTAGTTCCATAAAAATTCAATATAATTACTCATTTGCTCTATCTTATGCTACAGATAAATAATTTCAGGATTATTAGACAAGTATCACTACCAAAAACATAGATACTATGTATAGTTAAAGATGATCTTTTTTTTTTTTGGTCCCTCTAGGTTGGTATAGTCAGAATGCTTAAAAGCTACTTAAGTTTTCTGATAATTATGTAATAAATTGTTATAATCTTAGTTTTTTAATCACTTATTTAATTCTGTTAGTTGAATCTGTGAAACATTTACATAATTCAAAAGTCACAACAACATATATAAAAATATATTCTCAGAAGTCTCACTGCCATCCCTTTCCCCTCTCCAGTTTTACCCACCCCTTCCTTATAATGGCTATTTCGCTGGTTTCTGGTTAATTCTTCCTGTGTTTCTCTTTTGCAAAATTAAGTTTCATTTTCTTATTTTCCATTCTTCCTTACTACAAAGGACCATATATACTGTATACCCATACTGTTTCCTACCATTCCATATTGATTCAGAGGCATATTCCTTGTTCTTTTTACCATTATATTCTATTCAATAAGTCTCCTTGTACATTTAGTTTTGTCCCCAATGTTCTTCTATTACTAACAATCCTGCAATGAAAAACTTTGAACATATGTTCTTCTACATGTGAACAGGTCATTCACCAGGGTAAATCCCTAGAAACTGAAGTAGGTCAAAGGGCAAATTTAGGTATAGTTTTGTTAAGTATTACAAAGTTCTCATAAAGCCATAATATTTCATATTCCCATTAGCAATGTGTAAAAGTACCTATTTTCTCATAGGCTGGTCAATTAAGTGTAAGTACACTGTAAGTTTTTAAATTTCTACCAGGCTACAAAGTGAAAATGGCCTTTCTATGTATTTTCATTTGCAGTTTTCTTGATTTAGCAACTAAGTTGAATGTCTTTTCATATATTGTCATATGCGGTATCTTCTGGTGTATTATCCATGCCTTGTTCATTTTTTATACCAAGATTTGTTATATTTTTCTTTCAATGGAAAAAAATATTCTAATAATCTTAAAATAACACCTTCAAACTGTGTTTTTAAAAATAAAGAATGGAACATAAATCATGAAATTACTGAATTAAAATAAATTCACTGAATATACTAGCATCACTTAAAACTACACTATCATATTCCATATGATGTTTGGAATAGTCCATAAAGGAGTGGCAATTACATCAAGTAAAATGTTAAGAAAAATGCATTCAAGTAACAATTTTACGATGACAACAAACATACTTGATCAATCTTCAAAGAACCAAGCCTCTGGTGAAGGTCAAAATTTGGAAAAAAAACGACAGAGAAGAATTTTGTTGTAATGGTTTCAGTATACCTACCTCACAAGTACATGTAATTCTTCGAGGATGAGGAGCTTCCTGTTGCAGCTGATATACTGTGAGAAGGCAGAAATGAAAGATCAGTTTCCCTTATGTAGACCTTAGGAACATATTAGGGATAACAAACTGGCTGATGTCTATATTCATAAGAAAATTGGTATAGTCCTATTTGCTATTACATTAAATTATGCTGTGAATGAAACAGAGCACAAATAAAAATAAATTTAGTGGAAGTTTAAGAGCAAGCACAAAACAAAATCTAAATCCACATAAATATCTTTTTACCTTATAACAAATCAGTGCTGGATACTTAGCTGTTCTCTATAACCTGTCATTTATTTTTTCTAATTTATTGTGGCTGTATTAAAGCATACCTCTGAGATAAATCATCAATGTTGTTAAACTTGAAACTAAAATTAGGACTAATAGGCTAGAAATAACACATACATTTATATTTCGAGCATCTATTTTCAAATATAATTTCCCCTAAAAGCAAAATTTCAGAGACAAAAATACTACTACTTATTCACTTCATACCACTAGGTATTCAATCACTTATGCCATAGGATTAAATGCAGCACAAGAACGAATTCACCTACTAAATTAACTTGCCAAAAGAGCTGATAAGTTTAAGTGTATCTGAAAATGGATTAGTGAAAATTATACTGATACCAATGACCTACTTTCAGCCTTGCTTACTTCAGGATTTTTTATTTAAAATGAAAAATGAATGAATAGGATGTGTGGCTGTTGAAACAGGTATGTTTAAACTTGTTCATCTCTTGAGATTTCTTTTTCTGTTTCTAAATATATAATCACATATAAATGGATTTAAATTAATACTGTAGTTAAACATTTAGATGTTTTGTCAATATAACATTAAACTATCCAAACATCTGATATTGTCAAATAATGCATGACTCATTTTAACTGAATATGATTATATTGGTTCCATCTCTGACCATTTTCATTCATATATGCCAATGGTACATATATAAAATTAGACTTTATGTATACATATATAATTAGACTATATGCATGCATGTTTATGTACATATATAACATATACTGAGAACATACATAGACACACTACTCTATATTGCTACCACTGTGTAAGTCAGTGACTTAAAATAATTTCTGCCACAGAGAAAGTGCTCAATAAAGAATAGCTATCATTACATATAGGTGACTGATACTAATACATATAATCCCTATAATAATATTTTATTACCAGGATACATTTAAGTTCATCACTAAGTTATTACATCAGGGTAATGCTATAATTTAAGAGGAACCAAGAAGATATACTTTTCATGTTTGAAAAATAAAAAATAAAAATAAAAAAATAGGGCTGGGGGATATAACTCAGTGGTAGAGTGCTTACCTAAATGTGAGACCATAGTGCAGTCCCCAGTAATACAAAAATATATAAATAAATAAATAACAAAAGTACTTCCTCAGTAATGTTTGAAATTCTACTGATAGAAATGTATTCCTTTGCCTTTTTCTCATGGCTGCAAAAATTCCTGAGAGGTATACATTAAAATAATTTTAGATGCTCATATTTCATTGTGAGAATGTCTACCAAAAATATAACTCTGGCCAGGCGTGGTGGTACACGCCTGTAATCCTGCTTGGGAGACTGAGGCAGGAGGATAGTAAGTTCAAAGACAGCCTCAGCAACTTAGCGAGGCCCTAAGCAACTCAGTGAGACCCTGTATCTAAATAAAATACAGAAAAGAGCTGGGGATGTGACTCAGTGGTTAAGGTCCCTGAGATCAATTCCTAGTACCAAAAAAAAAAAAAAAAAAAAAAACACCCAAAAACAAAACTGTAACTGGGCATGGTGGCACATGCCTGTAATTCAGTTATTTTGTAGGCTAAGGTAGAAGAATCTTAAGTTCAAGGTCAGCCTCAGCAACTTACTGAGGCCCTTTCTGGGGAAAAAAAAAAAAAAAAAAGGGCTGGGAATGTAGCTCAGTGGTAGAATGACCTGGGGTTCAATCCCTAGTACCAAAAAAACAAACACTCTTATGAATATAGTTTTATTAGAGATTAAAGAGATGAAGTGAGAGAAGTTAATCCTGAGACAAAGAAGGGAAGAAAATACTGAAATTTAAAAAAATTAAAATGGTGGGTGTGGGTGTGGAGGAGTACCAGGTATTAAACTCAGGGGCATTTTACCACAGAACTACAACCTTAGTCCTTTTAGGGAGACTGAGCCTCACTTAGTTGCTGAGGCTGGCCTCAGACTTGTGATTCCCCTGACTCAGTCTATTGGGTCACTGGGATTTGGCCCTGATAGTTAAAAGAGTCCAAGGATATCTGTAAATCAACATTCCTCCTTAAGGAAAGGCAAAACATGATTTGTAAGAATGGAGGATTCCTTAGGACCATTCCTCCATACTAGTTACTGTGACCAGAAGATGAAAATCCAGATCATGTTTCAGCTTTTATCAATAGTTCTCAAAAGATTAGTTGTTTTCCTTTGTCAATAAAATGCTCTGGAAAGTACTGTGACCCACAAAAACTCACCTATGATAACTGAGTGATAGTCTAGAAGAACATCAAAAAAGTCACTAGAGTTGGGGCTGAGGATATAGCTCAGTTGGCAGAGTGCTTGCTTCACACACACAAGGCCCTGGGTTCAATTCCCAGGACCACCAAAAAAGTTACCAGAGCAAGGTAAATGTTGACTGTGATTCAAAAGTATACTGTAGTACCTGGTAAGCATCAGGAAGCATTTAGCCATTCCATAAGCAAACATTATGTTAAGCCCGTAGGAACACTGTCACATGAAAACTGAACCAGATTTCACCCTCTTTTCATCATTTTCAAAAGGTATAATTGTTTGATTTCTTTTTGTCCTTCTAGTTGCCCCAAAGGCTACAGTTCTGTTTCTCAGAGAGTTTTTATTCTTTGAACTTCACTCACAAGAGAAAAAACAATTTCTGGCAGGAGGGAAAAATCACCAATTGCAATATTTACAAACTATTCATATTTTACTTTTATAATTAGCCCAAAGTGGCAATTTATTAAAATAAAATTATCTCTTATTCTGGGAACAAAAATCAATGAGAACCCGAATTACTTCTTTAGTCAGGAAATTTGAGCAACTTAAAAACATCAATGCTTAGAATAACTCTCCACCTTTACAAAGATGTTAATATTAGGTTGCTTATTCAACAACAGACAACATACAAAAAACTTACAGTACTGTTTCTGTAATAGTAGTAGTTTTTTTAAAAAAAACTACTTTGATTATACTAACTTTATAAAATCAGGAATCTCGGGGCTGAGGTTGTGGCTCAGTGGCAGAGCGCTTGCCTAGCATATGTGAGGCACTAGGTTCGATCCTCAGCACTATGTAAAAATAATAAAATAAACAACTACAAAAAAACTTTTAAAAAAATCAGGAATCTCTTTTGCTTAATAAATGGTATTATCTAGGAAAGAAGGAAAAATGAATTAAGAACCTCAGTTCTCTCAAAGAAATATTTATTCTAATGCAAAGTATAAAGAGAAATAGAGGAATCTAACACACCTCTTGCATTTGCCTAGCATGTGTGAGGCCCTGTCCTCATAAAAAAGGAAGGAAGGATAGCTACACTTCCACATTTTGAGAAAACTATTATTAAAAAAGACCACTTTTCTTTTGCGTCTTTTCACTCATTTTTTCTATTAACACAGCTTCCTGACTTATCATCATTTATATATTCCTTTTGTCTTATAAAGAATCAGGATCATGGGCTGGGGAAGATAGCTCAATTGGTAGAGTGCTTGCCTTACAAGCACGAGGCCCTGGGTTCAATCCCCAGCACCACAAAAAAAAAAAAGAAAGAAAGAAAGAATCAGGATCAGAATAATTAGAATGCTTGAATTCTTAGCTCCTCCTTGCACTGGTCTTATCAGTCATTCTAAACAAGTGATCTCAGGGTCTACTACATGGAATTATATGACTTCAGAAATACCAATAGTATACTGATCTTGTGGAAACACTTGTACCACAATTATTTCTTTTACCCTATTCCCCAACTTTGTTGTGAATTAATTTTTCAATAATGGGTACATAATAGAATTAATCTTTATATCTAATGATCCCAGTATGCTTATGTTACTTATAACACACTATATCCCACATGATTAAATTTATTTGTATACTTACGGTAAGATTTCCAAACAGGAGGTCTATATTCATCTGTATCTGAAAGAATAAATATCAAATTAATATGACTGAATATTTATATTTTGTAAAAGATGCTTTAATCTTTAATTCATTTAATATATGTCAGTTGAACTCAATTTGTCCTAGACATTGCACTAGGCACTAAAGAGTATTCAAAGATTTTTTATCCTTGGTCCTTACTTTCTTAGACTACAGTTTTACAAAAATGTTCAAAGAAATTTACTGTATTCATTAATTTTTACAGCTGGTACTCATTTCTTAGAGCCCCAATGTAATACTCAATAGTCATTATTTATTTGGGCTTAATGATTGTTTCACTGAAAGAGCTCTAAATCATTAGAATTTTTCTTTTTCAGTCAAACTGACCAGATAATTTTAACTTCCAGAAATGTAGGGCATTTCTCTATTCTCTCACCCCCGTTCTGTTTGGGGATTCCTGTGTAACAGGTCTTAGTAACATGAAAAGAGAAGAATAGCAAGGTATCACAGATCCTAGTCCCCACCTGTCCTGGACAACCAAAGCCAGGAAATGAGAAACACCTCCATGGAAGAGAGTATCTCCCAGAACCACAAAGAACAAGGAGGTGAACACCTGCCTTCCAGTCCAGTTCCCTCACTTTGGTTGAGTGCAATAAGAGAGACTGTGGAGAGGGAAGGAAGACAAACACATGAGGGAGATGAATTAATTTAGAGAAAGGGAACAAGACAGTGTGGTCTGACTTCTCATCAGCAATGCCGAGATGAGGAATCATTCTGCCACCAGAAGCTCTGACTGTAAGACTATGTGGATAAACTGGAAGATCATCATGCTTTTGGTGTAGAAAGGTAAGGCTAGTCATATCACCTGGCTCTGTTGGCATCTAACACAAAACCATTAGCAAATCTGATTCTAGAAATCTTACCCAAGGAGGCAAGAAAAATTCTAGAAAGTTTATTCAGAAGGTTAAACAGGAAGCTCAAAATGGTCATGGAATCAAAACATTCAGACTTCAATCCCCAAACTTTAAAATGTAACCTCACACTTGGTTTATGATGTGTTATCATAAACCACACAAACACTCCGAGTCAGAGACACACAGAAGGACTACAAGTACGGGGCATTTAAATACATAAAGAGAAAATTCTGAGTCACATGGAGCCCAGAAGTGTTCAAATATGTTTGCTTAAAGAACAAATAAAAAATTACATGAATAAATGGACAATGAAGTAATGGCAGCAAATACAGTTTATTCTCATTTATTGTAGTAGTTATATTCTATAAATCACCACAAAGATTAAATTTAGTAGCAAAGACTGAACCATTGCTCTTAAGGGAAACAGAGTTAGGTTCCTGTGTGCCTCTGGTCACAGCATTTTCATTAACCAACCAATAATAACGTTGCTTTATGTGTGTTTCTCTAAAGACCCCTTGTTTAGTATATGCTTTTGATTCATTAACATTGGTCTCACGGCCAACAGCCACTGTAACTCATGCCTGCAAGAAGCTTCTATCCATGAGATACTACAGCCTCTTTGCGCTTAGGAACACAAGGCAGCACCACAGCACTATGCTTGGGGTCCAATTTAAACAGCAGAATCACCACCACCAACAACAACAAAAAAACCCACAAAAATGCAAAACTTGTGGCACTAAGCAAACCACAAAAAGGATTCTTCACAGGGCGAAAAATGAAACAAGAAAGTGGACTTTTTTCTGATCCTAGTTTGGAACAGGCAAGTCAAACAAATTTTTTTACAGCTCTGTGAATATTTGTAAATAACTACAAAAAACACTGCAAGCATTTGTTCCAGGTTTACAAGTAAATGCTAATGAGTAGGCAAATTTACAAATACCTAACCTATGAATAATGAAGACTGGTTGTTTATAGAAAGCCATTATTTAGGGAAAATGCTACTACAAGTGAACTTGCCCAGTGATGATAAAAAGTCAGAATGATGCTGGATGTGGTGGTGCACTCCTGGAATCCCAGCAACTCAGGAGGCTGAGGTAGGAGGATTGCAGGTTTGAAGCCAGCCTCAGCAACTTGGCGAGGTTGTAAGCAAACTAGTAAGACCCTGTTTCAAAATAAAAACTTTTTAAAGGGCTGGGGATGTGGCTCAGTGGTTAAGTGCCCTTGGGTTTAATCTCTAGTCCCCCCCAAAAAAGTCAGAATGAAACATGACCTTAATGCAGTGACACACACACACATACATTTCCTCTGCTAGGGTATATGTGTACATTTACATGGAAGGGACTAATTATATTGAGCTTTGTCTGAATAAGAAAATCATACGTAATTCATTTGTATTTTTTTCAAAACTAGAGAATTTCTGTCTGTAAGCATTCAAGTCATTTTCACAATTTCACTGATGATAAACTGATGATTGCTACTACACTGTCATTCAATTCTAAGAAGGGGATGTGTGGTTTATAACAGGAGAATATAAATTCACTCTCTTGATGCTCACCCATAGTTCATGAGTGTAACAACCTCCCTGCCAGGCTCCAAGCTATAAACTGAAGTGATCACCAGGTAGAGGACACCCCAGGATGGGAGGAGGCATTTGACCAAACTGGAAACCTTGTGCTACAGTAAAGAATTTAGCCTCACCACAGAAAAGATCTGGCCTTTGCCCTTGGATCCCAGCAGATAATCTGACTGCCTGGATCTAGCCATAGAATAACAGTGAGATTTAGGCTGGGGCTTTTGGGTGATATCAGCTGAGCAAATGGAAGGGCAACCCATCGACTAGGTATATATAATAAAGCCCCAATAAAACCGCTGAGCACTAGCTTGGGAGAGATTCTCCATTTGTGCTGTCACACATAAATATGTGAAAAGTATGCATCCTGACCGGACGGAGGAAACACAGCCAGAGCTCTACTCTTGTGTCTCTCCTGGACTCTGCCCTACATGCTTCTTCCCTTGGCCAAACTGACTGTATCCTTTCCCTGAAACAAACCATGACTGCCAGTATAAGAGCAGAGAGTTCTGTTGAGTCTAGAAAATCACAGATTCTGAATGCAGCAACTTGCAATTGGTGTGAGAAGTGAGGGACGTCTTGGTGACAGAACCCTCTAACTTTGTAGTTAGCCCTAACACCATGCAGACCCTGTGCAAGTCCTGAACTTATGACCAGTGAGGGACTCCCAGAGATCACTTTCATTTTGGTAAAAGTGAGAGAGAAATAGATTACTGCTCAAAGTCCTGACTCAGGAACTGTGTACTTAGTGCTAGACAGGGCTTTCTTAGGGGAACACCAACATTTACTTGCTGTGTGACTTTGAAAAATTTACTGCCTCTCTGAATCTTAATTTCTTAAGGTAGAAAGTGGGACAAAAATATTTAAAATGGGAATACCAACAACACAGGTTTGCTACAAGGATTAAGTTAGGTATTATATATAGTATAAAAGTACACAGCACCTAGACGCCTTTATAAATAATTAGCCTCTGTTGCCATCACCAACAGTGAATTTAAGAACACAGTATTGCCACATTAGCCATGAGCTAATATAAAACCACCTTAGTCATGTATCCCTTTACTATTTTGTTCTTCCTTGTACACTTTTACCATTATAGAAGACATTTTCCAAGATGCTACAGAACACAATCATGTGGCCAAATTAGCACTCAGCAAATAGCCCAGAAATATTGGGAGAAAAGTTTAACGAATTTCTTTTAATATTAAAACATTCTAATTATTAGTGACACTTAAGAGCTCAGTTGGGTTCTCAAAGTCTTTTCACTGGGCATGTGTCTCAGTGGTAGAGGGTTTCAACGCTAGCACCCAAAAAATAAAAACAAAAACCAAAGTCTTTTCCTAGCAATATATTTGTGCTGAGGGTGGGGGTGGAGTGTAAACTGGTGCAACTTCTCTAGAAAGCAACTGGTGATATATAACATAAGACTGTATCCAAGGGATACAGTCTTTATATGAGATGCTATTTGAAGTAGACCCCTTAAAACTTGTGGATTTTTCTTATGTTTAGGGGTAGAGACCTTAGATACCTTTGCATGGATCTTTCGGTTGAGAGCAGAGTTGCTTGAACAACTCCCTTAGGAGGCAAACGGTAGGTGGGACATGCAGGGAGGGCACTGGGAGGGGGAATTTGAGAGGCTTAGGAAAGCTGCCTCAATCTCTTCATAATGCAAAATTAGTGCTAAAGGCAGAGCCTAGTTTTTCCAGGGAAGAAAGAAAGAATCTGGGAAGAAAGAAATATTACCCTGATCTTCAATTCCTGAAATTTGAAATTAAGAGATTTCTATAACAGAACCAAGACCCACTCAAGTTTTCTCATGGGGGAGGGAACCCCCTCTTTCTTGAAGTGTGAGAGTTAATATATCACATATAATGGATGTTAAGTTAATAAGTTTTTGAATGGCCTTGGCGCATTATTCTCTCCCAAAATCATGAAGAGAAAGATTTCTCTAATGATGATTTAGAAAAATACTTACATATTTTTAAGGAAACTATACAATGAATATATTACCTTTATGCTAGCTGGGGGAAAAAACCTATTAAAAACAAAAAAAATGTAAGTTAAACTATTTGTAAGACAAGGAAAACATGGAAGGTGACTCAAAGTTTCCTTTAATAAATTCCACTGGAGGCTCAAATTGTTTTGTGTGGGCTCTTTTTTTATATTTTATTTTTTATTTGTTCTAATTAGTTACACATAACAATAGAATGCACTTATGCATTTTGATAAACCATACATCAATGGATTATAATTTCTCATTTTTCTGATTGTATATATTGTAGGATCACATGAGTCATTTGCTGGTAAACGGATGGAGTTGTGCAGGCTCTTGAAAGGAATACACCACCAGAAAACTCATCTTTCTAGTCTGAGGTTTGAGATCACCCACACTTCTTTTGCACACTTAAACATCATGAAGCACTACCTTCTCTTTGAAGTCTGTGAACACTCCTTCATTACCTCTGTGGGTCTTCTGCTCCCTGTGGTAAATGAATCTGCTGAATTTCAAGTATTTATTATGGAAAAGGGAACGGTTTCTCAATTAAATTCTTTCTCTCCTGGTTAACTGGTAGAATGTCAAATCAAGGAAAATTTATCTAAACATTTTTATCATGTTTATGAAAAATAATTCTAATTTTTCTTACCTTATAAAACTCAAAGGTACAGATTTCAAGATTTAGTATTACATTAATCTTTTGTATTTCTTCTCTAAATATTATAAAATATTCATTTTTACTTTAAATATTAAAATTTTCAAGTTTTTTGCCTGTGGCTTTAAGCAATAATTTAAAATTTCTAGTGAAAGGTATCTAGAATTTTTTTTCTTTTTTTTTTTTTTTTTTTTTTTGGTGGACACTAGGGATTTAGCCCATAGTCTCTCTATCACTGAGCTACACCCCCAGTTTGTTTTCATTTTGAGACAGGATCCTAATGCTGGTCTCAAACTGGTGATCTTCCTTCCTCAACCTCCCCGAGTCACAGGGATTACAAGCATGCACCGCCATACCTGGCAGGATATCATCTTTAACATACTATAATTTTATGATGTTAGGGCCAGTTAGGAGATACTCAAAAGTTTCACTTATTGATAGAATCAAATCTACTTATAAATACCCTAATGGTCCTAATTTGGGATAATTAAACCATGATCAGAATAAATAAATCTTAATGGTCTCTCCAATTAAACCTTATCTACTACATCTAGTACATTGATAGATGTTAAAATGATTAAAAAATGATTTAAATTATTTCATTCTTTTTGTTATGTATAGTTTTATATAGCATTATATATTTATGTCTTAAGCATCCTTTGGTTTAGAACATATGCTACTTATGACCACAAAACTTTAAGTTTGATTAACTTTTTATTTTAAAAGATAAATAGTTCATTCTAGAACAGGTTAGTCTTAAATTCAAGCAGTTTATTGCATTAAGTTCAAATCAAAGGCTTTTACGACTTTAAATAAAATGATGAATTTCTCACAGGACTGATGCATTTTAAGTAAAGTTTAGACTAATGACAGTATGAGTAATATTTTAAAGCATATCCACTTCATCTTTAAAAATAATTTTGATTTCTGTAAGAAGAATATTCACTAACAACAAAAAGATCATCTTCCCTTCAAAAGAAAGCTTACCTTTCAACCACCTGGCAGGAGATTCCCTGTACTGTTTAATCCTAAAATGCAAAGCATTAATGATTCGTCCCTGCCTGTTACTGTTCTGTTTCTGTACCAAATTTGAACACACCAAAATGATAACATGCTTGTGACCATAATACTCTTATTATAAGTGATCTTTAAAAAAAAAAAACAAAAAAAAAAAAAAACACAAGGACTTCCTATAAGCAATAAATACCAAACAAGTGCTATTGCTAATATTTGAATGGCGCAAAGAAAACAGCTAAGTTCCTTACTCCAAAAGAAATATGTTTCTTGGAAACATTCAGAGTAAAATTTAAAGGTTTATAATAACATACAATTCAAAATTAATAAGGAAACAAATAAAATGAGCTATGCTACATTTCTAGGTACTTCACATCCTGACTAAACTTTTTTCCTAGAAAAATGCTTCAAAATGTGGAAAGAAAGCATTCCAACCAAGATAATTAAAATTCACCCTACAAAGCCATGACCAAATCAGGTCAGTTAAATTCACCCTTAGAAGCAACCAAGTCATTTAAAACAGCTACAGATTGAAAACTGATGTGTCATGATTCTACTGTAACAGAAATAAACTAATCTTAAAAACAAAGAAAATTATTTTTAATGCTTTACAGAACAATGACCCAAAATTATTAAAACATGAGGGGAAACTCCTTCTGAGACAGTTCTATTACAGCGTTCATACATAACTTCATCAGAGATATCCAGAAGCAAAATTTTGCGAATGCAGTGCCCAACCCCTCACCAAGGACCCGCAGCCTGGGCAAGCAAAGTCTTCTAAATGCAACTGAAGCCAACTTGGAACCCTCTCCTTTTCAAAACTCAGGCTTGGCCTTTAATTAAAGACCTAAGCAAAGCTTCCTCTCACCAGCTTGGCAGCCCTAGCAAACAGACTACACAAAGTCCTTCTGCTCACTCAAATCTTTTCACTACACTTTTGGAAACAAAGAGCTACACACAGTAATTGGGTCATTTGACTCAACTGCAAGGTAACAGGGGTCATTTTCCAACCCCCTATTTCTACTTCTAGACAACAAGTCCTACCTCTGAGGCTTTCTCCTTAAAGGATTTGGTGGTTTCTGATAATGTTTATGCTAACACACTGGCATGCTTACAGAAGGTCCTCAGATAGGCCTGCTCACTCACAGGGTCTCTAAAAAGGAACTTCAACAGGAGATTTAGTTCCTGCCAAGCCTCTCAATAACAACTCAGTATTCCCAAATGGCTCCCATTTGGATTTTGTTAAGTAACCAAAAAAATTTACCTTTAGTAATACGATAGAGTCCCTTAAGTCCTCTAGCCCACAAAATAAGAATAAAACCAGAAAACTCAACACTGGCAATAAAGTATACCTTCTACTTCTTAGCATCTCACATCTATAATTAAAATGCAATAAATTAATTTTTATGAGGTTCTTATACTTGAACCTCAAAAAATGTCATGTATATTTTACAATTTTATATATATATATATATATATATATATGATAAACACATTTTTCAGACTTAACAACTTAGACTTTTAACCATCCATAGCACTCGAAATTCTCAATACTAAAACACAGCGGATGAATACTCTGCAGAATTTCTACATTTTATAAATACAAGTTCTGGAAAATAGCTAAAAATTATACCCTTATTGGTGACTTTCTAGTCAGCTATCTAAGAACTATTAACTTAGTTATCACAAATGTCCCCACTTCCTTCAGCAGACACAATATATATCTTCCTTGTTCTTTTCTTAAAGGGAAAATCACAAAGTTATTATTCTTCTTCTTTGGGACAAATTACTTACAAACCATGCTTTTCACATACTACAATATAGTTTTGTACCAGTGACCCACCTGGACCCTTGCCCTCGGGAAAGGAATCTATCACCATATTCTATGACCTAGGAATAGGAAATATAATGTATTTATTAGACTGTACATTATTCTTTAGCACAGGCTCAGAGATATGATTCCCCAGTGATAAGAGTCAATATGCCATTTTTACCAGCAAGCTTTAAAACAAAGTATCAAAGTCTCCCTCACATCATTGTCTTCAAGCTTTATCAATAGGACAGGTGCTCAGAAACTGTGATACACTACCTTTACATGAAAATCTATGGTGAAAGAAGAGGTAAAAGCTCTTATTACAAATGTTTTGATATCATAGGTAACGGAGATGAGAAAAAATCACAGTATTCCTCAATCTCATGATAGTTTCCAAATGCATTTCTGTTCAGCTGAACTTCTATGGGAAAATCACTCAGTCAACTAAGAAAAAAAACAAGTGGATTCTAAAAAATACAGAGAAGTTCGTTTTAAATTATACGCTATAGAGCCAAATGTGGAATAAGGCAGCTCACAGCTGTAAGGAAGAAAGTAAGTCAGATATGGAAGTAATATTATGTCAACCACAAATGAGCAGAGTTGGATAATTCTAAGTACATGTTGACAGTACTAAAGTATAATAAAATGCTCAGTATGTTTTAATTAACTATGCTTTGCACACATGACAGTATAAGCTATCAAGATGTAAAAACTCTTTGGAAAGAAGAACCTATCTTTCAAATTGACATGTGCCTATTTTTCGAACTTTGAGAAGAGAACCAGGCATCAAGGACCTGGGTGTGGTGTCTCTTATTGACACTTGTGTCCGACAAGGCTTAAAAAGAACATATAATGGACTGTCTTAATGAAGTTCTTACAGGGGAGGTTCTCAGCAACTTAGCAAAACCCCTGTCAAAAACTAAAAAGGAAATGGGGGATGTGGGCTCAGTGACCAAACAACCCTGGGGTTCAATCTCTGGGACAAAAAAAAAAAAAAGAAAGTAATTCTTGTAGGGTTGAGATGTAGCTCAGTGGTACAGTGCTTGGTTAGCATGCATGAGGCCCTGATTCAATCCCCATTAATAGCAAAAAAAAAAAAAAAAGAACGAAAGAAGCTCCTTTAGTTGAAGCACATGAGAAACAACTGAACAGAAGTAAAATGAATGAAAAGTCCATGTTTTTTCAGTTATTAAAAAAAAAATGCTTTGAAAAGTGAAAGTGCTTTTATAAGTCATTTGGCAGCAAACTGGTCTGACTTGAACCTAAAAGTATTTTTGTAAGTATTTTTATACTTTTTAGACTCACTATATAACACATTCAGTGGCAAAATCCTCATGTAAACAGATATGAGAATATTTAGTCTTTATCCCATTGAGTGTGATTGTTCATTGATTGTATTGCAAAAATATTATTAATGTGTGATTAGAGTAATGACTCAAATACTGCTGGGGGTTTTATAAAATATACTATATGCATATATGAAATATATTACCTTTTGTCTATAGCCATACCGCCTTGATCATGCCCAGTAATGTATGCATATATTACCTTTCTAAAGTCTGAAAAATTCTGAAGTCTAACACACATCTGGTCCCCAGGGATTTGGATAAGGGATTATAGACTCACCACTGATATTAGTATTTATGACTGATCATGTTAAAACATACATCATAATGTCACTCTTCTGCTGGGTTCTCTCCAATAGCTTCTGAGTCATTCTGAATAAAAACCAACCCCCTTACAATTGCCTACAAAGATTGCTATTTCAAAGAGAACCATAACATTGGCATTACCTGATAACTCGTTAGAAATGTAGAATGTAGGACCTAACTCCCATCAGTGAAAAAGAATCCGCATTTCCACAAGACCAAGCGAAACTCCTTGTTTTGCACACCCAAAGATTTTTCATAAGCACTCACCTGCAAAACTCCTAGATAATCGGTCCCCCTTACTTCAGGATTCATTCACTCTTTTACCTACTCTTCTTCAGCCTCTGGTTCCCTTGCCATTCGTCAGACATATGAGGCACACTTTCATCTAGCTGTTTCTTCAGTCTGAATAGTCTCCCCAGGTATCTCTATAGCTTGCTCTCTGGCCTGCTGAGTTCTTTACTCAGTGAAGCCTTCCCTATCATTACTTAAAAAGTACAAAACACCCAGGCACGTCACATTCCTTTTTCCTCCTTTGTACTTATCACGCTCTAAAATATCATTCATTTAAACAATTTATGTTGGTTTGGGTTTCTCTCGCTCCACTAGAGTATAAGCATGATGAGGGCAGGATTTTTTGTGTGTCTGTTTTTCACATTGCTGTACCCCAGTAATTCTGTGTGGTTTGTGGACCCTTGTGGGTTGTCAAGACCTTTCCAGGGAGGTGCACAAAACCAAAGCTATTTTCATAGGAATACTAAGGAGTACTTTTCACACTGCATTGACATTTGCACTGGGGGTGCAAAAGTGATGGTGGGTAAAATTGTTGCTACCTCGGCAAAAAACAATGAACTGCATCAGTTGTCACTGTCCTCATCATCACCACACTCCTTATAAACAAATAAGCCCAGTTCACCTAGCAGTGTCATGATGAAACAGTTAAAAGAACAATTTAGTTTTATTAAAACTTGACTCTTGAGTATACATCTTGTTAAATATTCTATATGACAAAGTGGGAAGTGTGCATGAGGCACATCTGTTGCATACTGAGATGATGGTTGTTTTGAAGAAAAGCATGTGTGAGATCATTAGAGTTGTGAGCTGAAGTAACTGCAAATTTCATAAACACCATTTCACTTGAAAGAATGACTGACAAACTATGACTAATCAGACGTGGGTATTTGATAGATATTTTCTCAAAAATGAACAAAGTGAGCTTGTCACTTCAATGAAAATAACTGACAGTATTTATTGCCAGTCATAAAATTTAAGTTTTCAAGTGAAAATTAGAATTTGGGGAAACTTTTATCCACCATCACAAGTTTGACAAGACCGTTAATATTCAAAGACTTTTCCATGAAATTGATGGTGGTATGAAAGAATATAATTTTTAAATAAATTGTATAATGAAATGTGTTAACATTAGAAGATTTGCAAAATTCAATGAAATAATCTTTTTGAAATAACAAATGCATGACAGCACAACATCATATATGGTAAAAGATTCAAATACAAGATGGACTAACAGACTTTAAGATAACAGTACAAAATGTTGACTGATAATTTCAGGGTCTGCACTGCATACAACCTTTAAGAACTATCATTTATCAAGTTTTAGTATAACATCAAAGAAGAACATCTACAATTATTTGCAAAGATTAAAATACTTTCCTCTTTTCCAAATACATATCTGTATAAGGTTAGTTTTTTTTATATACCAATCAAAATATATTGTAAAAGATGAGTGCAGTTATGAGAACCCAGCTCTCTTAAGTAAGACATTTAAGAGTTTGTAAAAACATAAAAGAATACCACTCTTCTCATACTTTTTAACATAGTTATCTTTCATAAAATGTTATTTATGCTAACTTGTAAAGGATTTTTATTGCTTTTAATTGGAAATAAATTTTTTTCTCAACATTAATTTTAAATACAGTGAATTGCAATTTTCAAATAACCACCATAAGCAAAAGTTCCATAGGGTTCTCAATAATGTTTAAGTGCATAAATTAGTCCTGAGATTAAAAAATTTGAGAACCACTAGCCTAAAACAATAACTAGTACACAGTAAATTTTGTTGAGCTGAACACATAACATACCAAGCTTTTGTTAAATTCTTTTGTATTTATTATTTTCTTTATGCTCAAACAACCTTATGAAGTAGAGATTTTTATTACTACCATTTTAGAAATGAAGAAATCAGGACTTTAGGTCATGGCACAAAACAGTTTAAAGTCCTCAGCAGCACCACCAGGACTTAACCAAGATTATGCAGCTCCAAATCTCATGCTCATAACCGCTACTGATACTATAATAAAGGTTTATAGGTTGCAAACAAGAAAAACTGCAAAGTCTGGTGACTACCTCCAAAAATACTAAGGCAAGGAGGAGAGACAAAACACAAAGATAAATGACTTAGGAACTGAGGGAAGACAATCTAAGTTCATATGAGCGGAAGAAAGGCCAGGACAACCACTCACAGGCAGATGCTAATGTATGAGGAAATGTTTCAAGTGCAGTCCAGGAGAGTCTATCAATAGGCTAAAAGAGTGGACAAATAACCCTTAGGTGTCTAGCTTCAAGACCAGCTTACAAGGACAGCAGAGACAAGCTGTGGTTACGTTCATTCCTGATGCTGTTAGAGCATTCTTGCTACTGTTGGTTTCCCTGTACCTCAGAAGTTTGACTGTAACCTTCAGTGAAATTTTTAGGATGTTCTCTGGTTCCCATGTTTAAAGAGAATGGCCACTTCATGAAATCAATCAAATTGAAGAAGTGCTGAAATTGGCTCAAAGACAAGAAGGGTTCTTACCTGCATTTTATGAAGGAGTCCTACAAGGCAAAAAACATCAATCCCTTTCCAACTTCAAATCCTCCTAAGCTAAAAATTCCTGCTGGAATATGCAGATATACTTTTCACAATCTAGAAATTCTAACTTCCTGTAATATTTAAACTATGAATCACTTTTGCTGGCAAGGATTAAAAAATGAGTGATCTAACATGGGAAGGAAAAAGAGGTGAAGTGGGTGGCAGAGGAGTAGTCAAGGATTTTGTGATGCAGCTTTCAGACAATGGAAGTTGGGACAAAAAAGCTAAGTGGAGATCTTGGAACTGTTCTCACTCTACTAGGAAGGAGGGAGGGAAGCCATAAAGTCAGGTTGATAGATTGTACCTATTACACACTGGGTTCAGTGATGGCAAGGAAGTAAACTAACTCTAGCAGAGGGAAAGTTAAAATTCTCCATTATGTATTTGGAAGACTGGAAATAGAAAAATATAACCTCTTAGTTTGCATAAAATCTGTTAAGAATGGCCAAAAAAATATTTGCAAAATTTTATATGAGGGAGACCCTAAAACATTTCTAATATACAAAGGATGACAAATGAACATTCATCTTTCTTTTTCCAGTGTTGTATTATCATTTTATATCACTGAATAATAAAAGAATGTTATGAGGGTTTTCACATATTTACTAATAATTCATGATTCCCCCAAACACTATTTTTGCCTTGTTCCCTTCAGTTGCTCAACCACAAATCCATTTACATGGGGGTTTTAAGATTAGAAAGAAAATGCTTGACACAAGGATTATGCCCACTGGTATTTTCCACAGTTGAGTGGGCTGCTGTCCAATCTTCATGCCTACTTCCTACCACAGCCTATACTTCAACATATGGTATGCAGAACTACAGTGACTCAACATTTCGCTAGATCATAAAACAGAAAACATGCATATGAAACAAAGTCATTAAGCGTTTTAGATTCCACAGAGCACTGTGGACTTCCTGCAAGATATTAGTAGACCCACTCAGGCTGTTAGTTCCAAAACACATTTTTCTTAGGAAGAGCAAAAACCTGGAACAGAGGCTGATAAAAATACACATCAAGGTCACGGAAACTAACGACTAAAAGAAAGTTCTGGTATATTTCTAACAAGGAAAGCAAGCAAAGTTGGGGGAGGTGGAGGGGAAGGTAAAGATAAAGGATGGCTGGGAAGTGGCTCAGGAGGTCAAGAGGAACATTTTCTGCTAGACTGATGTGAGTTTCAGGACTGATGATGAGGACCTGCCTCGCCTGCTAGTTTTGGCAGTGCAGGGCAGTTGTTAAAAGTGTGGCTTCAGGGTAGAAAACCCTGGCTAGTGCTGACTGTGAGTCTGACCTTGGGCATGTCAATTGTACAAATGAATATTAGTTGCTATTACCACCTCCCCAAATTTCTTAACTTGATTTTGGAAGTACCTGACACTAATTTCCACTCTAGGATATTTGTGGTGATACTATAATCTAAACTATTCCATGGTAACTTTTTTTTTTTTTTTTTTTGTCATTCTGCAATGAATATTTCCTAAGCTATTGGGCATCTTCTGTAGGATGAATGGTGAACAAAGCAAACAGCTTAACAAAAGTGGACACGACAATATATATATAAAACCGAGCATGGGACACAGTAGAGAAAATGGTACTAGTTAAAGCCAGATGTTTAAGTTAAAGTAGTACAAGGAGTCTTTTCATGAACATAGCTAACTAAACTCAATAAATTCCTACAAGCTAATGGGAATCGGTAACAAACATAAACAGAAAACCTAGAAGTCTCTCAAGATATCACATGTTAGAGAACTTTTCAAAATGTCCTTATTTAAAAGATATCAATTCTACCCTCATGCCCATTTCTATTTTGGGACTTAGAAAACTGTACAAAGTCAAATATACTTCACATGTGAAATATTGTAGTCCAACAGATTTACCAAAATGAAAAGGTGGATCTTTAATTTATTCTTAAATATCTACAGCCTTCTTTTATCTCCAAGCTAGAGCTAGAAGTTTTTTAATAAGCAATATTATTTGTTATTCAAAGAGCAGACTGAATGATTTATGTCATACAGCTGTGAACAAGCATTTTGTTTAAAATACTGTCTGCATGCTTTACTGCACTAACATTGTTAGTATGCCTTCCAGGATGCTGAATACTAGAGATTGGAAAACAAAAGGTCATTGTCACTGAAAAACTAAAAAAGGGTTATCTGATCCAAACTGTCAAGTACAGAGAAATGACAGCAATAGAAAAAAACATTTTCATGTGCCTTTATCAGTCTGGAAGAAAGAATTATTTATCATTAGTAAGATTTTAACATTAATATAGCGTAACAAAAATATTTTTTATAGTTTATAACTAATGATTACATTTAATTATTTCCCATAAATTTTTAAGTATGTGGTATACTTTTAAAAGTTAATATTAATGAGTTAGCAGTAAATTATTTCTGACAATAAAATGTTCAAAAAATAGAGATTTGAGTACTAATTTTATATCTTTAATATATACTCATACATAAGTTTCTTTCATGTATGTACATATATATGAAATAAACAGTTTCAGAAAACCTAAGTTCTCAATACATACATACTTGTAATTTTTTTTTTTTTTGTACTGAGGATTTAACAAAGGGGTGCTTAACTACTGAGCCACATCCCCAACTTTATATTTTATTAGAGATAGGGTCTGCCTGAGTTGCTCAGGGCCTCACTAAATTGCTGAGGCTAGCTTTGAACTTGCAATCCTGCCTCAGCCTCCCAAGTTGCTGGAATTATAGGCATGCCACTGTGCCCAGCATATATACCTGTTGTTTTAAAGAAAATTCTCTTGACTTTCCCTAGGAACAGGCCATAAAAAATGAGAACAACACAGAGCACACTGGCACAAGCTGGATCACCCACTGGAGTTATCAGTTCTAGTAATCTTGCCTAATAAGGAAAATAATGTATGCATTTTATGGTTAAATGAAGTATTTTCTAAAGACATAAGAAAGTCATTGGTTGCAAACATGCATATTAATGTCGCCATTGTAGTCCTCTAGTAGTCAGCAGTCGAAAAGCTAATGTAACCAGAAGTAGGCTAAACTAATAATCAAAAGATATAGTGTTCTCACTAAAAGGAATAGGGGAGGGTTCTTTTCATGTATTTCAAAACCAGTGTTCATTTTTGCATTTTTTTCCTACAATTTTTTATTTTGAAAATATCTAATAACAAAAACAGTTGAAATATTGTAAGAATATCAGTATTTTTTCCATCCACACTCACTAATTGCTAACATTTTGTCCCATCGTTACTGACTCCTCCCTCTTCTGTTAGCAGCCACAGCCATTTCAACTAAGCTTCAGGCATGCAGCACTTCACCTAGAAATGGTTCAGCGTGCATATGCTAAAAATAAGAACATTCTCCTACACAACCACAAAACATTATCACACCCAAGACATTAACCCTCTGTATGCTAGGAAAAAAGTCATAACCATTTACCGTCTAGGGTCATGAATCCTTTTAATTTTTATATAAATTTTAATTCCTTTTATGGATAATTTACAGATATAAAAGGATAAGTTGGGTGCAATAGTGCAGGCAACCAAAGTAGAGACAGTTGTCATCACCAAATAATAACTTCTAATGTGCTCAAAGATCTAATAAAGCAATGGATTAAGTAATATAACCTGTCTCTTTCACTTCAAGTTGTATAAGTATATTCTAATTAGGTCTTTGTGTGTTTATAATTAGGTCTTGGCATATTAAAATATGCAGACAAGTAATTTTGCAAACTGCTTGATGATACACCAAAAGATATGAGACAAAGTCAAAAAGTCACAAGCTAGGGCTAAAAAGAAGGCAGGTAAAATTACGGCAAAACTGTCAGCATCAAGGCTATTGAGTACCCAAGAAGCCAGTGTATCACTGACAGAACCAATGACTTTTGTCACTGAAAATATTCCTTTAACCAGTATGTTTTGAGACAGTAAGTTTTTGCTAGCTAACTTGTGCGAGGTGCAGTGGCACAGGCCTGTAATCCCGGTGGCTAGGGAGGCTGAGACAGGAGGATCCCAAGTTCAAAGCCAGCCTAAGCAACTTAGTGAGGTGCTAAGCAACTCAGGAAGACCCTGTCTCTAAATAAAAAACAAAAGAGGGCTGAGGATGTGGCTTAGTGGTTGAATACCCCTGAGTTCAATCCCCAGTACCAAAAACAAACAAACAAAAGATGCTTACTTGTGAATGAGCAACTTTCAGTCTTCTGGGACAGAGCAATTTAACTTCTTAGCAGATGACATACCTATTAAAACTCCTAGTAAGTGAAGCATGAACACACAGTCCAAGCTATTCAGTATCCTCCTGATGACTGCCTGAACATATCTAACAACAACAACAAAAACCTCCTCCTATTTGCATTAGCAGATATTATTCTTAGTATTTCTTAATGCAGTTTTCCAGGGCACTCAATTCATCGTACATTTTGTTCATCAACTTAGGAAAGCTATAGTTGATATTTTTTCCTGATGATATGAAATAACATTAAAAAATAGGCAAATTATGGAGCATAATATTAAATTTGCACTGTTTTTAACATATAGCATTTAGTTCAATGAAATTTCACACTTATATCGGTTTGTGAATGTGGAATGTCTACCAGCAAACCTTACCCAATTCATTTATTCTCCTTAGTTTTTGGTGATAAATAATGGGGAAAAAAATGTAACATTAGGTTGCTAAAGGTCACTTTTTCTGTAGACAACAGCAAGTACCTTCCCCTGTTATTGACATATTTCAGCTGCTGCTAGAAATATTGTGTCCATTTTGAAATTTGGGAAATTTGAAATATTTAAAAAAACAGTGTTCCCTTACCTATACAATATTCTCTCCCAATAAAATTCAGAAGCATTGTACTAGCTTAAAATGGATTCTAATAAAGATTCCAATGTTAAAAAACACTTCATGGACTGGAGATTACTTCCATGGTAGTATGCTTGCTTAGTATGAGCAAGACCATATCTTGTGTTCAATCCCCAGGACTATAAACAAAATAAAACAAATAACCCATTCCACTACCACCACCAAAGAGAGGAAAAAAGACCTTTAGAAACACACACACACACACACACACACACACACACACAGGGAAAACTAATCTAGTGTCAGATGTCAGGGTAGTGATCAACTTTGGGAAGGCAGAAATGGGCAGTGACTGGGAGAGGTTTCAAGAGGGATTATCTAGGATTCTGGTAATGTTCTGTTTCTTAAGTTGTACTTCCACAGGTGTTTCATTTTGAAATAATTCATTGACCTTATTTCTGTGTTTTACTTATTTGTATTTGTATTTTACTAAAATACACTTATGTGTTATTTTTCTGCAAGTATGTTGCACTTAAAATTCTTTATAAGTCCTTGGGGAATGAATAAAGATGACTGTTTACAATTCCACTGTTCTTAGTGTAACACCATAGTTATACCGGACCATGAATGAGGAGGAAGATGCAAAAATTATCTCAAATAGTGATTGCCACATCCCAAAAATACTCAAAGAGGTCCCACATATAAATTTTAAGATAATGATCAGAAATAAGAATAAATGAGTAAAAGGTATTCGAGTATAGACTCAAATTTTAAAACCAGTGCATTCAGGAAAAAACAAGTCTGCCAATTTTCCAGCTAAAAAGACAAATCCTTTCCTTGATAATCATATACATGTCTACATTTTCAGAAGAGATGTTGGAAACACCCCACAAAGAACAGATTTCTATTTGAGTTATTTAATTTTCACTTAGATTCAAATGTGGACTATAAGGTGTGGGGCTGTAGTTCAGTGGCAGAATGCTTGCCTAGCATGTGTGAGGCACTGGGTTTCATCCTTAGCACTGCACAAAAATAAATAAATAAATAAATGAATGAATTAAATAATTATTTTTTAAAACGTGGACTATAGATCCAAACAGGGAAAAAAGACAAGGATTTCTACTGTTTGATACAAAAAGGTTTTATTTTTTCTTTCTTTTTCAGAATTTTCTTAGAATTTAGAAGAAAATAACTGGAAATGGGCACAAATGAAAGCACAATCTCCACTTATTGAATGGAAAAAGCAATCAAAGCATTTTAAAAATAAAGCTTAAGATCTTACTACTCAAAGATGCTGGAGTATGAATCAGCCTTGGGTGCTATGCAAACATCCCCTCCATCTGCTCTCGTATTACATCTCTCTGACCAGTGTTTCTGAAGAAGTTTCAGTTCAGAAATTAATTTAAGTTCAATGTTTACATAAACTCAATGAAAATTATTTAACTTTAAAGAGATTGTTTTACAAGCTTTTAAAAAGAGATCCAATGCAAAAAGATATGATGTAAGTGACAGCAACTTGAAACTGGACACTAAAGCCTTGATATAGGAAATGGCAAGCAAACAAAGGAATAGTTTCCATGTACAGCCTGCCCACAGAACACATTCATTATGCAAGCACAGCAGCAAAACATATAACAATTGTTTTAAAAAGGAAAGCTTTAAGGATTCTTTCTTCATATATAATGGATTCTTTCTTCACAAACCTTCAAAAGATGTTGAAAATGAGTACTTTCACACCTTCTAAAATATCTGGTTATAAGCTTTAGATTTTTCAAGTCTGACTCAGTTTTCAACAAGTTCCTATTATTGCTCTTATTTCATAACATGCTTTTGCTTCTACTGCTTAACCACATTTATGATAGGCTAAGAAAAATCAGAATGATACAGATTAGTGCTGCTGTAATCCTAAAATGTACTAGTATACTTTTCTGTTCTTGGTCTTCCATGAACATGTAGCTCCTTTCATTCAAATTATTGACAGGAGATAGGATGAGTTAGTAATCTCTGCTACTCATGAGGATGAGGTAGGAGAATCTAAAGTTCAAAGATTGTCTCAAAATTAAAAAAAAAAAAAAGTGCTAGGCATATAGCTTAGTGGCAGAGTGCTTACCTCACATGTGTGAGGCCCTGGGTACTAGGGAATAACATACACATACACACACACACACACACACACACTCTCACACACACTCTCACTCTCTCTCACTCTCTCTCTCTCTCTCTCTCTCTCTCTCTCTCTCTCTCTCTCTCTCTCTCTCTGGACAGGATTTCACAAAGCAATAAACAACATAAAACTTCCCTACCAATCTCAAGACAATTTCAGCATCTTTCCTTTTTCCTAACAAGACTGTTAATGTAAACAGAAAACATGTAAATCGGTATTAATTAAATGTTAAATATATAGGGGTAAAAAGGAGGCTAATGTAACTCATTATGTGTGGGTAGATTCCTATTGTCCTTCATTATTGTTCCACTCAGTAAATCTCATTAATAATTGGAATTATAAATTCTAATTATCAGAATTAGAAATTCCAAACTATATTCTTTGCTTTAAACAGAAAAATAACACAATTACTTTAGAACAATTACTAAAGGCCAGTATCCTTCTAAATGTCAGTATTTTAAGATGTTCGGAAACTAGTTGCACATAGATAACATTTCTCAAAAATTATATATTTCTTTTAAAAGTATTTAAAAGGTAAATAGAGTACACAGATGCAGTCTTTTCCATTATATGGATTTCAATGAAATTTTGAAATAACCTTAAGATCACCAACAAAAGATTCTGGTTCCTATACTAGAAATATACACTTTTCACAATGTCAAACTGAAGTTCATCAATTTTAAGAAGTTCTGATTCAAGCTTCTAGAGATCTAAACGCATTTTATATATGTAAGTATTTAGATAATCCTTCTTAAATTTTGCTGAATTTCCTTAAGCTGCTGAAAAAACAAAGGAAACAAGTTAGCAAGTGCCATCTTGTGGGCTTCCTGGAAACTGTTTTTACTCTATTCAGTACAGTTCCAGAAGCAAATCAATAGAAATGCTTACTACAATATTCTCAATAATCAAAATGTTACTGCAATTTAAATCAAAAGGTTAATTTTCTAGGGTCCAGAGAAAATTAACCTTTCCATTTAAATTGCAGTGATACATCAATAACTGTAATAAACTGTTTTGTGGATTTGAGTAAGATCCTTCTAAAGAACTTGAAATATTTATAGTCAAGCAATCACATTTGATCCTTACATTATCCTCAGGGGTTAGGCTAGAGAGAGATTATGCAATGAGGTTTTAGAATCTGACACCAAAGGAATTTTTAAAAACATTTAATTAGTAAAGAAGTTACAATAACTCTAATTTTAGAGTATAGCAACAAAGCTATAGAACAGCATGCCATGCCAAAAAAAAGGACCCTTTGTTTTCCATGAAAACTAAACCAAAAAAGTTCTCAAGAATTCTAAGTTACAGTGGAATTTATGAATAGATACAGCCATAGATTGCCTGTGTGTGCATGTCTATTAAGCAAAAGTTTATAATATGAGTTAAAAGTTAAGGTATATAGTATATCAAGATAAAAAAATTAAAGAACAGAAAATATTCTGAGAGTCACAAGGTACATATGATTCTCTTTAGACTTTATAAATGGTATGGTTTTGTTATTTCATATAATACTAAAGAGGGAATATTAATATTCGAAATTTACACAGCACTGCCATTTACTTAGAAACTCAAATTATATTTATTGCCCTTACCTTATAATACTGTTTTATAGACATAAGGAGAATTGTTTGTATCTGATTTTTTAGGCTGAAGAATCAGAAAATTTTTGATAGTTTTTTGAAGACTATTTAGATGGTAGCAGTCTTACATTAATATGCTGTATTCCCTGACTTGGTTACTGACAACTTTTATTCTATTCAGAATGAGAGAAAGGGAGAGGTTACTATTAATTACTGTGGTGATAATCTAAACTGATGATAGTATAAACAACAACAACAAAAAAACTCCAAAATTTTCACAATGTAGAGTATTACTGTACCAGGACATAAGAGTTTACAAGGGTGAGTAACCCTGGATATATAAAGTGGTACCAATCGAGTAGGTGAAAAATGCAGTATGACTTTGAATAATGAGAAGGTGTCCCTACTCAAAAGGTAAAACTGGGCAGAGGAGAAAAAGCAAGAGTATGGTGGGTTGTCAGCTATCTTCTCCAGACCCTAACTGTATCTCAATCATAGAATCTTCAACTCACTGGCTTCCCCACCATTTCGTCTTCCATCCAACTCATGCTTTGTCTTTAGAATAATTCTGTCCTCCCTGACCAAAGACGAAGAGCAGATCAGTTGGGTTTTTCATTTCCACAACGCTGAGTAACTCTCTATAGGAGAGTTACCATCTAGGTTCCTGTAGTTGCCTCACTGTCAGTCCAAAGATATGTTTTCTTTGGCCCACCCAGTGCTTTTCTAGGTCAAAATTACCAACATTTAACTTCAGGAAATTCCTGAACATTCCCTATTGTCTATGTTACCTATCTGCCCACTGTAAACATCTGACCTGTGACCCCATCTTACATTTTTTTCTAACTCCACTAATTTTTTCTTCATGGCTCTTTTTCCAGAAACTCTTCTTTGGGGGTGAAAAGGGAAACCACACAATAGCATCCAAGATTATACCATAAGACATTACGGTAACTGCTTGAGGATTCTTTCCCAGTTTTCTTTTGGGTACTGGGGATTGAACCCAGAAGGGCTTTACCACTGAGCTACATCCCAGCCCTTTTATTTTGAGACAGGGTTTCACTAAATTGCTGAGGCTGGCCTCAAACTTGCAATCCTCCGTCCTCCATCTCCTAAATCGCCATGATTAAAGACATGCATCACCACACCTGGCTTCCCCAGGTTTCTTCTTAAATGGAGCTTAATCCCAGTTCTGCTATTGATTGGTGATGCAGCCATGCCTGAAGGTTTATAAAGTGTTCGCCTTTTTTAAATGTTGAAATATAAAACTTTGAGACAGCTTTCTGCTTTGCCTGCCTCTGATTGGAAGAACTGAGGAGATCTGTGCTATTGTTTGAAATTTCTTTATGAGAGAATAGAGGGGGGAAAAAGACTAAATACTTGGGAGGAAATGGGGGGAAAACATTATTTTGACTAAGTATAAGTTGGTCTAAGATTTGATAGCACTTTTAATTGTCTACAACCTCCCATATTTTAATAAAATCAGCACAGAGAATGATACCATTTTGTGTCACTAATGATTTTTTCTTAGTGCTTTATAATTGATTATTTATTATATATTAACAAGTATATTTAATTGCCTGGCAATAATATGATAGATATTATCCTGTAGCAGCTTTCTCAGGGGTTGTGAATCAAATGGGAAGCCTATTAAAAGTCATCATTGATTTGAGTTCTTTAGAAAAGAAACACTATAAAAGTGATAACAGTATAAACATACCAGTTCATCCAAGTTTACGACATTAACAAGGCATAATTTTTGTAATTAGGAAAAAGTTCCAGATTGTCAAAAATTAGAGACATAGACTTGAAATATAGAACATGAGGGTTTAAAATAATAGACATCATTCATTTTAGTTTACATTGTTACTCTTAAATCTGCCTTAAAATTGTAAGTTTGAAAAAGTAATGTTCAATAGTAATTTTTAAAAACTGCTGTAATTTTTCAATAACATTGGATGAAATTCACCTACTATAAAGTCTTGGTCCCTCAATCTAGGGTTTATTCATTAAATACAATTTATTTATTTATGCTGGAAGCCTATTTAAATTTTAAGACGTCAATTTGTATGTGCATAGAGGGGGATACTTTATCACTAAGCTACGTGCCTAGTTCATTTTGTTTTTTATTTTGAGACAAGGTCTTGCTAAACTGAAAAGACTGGCCTCCTGCCTCAGCAAGATAAATCTCAATTTTTAAAAATTGTAACTTGCCACCTAATTATGGCAACTGGCACAGCTACAATACACAGCAGACAATATATTAAAATTTCACATTTATTTTAAATGTACCCTATGAGAAAACTACTTTGGGATGTATCCTTTTAAACTTAACATACATCAATTTTCCTTCTTCCCCTGATAATGAAAATAGCTCATTACAAGATGTTGGACATTTTCTGTTGAGATTCTTATCAACTTTTAATTAGCTAAAATTATTTTTAAAAACAGTTGTAAATTTTTCAAATGCTTCTGTTCTCCCTAAGGTCAATTATTATACTTAAAAAAAAAGAGAGAGATACAAGGAGAAAAGTCTTGATTAGAGGAGAGAAGTCAAAGGCATCTGAGAGCTGGGGCTGTGGCTCAGTGGTAGAGCGCTTGCCTAGCGAATGTGAGGCACTGGGCTCAATCCTCAGCACCACATAAAAATAAATAAATCCATCCACAAACTAAAAATATACATATATCTATTTTGTTTTTTAAAGGCATCTGAGTTAAATGAGGTCTCACCCCAAAGGAACAAGTCCTGGGAAATAAATGTACAATCAGTGCTCTGTCCCCCAACCTGCCTGAAGCTGGAACTCTTGGGGCGGGCGGGTCGGGGGCTGTGTGTCTGTCAGAGAAGGTCAAGGGGAGAGAGACTGAGGAAAACTATGAAAAGAGAGCAAGAGCTCCTCTGCCTGGACAGATCCAGGAACAGCAGATGTGGAGTGGGTGGCAAAATAGTCTCGTGGCTCACCAGAGAATTACTTCCACCTGTCTGAAAAGTTCAAGGTGACAGGCCTCAAAGTGTTCTTCCAGTCTTCCCGCTGTACAACAATGTGTTTCCTCCTTTTCCATTTTTTTTAAAATTACTATACAATAAATCTATCTTATTCCCTTTTCTTGTCCTTTTGAAATAATTTATCCTTTTTTCCTCTTTTCAGATAATTTCTCATTCAAGGAATATAACCTCAAAGTTATATAAACATTATGATTAAGAAAAACTCATGAATTGTATTTTTAACAACTCATCTTTAACTACATATTCTGTGCATACATAATGACCATCTTTATAACATCCTAATCTGAGAAAACTAATAAATGCCATCCTGAGATTGAAAAAGTAATTATTACCAAAAACAACTTACAGAAATAGCAAAGTGAATTTCATCAAAATTTTTTCACAATTAAATGAAATATTATAAAAAATAGGTGAAATGTCCTATAAACCATTGAGTTTACCATTCTTTATAGGTTACAGTTTAACATACTCCAGCACATTCTGAAAAAAAGTCATTAATATGAGATTTTGAGCCATTGCTTAGTATAAGAACACTTTTTAAAAATCAACTCAAAATGGATCAAAAACCTAGGAATTAGACCAGAAACTACGCAACTCCTAGAAGAAAGCATAGGATCAACAATCCAGCATATAGGCACAGGCAATGACCTTCTCAATAGGACCCCTAAATCTCAGGAAATAATGCCAAGAGTTAATAAATGGGATGACATCAAATTAAAAAGCTTCTGCACAGCAAAGGAAACAATTAAGAATGTGAAAAGAGAACCTACAGAAAGAGAGAAAATCTTTGCTAGCTGCCCTCCTGACAGAAACGATATTCTAGATCTAGAATATACAAAACTCAAAATACTTAATACCAAAAATAAATAAAATAACCCAATTAACAAATGGGTTATTCGCCTGTAAACCCAGTGGCTCGGGAGGCTGAAGCAGGAGGATCTCGAGTTCAAAGCCAGCCTCAGCAACTTAGAGAGGTCCTAAAGCAACTCAGTGAGACCCTTGTTTCTAGGTAAAATATGAAAAAGAGTTGGGGATGTGGTTCAGTGGTTAAGCACCACAGGGTTCAATCCCTGGTACCAAA
The DNA here is from genome assembly GCF_902686445.1 of Sciurus carolinensis. NCBI lineage: Eukaryota > Metazoa > Chordata > Mammalia > Rodentia > Sciuridae > Sciurus > Sciurus carolinensis. The sequence continues at coordinate 124,122,205 of NC_062215.1, forward strand.
AACAAACAACAACAAAAAAGACACATCTCAAAAGAGATCAAAATAGCCAACAAGGGCTGCAGTGGTAGCTCAGTGCTAGAGCGCTTGCCTAGAAAGTGTGAACCAATGAGTTCAATCCTCAGTACCACATAAACTAATTAAATAAAATAAAGGTATTGTGTTCATCTACAACTAAAAAACTTTTTTTAAAAAATGGCCAACAAAAGCCAGTGCTGTGGTGCAGGCCTGTAATCCCAGTGGCTGGGAGGCTGAGGCAGGGGGATTGTGAGTTCAAAGCCAGCCTCAGCAAAAGTGAGGCACTAGGCAACTCAGTGAGACCCTGTCTCTAAATAAAATACAAAATAGGGCTCAGTGGTCAAGTGCTCCTGAGTTCAATCCCCTCCCCCCAAAAAATGGCCAACAAATAAATGAAAAAATGTTCAAAATCATTAGCAATTAGGGAAATGCAAATCAAAATTACACTGACATTGCATCTCATATCAGTCAAAATGGCAGTCATCGAGAATACAAATAATAATAAATGCTGAAGAAGATGTGGAAAAAAAGGAACACTTTCACACTGCTTGTGGAATTGCAAATGAGTACAACCACTATGGAAATCAGTATGCAGGTTCCTCGAAAGACTAAGAACAGAACTACAATGTGATCCTGCTATACCAATCCTTGGTATATATCCTAAAGAATTAAAGTCAGCATACTACAGCAATACATGCATACCCATGTTTACAGCAGCACAATTCACATCAGCCAAACTGTGGAACCAGCCTAGGTGTCCACTAATGAATGAAGGGACAAAGAATGTGTGCCATATATATATATACACACATACAATGGAGTTTTATCCAGCTATAAAGAAGAATGAAATTACAGCATTTACAGGAAAATGGATGGAACTTGAGAACATTATGTTAAGTTAAATAAGCCAAACTCGTAAGGGTAAAGGTCATACATTTTCTCTTACATGTGGAAGCTAGAGAGAAAAAAGGGAAAGAAAGGGGAAGTGGGGCAACCTTATGAAAATCTAAGGGAAATTAGTAGAACACAGGAAAGGGACCAGTGACAGGAGGAGACAAGGGAGGGGGAAAGTGCAGGGGAGTGACATTGGCCAAATATCTTGTTACATTATGTATCTATATGAATATGTAACAAAAATTCCACCATTATGTATAAGTATAATGCAACAATTAAAAAATGTGTAAATAAAAATAAAAATAACTTAATGATTTAACTTTTTTGCTGGTTTCATGATAGGTTTTCTGGTTGTTTGTTTGTTTGGTACCAGAGATGGAACCCAAAGGTGCTTAACCGTGGAGCCAAATTCCCAGCACTTTTTGTTTTATTTTGACAGGGTCTTGCTAAATTGGTTAGGGCCTTGCCAAACTGCTGAGTCTGGTCTTGAACTTGTGATCCTCCTGCCTCAGCCTCCAAGCCTCTGGGAGGTATGTGCCGCTGCACCCCGCTTGTTATAAGTTTTTAAAATCATTTATCTTGAAGCCAAGTATGTTTCACTAAGGTTTTTGTTAATCTACATAAAATGCGATCTTTAATTTTTTACTAGCTTCACTGTATTAGGCTGAAGGTATTTTTTGTGATATCAAATACCCTTTTGTGTTTTTACTTAAATTCCTATTTACTTCAAGTAGTTTGCATTATTGCTAAGGTTAGTAGAAAGTGTTTTAAATATAAAAATGTAAACATTGTTAAGATGTAAACCAAATAAACTAATAAATGTGTTTACATATGTAAAAAAAATAAAAATAATTAATTAATTAATTAAAATAACAACAAAAAAAAAACCACTTAAAAGCCAATTTTTAAGCAGAGGACTAATCTTCAAATATCCTATGAACTTAGCTAACCTACTGTCTTCTGAAAAGGAGACTCAAGACCAGCATGGTAGTTATTCAAGAGGCTGAGGCAAAAGGATCACAAGTTGGAGGCCAGCCTGCACAACTTGGTGAGATCCTGTCTCAAAATAAATTTAAAAGACTAGAGATGCAGCTCAGTGGCAGAGTGCCTGCTGCCATGTGCAAGGCCCTGGGTCTAATACCCAGTATTACAAATAAACAAACAAAAACACCCGAGAGACTTGATAGAAAGTATTTCCCTTCACCATCTTCCTGTTAATGATCTAAAAAAAAAAAAAAAAAATCTAAAAGAACAGAGAACAGTTATCAAATCAGAAGCTTTCATCATTTTTACCTTCAGCAAGGTCTTTCCAGAAGGAGGTTTACTGCCAGTTGAGTACTGGACACTTGGCAACATTAAAGGGGCAAACCCGTCAACCTGGATTAACAAACCCTGTGTACGCAGATACTGTTTATTGTCCCTTCTCTGCTTTGAAAGTATAAAGAGATTTTTACAAGACATAAAACAGTATAAATCTACTATAATTTCACGATAAGCATTTGGGAAAAAAATTATGCTGACAAGAGCAACAAAGCCCACAGTAATAGATGTACCTGTTAACAAGAATGTATGTACTTACAAACTTACAAGATAACTGGGCAACAAAACAATATATGAAAATTATAAGATATAAACTATTGTTAACTCAGTTAAAGCATAACAAATTAATTTTAAAAATCTAAAGAATGGTTAACATTTTTACTCGGAGTACAAACTACAGAACTACCATGGTTTGAAAGCTATTTTATTCACTTAAATATTTTTTGAGCACTACTGTGTGTGAATCACTGTGCCAAGTTCAAGTATTAAATGGACTACAAAAATGAGAAAGACACAGACTTTACCTTAGAGAAGCCATCAGCCCAGAAAATTTATGACAAAGATAAGGTATAGAATTGCTATGAAAAGAATGCATTACAAATAAAAATGATATCTCAGAAGATGAAGGGATTTCTTCTGATAAGTGGCAGGGAGTGGACAGAGGCATGTGGGTACAGAAAGGAAGGGCAGAGTCATAAAGTTGAAAATAGAAATAGAAATAGGTGTGAGAGTCTTGCAAAAACCATCTGCAAGAGCTAGCAGCTGACCAGTTATCAGAGGCAAGCAAAAGACAGAAGAATGAACAGTAAGGCTTTAAGGTTAAAGTGTCCAGAGGAAATCCAGAGAGAGACCTGGAGCCTATGAAGAAGGGGGTTGGAGATGGAGGTGGGAGTCATTCACATTGTGCTCACTGTTAAAGCCTATGTACTTCCAAGAGAGAAAGGAAGGTCACTTCTGAAAAGCACTAAGAAATGATGAAACACAATGCCTTGAAGTAAGAGGAAAACAAAAAAAAATTTTTTTCAAGATAAAAGAGACTATCAAAAATATCAAATAGTGCAGAAAGATTAAATATGAGAACTAAGAAAGCACCACTGGATGCTGGCTATTAATTGACAAAGCACTTCCAGTTGAACAGAAAAGCAAAATATCAGGTGACAATTATGACAAGATGCTCTCCTGACCAAACTTTAGTCAAGTTCCTCTGGGTCCTCTTCTCTAACAGACCTCAACATTGACCCTGGTCCTTGCCAGGCCTGTATGCATAGCCCAGTCTTTGCAAGGAACCTGCTACACCTACTAAACCCCCCACCTCTGATAGCTGATCACTTTTTTTTTTTGGGGGGGGGTGCTGGGGATTGAACCCAGGGCCTTGTGCTTGCAAGCAAGCACTTTACCGACTGAGGTATCTCCCCAGTCCCCTGATCACCCTTGATGTCTAATCTTCCTCCCCCTACCCTCCTCCAGTAGTACTGGGGATAGAACACAGGGTGCTCTAACACTCAAAGACACGCTGTCCTTTTTATTTTCTACTTTGAGACGGGGTCTCACTAGGTTGCTGAGGTTAGCCTCTCGCCTCAGCTTCTTGAGTAGCTGGAATTACAGGGGTGAGTTGCTGTGCTAGGCTTGATATCTAAGCTAATTCCTCCTCCCCCACCAATAATATTTGTTCAGGCTCCCCTGCCCTCAACAAGAATACTGTTAGGTCAGGTTAGCAAGAATTCCCCCAGCCCTTGATGTCTCCCCTTAGTAACTCTCCATCCACTATCCCCTCAAACTGCTTTGTCTCTGTATGTCATAGTCAATCTCAATCTCTCTCTCCTGTTACAACAGCATTAACACTTATCATGATCATCTTCAATAAAATCTTCCTTGCTATTTTAACAAGTGACGAGATTTTTTTCTTTAACAGCTGTCAGCTTCTCTTTTCACTAGGGATGAATGACATTCACAAAACACGCATAAGTAACTATGATAAAACACTGCTCTCTGGGGCACTTTGGTTAGAAAGAGATGGAAGACACGGGTTACATCAAGCATGCAGAAAATGGTGGTGGGACACAGAGACTGGTCTTTCAACAAACTTTTGGCAATAGGAAAGGCATTAATAAGTCATCTTGGTACTTATGGTGATACCAAAGTTCAAGAAAGGGTTTATCACATGGAATTGCAAAGCATGGCTGTAATCAAAGAGAAATGATCCAGAGGAAAGGAAATAATCCAGAAAAGAAAAAACTATCAAGACAGAGAAAAACAAATTCTCATACTAATTATTTTCCATCTTTTTATGCTGTATCTTTTCATAAATCACCACTAATTCTTCTTGCAAGAACAAGAGGCATAAAAGTCTTCTTGGTCCACTTATAAATATGAATGTTATTTATGTATGCTCTTCTGGTAAACAAATGAAAACTAGTGGGAATGTCCATGTAGTACACAAACTTATTTTTATTAAAGATTATACTTTTTTTTATTTTCAGATCTCTAAAAGGTTAAGTTAGCCATTTTCATACTAAATTCCTATTCAATCTGATTATGTTCCCTAATGTGAGGGTAAAACATGAACAAACCAAGCTAATTTATGTGCAATTTCTTTGCACTACTAAAATGAAAATGAACAATAGTTTAATGAAGTAGAATTTGTTACATAATTATGACAAATAATTTAGAAACATCTGCTGGTTGTTAATAGTACTATAGTTAAACCTCAAAGAATATGCTCCCAGAGAGATCTCCATTCTATTCAAAGTATTGAACTTGCAGTTGAGGAATACACCATAGAGTATGGAACCACAGGATGACAGAATGGCATGCTTCTGAATCAAAAACAAAACGAAAAAAAAAAAAAAAAAAAAAAATGGGGCTGAGGAGATAGCTTAGCTGGTAGAGTGCTTGCCTTGCAAGCACAAGGCCCTGAGTTCGATCCCCAGAACCGAAAAAAAAAAAAAAAAAAGAAAGGAAAATACAGGGTGTATAACATAAGAATTTGGACCTGATAATTAACTCCCAAATATAGGAGCTACAGTAGACTCCACAATTTCCACCATTCATTCAAACATTTGTTGAGTAACTGGTATCATCAGACACTGGTGGTTAAGGATAAAGAAGGTACGCATAGCTTCTCATGAGGGAGTTTCACCTAAGTCAGGAAACAAAAAAATTTAAACTATCCATTATATCACCACTTGACAGATGCTAGGGCAGAGATGTATATAGGGCACTATGGATGGAGAAAAAGGGTAACTGACAAAGGAAAGCTACTCAGAAAAGATGACTATTCATACCGAGTACTGGAAGATGTGTTGAAACAAGTGAGAGCAAAGGAGAGCTAGGGAAATGATGGTACCAAAGGCACACAGAGAGAATTCTTTCTGGAAACTTCAAGTAATTCAGTATGGCTAAAGCAGAGACTCTAAGGGGGAGATGGTGAGAGATAAAGCCAGAACAAGAAGGGGTCCTATCTTCACAGATTATAGGCAAACTAGGGAATATGGACTTAATGGAATGGGGAAGCACCATCAATCAATTTTAAATAGGGAAGTGAATTGTTAAACTAACCATTTCTAAGAAGTAGGTTTAAGTGCCTGTTTTAGTCAGCACTTTTGCTGCTGCGACCAAAAGACCTAACAAGGAAAAGTTTATTTGTCACCCACAGTTTTAGAGGTCTCAGTCCACAGCCAGTCAGTTACATGGCTCTGGGCACAAGGTGGTATAAAACACCATGGCAGAAGGGCACAAGGTGGTATAAAACACCATGGCAGAGGAATGCAGCTCAGGACATGATAATCAGGAAGCAGAGAGAGAGCTCCACTCAACAATATAAGCCCCAAAGGCACAACCCCAGTGACCCACCTCCTCAGTCACACCCCACCTGCCCACAGTTACCACCTCGTTAATCCTAAGTGGAGTAATGCACCAATTAGGTTAAGGCTCTCTAACCCAATCATTTCATCTCGAATGCTCTTGCATTCTCACACATGAGCTTTTGGGGGACACCTACTATCTAAACCATAATAGTGTTCAACTGAGGACTACAGTCAAGACAAATAAAATAAAGGAAAAGGAAAATAAAGGAATAAAGGAAAAAAGATAAATGAAAGCAAATATTTACATTGATTCAAGGTTGTTCACAGGTTTTGAGTACAGAATGATATGCCATTATGTGTTTATTCTTTGTTCATCCATTTATTCACTCAACAAACAAAATGGTAGAAGGGAAAGTTGTGTATCTGGTCTGGATTACCTCCCAAAGAAGAAGTAAGCATTGCCTGCTGGTTGGTATATTTTTTTACATTTTTAGGAGGCAACAAAAGTGTCACAGTGGCTAGCACTATCACAGAAATCTGATCTTTCTTGTGATTAGCCTGATCCTGGTCTTCACCAGAGCATTCTCAGACAAGATCACAATAACACAGGGCACATTTTTAGTCACTCACATACCCAGAAATATTGCAGAACCCCTTTTTGACAATGATCAACAGACTTGTTAAAACAAATGGAGAGGGACTGGGAATGTGACTCAGTAGTAGAGCCTTGCCCAGCACACTCAGGGCCCAAGGTTCCATACCCAGGACTACAAAAATCAACAAGCAAATGAAGTATCTTGGATCTTTGTTTATATTTTTAGTAACAATAACATTGGTGACAATATTAACTATGTGTTTTCAACCACTGTTCTAAGAACCTTAAATACATGATCTCATTTACTTCTACATAAATATAAGAGAATTAATAGCCCCAGTTTACATATAAGAAAACTGAGATGAGAACATATATATAGTAGACATTCAGCAAGGAAAGGTTTAAGTGCAGCTCTTACTCCAAAATTCAAGCTCTTTCCACCACACTGTCATCTGTAGAAGGATCATCCTGCACAAGCTTCCATCTCAGAGAAAAGTCTAAAGAACTTAACCGTGATTCAGAGGGTCCTAGAGAATCTGTGACCTTCTTCCCCATTTGCCTCTCTGTCCTCATCTGCTACCTCTGCCTTCCCTGACCACTCTGAGATAGAAGCACCCCCACAACTCTCACTCTGCTTTATTTTTCTTCTCAGCACTTGCCACCTGACACATTATATAAATTTTTAGTTCTCTTTCTCCTTCCCACTGCAAATACAATTTCCTTGAAGGCAGGAACTAATACATACATGGTACATATTAGGCACTTAATAAAAACCCATCAAATAGGCAAGTAAACAAATCACAAAACAGGAAAGCACATCCCACACCTCAGAGCTACCACTCAGCAAAAATATCAAACAGCACTACTCATGGGTCTCCTTTCGCTCACTTACTGGTATCATCCATTTCCTCCCCAACCCACTATGTGCTTTTTCAGTACTGTTTTGCTTTTTATACCACCTCTTACAAACCCTTCTTAGTAACACCTTGCCCTCCAAACAAAACTTCTACTTTCTTTTCATTTATAGCATAACTCCCTCAATCAAAATGCTTGCCCTATGTCTGACCTCTTTAAGATCTTCAGTAGAGAAATTGTGTCATGTTATATGAAGATTTTCATCTATATTTAGCAAAGTATTCCTTTTAGGTAACATGCTAAAAATCACACTTTCTAACTTTAATGTTGTAAAACTCATTAACCGTGGAAGTATTGCAGGGGAAACCATTTCAGTCAAGTATCCCTCATATGGATATCTGCAGCACTCAGCTGCTGCCTGTTCTAAGCTACTTCAAATCCTAAAGTCACCTCTACCGAAGTAATTTCCCAGCTATTAAGGAGCTAGGAAACAGTGACAAAGTTTCTACATAAAAGGTATAAAACAGAAAGAACGTACTGTATGAGCTGAAAATATGTGCTAAAGGAAGAAATGAGAAAATTAGGAAGGATTAGCCATTTAAAGAGCCTAGAAGACCAGGTAGCTTGTGAAATGTCAAGTCTGTGGTCCTAAAAATCTATTCAAGTAGAGATTTTTTTAGACTATAATCCTTTTTCAGTTTGCCTTACACCATAAAATACATGTGGTCCAGTGAAACTGAAAGGTAAAAAGTAGAAAAAGAAAGGAACAACTTTCAGTGGAGCTGAATTTAAACAATGAGGTGGCCTAAAGCCACACCACTGAGCAGCTGGCAACTGGCCTGGCCTGACTCATCTTCCCTTCTCCCACAAATTACTCAATTGTCGGCATTAACTCTTCCCAAGTAGTACTTACTTTTCTCGATTTAAAACACCCATTCTAAAACACTTTTATCTATCAACTTTTAATTAAGCTTTTTGTTCTCTGGTGAACAAAAGAGAATAAAAAACTTTCTTAAAACTCAAATACTCTAAAAGATTCTTGGATTCTTTTAAAACTAGAATTTTCTCTTTTTTTTTTTTCTTTTTTTATAGTTTATAGTAAATGTTCCTTTAAACTGTTTTTTTTTTAAGCTCAGATGATTTTCTACTAAATATGGCTTAATTGAGATATGATTCACATACTATAAAATTCACCCTTTTAAAGTGTACAATGCAGTGGTTTTTAATATATTCAAAAAAGCATTCACTTTTATAAAATTAGGTGCCAAATTAGTAACATAAATTAGTAATTTTGTCACAGCTGATTTTTTTATTCAAAATGACTAAATGTAAAATATGGTCACACTCTCCTGTTCCTATCTTGTTTTGAAGTTTATGAAAAAATTTTCTATGTAAGAATGACTATAGCTAATAACTCAATTAGACCAGTCTCAAGGACTTATCTTGAGTTAAATTCACATACAATGTTCGGTGACAGTGACTTCATTTAGCTTACATATCAGTTTTTTGAAAAAAACAAACAAAACAAGAAAACTACACCCTCCATCCCCTTTATTAATGGCTGTTCTCCCAATAATAGCAAACTATTGATTCCTAAGTTAAACTAATCTGATAAGAAAAAAAGTATAACATTTTACTAATGTCATTCCTTTAGAACTGTTATTATGATATATAAAGTATGACCGAACAGTAATTTTCTGCCTAATATTCTTATGGTTGCTTTAAATTAGTGTAAAAAGATGGAGGAGGTTTCTGGAAGTCAAAAACCTTACTCCTTTTATGTGTACAGTTGATATGCATACAGTCTATGTGCAGATATATAGTATATATCTCTAGTATTAAATTTTCATGGGGAGAACAAGGCTGGGGGGTGACTTTTTTTTAAGGAAGGCAGGCAAAACCTAATCTAACAAAGTTACAACTCTTTCTTTAAAAATATGTCAAATGTTTATAATTATGCATATCACTATCTTCTATCTTCAAAGATTAGGTTACTTATACTGTGGTAATCTGCAAGGACAGAAATGACTCAAAACACTGTATCACCAATATTCCTTTAACATTATCACTCTTCCCTGGTACCAGATCTCCACATTTTAAAGACATTAAAGCTGACATATTAAGTGTTTGACTAGACTGGTAAGAGAAGAAATGCTGACAATTATTTAATTAAGGATGGTGTTTTTACTGGTTTTGTTTTTCTTTTCTTTTATAGTGAGGACTGAACCTAGGGGTACTTTATGACTGAGATGCATCCCCAGACCTTTTGATTTTTAATTAATCAATTTATTTATTGGTACTAACAACTGAATCCAGGCGCACTTTACCACTGAGCTACATATCCTGTCCTTTTAAAAATTTTTTTTTTTTTTTTTTTTTTTTTTTTTTTGGAGACAGGGTCTTGCTAAATTGCTGAGGTTGACCTGGATCAGCCTCCCAAGTAGTGGAGATTATAGGTGTGCACCTGCAGGATGGTGATTTTGATGACAGCTAAAAAGATAGAACGTTCAGAGAAAAGTAGATGGGCTCTCACTACTGGGCCACCTTCTCATATTCTTTGGAACTGAAAAATAAAAATGTCAGCAGAGAGAGTAGTCAAGCAGCAGTTTCCTTTAATATTAGCTTTTGGTCAAATAAATCAAACAAAATGTTCATCTGACTTGTCTTTTTGAAAATAAATTTTGGTACAGTCAGATATGGGAAATCAGAAAATTTCTTAACTTTGTCGCAGAAATGTGCCACTGCCATCTGATTGCTACAAAGAATCTTTACAAAGACATTGACAGGAAACCTTGTCAGGGTAGTAATAAATACTAAATGAAGATAATGAAAATGCTTTTATGGCAGAGGGTCTGAGAAAAGATGGGAAGACACTACAGAAAAATCATAAGTATTAGAATTGATCCAAAACAGTAATGATGGTGACTAAAAGGTAATAAGAGAAGAAGCAGGGATAGGGCAGGGGAATGCCAGAGCTAACTCTACTCAGATAGAGAAGAGTATTATTCAAGGTTCAGTTAGCCTGGGGATCTTACTCAGTTCCCAAACTCATCAGTTGGTCACAGCTATAAACCACAGCTTCATGACAGAAATTCTTGCCACAGGATGACTGGCAAAATGCTTACTCACCCAACTCTACCAGCTAAGGATCTACTGGTGTGGGCAATCGGGACCTCTGTCAAGTACATCAGCTAAAAAATCCTAAATTAGATGATCACAGACTCTTCTATCATCCCAATAATTACTAGGGAACAGGTACTACCTGGGAAGTTTCAACAAAGCCTACATGGAATTAGGTAGGTAGTACCGCTAACTATATGGAATCAGGTAGTGAATTAGGTACATTCACTAAAGTTATGGAAAAAACTATGAAGTATCATCAGTATTTAGCATTAAGACAAGGAATGCATCTACTGCAAATAGATGCGTATTGACAAAAAAAGCAAAATGAGTGAGTGAAGTCTGAATTAATTTGGAAAATTTTTGAGATGGTGATTTTAAAACTATATCAAAAATGGTTTCAAATCTTTGAACTTTCAAAGGTGCACATTTTCAATGCCCAAAATAAGACCATAAAATCATGAAACACTTCAGTCTGATTCTTCCATCAAAGAATAAAACATAATTTGCATTAAAATATGTTAAACAATAAAGATGACTAATAGGCTGACAGATGGTCTAAACTCTTCAACTTAACAAGCCTTTGAGTTTTTGCACTTATCAAGTAAAAACAATTAAGTGTATATGAATTAGGAAGTTTTAGAGGCGCTCACTTTTTAAAACTAAGTTAACTTTCACTAACTTCCTACAAAAAGAGCATTCCTTACACTTATAAAAAGCCTGAATGGAAATGTCAAACACAAAGCAGGGAACTAGACTATAGTCCATTGTTGCCCTGTGCTACTTAATACAATCAAGATACGCAAGATAACCTGGCAGGGAGCCATAGGTGGAAATTGTTGAGCTGTGATTTCATGACTGACAGATCACATTCATCTAGCTTCTTGTCACCATCTCACAGAACTGTATCATCTCATTGCTCCTCGTTATAAGTAAATATAAAGGTCCTGCACCCCCCCACACACCCCCACAAACAAAATAACTATAAAGGGACATGAGGTGCTTCTGACTAAGACCAACTGGTTAAAGATAGTAAGATCTAAAATCAGATCCATTTCTTCTCACTCTTGTGTATCTCCCTACACACACACACACACACACACACACACAAATAACGAGTTGGGCAAGTTAAATCAAATCTTCTAATATTTGTCTTCAATTCAATAGTACTCAAATGTGAGGATACATAAGAGAAACAAGGGGAGTCCCTTTAAAATCCTCTTCCTCAGGTTTTTGGGTAAAGGAACCTACATTTTTAATAACAGACATCCACATGAACAACGAGTGATCTACAACTGCACTTAAGAACTGCTGCTCTGCTGGGCGTGGTGGCACATGCCTGTAATCCCAGCAGCTGGGGAGGCTGAGACAGGAGGATACAAATTTCAAAGCCAGCCTCAGCAACATTCAGGCATTAAGCAACTGGATGAGATTCTATCTCTAAATAAAATACAAAGTAGGGCTGGGGGTGTGGCTCAGTGGTACAGTGCGCCTGAGTTCAATCCCATAACCAAAAACAAACAAACAAAAAAAAACCCAGCTGCTGCTCTAACATCTTCTGTTCACAAGTGTAATTTGCTTCATAACACAGACATGTTCTCTCATCATAACAAAGTAAATTTTGTAAATGGAATTCTATTTTCCGCAAGTGGACTTTAGAATTTTAAAGACAGTTTATTTATTCAGAAGGGTGGGAGCAGGTTCTTATACTTTCTTCTCTAGGTCAGATTCCATGTGTTTTATTTCCTCATCTCCACCTGGGTAAAGGCTTGAAATTTACTTTTAAGAGAGCATTATCTTCCCCAATTTATCTGTTTTATTCATCAGGAATGTCAGCATTCTAAAAGTGCTTGATTTCTAAATCTTACTTTTGAAAACAAACCTTAAAAATGCAGAATATCTCTTCAGGAAGAAAAATGGATTAGAAATAGTTTCAAAGAGAAATCCATTGGAAATCTTACTATACAACAGTTGCTAATTAGCTACAACAGCTCCTCAAAAAAAATATCAATTACGAGTAGAGCCATCATTTTTAACTTTTGTACACAGAAGTACACATTTAAGGAAATGGTTTCCACTAAATAATACAGATTAGATACAAGGTATTGGATAACAACAGAGAGTTTATTTTCCGAAGAGAAAATAAAGGTAACACTGATACCAGCAGCTTAACTCACTTTGAGATATTTATATCAAAAAGCATTTAAGGTATGTAACACCTCTAATGTGCCTGGTTAAATGACATAATTAAAACTTTACTGGAAACTTGATACTGTGAATAACTAAGACTGTGTCCTTGTAGCTACCATTGCATATCATTAATCCTTGCTTCTTTGGAAAGCTCAATACTTTGTCTAAATTTTCACATGCTGAGTTTTCTTGAGGTAATACAATCTGTTTTCATAAAGGAAACTATGTATCTTCTCAGTCCTTCCCAGTCCATTGTCACTGCAAATCATGAGGAAAAAAACACCTTGAAATCTTAGCCACTGAAACAATAGTGTTGCAGTAATTACATCACAATAATAACATTGCTTTCCTAATGAATACTCGAAAATATTCTCTTGGTTACAGTTATCTTCCAGTAACCAACTTTCTTCTGTCTGATCTCATTCGTTAGAGTGACCACCTCCCATTTTAACTAACACTAAATTCACAAATTATTGTTTCCAATGTAATATACCAAATCCCCCCCAAAAAAATCCCCCAACAATTCAACAGGAAGCAACACACGCATTGGGTAATTCTAGGGAGGTTGGGGATGCTCAGACATCTTGTTCATAACAAATAAACTTTCCAGGATCTTTATTTACCGACTTGGGACAGGTAGGTCTAGAAACAACTAGACAACTTCGCTCCCAAGTTGGCATCTTATCATGGTGCGTTTACAAAATACCCAGGACCTCAGAGCTTCCCAGCCCAGAATTGGCCAGGGGAGCACACGCCCATCGGCCCTGCCTGGAGAGGAAACAATGGGAGAGGCGCGAGGGAGACAGCCCCGCGCTCCGGGAGCCGTAACTCCGCTGCCCCGGCCGGCGCCCGACACCGCGCGCTGCGCCCCTCCCGGGGCGCCGGGCCCCCAGCCGCGGGGCGCGGCCCACCTGCGGCGGCGCGGGAAGGGAGAAGAGCACACTTACCAAACAGGGTCAGGGCCATTGTAAAGGCGCTCGCCGCCTGCTCGCCTCCGCCCGCCAGTCCACGCGCTCCTCCCAGGCGGGCCAGAGATCACCGCATCGGCCTGACGCGCTCACACCTCGGAGGGAGCGGGTGGCCGAGGGGCGTGGCAGGAGAAGCTGCAGGCCCGGACGCTGGGGGCCGCTGCAAGAAAAAGTTATGCACGCGTTATTGTTGGGCGCACCCGAACGAAGGGAGCCCCGCTAGCCCTTGACGAGCCGGCACTTGTCGCTGCCATCTGACTACTATGCGGGGCGAGCGCGCTGGCGGCGATACCTGCGAGGCGGAGAGGCTTGGCCGCGGCGCAGTGGCCGGCAGGGAGGCGGCGCCGCAGTGGCGGCGGCGGCGGCGGCGGGAGCGGAGCAGCCTCGCAGAGCCCCCGGCGGGGCGCGCTCACTCCGCATCCCGCGGCCTCGCAGACGCCATCTTGCGATAGCGTCTCCCACGAGCTCGGCCACTTCGCCTCCTCCCGCCTGCCCCTCGGGCTGCCGGGCCGAGTGCGTTCCCATGACAACGGGCGCGCGCGGGGCGCGGGGGCGCGCCCTCCTCCCCAGGGTTGCGAGGACCCGCCCGCGCCCCCCTAGAGGCGGCGGCCCGGAGTCGGGGTGGGGCGGGGCGGCGTGCGATTTAGCTGAAATCCCAGGCTTTCTTGAATGGGATTTGAGGAGGCGCGGAGAAAAGATGAACTGTTACTCGAAAGCAGAAGTCACTGGAGGATGCTTCATGAAGACAAGCACCCAGGCAGGGTCTTCTGGGGACCGGGTTCGTTTGAGGATAAGTGTCTTCTGGCGTCCCCAGGGTTAACAGACTGGAGCCTGTGACCTCAAGCTGCCGCGCTGGGAAAGGCAGCCTGGCGCGGACCAAGGCTCTGAATGTTACTTTCCTCCACGTTAGGATTTAGGAACCGCCAGGACTAGTTGTGATCGGATTGTCATACATGAGGAAACAGGAGTCGCTTATAAAGCATCTGGGATTACCTAAAATAATTTAGGAGGCAGGTGCTTAAAGCTAATTTTCTTTTTCTACATTAGACCTCTTTGATATTGTCTAAAGAGAAATTAGCATTCCTTACGATTGGCATTCCTCTGCCACAAAAGATGGTTCCCCTGAGCTTTTGGTATTTATCTGATAATCACTGGCAACATCTTTTTTTCTGTGATGTTTTCTCGCCTGTCTTTGCTTTAAATAATGAGGAGCCGTATAACGCCTTGATATTATCAGCCAAAAGATGTTCCTGGAAAGCTCAGTTATGATGTTTTTCATCGTTTTCATTTAATGTATTCAAAAAGTCAGTATTCTTTAATTACTATAATTGTTCCCTACTTAAGAAATTCTCTTTTTTTCTTGTTTCTTTTCTTAGAGACGTGATACAATTTTGGTATATAATCATATAGATTTTCTCTTTGGTTCTTATTTCTTCCTACATGCATATTCCCTCTTTCAGTTCCTTGGGTTCCCCAATGTCATTTCCCTCCTTTCTCTCATTGTCACCTAATTCTTTTAAGAATATTAGATAAATATCTTCTAGTTAATGTATCCTGGTGATCAAATCTTTATAAAAATGGTAATTACTACTTCAAATAGAGCCACAGTTAATTCATCATCATTTCACAGCAGATCCAAGCATTAGAAGAAAAAGCAAAGCGGGTTGAAAGGAGGGGCAAGCCTTTTGTTTCAAGTCAGCTAACTAAAAAAAAAAAAAAAAGAAAGAAAGAAAGAAAGAAAAAAGAAAAGAAAAAAATAATAAAATAATTCAGCTTGAATAGGCAAATGTTTAAGATGCTGTGTGCTTGAAATTTTCAGGTGTAAATTGACTTTGCTTTAGCCACTGACGTAAAAATTAATCTTAATTCCCCAGAATTTTAAGTCTTTAAAGAAAAAGGACTGGATTTTAAACAGGCTTTTTTGCTCATGGAAAATGGCACACAGCTCATAAAGATAAATGGAAACCGAAGAAGGCTTTGTAGCATAGATTTTATAACCATGTAAAGATTGCTGCTGATCTACTCTGCAACCAGATGAATAAAAAACTGAAGGCTCCATTTGCTATCTCTACCGGTGGTCTTCAACCTTTTGGGGGACCTAATTTCTCTTTGAGACTCTAATGGAAATATTATCCCTCTTCCTAGAAGGATAGGAATTCTTGCACAATTTCAGGGGGATTTATTCAGGAGCCCTATGTTATATTCCCCAGCTATCCTTTGTAATCTCAGAAAGTTTTGACTTTTAAAATTTGTTTTTTAAAATTCACAGCCAGGAGTGGTGACACACACCTTTAATCCCAGCAACTAGAGAGGCTGAGGCAGGAAGATCACAAATTCAAACCATCTTCAGCAATATATCAAAGTCTTAAGCAACTGAGTGAGACTGTCTCAAAATAAATACATAAAAAGGGATCCAGCTCAGTGGTTTAGCATCCCTGGGTTCAATCCCCAGTACCAAACAAACAAACAAATGAAAAGTCTTTCACATAGAATCATGGAATTTTGGACAGGACAGGACCAAATTCCCTTGATTTACAGATTTGAAAAACGGAGGGCCCAGTGGTTAAAAGATTTTCCCAAATGTGTGTGCCTATTTAGTGGCAGAACTAATAGGAAAATCTTGGACTTCTCTACCCTCCATCCCCCACCAATTTAAAACTTGCACGGTTTGAATTTAAAAGGAAAAATCTGTTTAGTATTAGAAGTAGAGTAGCAAGGGGGATATTTTGTCCTCAGCCACTTTACATGTTTGGGTCTTAGAGTTTGGGAAATTGCATCTTGTCCCAAAGAGACTTTATTCACATGCTCTTCTACTCAGAACTACATGTCCAGCCAGGTTTAAAAGGGAAAAGTACTTTATTTTTTGGTTCAGTTCTGTTAGAGAGGTGCCTGAGCCTCAAAGTTTTGGGTGTCAGAGCTCTTGGGGAGTTCTGTCTGTCTCTTGAGGAATTCTCCTGGGGATGACTTGGGGGCGGGGGATTAACTGTCCTTTGCTCAGACTTGCCTCCCCATAGTACAGCCAGGCATTGGTTCTAAATATGGCCAAAGCTGAATCCTAGGGATAGACCCAGTTTAGGCTGAAGTGGGGACCCCCACCCTTCCTCTTATCTATACAAGTCCTCAGTACTTCCACACCCAAAACTCACACAGAGCTGTTTGTAGTGTACAATCTGAAACAATACAAAGTGAATGTTGCCACGTATCTTTTTAAAACATCTAGCTTTCCATAAAAGATGCCTTCAATTGACTTCCAAATGATTTGATGGTCTGACAAATTGCTTTCTATCTTGATCAAAGTGCTCTGTCTTGAAAATAGTATTGGTTTTTATAATTTTGCACTATACAGTGAGGATATGAAGGTGTTTCTTTACTCACTTAGCTGGAAATGAAGCAATAGCCTTTCAGTGACTGATTCAATGTGAGGAAGGGCGTTAACTACTTAGAAGTGATTATTATGGGTGGAGACTTCAGTTTATTTAAAAAAGGGGGAGTCAAAGAATGTATTGACTTTTCTTTTCAAAACATTTTTTGTTTTCATTCAAAGATTTAATTTTGTGTGTAACAGGAAAGTAATTATAAGGCCGATATTTGTTTGCTCTATTACTAACTAGTTGTTAGGTTTTTAAACAAATAATTTACTCTTTTTGGTTCCCTGTCATTGGTAAAATGAAAGGATAGGATTAAGTTATCACTTCCATCCCTTTTAGGTTTATCTGCCATTCTGCAGTATTTTAAAATCTTTAACTGGATTACGGATAAAACAAGACATTTTTATTTGAATCTTTAGTATATGTAGAGTGCTGATATATCTAAAGTTCATAAATACCCAAGTAATAAAGAAGTCATATTTTATTAATGCATTGATTCTGCTGTTTCATCTTCAGTCTGTTATACTAATAATGTTGCATTTATTGTACAGAGAGCAACCATTTTCAGGTTTAACAGGATTAAAATGAAATGTATGCAGTGAACAATCCATTTTAAATTTACTAAGACAGTTTCTCATTTTTATTTAAATTTTGTTGACTAAACAGAACTTAGACAATCCTTTAAAATTGTTTTTCTACATCTTAAGCTAATGACTTATCACAAGTGTTTTAGATTTTTCTTTTTGTTGCTCATTTAGCTTCATTCCCATTGGTAAACATTGATTTGTTCCTCAGTTTTGAATGAAGCAGAAATTAATGAGGCAGTTTCTGCCTCACAATAACAAGTTAAAATTATAGCACTTTATCATGTCAACACAGCTTTAAACACTAGGAATACCAGTGCTATTAGCACAGTTCCCAAAATAGTGCACAAGTTTGCTGTTGAATAAAAAATTACACAGCAGTATTTCTACTAATGTGATAGAAACATTTTCCATTCCTCAGTTACACCAATTAAGGTTAAAATTATTTATTTACATAGTAACAATATGTGACATGCTCTCTATCCTATATTTATGTTATCAGTTGAATTTGTTTCCTTTGTGTGAATTTGTTTGAAGTGAATTTGGGATCTGGTTGTTTTTTTGAAGTGGGGTAACCAGGGCTGTTTTTTAATAATGTTTTCCTTAAACACTTAGTTTGGGTGAGTTTTTGCTCCTCTTTTACCTCAGACTTTCTGGCTTAACACTTTACCTGGTATTTGTATGGCCTTCAAAGTACAAAGCCATATACATACTGGTAACTAAGGTAGCATTTGCCTTGAACATTTATTTAGACCCCAAAGCTATTTATGAAGAGATAAAGAATATTTATGCCATAAATTATAAAATTGGTCATTAAGCTTAAAGAAATTAATGTTTAGGAGAATCAGTTGTGTTCTATTGACCACCAGAGGGTGCCTAAATGATATCTATTAGAGTAATGTTGGGCCTAGAAATATAATTCAATTTGAAAAATACATAAGAAACCTAAAGAATTAAACCCTCTCTTGGTTCCCCTACACAGTGCTTGCTGGAGTACCAGAGGATATTCCCACCAAAATTATCCTAAAAGGGAAGGTGGCTATTGTGGTTAAGAACAGTCCTGGATTTGCATACTACTGAGGAAGAACTGCTAGTCCTTAGTAAATTACTTCCAAACCAAAGAAACTATAGAAGGTGTGTGTGTGTGTGTGTGTGTGTGTGTGTGTGTGTGTGTCAAGGTGCCAAGAGAGGAGAAATTGGAATTAAAAATTGGAGTGAAAAAAGGTTTTCTGTCCTTGACCCAAGAAAGCAAATTTCTTGTTAAATGCTCACTGCAAAGAGAAAATGTTAGTTCAATAGGCAGTAAAAGTACAGGTATTACCATGAATCCTAGGTTAGAATGTTTAAATTTTGTGATAAAATTTATTTTGACATAATGTCAAAATGACCACTCATTTGGAGTGCCCCCCCCAAAAAAGGGGGGGATGGAGGTAAAAAAGAGGTCTGTCTTTAATTTGTTTTGAATAATATTTTTAAAGCATAGTTATTTTCTGATAAATAATATAGCAGATCTTTTGGAATTTTTATAGGCTTAAAAATCAAATGCATGTCAAATATACACTATATAAAAGTGCAATGATTGTGGTTGCTTTCAAGTAAAAGTTTTTGTTCTGTCCTACAATCATCGTACTTTAAGCCAGCACTTCTATTCAAATGTATTTTTCTGAGGTTACCAGGCATATCTAATGCACAGTGTGGCTAAATGTCTATTTAACTTGAGCAGTTGGATTTCTGCCAGATTTTTTCAAGAGGATAGAAGGGGATTTGGCTACAAATCAAATCTCCCTAACATGGCCATGGTTTTTCTGGTTAATGTGGGTGTCCACAATAAAGATGACTTATTCAAGTTGATTACATTGTGAGTTATAAATCGGCAAAATAGCTATGAACTCTGGGTGAGAATTCTATAATATCTAATTAAATAAAGGAACTGAAAAGGAGAGAGTAAATTTCCAAGATTAAAATCATAATATGGGCTCAAAACTTGTCTACTTCTGTGATAGAGTTTTTATAAAGCTGCTTTGTATCCTGTTGTAAAACAGGACTTGTATCACACATTTGGGATTGAATTCATCCATCCATCACCCTTCATTAGCTTAAAAAATTCTAAGTACCATCGATATACAAGGCATCATGCTAGATTCTGGCAAAGGAGTCAAGGATGAACCAAACGGGTATTCAGGCCTAAAAAATGTGCAGTCTTTGTGGGTAAATAAGACGCACAATGCAGGCATAGTAGCCCACACCCATAATCCCAGCAATTTGGGAAGCTGAGGCAGGAGGATTGAGGATTCAAAGCCAGTTTCAGCAGATTAGCAAGGCACTTAGCAACTCAGTGAGACTGTCTCTAAATAAAATATAATCAAGGGCTAGGGATGTGGTAAAGGGCCACAGGATGGGTACACATTAAATGTTAAAGTTCACAAAAGATAAAGATTATTTCCAGCTGATGAGATGGGCGAAGGCTTGAAGAACAATGAAGCTATGAACAGGAATTAGGCAAACAGAAAGAGAAAGAGAGAAGTGGAGTTTAGGTCAGAGGGAGGAGCATGAAGAAAGTGAGAGAGTTGGGAAATCATGAAGGAAGCATTGCTGGCAGGAAGGTTTGACTGTAGCCAAGGACTCATGAAAGGGAGTAGTGGGAAGTTAGACAGGTTAGGATGGATGTAGAAGATCAGGTTTTTGCCTACTTCCTACAAGTGCTTAAAATAACTAGGAATTTGGATTCATTATGTAAAACTCTAGTCTCAATTCTTTTTTCTTTCTTTCTTTTTTTTGGTACCAGGGATTGAACCCAGGGGCACTTAACCACTGAACCACATCCCCAGCCCCTTTTTATATGGTATTTAGAGACAAGGTCTCACTGAGTTACTTAAGGGCCTCCCTGAGTTGCCGAGGCTGGCTTTGAACTCTTGATCCTCCTACCTCAGCTTCCTGAGCTGCTGGGATTATAGGCATGCACCACTGCGCCTGCCTCAAATTTTTATTTATTGCCCTATTTTCTAATAACAATTTAAATTCCATGTTGGGTAGCAAACCCCCAGGCCTTGTGCACTCTGTCGCACCCCAAGCCACTCCAGTAACAAATTTTCAAATCACACACACACACACACCCCTTAAGGGACAATGTACCCTTAAGGTGAAGTACCTCTCTGTTATTTGCTACCTTCTTAGAACTTCTTGGACACCACAGTACATCTTTAAAAAAAACCTAGTCAGAAACAGCTGAATTTGCATCTTTCTTTGCTTCACCTCTCTCACTATCTATGTGATCTGGGGCAGATTGAAATCTTCCTGGACTTCTGTTTTCTCCTATGTAAAATGGAGGTACCCTCTTTATCAGTTAGTTTGCAACTTTTTGATAGCAATTGTCAGGAAATTCAAATTAACTTAACCAAATGAAGGGGTTTTATTGTCCTTGTAAAGGAAAAACCTACATTCAGGATGAATTTCAGGGAAAGACTGATCCAGCAGTGCAAAGAATGTCCCTGAAGGACCTAGCTTCTCTCTCTAGTGACTATCTTCATACACCCTGCTCCTCAGCATGGCATCTCCAAACTCTACTCTTGTAGTAGTAAGATGGCATCTGAGCTTCTAGATGTTACCTCTCCATCAAAGGAAATAAAGAGCCTTGCACAGATTCTGGAATCTCTTTTACTTGTTGACCTGAATTTAGTTAGGTGCCTGTCCATGTATCATCACTGTGGCCAGGAGCAAAGGAGTGAACACAAGGCAGTCACAGGTTACCCTGAGTTATTAGTCTTCTCAAACATTGTGGCTAAAGTGAATCCCCCACAGAAAAACCAGGGAACTGGAAGGAGAGAGAAGGGAAGGGACAAGAAACAAACACATCTGCCTTTTAGAGTCATTCATAGAATTAAATGAAGCAAGAATGATTACTTAATGTGTTTCTTCTTCCATGTGGATTATTTTCCTCAGTATTCAGTAATAGCCAAATTTTCTCTGAAGGTAGGGACCCAAGTTCTCTCCTTACAAAACAATCTCTTCTCAACACATGAGTGATGCCCTCCTCTTTTATCTCACAGAGACTTTCTTCCAAGACTGTGGACACTTATAGTGGTATAACAACACAACTTGTTGTGTTGTACAACCTACTTCATTGTTTGTTTTTTCTTTCTTTCTTTGTGGTACTGGGGACTGAAATCAGATGTACTTTACCACTGAGCTACATCCCAGTCTTTTTTATTTTTTTATTTCAAGACAAGGTCTTCCTAATGTGCCGAGACTGTCCTTGAATTTGTGATCTTCCTGCCTCAGCCTCCTGAATTGCTGAGATTACAGGTGTGCGCTGCCACGCCTGGCCTCAATTATTTTATAGAGTGTGTTTGTCTACTATGAAGGCCAAAAAAAATTTGTATTTATTTTCATTTAATCAGGCATTTGTTTTGTCATGTTTTTCAATTTCAAAATAATTGAAATCTCTTTCAAAAATGTACTTGATTCACCCTGGTACTCCTCCCCACAAAATGTACTTGATTCAACATCAAGAAAATTACCTCTTATATGTTTTAGGATCTCCATTTAAGCCTGAGTTGGGACTTCAAATCTGGTTGCGTGTGATGAACTCATATGTGGAGCTTCATAGGAGCTAACAAAAATTGATATACAGGGATGGGTACATATGATGTCAATAACAGGCTTGTAACTCTAGAGTTTGTCATAAAAGGAATAGTTTCTGGGTCCTCAAGTGGCTTAAACTCTGCATAGAGTTTCTATATGAGCAATAGTCCACCTGGCAAGAGTAATTAAAACAAGTGTAGATTTTGCTGGCATTTGACAAAGAATATTATAGGGTATCCAGGTTATACTGCAATGAACTCATTAAAGCTCCCTCCGTTCCTCTTTTTCTGCCATAGTCCACAGCCATTCTGGAGCAGACCACCCTCAAACCCTAAAATTCTCTCCCACACCTCAGCCTATGTGTCTTTTCTGCAACACCCCCATCCCTATTTATTTTTTTAATTGGTGCATATTAATTATGCATAACAGTGGTTTTAATTGTGGCATATTCCTATATGCACATAACATAATTTGATCAATTTCACTCCCTACTACCTCCCTTTGTCCTCCCCTTCTCCCTCCCCCATCCTCTTTTTCTACCCTACCTATTTGTCATTTGGTTGATTAGTCTCTGGTTTCTGTTTGCTTTCTTAACCTTCAACTATTACTAAATTCTTCACTTTGGAAGGGACCTGAGAACTGGCCAAGCAAGAATCTTCCTGTCTGCCCCATCTCTCGTTCTAGTCTCTCTCTGCTCATTATATCCCTTCTATACCCCAAACAGCCAGGAAATCTTTTATTAATAAAAGAGTGAAATGGTAAGAAAGATGACCCAGACATAATTCTAATAAATTTTGTCCCTAACTTAACTATTGTCAGAAATTGTGTGATGTACTTTGCCTACATTTTTTCATTTGAACCTCACAGAAACCTTGCAGTGAGGGATGTGGGAATGCAGGATATACAACTCAGAGCTTCCATGCTTGGTTAACTGTAGAGAACATCTTTCTATATAAAAAGATCTAACCCCTGACAAATGTTTATCACTGACATATTCACATGCATTGATATCATTTGCTCATAGGGTATTCTTTACTTAAACTAATATTTTGCTATAAAAATGACTTTAGAATTAATTCTGACATTAAACATTTATTCACTTGACAAAACATTTATTGATGATGATAATGAACTAGAAGTCCAAACATAGAAGATGAAATTCAAGTAATAAAGCAAACCACATGTACTTACAAAACATCTGTTATGAACTCAATATTTTGCAAAGTATTCTGACAGAAAATTTTTACACATGTTTTCAACAGATCTATGAAAAGAAATGTTATATAATTGGAGTAGGGCTGAATTTTTTTAAATGCTGGGGGGAGGGCCTATCTGCAGCTCTTGCCCTCAGATCTCTCTGGAAAATGGTGACTGGTGGGAGACAGCTGGTCAAGCAGAGAAGAGGAGGAGAGGAAGGAGGGAAAGGAATCTGTATGTCACTGGACCATCAGTCCCTCCAGAATGCCCAGACATTGCTTGCCCAGGAATTACAAGAGGTCAAAGATAATAGGTTTTTCAGCAGATGAGTGACAGGATGAAATTTGTTTTGCTGAGAAGTAAGATTCTAAAATTCCACTCTAAGGTAGAACAAATAAGTCCCTGTTGAGTGCTTATTGTACCCATGAGTGACTTCATTAATTTTCCTTTCTTTCTGAGCTTGGGTCAGACTGATTCTTAGGCTTCAAGAATGGTTAAGTGCCTGGTACCTCTTGAGCTGTGAAGGGAAGCTGGCTGTCATAGGGCCAGTCTTCCTGTGTTTCCTGTGTTTCTTCTGAGGAACAATGCAATTTGGAGAAAGATAACCTCCAGAGACAGGGTGACATAATGTGCTCGTCCCAACCCAAAGAGGAAGACACTGGAGGGAGAAAAATCTCCTGTCTGCTCTCAGCACACTCATGTCTGTGTCCTCCACCCCTTTCCTGTCCTTGGGGCATTGGTCTAAGTTTGTTTCTCCACATGGTAACTGATACTTCTATAATACCCAAAGTCATCCCTCCCAACTATGATGGGAAACATCAGTCTGTTACCATTCAACATTCATTTTTATCCCATTACTTAATGGAACAACAAATTTGTTTCTCCAGCTTATCTTTTTGTACAGTACCTTTAGGGAAGAGCTGGTGTTTTCTTGTCTTACAGTAACCAGGGCCAGACCCAGGCATCCCTTATATGGGGGAATCAGCCTGGATAGTCCTTCCACTCTCACAGAATCTCAGGGCCTTAAATTTCCACCCCTAAGTTGTGAGGTGGACTTTTATTTATTTGAAAATATTTAATACCAGTTCTTTTTTTTTTTTTTTTTTTTTTTCCTCATTTGAGGGACCAGGGATTTGAACTGTTGTCCTTGGGCATGCTTTAATACCAGTTCTTTAAAGAATATTTCACTTCCAAGCCTGTGCAGCATGTGGCAGTAGAGAGGATGTGCTAATGCAGATGCTTGGTTACTATAAACAAAATATATAGATACATAGATGGTTACTGTTCAGCTGAGATCCCAAAACGTTCATTTAATCTGAAATTCTCCAGGAAGTCACCCCACCCAGAAGTAGTTCATTTTTCTCTTAACTCCAAGAAAATTAAGTATGGGTCTTTGTTATGGTTTAGATATGAGGTGTCCCCCAGAAGCTCATGTGTGGACAGTGCAAGAAAGTTTAAAGGTGATATGATTGGGTTATGAAAGCCTTAACCTAATCAGTGCGTTAATCCACTGATAGCCATTAACGGGGTGGTGACTGTAGGCAGGTAGGGCGTGGCTAGAGGAGGTAGGCCACTAGGGGCTTGACTCTGAGGTTTATATTTTGTCCTGGAGAGTGGAACTCTCTCTCTTCTTCCTTGTTATGTCCTGAGCTGCCTTCTTCTACCATGCCCTTCTTCCTTGATGTTCTGCCTCACCTCGGGTCAAGTGCAATGGAGTTGACTGTGTATGGACTGAGATCTCTGAAACCATAAGCCCCAAATAGACTTTGCCTCCTCTATATTATTCTTGTCAAGTTTTTGGTCACAGCAGTGAAAAAACTGACTAAAGCAGTCTGAATGCATTTTACATTGTGTGCATTTTATTATAATTATTTTAATATATATTCAAACATAATTTAGAGACACACATACATTCTATCTTTCTACCTCTTGGATACTTACTTAGCTTATTAAAAGTAGGGTTCAGTTGCGGTTTTTCTTTATATTTCCCAGTCCATAGGTACTTGGCAAACATTTAGTTGAATGAATTGGTGAATACATTAACGTACTCATGAAAGTTAATACAGTGATTTCTAAGGGGCTGGATCCCCTAGTGGAGAGCATGCTAGAGGATCATTCTGCTCAGTAGTTTACATTGCCCAGCCTACATTTTGGCAAAAGCAAAATGGAGAGTTCTGTTTAAAGTTTGTCTTACTGCTTGGTGGCATGACAGAGGATGAAGGCACCTCATGACATGCGAAGGTTAATTATACCCGCTGTGTGTTTGGCTTTTCCCCATTTAGTTTGTTTGCAGTTCAGTGGAATAAGCTCTGCAAAGTCAAACCAGACTTTTTTTTTTTCCTCACCATTTTCCAGAAAATATTACTTAATATAAATGGTCTTTCTATAACCTAACACTAGTGGCCCCTTTTATGCAGAAGTCCAGAAACAGTTCCTACTTTTTCTTCTTTAAAACTACTTGAAAGTGCTAAAAATATTATCCCATAGACAACAATTACAATGATATGTATGCAAAAAGAAAGAGGAAACTATTGTTAATTTCACTACAAAAAATCAATTGTTCACATTTTAGCTTATATTCTTTGAGACACTTTTCTCTGATTCTATAATGTGATGCTTGCAATCATAGATCTGTCCCTTTCTCTACCTGCTCGAATCCAAATGATTGCAAGAGGTGTCCCCTTGTTAGTACCATGTAACCCTACCCCCTACAATAGATGTTTGGTAGGTCCATGGAGGGTCAGCAACCAGTTGGCTATTCAGTTACCCTCTTTCTGAGGATGAAGTGCAATATTTAAATTAGCAGCTGTTGGAAATAATCTTTGACCATGTGGAAGAAGAAACTGGGAAAATAATCCACAGTGAGAGAGATGCACAGAGAGAAAAATATGAGAGTCTTAACAACATCCAAGTGTTTGATTCCAATTATTCTAAAGCTCCTTCTGTAAGTAGAGCAGATGTGGCCATGTGCCTACCCCAAATCAAAATCCACGTTCCCATTCCCCTAGGAACATCTGTTCCTGATGGCTCATAAGAGAGTCATTTCCCAGAACTTGCCTTGCATGAAGGGAGCTGCTTAAACCAAAGTCACACATCTTTTCCAGGAGCAGTTTTATGGTTTGAATCTCAAGTGTCCCCCAAAAGCTCATGTGTTGAAGACTCGGTCCCCAGTGCAGCAGTGTTCGGAGGTGGAGTCTGATGTGTGATTGGATCACAAGGGCTCTGCCTTCTTCAATGGGTTAAGTTATGTATGGGTTTATAACTTCATAGGCTATTAGGAGGTGGTGGAACTTAAGGAGGCAGGTCTGAGCTAAAGGCAGTAGGTCATTTGAAGGGTATATTTTCTCCTGACCATTCTTCTCTTATTCTTTTTCTTCCTGAGTGGTCACCTCTGCCACACACTCCCACCTCCGTGATGTTCTGTCTCACTCTAGGCCCAAAGAGAACTGGGTCAACCATGGACCTGGGTCAACTATAAGCCTTTCCTCCTTTTAAGTTCATCTTGCTCAGGTTTTTTGTCGCAGTGATTGGACGTTGACTAACACAGGCAGCCTACATCTAATGACTGACTGATACGTAGATATAAAGGCCCGGGTCCCCTGTCTCAACAGAAAACAACTCTAGAGCTCTCAGGGATTGATCATGGCAATGGTTGCAGCTATATCCCATTTCAACTTTGCCCTTTGCTCAATCCTGCTTCCCTTACTCCCTTAAGATACTGATTCAAAGAGCACTGCTCAGTAAATTTTCTGAATGCAAATCTGTCTCCATCTGTTTGCCGGAGTGGATGTGGCAAAGCTGCCCCAATGCCCCACATAATCCACTCTCCCTTTCCAATGTGTCATAAAAAATCACTCTACCGGGCTGGGGATATAGCTCGGTTGGTAGAGTGCTTACCTCGCAAGCACAAGGCCCAGGGTTTGAATCCCCAGCACTGCAAAAAAATAAATAAATAAATAAATCACTCTACCTTTATTACCTCAGCTAGCACAACTGACTTCTTGCTATTTGTAGCCCAAAGGTTTCTAACTAATGTACTATTTGCTTATGATAAGTTTCTCAAAGTAAAATTACTGTTACACATTTTAAAGATTTTTTATCCTTGATGTCAATTGAAATTAACATTTTCATCTATGTTATATGAAAGTAACCATTTCCCAGACTCTGCCCAACACTGTGATATTTTCCTTTTCTACTCAATCATTCAACAAATATTTTTTAAGTGTCCTCTGTGTACCTGGCTATATACTAAGGACTGGGGATAAATCTCTGCCCTCATGGAGCTTGAATTTTAGGTAAGACAAACAGAAAAACTCATAGTTTTGGAGGTTCCAGCCCATGATTTATTGGCCCTATTGGAGGGATTTGAATAATGATATGTACCCACAGGAGATTTCGAAGATGCCCCTGGCTGCTGTGTTAAGAAAAGAATATGGTGAAAGTAAAATTGAAGCTGGAGAACAGTAGTAGTCTTTGCCTATCTACTAGAAGAAAAATAGTAACTTGTTGTTTATTTTGTACTTGAACAGCATATAAATAAATTCGTTATCTGTACTTCTTCTACTGAAAATGAACTATTTAAGATCTTTGCTGATTTTTCTATTAGAATATTTACATTTTCTTATAAACTTTCAATGATATTAAGAACACAGTTCTAAAACAAGGAATATAGTTCTTTGTCATCTCTCTCTCTCTGTATGTATGTGTATACACACACACACACACACACACACACACACACACACATTCCAAAGTTTTGTTTTGTTTGTTTGTTTTTCCAGTACTCGGGATCTGAAGATTAAACCCAGGGATGCTCTAACACTGAGCTACATTCCTAGACCTTTTTATTTTGATTTTGAGATAGGGTCTTGCTAAATTGCCCAGCCTGGCCTTGAACTTGCAATCCTACTGCCTCAGCTTCCTGAGTCATTGGGATTGCAGGTGTGCCCCACCAAGCTCAGTTTCAGGTTGTTCTTTTAATGCTCCTTATATATTTTTTGATAGAGAATGTTTTAATTATTATGGAGGCAGATTTTTTTAAACAATTTTTCTTTAGGGATTCTACTTATATTATCATACAAAGTATCATACAAAGTATTTTGTAAGGTGATCATTTCAGTCTAGAATTTTAATAAAATTTAAATCAATAGAAATTGACTTAATTACAGGAACATTCATTAAATACAGGGTGTTTAAACTGGAAACCAGATGAAGAAGATTGAGGCAGGGCACATGACATACCACAACCAGCAACCGAAACCTTGTCTAGAATCACAGCATCTTCTTTATCCATCTCTTGGAGCTTGCCAGCCCTCTTCTCTCTGCTTCTTCCTAAGCAACTGCTTCATTCTTCTCCCCTCTTCTCTGATAAGTTGTTCTATTCCAACACATGGCTCTGATGTAGCTGCTCCAGTTTTAGCACCACTGACAAGCAGGCTAGTATCTCTGTGCCCCATTTCAGTTTTGGAGGAAGAGAAGCTAATTTGCTCAGACCAATTTGTAGAGTGACTGACCCAGGGTCAAGGAACTGTGGCCAGGCAGCTTGGGAGTCAAAAGACATAAGGGGCTCATCTTGAGAAAGGCAGTTCTCCAAGGGAATAGGGGACACCAGTTGAGCCATAAAAGAATATAATCTGTATTCATTTATATTTAATTCAATATATTTAAGCTTTAGATTTTTCATACATCTGAAATCAATTTTTGTGAAAGATGTGCTTTGGAACTCTCACTTTATTTTATATTTTATTGCAGAAGTTTAGTGAGTTGTCACAAAAATTTGATGGAAAAAACTTCAAACCTGTGACTAAATTATAATTGAATTAAAGATGTTTGTTTCTTAAATTGTTTAAGAGTCTTTGACAACTATTGTTATTTAAATAATGCTTATCTGATTGTCAGAAATTCCTTTCAATTATATGTTTTGTTGTTCTTTATAAGTTTAAAAACAGAGCAAAAACAAAAACAAAAACAGGTCAAGTGGCGCATGCCTGTAATCCCAGCAGCTAGGGAGGCTGGTGCAGGAGGAATGGGAATTCAAAGCCAGCCTCGGCAACTTAGCAAGGCTCTAAGCAACTCAGTGAGACCCTGTCTCTATATAAAATATGAAAAGGTCTGGGACTGTGGCTCAGTGGTTAAGCACTCTGGGTTTAATCCCTGGCACACACATACAAAAACATAGGTCAAAGGCTAGAATCGGACGAACATGATTGCTCTACATAATAATTTATAACACAAGGAGGATGGGAGCTAATATGAGGTCACTCTGTTCACAAAATCCTTGCTTAGACTTGAAGAAACAGCTGTTGGTCAAGGAGTACAAACAAGTTACATGATGAATAAGTTCTGGGTATTTAAGGTGGAGTATGGATAATGGTAAGGATATGTTGATTATGGTAATCATTACACATTGTATAGTATATCAAATTATCATATTCTACACTGTGAACCTATACAATATGTGTCTACTAAATATTTTGTAAATATCACCTAAGGTTTTAAACATGTAAGTTTCCTATACTCTTACAAAGAAAAGGTAAGTGTGAGAAAGCCAGCTAAATTTGGAAAGGTACCATGCAGCAAGCAATTAACATATTTTCTCCATCTTTTTTCCTGTGGAAAAGGAATGTGCTTGGAGAAATCATAAGAATTTCTGTAGAAACAGGACCATCCAAATAAAAATCAGGTAATATCATTGCTAGTATTTATTTTGAGGGGGTTTGCCATTGCCCAGTAAAATAATTTTTAAGTAATTTATTATATTTTTTAAAAATAACGAGCCAAATAAATGTAGTGGACTAAATATCACAGTTGAATATGTCAAAACACATCCTACTGTTTCCTATAACTAACAAGAACAAATAAAGAAAAAAATTACAGTTGAACTTGATTTCTAATGTTTGTATAACCATAAAATTCTGACTTACTGACTTACATTTCTCATGTAGTAATGTGTTGGACTATATGAAACTATTAACCAAATGCAGTATTTCTCCAAGGTATTTAAAGTCCTCCAAAGTTAAAACTTCCAAAGACTAATTTGCCATGGATACATTAAGAAATTTGGGCTAAGGGCTAGCTCAGTAGTAGAGTATGTGCTTAGCATGCTCCTGGTTCTGGTTCATTAACACTTCCTCAAGAGATAAGCAAACTATTTCTGTATGATGTAAACCATGAAGTGAGAATATTGTAATGTGATTTCCATGAAAGTCATAACTCAAGACAAGTGGTAACTAAAAAGCAGGGCAGGATTATTGTCTCTTTTCCAATTCTTTTTTTTTTTTTTTTTTTTTTTTTTTTTGAGATGGAATCTTGCTATGTTGTCCAGGCTGCCCTGGAATTCCTGGGCCCAAGTGATCCTCCTTCTTCAGCCTCCGCAGTAGCTGGGACTATAAGCATGTGCCACTGTACCTGGTTTCTTTTCCACTTCTTTAGTGGGGCCTCTTTTTGTGTGTATATGATACTGGGGTTTGAATCAGAAGCACTGTACCACTGAGCTACATTCCTAGCCCCTTTCACATTTTTATTTTGAAATAGGGTCTCACTGGTTTGCTGAGATTATCCCTGAACTTGCCATCATCCTGCCTCAGCCTCCCGAGGAGCTGAGATTATAGGCAGGCAACATCTAATGTGACTTATTTAAGGAAGATTACAATCCTTTCATCCTCTGCTCAGTGCTTATCAAGTGAAGAGGACATGTCCAGCACTTTGACAGGCTGGAGTGGCTCTCAGGATGGGTGAGAAGAAAGTGAGGAATCTGGCAATCATATAATTTGAAGAGCAAGTGAGGGCCTTCAGAATGCTGCTTTTGAGTAACGGGAGACAGAGAGCAGACAAAATAACAGCTTTCAGATAATTGAAGTTCCAGCCCCCAGAGGAGGGAAGTGACTTCCTCTGTCTTGCACCTGAAGTCTGCATGGAAGGCCTGTCACAGACGTGCAGACTGGAGCTCAGCGTGAGGACCAGCCCTTTTCCAGCACAGCTGTTGGTGATGAAGAGCACGTAGGGGAATGGGAGGATCATACAGGAGTACTCCCCATCCTTTTACATTCTAAAAGTACATGACTCAATGATTTCATCGTTGTTGTTGTTGTTTAGAGATTTTTGTTTAGATTTAAAGGAGGATAACCAAACACTAGGCCAATGTATTGCAAAAAATAGTAGAAGCAGCTGCCTTTTGCCTTTTGCTCTGAAGGTCCCATGAGAAATGGAAGGAGCAAGAGCTGCCTCTCAGGACAGATTGTCCTCAACTTTTCCATCAAGACCATGAGTTTAGAGTTGAGTCTACTTTCACAGTTGCTGATACTTCTGCAACCTCTGCTGATACCTCTGAAACCTCTGGATGTTAAGATTAGGCCTGTGACATCTATGTGGTTGTGGTTTTCATTTCAGTCATTCCTCTCAGTCCTGGAGGCACATAAGACAGAGTTGATGGTGCAAATCCTACCTGCAAGAGCATTTTCTTTCTGAAGAAAGAGTTGCCAGACTGTTCACTAAACAACTACTGGCTAGATGAGCCTGAGCTAAGTAGACACAAAAGAATTAAAATGAAGTGAGAGTGGGTTTTTTTTCACTTGTTTGTTTTCAACCCTAGCCCTTACTTTTTCTTTAAAAGACAAAGCAAAACAAAACTTTGTTCTCAAATGCTACCCTGCCTCCCTGGTGCTTTTTGGAAAAAAAAAAAAAAAAATATATATATATATATATATATACACACACATATACAGAAATGAAAAATGAAAAAAAATAGACATGTGTACACACACACACACATACACACATATAGGAAGATAGTGTAAGAAACCCACGAAAACCACGCCAGACACAGGAAATCACATAAGGGAGTTTATTAAGCAAACAAAGTGTCTCCCTGCAGGGTAAGAGAGAAAATGAGAGGAAAAGAGAAAGGGCATGGGATAGAGAGAGTGGAAAAACAAGGAGGAGAGAGAAAGAAAGTGAGTAGAAGCAAGAAAGCAAGAGAAAAGATGGCAGGGGTGCTATCCCTAAGCAGTTGAATTCCGCAGGGCTAACAGGGGACCAATAACGGAGAAGGATACTTGCAAGCTGACTGATGAACCAATAGCTAGCTAGGATGTTCACAGACTGATAAGTAGTTAGGAGGCAGGGAAATGGCTGCAGCGGAAAGGGCGGGGAGAACAGCTTTCAGACTGACAAGCTAGGTTGTGATGCAGCAGAAAGTGGGGGCAGCTTTGTATTACAGATAGTATATTAAATGACTATTATTAGAAAATCTGTTTCTTAAATATTATAGATTCACATGGTAGTGAGAAATAGCCCATGGACATTTTGATATATGCCTGTTTGTGGGGGGAAGTAAATATCTCGTAATACAGAAAATCTTAATTAAACGTAGCTTGTTTAGTCAAAGGGAAGCAGCAAGAGGAGTCAGTCACCCTGGCAATTTTTTGCTTTGGGTTTTATTTTTTCCAATTATAAAAGGTATAAATGACCATTGTTGGAAAATTATGAAACTTTCTAGGGTCAAAGAGGCAAATATAAAAAAAATGCAATGTTTATATTATTGTTATTATTATTATTATCATTATCAATATTAGTACCAGGGACTGAACCCAGGGGTGCTTAACCACTGAACCACATCCCCAGTCCTTTTTCTCTTATATAGTGATAGGGTCTTGCTAAGTTGCTTAGGGCCTGGCTAAGTTGCTGAAGCTGGCTTTGAACTAGAGACCCTCTTGCCTCAGCCTCTGAAGCAGCTGCTCCATTTTACATTATTAAATGTGTTACTCTTAAAATGTTTCAAATGCTCTAATGCAAAGTATTAGCTGTTAACTCTCCCTCTTAGGGTCTCAGAGTAGTCCACCAATATTCCTTCTCTCTATATAAAAAGAGTCTAGAGAGGCTTCTGGTCTCTAAAAGTATGCTGATTCTTTCAAGTGCTTCAAGTCCTCAGCACTAATCAATCCGCTAGAAAGAAGTCTCAAACAAGCATCTGATCCAATCCATGTGCACAACTTTGTAGACTGTTGTGGTAGTAAGAGAGATGGCGTTAAAGGATTCTGGGTCAGATACCAGAAGGCTAGAACTTAAAGATCTTCAGTCAAGTATGTGGTAGTTCAATTTAATTAAAATTGCTCTGCTAATGGACTCTCCTTTGGATAATTGTATTTTTTTACTTGTTAGAGATGGGTCTCACTATGGTGCCCAGGTTGACCTCAAACAATCCTCCTGCCCCAGCCTCCTGGGTACTAGGATCATAGGTGCATACCTCCATGCCTGGCTCTTTATATGATTATAAATACGAGGCAGCTTAACTAACACTTCCACAATCCTGAGTCCAGGGATTCAGTAAGTGTGGTCCCTGAATCGATAGCATTGCCATCACCTAGGCACAGCAATCTGTTTTTAACAAGCCCTCCAGTTAATTCTGATACACACTAAATTTCAGAGATCACTGCCTCAGGTGCCTCCCCTGAACATGGGAATTGGCTCTGACCAGACTCACTTGCACTCCAGTTACATGCAGTGTACCGGAATCAGGATACAGCTATACACAGCCATTCAAATCCTCTAACTTCCACACTTAAGATCTATGCATTTTACTGCATTTAACTACAACTAGATTTATGTTTTAGAAAAACCGCAGCCAAAATAAATATCTGAGGAGTTTTGTTGGGGCTCATAATATCCCTTTGAAGGAAGGTGGCTAGGCCCAGGCAGCCATGGCAGCACCACTCTGACCAGCAATCTCTAACCTGCCAGAATATGCCATTCCATGGTACTGACAGCCAAGGAATCTGTCTGCAGCAATCCCAAAGGAATTTAGTGATGCTGTTTAGCACTGAATGAATCTCAAGCAACAACCTCAACTTGTTTAACATCATCCTAAGTATCTCTCTGAGTTGTGGCACACAGTCACAGGAACCCCTAATGTGACACCAAAAGAGGCAGGTAGGAGGAAGGACTGGCCCTTTAAGTTGGATGCACGAGGAATTTACGAAGCAAAGATTAAACTCAGCTGACTGGACAGTATGTACAAGTCCCAGGCAACAGAGAAGCTGTACCACAGGCCATGAGAGAAACACTCAGTGAGAAGACTCTCCTCTGCAGACATGGTCCAGAGGAGGGTCAGGAGAAAGAAGGAGGAAGAGCACATGGGCCCAGAGGGTTGCAGGGTCACAGTTCTATCAGGCATCTGCTCACTGCCTTGGTCATAAGGGTGAAGTAAAGACTCCTGATCACCATGGTGTGGACCATGCACCTCATCTCAGAAGCACGGAATCTCTCTACCTCAGCTTCAAGGGGTCTCATGTGTTCTTAGCAAATGAAAACACATGGGGATGTAGTTCAGTGGTAGAGTTGCCAGCACACACGAAGTCCTGAATCCCATCCCCAGCACCACAGAAAAAAAAGAAAAGAAAAACACTCACCAAGTTTCCAACCTCCCATCCTGACCCACCAAGAAATGCCTTCATGATCAACCACCCCCTCCTCTGCTCTCTTTCAGAAAACCCACTTAGCCTTGCATCTGGACCCAATTTGCTAATTGCTACACTGCTGGGAAATGTGAACCATGCACAGCAAGAAAAAAGTTGAAGAAAAACTGCACCAGCAGGTGGACCCAGAGTCCAAACTATACCCTGCTTCTGTGCACAAGGGCTGGCAGCTCCTTCCAGACAGCAAGTCCTTAGAGTTGCTTCTGCTTTCCCTTGGCCTTCTGAGTTATGTGAAATGTGACCTTTCTTCTCTCAATATTCCTTATGAGGTATTTTCCAATCCCACCCTGTTCAGCTGCAATGTAAACAAATTGGAAATTATTCTTATCAGAGTCAGTGAACATTCCCTTCATTTCCCCAGCCATTTCAGGTGGGGAAGCAGTCTAGATATTTGGTGTCCAGTTCTTACTCAATTTTATTTCTGATGCTTTAATTTATTTAGTTTCCCTATGATGGATGCTTTTTAGTTCGTTTGGCTACTCAGCATCCACATTTTATTTCTATGTTTTGTGAGTGTTGGTGGGTAAGGCCTCTCTCCCACTACAGAACCTGAAGGAGACCGATGATCTCCTGGGGAACTCACATGCGTACATTGGACCAAGGCCCTACAATTAGATGCTGCTACTTGTGAATTTTTTATGTACTGGGAATTGAACCCAGAGATTTTACTACTGAGCTACATCCCCAGCCCTTTTTATTTTTTATTTTAAGACAGAGTCTCACTAAGTTGCTCAGGCTGGCCTCGGACTTGTCATCCTCCTGCCTTACCCTCCTGAGTTGCTGGGATGACAGGCATGTGCCACAGCGCCTGGACACTTGTAACATTAATGCTTCAGCAATAATGCAAAGATGAGGGCCCCAGTGAGAAGTTATTTCCAGAGAACACAGGACAGAGTCTGGTGGTTGGAAAGTAGATGTTCAGGGGCAAGAGAACCAGCAGCGCCTTCCTAGTGACAATCTCTTTTGCTTACAATTTTTGGAACTTCCTAGAGGGTTTCAGCATGTCAATAATTTGCCTTAGTTCTTTGTCCCAAATTCTTTCTTTGCCTTTCCATTGTAGACTAGATCTGATTCTGTGTGTCTCTGTCCTCAGTCTGCCTGAGATACAAACCAGGCCCAGCAGCTGTGGCAGAGTATCAAATGGCAACAAGTCTAGTAAGTTTGTCTTCCTTTTCAGTAATACTCCCAATGCAGAGCGTTAGAATTTTTTAAAATACTTTGTCTTTTATCCTTAAACCATTGATTTACTAAAGTAAAGAAGTGTGCTCACTTTAAAAACAACCCAGTCGGGTGTGGTTGGGCACGTCTGTAATCCCAGCGGCTTGGAAGTCCAAAGCCAGCCTCAGCATTTAGTGAGGCCCAAAGCAACTCAGTGAGACCCTGTCTCAAAATAAAATATTTTAACAAAGGAGTTGGGGATGTGGCTCAGCAGTTAAGTATGCCTGGGTTCAATTCCTGTTACCAAGGGCAGGAGGAGGGACTTAATCCACAGGAAAAGAAAAAAATTAAAAATAATAGGATCCTCCTTTCAGTACTCTGAGTAAAAAAAAGAGAAGGGTTTCTATAAACTGAATATCTAAAATTTTTGAAAATAGAGAAGCCAGTGCAACTTCTAGAATCTTAAAAAAAATTGATTACTTTGTAAAGGAAGCTCTTTGTCTAGTCTCTTTGGTAATCTGGTAAGTCCTTACCACATAATAAGTACTCCACTTAGATCTGTGATTTTTCCCAACCACACACCACCACTCCCCAACCCCTAACAACCTCTATTCCTGCTGAATAAAGTTAAAGGGGGAAAAAAAAAAAAAAGAGCAAGGGATACTTTAGACCTGAGTTTCTCAGTTTCTATTGGACTGGATAATTCCAGAGTGGGGAAATGTCCTGTGTATTGCATAAGGTCTAGCAGATTTAGCATGACCTCTTGCATGAGGTCCTGACTCCTATCTACTTTATGCCAATTAGTGATTCTAACAGTTTGACAAGCCAGAATGTCTCCAGACATTGCCACCTGTCCTTTAGGGGGGAAATTACTTCCGGTTGAGAAAAACTACTTCGGGTTCAACTATCTAAATACTTCTGGTGAAGGCATCTGTCATAGTGGAACAATCTCTACACTGATACTCATTCACTTTTATTGTAAAGTCCTGCTCTTGTGGATTTTGCATTTTATTTGGTAGACTGTAATGTTTATCTGTGGCGTCTACATTCTAAAACTTTCCCCCCATGTCATGAACCGATGATGTTGAGCAGCGTCTGTTTCTTTGAGGCCCAGAGTCATCACTGGAAACATCAAGGGTCAAACTGCAGCATGATGCAGTGAATATCCTCTTGGTCTACTGAAGGGTGGAAAGGGGCTTGTCCTGATGCAAAAGAGCCCTAGTATCCTCTGCTGCTTGAATTTTGTGTCAGCTTTATATTTTCATATTTCTTCTTTCATTAAATGCACAAACACTTGCTCTTCTCTCTTCCTCTCTTTAATCTGTAAGGTGTCTTCCCACTGTGTGTCTGAATCAGTCCTGATATGACCTTATGATGACTGTTATGAATCTGGTATTGACTTATTAACCAGAGTTCTGGTTAAAGTACATTCTATTCTTTATGGCTACACAGACACCTTCTCTCTTCCTAGTTTCTCATCATATTCTGGATGGTTGAGGTTTCTACATATCCATCTTTGATAATAGTAACTCCATGTTACTGCATGAAAACAATAATCATAATGATAATACTTCACCATTAAGAAAATCTGAGCAGATTTCACCTTGTAACTGAGCTATTAAAGGATTTTAAGGAGCAGGTGTTATAATCTGACATCATTCTTGTAACAACGTGGCAGAGGGTCCAAGGCCAGTCTGAAGTTTGATACGTACATCTCACATTTGTATCTACCCAGAATTATGTGCTGTGTGGTTGGTAATATAATTTTATAGTAGAGAAAATGAAGATGAGTTTTATTCTGGGTTTATTCTCACTTTGGGGATAAAATCAGTAAGGGTTGATGTACTAAGGACAATAAGGTTTTGTATAAGAGCAGTACATGTGCTAAGGGGACACATATTTGAACCACAGGAATACTGGAAGGGAAGCCTCTTCCCTATTAGCTATTTGGGCAGAGAGAAGTTAGGGATGTTAAAAAACCATGAGCAGAGAGCCATGTGTCTCCTGATATATAGACTCTGCTAAAAAGTTGCTAGAGGAGGGTAACTATGAACCCATTGCTCAGATTCTTACCAAGACCTGCTTGGTAGGAACCCAGTAGAAACTTCTGGGAATCAATATTTCAACTCCTAAAGATAGACGTTTTTAATCACTATGTAGAATTAAATAGATTCACATTTTATTGAACTGCAAGTCATCTAATTTAAAAAATTGAATATTCGTTCACATTCTGATCAGATTCATTTATTCCACTCAACAAATATTCAGTGAGCATCTCTGCTGTGTCAGACCTACAGAATATAAAGCTAAATCATATATTGCAAAGTTACCAGACATATTCCATGCCTTTGTAGTGCTTACAGTCTAAGGGAAAGAAGAGCACTAAAACTGTGTGATGACGGACTTGTGTTCAGGGTGCTATGGAAACTGTCAAGAGACTTCCAAAATGGCCTCACATGGACAAAGTCTGCCATAAATGATTCTGTAGGTTGAGCACTGAACATCAAAGTTTTATGAAAAGCACCCTAGACCTGTGCAGTACAAGATCAGTCAAGGAAGACTCTGGAGAAAGTGATGTCTAAACGAGAGAGCTTAGATGAAGAAGTAGTTACATCTGTCCAGCTGAGAGCTAACTGTCATCAGGGAAGGTGCGTCAGTGGGAGGTATATTCATCCTCACTCTCATAGTCCCTTCTTTCCATTCTCTAGAGCAGATTTAAGAGTTTATTAAGGAGTAGGTGGGTGTGGTAGCTCACGCATGTAAACTCAGCTTTTTGGGAGGCTGAGGCAGGAGAATGACAAGTTTGAGGCCAACCTAGGGAACTTAGTGAAACCGTGTCTCAAAAAAATAGAGTGCTTGCCTGGCATACATGGAGCCCTGGGTTCAATTCCCAGCACCACAAAATAAAAAATAAAAAATAAAAACAAAAAGGACTGGGGATATAACTCAGTGGTAGAGCACCACTCAGCTCAATCCCCAATTTTGGGGGACAGCAGGGCAGGAAGGAGGCAGACGAACATTAAGGAGATAAAATCAAAACAATTTCATCATTTATTAGAAAAATCAAGGTTGAGACGGAGGAATCTTACTTGGCCAATTATATTGACAAGTAAAACTTACAGAGTTTTAGGTGTATTCTCCCATTTAAACTCACCACAATCCCCTGATAGAGTAAGTATTATTATTCACATTTCAGAAGTTTGGGAACCAAAACATAAAGAAATTAATTAACTTCCAGTGGAGTTGGGCCACCAGCTGAAAAGGTCTGCCTCCAGAGTCATCACTCCCAGGGGACCCATCTCCTGAGACAGGAGAAACAGAGGAGGGGCAGGTTTTATGAGGGGTTCTGGTGAAGAACAGGATAACACTCAAGTGGAGATGTTCATCAGTCAGGAGCACCTGGGTCTGGAGCTTGGGAGAGAGATCTACAATAGGAATCAAGATGCAGGAATCATCTGACTACAGATAAAGCAGAAGCCATTGGAATGAGAATCATAATTTTGAGCGTCTAGATTTGGGAAGAAGGAGCTTAGTTTCTTTCTCTTTTGTTTTGTTTTTATACCAGAGATTGAACCCAGGGGTGCTTAGCCACTGAGTCACATCTTTCTTTAAAATTTTGAGACAGAGTCTCACTAAGTTGCTGAGTTGTCTTTGACTTGCAATCCTTCTGCCTCAGCCTCCCAAGTCCCTGGGATTACAGGTGTGCACCACCACACCTGGCAGAAAGAAGGAGCTTACAACAGTGACTTTGGGAATTCAAGAATTTAAACAGTCAAGGAGGCTGAGAGAGGCAGAAGGAAAACCAGGGGACTACAGTGACCTAGCGTCAAAAGAAGAGGTTGTCTGAGAAGGAAAGGCCAGTGGTATGGAATGTTCCCAATATGCTGAGTACAATAAAGAAAGGAAAATGTTCATTAGATTTGACAAGACAAAGGCTAAAGGAAATCTTGGCAATGGTAGATTCAGTGAAAGCCAGACTCCAATGGATTCATGCATGGAAAGGAAGAGAATGGAAGATAGTATATCACTTTAAAATTGTTTGTTCAAGAAGGGGCAGAGTAAATAGGATGGTAGCTAGACAGATATGCATGTGGAAGACTTCTGTTCATGCAAAGAGAGCATAGGAATGATTTGAATAATTATAGGAACAAGGGTACAAGATGTATTTAAGTGGTCAGTTAACACTGGTGTTCATGATGTCACGGGAGCACCAGCCTTCTTTGCATGTGAATCCTCTGGTTGTGCCTTTCAGATACAAGGAGGTAGGTGGGCAAATGGAATGAAGGGTACGGTTTCTGCTAGGCAGATACAGTAAAAGTTTAATAAGGCACTTAGAATTGTGGAAAGAGATGACTGAAGTGACAGCATCATGACAACTTAGTTGAATAGAGAAGACAGTGAAGGCAAAGGAGGAGGCGCTGATAGGAAATAAGGGGACCACACGTGGTTAGAGTAATTAAAACAGCATGGAAAGGATAAGAGTTTAGGGCCAGAGAGAGCTGTGCTTGAACACAGAGATTCCAAGTGGGCAATTTTGGATGCTGATGGCCCACAGTCTGGTCATAGAAGGACAGGCGGAGCTCAGAATGGTGGTAAGTCCCCCGGTTATCAGCCTACACTTCTGGGTCAGAGAGACAGGAGACACCTCCAGGTGCTGCTCAGGGACATAATAAAAAGGCAGGGCAGCTTGATATATACAGACTCAACCTTGTCCAACGGCTGGAACAGATATGCTTATGGGTTAAATTGTGTCCCCCTTAAATTCATATTTTGAACTCCTAAGCCCCAGTCCCTCAGAATGTGGCCTTATTTGGAGATGGGATCTTTACAGAGGTAATCCAGTTAAAATGAGATCATTAGGAGGGGCTCTGATTCAATGTGGCTGGTCCCTAAATGGGAAAATTGGGACACAGCCATGCATAGGGGGAGAACACCATGTGACCCTGGAGATGGCCATCTACAAGTCAGAGAGGTTTCCCTAGAACTGATGTTTCCCTCACAACCCTCAGAAAGATCAACCCTGCAAACACCTTGATGTCAGACCTCCAGTCTCCAGAACTGTGAGACGAGAAGTTTCTATGGCTTAAGTCTCCCAGTTTGTGGTAATTTTTTTTTTTTTTTTTTTTTTTTTTTTTTTGTGGTGCTGGGGATTAAACCCAGAGCCTTGTGCTTTTGAGGCAAGCACTCTACCAACTGAGCTATCTCCCCAGCCCCTGTGGTACTTTGTTATGGTAGTCCCAGCAAACAAATATAGATAACTGTCCCAAAACTCTCCCAGGAACCCCTGGCAGCCATTGCTTTATGTATTATTGGGCAGAATTTATTTTAGCCCTGACTAAACTAACAATCCCCAGCAAAGGGGCTGGGATGGCCATGATTGGTTTAGGCGGGTCCCTGAAGCGCAGAAGGCCTGATTCTTGAACAAAGTTGGGCCTGAAGGGCGAGGAGAAGGGAGGAACTGCCAGGAGCCCAACCGCAGTGTGTACCAGCAGACAGCCTGGGGGGTCCAGGCCTTATCACAAGCTCAGGCTGCCGGTGTCTGCCCTGTTCTCCTCAGCCAGGAACTTTGGGACATGAGGCACACACATGATTTACTTATATTGCAAAACTATATAAAAATACCCTAAAACATACACTGGATGAGGAACTTTCTGTTTTAGGGAAGAACAACTCAATGGACCCTCAGAGAAGGATTAGTCCCTTCTACTTTAACCCTGAGTTGATGGATTATACCCAGAAATGAGCAGCAAAGACAAATTCTCATGACTAACGTTTCAAATTTAATAAGACTAACTTTACTTATTAACAGAAAAGTATTTACTTTCTATTTTTCTTGGAAACTAACTTATTT
Source organism: Sciurus carolinensis (assembly GCF_902686445.1). Lineage (NCBI taxonomy): Eukaryota > Metazoa > Chordata > Mammalia > Rodentia > Sciuridae > Sciurus > Sciurus carolinensis. Next base: position 124,164,178 of record NC_062215.1, read on the forward strand.
CTTTACTTGGAAATAAAACCTTTTTTCTTACCACCCAAAATGTATTCTTACTCAGTCTCCAAACAAAGGATAAAATGAGGAAAAGTCAAAAATAAAATGAACAGCAGCAGTGAGGGTCCCACTTCAAATATGTCCAGGATGGTTGGTTACCAGGGTTACAAGTGATTGGTCACTCCAAGGGACAAAGCAGAAAGACAAAAAACAGCTCCAGAAGACAGGGGACATGGGGGGCTTTCCCATGGGCCGTCATTGCCATGACTGGTGTCTTAATTCCTTCTTTCCTCAACTCCCGTCTCCTAGGTGCCGGTCTGCTGTTTACCATGCTTCTTTGGCCTGAGCATTCCATCTTTCATGGGCTCCGCTCTATTTCTAACCTGCTTCTCTTCCCAAGTGACATTTGGGCCAAGAGGGAATCTCAGACAACATAATGGCAATGAGGAAGGATGGGGCTGTCCCCACGTTGGTCATCTTGTCCTTGCTAGAATCCCCCAAGGTCTTTCCCTCTTATGGACTGGAGTCCACTGTACATGAATTTCTGTACTGCTAATTGGTGGATCTTGTCCAAGTGTCTGGTTTTGAGCTCCAGTTTCCCTGAGGCCCCAGTGTCCTGACCCGCGAATCTTGCAGGCTCCTAAGTTGGCACTTTTGTGCCCCTCCTGTGGAGCACCATATCTCTTCCCCACACTCTTTCTCATTCTGGAACTCTTGGGTTCAGTGAAGCTGTCCTGGGCCTGTCCACCTCCACAGTGCTCTGATCCACTGCAGAGCCACCTCCTGGACTCATGTTGTTCTGGCATCATTCCCAAAACAGGGGATCCCTAAGAGGTTTGCCATCGTCCCACCACAGCCTGGCCTGCCCATAAACTGGGGAACAGGAAATAACCCTTGCAACTGTTTCTTCAAACCTATCTGCTAGGTATTGTCCATTCTTGCACTAGAACATTGCCCCAGTAGAGCGGGCAAGGAACAGGCCCTCACAAGAGTCCAATATGCATTTGCCCAAAGCTCTGTAAGCTCCCCGCAGTCAGAAAGTATAACCTGCGTGTCACATTCTGCAATTTCTCTTCTCAGTGGCTCATTACTCTATGATAATTTTCCAAGCTTATTTCTCAGTGTTTGGACACAGAGTAAAAAAACCCTCGTCTGTTTAAAGGCTTCATTCTTGCAGTGGAAAGTCAGCTTCTCGTTACAATTTTTTTCTATAATGAACTTTAAAATATCTGCTTTGAAAGTCAAAGTTGAGCAATAGCTTCTTTGTTCTAGACTGTTTCCAACATTCCTCTGAAGGTCATGCACCTAGAAAACTATTACTGCTTGATGATGGGGGTGGGAAGAGTAGAGTAATGGAGTGAATAGTACATAATTTAATATCAAAACATTACCCCATTACAGAACCGTAGCTCTGTTACTTTCCAACTGTGTAGCCTGGGGAAAATTACTTATTTGTTCAGAAACTCAGTGTCTTCATTTATAAAATAGGAAAAAAATCAGTAAAACCTGCTTTGTGATCTCATGAGGATTAAATGAGATAAATCATATAAAGTGTTCCGTGTAATACAGAACTCGTAGCTCTTGGTTTTGAAGACACACAGTTATACCCCAATTCCATTTTGCAATAAGGTGAAGTAAAAATGAACCATCAAAAGAATGTAGGAAATATTTTGAACAACAATGAGATGATTGTACATGTGGCAAGCACTAACAGCTTGTAGACTCAGACAACCCAGTTAAGCCATGGGGAGTGTATTCAATATCCAGGAGGAATGTGCAAGAGTTGAAGGCCATCTCCAATGCAGACCAACATTTAAAGGGCAAGCAGAGAAACTTCAAAGGAGGCTAGAGCAGTAGGGGAATCCAGAAGAATGTGGATTAAAAGTCATGGGATAGAATCACTTCAGTAAGGAACAAACAGACACTCGGGAAAAATGCTGCAGAGAATCCTTCAGAGTCCAGATTCCATTGGGTTAAGGAACGCATGACAGAATTGGGGACAGCAAGTGCAGACAAGCTTTTAAAAGACTGGTTGTGAGAAGGGACAATGGAACTAAGCTAGAGGGAATCACTGAATAAGTTTGAGGTTTGTCTGCTTCTACCATGGGAGAAACATCCACGTTAGAAATGAGTCAGTAGAGAGGGAAGGAGGTGGATGGAGGGACCTGGAGCTGGTAGGGGGTGCAATATCCTGAGGAGGGATGCCCAGACTAGATGGAAGCACTAGGTTCTGACTTCGACAGAAGAAGACACCTCTCCTGTCCTAACTGGAGGGCAGGAGAGGAGCTGGGTCCACTTGCAACTTAGCGTACAGATTCAGTGGCAGGCAAATGAATGACATCCATGTAATCATTTCTCTTTTCTCTGTGAAGTAACAGGCAGAGCAATTTCGTGCAGGAGATGGAAACCAGGATAAAGGTTTGAGAAGAGTGGCTAGAGACTACTAAGGCTACACAGGGCTCTGTGGGACTCATTGAAATGCCTTATAAAGCAAATTATCATCATATTTTGGTTCCAAAAATTAAAAAATTTGAAATTTGGGAAGGATATTTTTCTGGGCCTCCAAGAGCCTATATATATTCCATCCAATTGGTTACCAAAAATGCGCAGGATTTCATCTACCCAACTATTTATAGTGATAGTCAAAACACCAAGCCAACAAACTAAACACCCCAAAAGCCCCCTAACAATTTGATCTTAAAGTACAGTGACTTGGTAAAATAAATTGCTAGTGAGTTGGTTCCAGAATTTCTTTAAGAAATGAATGCTCTCTTCATGGTTAAAGAATTTTCAATGACCGCTAGGTGGTGTTTTGTTCAATAAACTCAAGGCTAAATTTTTCTTCTAATTTCTGTTTCAAAAGGGAATATGTTGAAAAGTAAAAGTTACCAGTACATTTTGGTCTTAATATTTATTTTCTGCCTAGTTCCAATATTCTACACCAGTTACAGTATAAATGAAAACCTAAAATGATTATTATACCCTATATTATTTATCTACCAGTGAAAGGGAAATGAGTGGGTTTTGTTTGTTTGTTTGTTTGTTTTGTTTCTTGTCCCTTCCAAAAGATCAGGGAAATGGTATGACGCGGGAAACAAGTGTCATATAAGAGAAGTATGAATATTCGCCTGCTTAAGAAATCATTTTGAATTCATAATTCTTTCAAATAGTAATTTCATGCTTTCACAAATCAATTCTTTTTTAAAATAAAGATACGTAATAGACTTTTTATTCTTTATTTATTAGTTTCTGCCATTGCTAGACTAGATATATTAAGTTTTCTGCTGCAAGTTCATTACTTAAAGTCCTTCGTTAAAAACCAGATTGCCAGACTGAAGTTGTGGTAGAATGCTTGCCTGGCATGTGTGAGGCACCAGATTTGATTCTTAGCACCACATATAAATAAATAAATTAAATTAAGGTCCATCGACAACTAAAATACACACACACACACATATGTAAATAAATATGTATAAAATTTAAAAAATTGTCTAATTGTGGATCACTTAAGAAAACACTCTCAGTCAATCCAACAACTATTTAAATAAAATGAATGTTTTCTCTAATTACAGGTGCAAAACAATATTTATTTATTTGTCTTTTTTATTTTTGGTAGTATTGGGGATTGAACCCAGGACCCTTTACATGCTGGTCGAATACTCTACCACTTACGTATATCTCCAGTTCTTTTTGAAATTCTTTTCTTTGGACAGGTTCTCACTAAATTGCCTAGCTAACCTCTAACTTTTGATTCTCTTGCCTTGGCCTCTCAAGTAGCTGGGATCACAGGAGTGCACCACCATGCCCTTCTGCAAAACAGGACTTTACATATTAAACCAATGCCCTCCTTTCCCTCGGTGTTCAACCTGGTTTTGAACCCTAACTCTGCTCCTGTTTTAGTCCATTTTCTGTTGCTATAACAGAATAACTGAAACTAGGTAATTTATAAAGAAAAGATGTTTATTTTGGCTCAAGATTCTGGAGGCTGGGAAGCCCAAAATCTGGTGGCTATCTCTGGTGAGGGCCTCATGCTGCCTCAACTCATAATAGAAAGTAGAAGGGTAGTGGACATATGCAGAAGAGGCAAAACACAAAGGGTGGACTTATTAATTTAAGCACGTCATCTTTTTTCTGCTGGATCCCGGTGACCCAGGCATTGAGTTCATTTACAGGTCATTGAAAGTTCTATGGCTACTCATCACTCAGGTATGCTCCTCTAGAAATCTTGGTAAAATTTAGCCTAAACATGTTTCAGGATCTGAGTGAGTTCAAAAGCTTGCCACTAATTCCACCCGCTACATTCTCCTGTTTCTTTTTGCTTCTACCAAGTCTAGATCTTCTTGGTTTAGCAGATCTAGCAGATCCTTCTCTTTCATCCTAAGAATTCTGTGATGGTCAGTGACTTCGCTGAAATGTGGCTTGACACAGGCCAGGGTCCCAAAGCATCCCACCTGGCCTACAAGCCGTCTTTGTGGCCTCCCAAAGCCCCCTGTGTCCCTATCGAATGAGCCCCATTCTCTGTCATCTCAAGCCACCCAACTCTCTAGTTCCTACTGCTGCTGATTGGAGTAACTGTGACAGTTCAGCCTATATCACCCAGTTCATGAATCAGAACTCTCTCCTCTTGCGATCCTTGGGAAATACTATCAGAAAAGTCACAAAATCACTTACTGCACTTCACACATATAGTAACTCCTTACCCAATTCTGTCCATCCCACGAGCAGAAGCTAGAGGAGTGGACAGGTTTGGAGCAGCTGGCAAGAAACAAACCAAGATCTGAGCAGCACACTTTCTCCGCAGGGCTTCCTCCATGAGACCAGAGCTCAGTGGAGACTTTTCCTCCTGTGTACCCACAGGCACATTGCATAAAGAGCTCTTCTCAGTCAATGATTAAGTACCAACACCAATACCACTTCTTAAAAGATGAGCAAAGAACAAACTCTGGCTGTAGAAGAAACACTAACCTATGAGCACTGACCTCGGGCCCCTTCCTGGAGCAGGAGGTGGACGGGTGGTAAGGCCTGCACCAGGAGGCTCTTTGGTCAGGTAACCATACAGACTGCAGACCTGATCCTAGAGCTGGTTCCTGAGTCCAAAGAGAGCCTGAGGAGATAAATGCGGGAGCTAAGAAGCCACACAGTGCCTCTGAGTGTCCCTGGCCCCGCAGCCCTCTGGCGATGGGCTCTGTTCTCAGGCTCTAGCTGCCTCCCTGTACCCACTTTGCCTTCAGTAAGAATTGAGGCCAGATGGGAATATCAGAAAAGACCTAATGAGACTTTCCTGAAGGTCCTGGGATAATGGGGGTGGGGGTGAGGTAGGAAGAGAGTGCCATACAGAAAAAAAAAAAGCAAAATTCAAAAGCAAGACCAATTCAGATCCTGACCAAGCAACTCCCCAACAACAAACCCCAATAATAAGAAATACCTACCTTACAGTCGGACCTTCCCAGGGCTCATAATCTAGTGGCCTTCCTCACTCTCAGCCCACTGGAATTTGGAGCAGTTCATACCCAGAGATCTCCATGCCTCACATCCCAGTCTAGCTGTGTGTGACATTAATTTGTCACTTACTCCAACCCAAAGCATTTTTTTAGGGAGGAGGGGGGTGGACTAAACTGTTCCCAGACTGACTGGCAGTGGGAGTAGTCAGGGAAAATTCCATTCCCCTAACAGACTTAGATAACCATCTAATAATTATGAATACGTTTCTCAAAATCTAGGTTAGTCTGTCTAACATATCAGAATGTTTGAAACATCAAAGGTTGAATTGAAATTGTTATGTCACAAGCTGAGTCTAATTCTTTTTTGGTCTCCAAAAATTTAAAAGTCTTGGAATCCAGTTCATCTATGTTTCACTTTCCTACAAGAAGTTTGGTGATATGTTGAAAAGACTTATTTATATTTTGATCACTTTTTATTCTGTTAATAGAAGTATTTTAGATTAGGTTACTCTTCCTGATATTAATATTGCTCAAACCCCCATCCCCCTGTTTTATTACATTGCATTTTCCTAGGATATCTTTTTCATCATTTCAACTTTCTTTTTGTTTTATATTTATCTTTTGAACAGAGAAGATGATTTGAATACTATTTCCTTAAGAACACCTATTAAACTAATTTCCCATATTATATTCTCTTAAAATATCTTGCATGGTTTATTTTCTTGTGTAGACCCTACCTTAATGACATATGTCCATAGCTGGGTGGCCAAGTGCCACTAAAAACTCTGCTCTTTCAAGAACGGAAGAATGGATGCTGGGAACAGACACTAGTCTTCAGAACAGAGTAAGAACTTTATTACAATTTCACCTCCCCCACACCACAGCATATCTTTCAAGGTTTGTTGAAACCATCTTGAGCTTTTGTTTCAGATCATTAATTTTTATACTTTATGCCCATCACATTTTAAGACTTCTTTAAACAGTTCCACTTAAACTCATAAATAAAATCCTGCAATAATAATTACTCAGACTTAACTATACATTTTACTGGTTTTATTTTTCACATTTGTTCTGGTATCTTCCTGTCTCATGAATTATTTATTATGATTCATTTCCTTCCCTGGGTTTTTTGTTTGTTTGTGGGTTTGTTTGTTTTGTTTTGTTTTGTTTTAAAGAAATGAACCTTTTTTTTAGAAAAATATTTTTAGTTGTAGATGGACACAATACCTTTATTTGATTGATTTATTTTTTGTGGGGTACTGAGGATTGAACCCAGGGCCTCACCTGTGCTAGGCAAGTGCTTTACCACTGACCTACAACCTCAGCCCAAAAAGTTTAACTTTTTTATTTTTTATTTATTTGTTTTTTATGTGGTGCTGAGGATTGAACTCAGTGTCTCACCCATGCTAGGCAAGTGTTCTACCACTGAGCTACAACCCCAGCCCTCTTGTTTTGTTTCTTAAAGATGTATTTGTGGCTTATGTGTTCAAAAATGTGTCTTGTTGTGAATGGGTACATATGCACCAGTGCTATGTAATACAGAATTAATATTATTTTATAGAGAAAAACTTCTTTTATTGAGAGTCGTAGGGCAGGACGCTGTGCCCTTAGCTCTCATTATTCCGAGGAATGATCTCACATAGCTGAACACCTGCGCCAGGTTCCTGGATGAAAGCCTCCAACTGTTTTGCATTTTATAGAAAAGACAGGCGGGAGCAGGGAATACTTAGTGGATATAACTGTGGGGCTTCCTAGTTGAGGACAATGATGAAGAAATAAAGTGCTTCCAGAGCTCAGCACCTGGTATCCATCTATTGAGACCTTCTGAAGGAGTGTCTCGCTCAGAGGTGAGGAGATGAACCTCCAGAGTCATGTGGATTTTCATCTCCCTAGTAAGGTCTCGCTAACATATAAAGGATCATTGGACTAGGTATGGCGTTCTTGAGTTAGAACACTGTAAACTTTACTCCTACACGCTCACTTGAGTTTCTTGTATCCATGAGGGCTGCATAAGATCCACTTGACGCTGATTTCATGTCTTGCACGTGTTCAGAGCACTTCCCAAGATTTCTTCACATTCCTGAAAGGTTTGTGTAGCATAGAGGACAGCCTCTCCTCCTCACCTACCCGTGTTTACCCAAACTGGAATTGCCTCTTCTATAAAATGGGAAATAATGTAACAACTGTAGTGAGCAAGTCTTTCCAGCACCCTCTGGTCCCCTTGTGTCCAGGATAAGCTAAATGACTAGTTCTTAGTTGTGTGTAGAAATGACATCGGTGGTCTCTGGGTTAGAGCGCTGAATGGCTGGTTTGAGACCCTAAAGAGTTCTCTCTTCTCTCCCTCCTGCCCCCACCACCTTGGGATAAGGACAAGCAATATTCAAAAGAAGCATTAGTCATATTGCATGCAAACAGGAAGGAGCACAGGAGCATCTAGGAATCTGAGGCCTTTTCGGTAGGCCTGCACTGATGACCGTGAGGTTCAGGGTCAGAACACAAAAGGTGGCTTATATACCAGTTTCCAAATATTTAAATGTCATAAACCACACTAACAAACTGTTAAAGTATGTTCTATCCTCCTACTTTGACAAATGTTTTTCTATAATGACAAAATTAAAAACCATGTAAAGCTATTTTTATGATTAAGAATCTGAAAAATGTCAAAGATGGCTTTATTTAATAATTATTACATATACTTTGGGTGTTCTTTAGTGAATAAATAAGTTTCTTACATGAGTAAGAAAAAATTAAGAAAAAATTTAAGACATTTGATATATATTCTTGCCTTCGATAAATCACTAATTATGCTATAACAATTTTTACATAATTATGTGCTCTTATAGTAGTGGTATAGAGTTAAAAATAATTACTTAAAACATACCTATATAAATATATTTTAATCAAAATGTTAATTTAATAAATGAAAAATCAAAAACATTTCTATAAAACATTTTTCTCATGAGATAAAATGATCTATGAAAAGGTAAAGTAAAATTATAATGAATGAATAGCAAATGTTTAAATAGAATTAAACATGTTATTTTAATGTTTTGACATTTTAATTACCTTTTATTAACATTATATAATTTTTTATTGCAACCTACTGTTCCAAGTCCATCTAGTTGCCAATGTTAAGGGAACTGGTATTGCTTCATCATGCCAGCTGAAGTATCCAACTTCAAGAGTAAAATGAATTGTTGGTATTGCAAAATGTTTCTCAGGCACCAAGTGAGTTTTTTGACAATACTACAAATTGGAACAGCAAAAGAAGAAAATGGGCATTTTGACTTTACTGGGAAATGATACTTAGTTGTGCAAGGATCTATTGCATTTATGTCAAGAGAAAAGATTTGATAAGTTAACATGTCTTTTCTTGCCCAAACACTTCCACTACTCAAATCTTCCTGAACTACTAGTGTTCATCTCTGACATCGGCAGTGACATAGCCCACAAAACTTCATGGCTCTCTAATGCAGTCACTTTTTCTTTTGATGGCATGTGAAACAGATATAAAAAGTATTTCCCTGAGGCCTGGGTGGTATAACTTGTTAGTGTCAATGTTAGGCATATGGGTTGTGCTATGTAAGTACGGAGCACCAGATCTAGAGTGACAGAGAGAAACCCTCTACAGTAGGGGACTCAGAACAGCATCCTCTCTTATTCTGAGGGGACTAGAGTAGCAGTGTTAGAAAAACCAACTGCTACTAAACTAGAAGGAATAAAAGAGACATTGTGTTAGTCAGCTTTCCATCATAGTAACAAAATACTTAAGATAATCAACTTAAAAAGGAAGAAGTATATTTGGCTCATGGTTTCAGAGGTTTCAGTCCATGATCAGTTGGCCCTGTCACTTTTGGGTCTGTGGTGAGGTAGTACATCATGACAAAAGCATGCAGCAGAGCAAACCATTCACCATATGGCCAGGACATAAAAGGGAAAGATAGGAAGTGGCTAGGGACCCAATATCTACCTTCAAGTGTACCCTGATGACTTAACTTCCTCCCACTAGCCCCATCTTTTGAAGGTTCCACCATCTCCCAACAGTGACATGGGTTGGGGACCAGGTCTTTCACACATGGGCTTTTGGAGGACATTTCAGATCTAAACTATGTAGACATTAAGAGACGATTTGAAAGCTAAAAGCCAACCAAGACTAAACCCTGCAGCAAAGAATTGAATCTTCTTATTATTTAAGTCAGATGACTTCAAGCTGCCATTGATTAGAGAGAAAGAGTCCCAGGAGTGAGACACCAATGTACTAAACCTGACTTGATACATTTGGAGACATAGGTCTAGGAATGAATGTTGGGTGTACTTCCTGGTTTATGAACTGATTTGAAGCAAATAGGTTATAAGCCCTTGAGATCTTGAGAATGGTACCTTGCAGAAGAAACCATAAGCCTTTAACAAACCAACAATCCTTGGTCCCCAAACTGGCATAGGTAGGAAGTAGGCTATGAAGACTTGAGGTCTTCCACAAGGGCAAAACACATATCATAGGTGTAGCTGAGAAGGGTGAGGAACATGGAAGACCACCAGAAAGGAGACCCAGAGGCCACAAAGAAAGAAGAATCTTACCAAAGAGTGAAATCAGGTCTGATCAAGGGAAATTTCAACTCCAGAAAAGAGGACTCTCACAATGCCTGACCCATCAGACTTCATACCTGCTACTGACAAATGATTGCTGTGGGTCCTCCATCAGTCCTTTATCAGAAGGGAAGTTTCTATTGTAGTTATCCTGACCTTGCTAAGCGATAGTATAGTGGGAACATTGTGGGGTACAAGGGAAGACAACGTGCCCGTTAGTTCTTGTGTCAGTAGGTTACAAGGGGTCATGTCCAGCACTGATAGGTGTATGTCTTCAGTCTTCCCTAACAGATCTGGACTTTGAGCTAGATGTAGTGTCATGGGTTGGATGTGGTTTGTCCCTATCAAGTCATGTTGAGGCTTGGTCCTCAGTATGGTGGGGTTTGGAGATAGTACCTTGGGGAGGTATTGGAGTTTTTAAGAGTGACTGATACTCTTCTCTTAGGAGCAAGTTCTTGTTCTTGTGGGATTTGTGGGCTATCCTGAGAGTGGATTGATAGAAAGAAAGTCTGGCACTTCCCCTTGGTCTGTTGGAATGCTCCTTTCATCCTTCTAATTCTGTGCCATGTTGTGATGTAGACAGGGGAAAGACACCAGTGCCATGCTCTTTGGATTTTCCTGCTACCATAATCATGAGACAAGTAAACTTATTTTGTTTACACATTACCCAGCCTCAGGTATTCTGTTGTAGCAACTCAAAATTGACTAAGACATGAAGTAACTTGTTGGGACTTTGGTCTTTTTTCCTGAAGGACAAAAGAGTATGTTCAGAGTGGGAAGAGAGGATGCTTAATATTTGCTGGTTAGAAAGAGAAATTGTTCCACACAAGGCCGTCTCCCATCAAAGACTGTGCTCCTGCTACATAGTTTATTGCTGGTAAGACATGCAGTTAAGTTGCCCATATCAGTGATTGGAATGTAGCTGGATTACTCTTTGCTGACTCTAGCTTTATAATGGGAGTTCAGGAGCAGCCTCTCACTTGTAGCCTAGTCACCTTTCCTCATCTGACTGTAAGGCATATTAAAAGTCAGCACAGGCACACGCCTGTAATCCCAGCTACTCAGGAAGCTGAGGCAGGAGGATTACAAGTTCAAGGCCAGGTAAAAAATAAAAAGGGCTAGGGCATCAGTAGAGCACCCTTGGGTTAAATTCCCAGTATCCCCCGCCCCCCTGCCAATGTCTGGTTTTAGATATGGTCAGGGGAGCTCCAAAGAGCATCTAACTTCAAATACAACTCTATTGTGGGCATCATTTTTTAAAATTAAAAAAAAATTTTAGTTGTCAATGAACCTTTATTTTATTTATTTACATGCACTGCTGAGGATCAAACCCAGGTTTCACACATGCCAGGTAAGTGCTCTACCACTGAACCACAACCCCAGCCCCAGGTATCATTTTTATTTATGACACCCTTGTTGCTTTATGGCTCATCTGTGTACACAAACATTTTGATCATTACATATAGCATCTTTATGTTTTATAAGAGGGAGAGTCACATTCCACATCAACTCTATCTGCTGCTATCCTTACGTTTTCCCAAACTTCCAGAAAGAGATTTCCAAAGTTCCAAAACTAAATATTGGATCAAATAACTAGGAAGGCAGAAGCACTAGTTTTATTTTTCCTTAAAATTATATTTATTTCATCTTATTTTGTGCATCTTTTTCCATAGTTGTCATTAGAACACAAATCATGATTTCAATTGTTGCATAATATTCTTTGGGTTCTCTCATACAATAACTTTGAAGTGAATTTCTTAGTGAGTAGGGTAATATTCTGCTTGTTATTCATCAAGATTAGAAATATATCTATGAATTACTATTATATAGATCTGAACTAAGTTCTTAAGTTTTTTTTTAAATGCTAACTATGGACTTTCTTCTAATTTTCCTAATAGATATCTCATCTCATTTAGAATAATACAATATTTAAAAGAAGTTCTGCTATATTTTGAAGATGCTAAAATTTGTTCTATTTTGGTTTGTCCTTCAGGATTATGATGCGCTTCTGGATCAATATTTTTTCTCTGTCCAAAAGAGTATTTGTATTTCATTTGAATGGAGAACACAGAGCCTCAGAAGCTTATTGTGTATAGGAAACACTCATTAGCAATGTTATTGTAGTGTATGAGATCACTAGCTGTTCGTTTCAAGCATTATTTGCCTACATCTTCTCTTGGTATTAAAGACTTCCTGATACTTAGGATTATGAATAATCTCAAAAGAAGTAGCACACAGAGATTTGGTCATGGCTTCTCCTCCCTCACCCTTCTTTGGCAGTGTGGAGGATTGAACCCAGGACCTCACATATGCTAAGCAAGCAGTCTACCACTAAGCTATACTCCTAACCCCTGGTCATGATATTTTAAAAAGAAGATTGCAATGAGAAAAACTGGCAATGAGCTACATTCAGTGTAGTTTTAATAAAATTGTTTTTTATCTAGAATTGCTGAATTTTAAAAAAATTTTAAAATGTGACACATTTATATTTATAGAAAATTAGGTGAAGTGAAACTGCTGATTCATAGAACATGCATGTCTTCATCTCTTCAAGAGGGATTTGAAGACACTTGGTTTGATGATGAAGGAATGGGGCCACAAACCTAGGAATACAGGAAACCTATAGAACCTGAACAGGCAAGAAAATTAATTCTTCCCTAGATTCTCCAGAAGGAACATACTTGCTGACACCTTAATTTTAGCCAAGCGAGACACATTTTTGAATCTGACCTCTATAGCTATAAGATAATAGATTTGTGTTATTTTAATCCACTATGTTCGTGGTGATTTTGTTACAGCAGAAATAGGAAAGTAATATAAGAGTTGATAGACATGGCACTAGAGATCATGGATCTTCAGAGATCTATAGGAGAGATTCCTTGATTCTTTAGCTAAGTACTGATTTGTACATGTCAGAAAATAAATTATTGATATTATAATACTTTACTCAAGAATGGAGAAATAACCATTGGAAAGGAATAAAACAATTTTCTGAGATCACAAAGAACTGGGAATACTTTCCAACTCATATATAAGGAAGAAATAATACAAAAATTTCACAAATTGTTTCAAGAACAGAAGAGGAACCATTTCCCAATTGATTTTTATGGAGCCAACATTACCGTAATACTCAAACCAGACCAAAACCTTGTAAGAAAACAAGATACCAGTAGTCCTCATGACCTCATCTACGCAAAAACCCTAAATAAAATTTTAACAATCAGATTTTTCACATATTACTGGTGGGAATGCAAAATGGTACAGACATTTGGAAAACCATTTTGGCAGTTTCTCATGAACACATATTTGCCATATGATCCATGATTCCTAAATCCAGGCATTTACTCAAGAGGAAATAAAGATGTATGGTATGTAATGACTTCTACTCAAATGTTTGCAGCAGCTTTATTCAAACCAACAAAAACCTGGTTACCATCTGTTTTAGTCAGTTTTATGTTGCTATGACAAAATACCTTGGATAATCAAGGCATCTAAACTTATTTTGGTTCAGGATTTCAGAGGTTTCAGCCTGTGGTCACTTGACCTTATTGATTTGGGCTTCTGGTGAAGCAGAACATAATGGTGGGGAGCACATTGTGGAGCAAAGTTGCTCACCTCATGGTGGCCAGGAAGCAAAAAGAAAGACAGGAAGGGGTTGGGGTTCCCAATATCCCCTTCAAGGGCACACCTCATAGTGACCTAAATTCCTTCCACTCAACCCTACCTCTTAAAGGTTTACTGCCTTTCAATGGCACTACAGGTTGGTGACCAAGACATTAACACATTGGCCTTTAGGGGACACCCCAGATCCAAGCCATAGCACCATCCAAATATCCGTGAAGGATGTATGTATGTACACATTATTGTATATCTAATGGAGTACCACCTTTCTATTTAAAAAACATTTTTTGGTAGCAGGGATTGAACAAGAGTGCTTAACCACTGAGCCACATCCCAAGTATTTTTTATTTTTTATTTTGACATAGGGTCTTACTAAGTTGCTTAGAGCCTCGCTAAGTTGCTGAGGCTGACTTGGAAACTGCTATCCTCCTGCCTCAGCCTCCTGAGCTGCTGGGATTACAGGCATGTGCCACTGCACCCAGCTGGAATAAAACCTTCCATAAAAAGGACAAGCTGGGCCTAGTGGCACACGACCTGTAATCCTAGTGACTTGGAAGGCTGAGACAAGAGTATGGCAAGTTTGAAGTTGATTTCAGCAACTTAGTGAGACTCTATTTCCAAATAAAAAATAATAGGGCTGGAGATGTTGAACAGTGGTAGAAGACTTCTGGTTCAATTCCCAGTAACAAAATAAAAAATAACCATTGTCAGTCTGATTTGGGTATTTTTTTTTTAATTTATCATTTTTTTATTATTGTAAACAAATGGGATACATGTTGTTTTTCTGTTTGTACGTGGAGTAAAGGCATACCATTTGTGTAATCATAAATTTACATAGGGCAATGTTGTTTGATTCATTCTATTTTTTTCCCTTCCCCCCCACCCCTCCCACCCCTCTTTTCTCTCTATACATCCTTCCTTCCTCCATTCTTGCCACCCTCCTTATCCCTAACCCTAAACCTAATCCTAACCCTAACGCTAACCCCTCCCACCCCCCATTTTATGTCCTCATCCGCTTATCAGCGAGATCATTCATCCTTTAGTTTTTTTTTAGTTTTTTGAGATTGGTTTATCTCACTTAGCATGATATTCTCCAATTTCATCCATTTGCCTGCAAATGCCATAATTTTATCATTCTTCATTGCGGAGTAATATTCCATTGTATATATATGCCACAGTTTCTTTATCCATTCATCAACTGAAGGGCATCTAGGTTGGTTCCACAATCTAGCTATGGTGAATTGAGCAGCTATTAACATTGATGTGGCTGTATCTCTGTAGTATGCTGATTTTAAGTCCTTTGGGTATAGGCCAAGGAGTGGGATAGCTGGGTCAAATGGTGGGTCCATTCCAAGCTTTCTGAGGAATCTCCATACTGCTTTCCAGAGTGGCTGCACTAATTTGCAACCCCACCAGCAATGTATGAGTGTACCTTTTTCCCCACATCCTCGCCAACACCTATTGTTGCTTGTGTTCTTGATAATCGCCATTCTAATTGGGGTGAGATGAAATCTTAGGGTAGTTTTGATTTGCATTGCTCTTATTACTAGAGATGTTGAACATTTTTTCATATATCTGTTGATTGCTTGTAGATCTTCTTCTGTGAAGTGTTTGTTCATTTCCTTAGCCCATTTGTTGATTAGATTATTTGTATTCTTGGTGTAGAGTTTTTTGAGTTCTTTATATATTCTGGAAATTAGCGCTCTATCTGAAGTATGAGTGGCAAAGATATTCTCCCACTCTGTAGTGGAGAGAATACACTCCACATTACTGATAGTTTCTCTCTCTCTTCACTTTACTGATAGTTTCCTTTGCTGAGAGAAAGCTATTTAGTTTGAATCTATCCCAGTTGTTGATTCTTGCTTTTATTTCTTGCGCTATGGGAGTCCTGTTAAGGAAGTCTGATCCTAAGCCAACAAGTTGAAGGTTTGGACCTACTTTTTCTTCTATAAGATGCAGGGTCTCTGGTCTGATTCCAAGGTCCTTGATCCATTTTTAGTTGAGTTTTGTGTAGGGTGAGAGATAGGGGTTTAATTTCATCCTGTTGCATATGATTTTCCAGTTTTCCCAGCACCATTTGTTGAAGAGGCTATCTTTTCTCCATTGCATATTTTTAGCCCCTTTGTCTAGTATGAGAAAATTGTATTTATTTGGGTTTGTGTCCATGTCCTCTATTCTGTACCATTGATCTACCTGTCTATTTTGGTACCAATACCATGCCGTTTTTGTTACTATTGCTTTGTAGTAGAGTTGAAGATCTGGTATTGCGATACCCCCTGCTTCGTTCTTTCTACTGAGAATTGCTTTAGCTATTCTGGGTTTTTTATTCTTCCAGATGAATTTCATAATTGCTTGCTCTATTTCTGTAAGGTACATCATTGGGATTTTAATTGGAATTGCATTGAATCTGTATAGCACTTTAGGTAGTATGGCCATTTTGACAATATTAATTCTGCCTATCCAAGAACATGGGAGATCTTTCCATCTTCTAAGGTTTTCTTTAATTTCTTTCTTTAGTGTTCTGTAGTTCTCATTGTAGAGGTCTTTCACCTCTTTTGTGAGATTGATTCCCAAGTCTTTTATTTTTTTCGAGGCTATTGTGAATGGGGTAGTTTTCCTAATTTCTCTTTCTGAAGATTCATCACTTATGTATAAAAATGCATTGGATTTATGAGCATTGATCTTATAACCTGCTACTTTACTGAATTCACTTATGAGTTCTAAAAGTTTTCTGGTGGAATTTCCAGGTTCCTCTAAATATATAATCATGTCATCAGCGAACAGGGATAGTTTGAGTTCTTCTTTTCCAATTCGTATCCCTTTAATTTCTTTGGTTTGTCTAATTGCTCTGGCTAGAGTCTCAAGGATGATGTTGAATAGAAGTGGTGAAAGTGGGCATCCCTGCCTTGTTCCAGTTTTTAGGGGGAATGCTTTCAATTTTTCTCCATTTAGAATGATAATGGCCATGGGCTTAGCGTAGATGGCCTTTACAATGTTAAGGAATGTTCTCACTACCCCAATTTTTTCTAGTGTTTTGAGCATGAAGGGATGCTGTATTTTATCGCATGCTTTTTCTGCATCTATTGATATAATCATGTGATTCTTAACTTTAAGTCTGTTGATATGGTGAATGACATTTATTGATTTCCAGATGTTAAACCAACCTTGCATCCCTGGGATAAAACCCACTTGAGGGGTGGGGGGGAAGGGAAAAAAAATAATGAATCAAACATCTTTACCCTATGTAAATTTATGATTACACTAATGGTATGCCTTGACTTCATGTACAAATAGAGAAACAACATGTATCCCATTTGTATTCAATAAAAAAAAAAAACTCACTTGATCGTGGTGCACTATCTTTTTAATATATTTTTGTATGCGATTTGCTAAAATTTTGTTGAGAATTTTTGCGTTGATGTTCATTAAAGATATTGGTCAGAAATTTTCTTTCCTCGATGTGTCTCTGTCTGGTTTAGGTATCAGGGTGATATTGGCTTCATAGAACGTGTTTGGGAGGGTTCCCTCCTCTTCTATTTCATGGAATAATTTGAGAAGTATTGGAATGAGCTCTTCTTTAAAGGTTTTGTAGAACTCGGCTGAGAACCCATCTGGTCCTGGACTTTTCTTTGTTGGTAGGCTTTTGATGACCTCTTCTATTTCATTGCTTGAAATTGATTTATTTAAGTTGTGTATGTCTTCCTCATTCAGTTTAGGTAATTCATATGTCTCTAGAAACTTGTTGATGTCTTCAAGGTTTTCTGTTTTGTTGGAGTATAGATTTTCAAAATAGCTTCTAATTATGTTTTGTATTTCACTCGTGTCTGTTGTGATATTTCCTTGTTCATTCCGAATTTTAGTAATTTGAGTTTTCTCCCTCTTTCTCTTTGTTAGTGTGGCTAAGGGTTTATCAATTTTGTTTACTTTTTCAAAGAACCAACTATTTATTTTGTTAATTTTTCTGATTGTTTCTTTTGTTTCAATTTTGTTGATTTCGGCTCTGATTTTAACTATTTCCTGTCTTCTACTACTTTTGGTATTGGTCTGCTCTTCTTTTTCTAGGGCTTTGAGCTGTAGTGTTAAGTCGTTTATTTGTTGATTTTTACTTCTTTTGTTGAATGTGCCCCATGAAATAAATCTTCCTCTAAGTACTGCTTTCATAGTGTCCCAGAGATTTTGATATGATGTGTCTTTGTTCTCATTTACTTCTAAGAATTTTTTTATTTCCCTCCTGATGTCTTCTGTTATCCATTCATCATATAATAGTGTATTATTTAATCTCCAGGTATTGGAGAAGTTTCTGTTTTTTATTCTGTCATTTATTTCTAATTTCAATCCATTATGATCTGATAGAGTACAAGGTAGTATCTCTATCTTCTTGTATTTGCTAACAGTAGCTTTGTGGCATAAAATGTGGTCTATTTTAGAGAAGGATCCATGTGCTCCTGAGAAGAAAGTGTATTCGTTCTTGGTTGGATGGTATATTCTATATATGTCGGTTAAGTCTAAATTGTTGATTGTGTTATTAAGATTTATGGTTTCTTTATTCAATTTTTGTTTGGAAGATCTATCCAGTGGTGAGAGAGGTGTGTTAAAATCACCTAGTATTATTGTGTTGTGGTCTATTTGATTTCTGAAATTGAGAAGGATTTGTTTGACATACATGGATAAGCCAATGTTTGGGGCATAGATATTTATGATTGTTATGTCTTGCTGATTTATACTTCCCTTAAGAAGCATGTGATGTCCTTCTTTATCCCTTCTGACTAGTTTTGGCTTAAAGTCCACATTATCTGAAATGAGGATGGATACTCCAGCTTTTTGCTGTGTCCATGTGCATAGTATGTTTTTTTCCATCCTTTCACCTTTAGTCTATGGTATCTCTTTCTATGAGATGAGTCTCTTGCAGGCAGCATATTGTTGGGTTTTTCTTTTTAATCCAATCCTCCAGTCTATGTCTTTTGATTGATGAGTTCAGGCTATTAACATTCAGGGTTATTATTGTGATATGATTTGTATTCCCAGTCATTTGACTCATTTTTGTTTTTGACATGATTTGGTTTCTCCTTTATTTGGTTATTCCTTTAGGCTAGTTCCTCCCTTTGCTGATTTGCTTCTCTGTTTTTCATCTCTTCCTCATGGAATATTTTGCTGAGAATGTTCTGTAATGCCGGCTTTCTTTTTGTAAATTCCTTTAGCTTTTGTTTATCATGGAAGGATCTTATTTCGTCGTCAAATCTGAAAGTAAGTTTTGCTGGGTATAAGATTCTTGGTTGGCATCCGTTTTCTTTCAGGGCTTGTTAAATGTTGTTCCAGGCTCTTCTAGCTTTTAGGGTCTGGATTGAAAAATCTGCTGATATTCTTATTGGTTTCCCCTGAATGTAATTTGATTCTTTTCTCTCGCGGCCTTTAAAATTCTGTCTTTATTTTGTATGTTAGGTATTTTCATAATAATGTGCCTTGGTGTGGGTCTCTTGTAATTTTGTATATTTGGAGTTCTATAAGCCTCTTGTACTTGGTTTTCCATTTCATTCTTCAGATTTGGGAAATTTTCTGATATTATTTCATTGAATAGATTGTTCATTCCTTTGGTTTGTTTCTCTAAGCCTTCCTCAATCCCAATAATTCTTAAATTTGGCCTTTTCATGATATCCCATAATTCTTGTAGATTCTGTTCATGATTTCTTACCATCTTCTCTGTTTGGCCAACTTTGTTTTCAAGATTAAATATTTTGTCTTCAATGTCTGAGGTTCTGTCTTCCAGGTGTTCTATCCTATTGGTTATGCTTTCTATGGAGTTTTTAACTTGGTTTATTGTTTCCTTCATTTCAAGGATTTCTGTTTGTTTTTTTTTTCAGTATCTCTAACTCTTTATTGAAATGATCTCTTGCTTCCCATATTTGTTCCTTTAACTGTTGATTGGTGCAATCATTTAATGCCTGCATTTGCTCTTTCATCTCCTCCTTCAATGCCTGCATTTGCTCTTTCATCTCCTCGTTTGCTTCCCTGATTGTTTTAATTATGTACATTCTGAACTCCCTTTCTGACATTTCTTCTGCTGTGCTGTCATTGGGTTTTATTGATATAGTATCTAGGTTTGTTTGGGACAGTTTCTTCCCTTGTTTTCTCATATTGGTCAGATGTCAGTGGGACTCTGAGATATTGCAGATTTCCTCTAGTGGCTTATAGTGTCCCTGTAGATTTCCAGTGTATCACCTCCCAGCCTTCAGTAGCCTGACGTCTTGGAGGAACTTGATAATGCTGTGCTTCCAAAGAAAGCTGCCCCTAGACCACTACTAGTTCCAGGGCTTGGAGCTGGCTCTGTGCGGAAAGGCTCTCACTGGGGGGCCTGCTCCGAGAAGCTGGCCGTGTGGGAGGAGCCCACCGCCAGAGTGCACAAGGCTACCTGGGGAAGACTCTAGCTGCCCTGCCCTGCTCTGATAAGCCACCTCTATCCGGGCCTGTCGCCCAGGCTGAGCTTCACCCGGTGGGAGAGACTCACCTGTGGCTCTATTTTAATCCGAGTCTCTAAATGCCTCCCCTTCTTGAATCCTGGGTTCTGGAGTGACTGGAGATGCAGTCACCCTCTAGTCCGCCATCTTGGATCGCCCCGTGGAAAGAGCCTGTCCTGATTTGGGTGTTAAGGTTATTTTGTTTGTTTTGTTGTTGTTTTGTGGTATTGGGGATTGAATCCAAGGGCGTTCTACATTCTCTGGATGTAACTGAACTACATCCTCAAACCATTTTATTTTTTATTTTGAGATAGGGTCTTGCTAAGTTGCCCAGGCTGGTCATAAACTTATGACCCTCCTACTTTAGCCTCCCCAGTAACTGTAACTGAGGTTACAGGCATGTGCCACCATGCCCAGCTGGGTATTAAGATTTTAGCAATAAACTCATAAAATGAGGAATTTCCCCTGTGTCTATAAGGTCATATAAATACAGGATTGTTATTTTTAAGTGATTTTGTAGTAACTTTCCTATAAAATTATCTGGGAGTAGATTCTTCTTTCCCTTCCTATCCCCTCTCACTTTTTTGTTATTGTTACTTTTGATATATATTTAACCACAAATTAAATTTTCTGATTGGTTATAGCTCTATTCAGTTTTTTAAAAAAGTTTTATACAGAGTCAGCATAACTAAATTACCTTTTCTAAGAAATTGTTTTTAATCTAGCTTTTGTTATGAAGTTGTTATTCTATCTTTTACATCTTTTGGATTTAACCTTTTATATTTCCAACACTGCTTTTAACTTGCACTTTTGGTTATAATTTTAGAACTTTATTGAAGTAGATCACTACTTCAAACACTAACGATACACCTTTCTTTTAATATTAAAATAATTTCTTCTTTAGAGGTTTGTTTCTTTCCTTCCTTCCCTTTAACCAACATTGAGATTTGTTGCTCTTCATTTAAAAAAAATGTAATTTCCACTTTAATATCCTTTATCCTTCCTTCTACTTTCTTTGACTTTTCTTGGTTTTTGTTTAATAATTTCTTGAATGATGTTATTAGCTCATTTTCAGTCAAGAAAGGCTGGAAACAAAAACCAAAACTTCCTATTACTTATTTCAGATTATAAAATTCCCTCTATGATCTGATTGAGCAGTAACCCATATGTTTTGTTATCCTTTGTCTTTGTTCTCTTAAATAAGTAAGCAGAATTTTGTCATATTTTCCCTCAGTGTATAATTTTCTAAGTAAAAGTTTTTAATTTGGGAAATTTTGTAAAACACTAAGTAGAGAAAAAAATCAGCTTTAACGCTTACTAACATTTTCTCAGCATTTTGGAGGTATTCTGTTTTTGTTTTTTTTTTTTTTTTTCTGACACCTATTATAAATCACCTGTCTTTTTGGTTCTTATTCCTTTGTGGAACAATATATTTTCTCTGCCTTTAAGATTTTTCTGCCTTTGGTGTTCTAAAGTATTAATGTAATGTATCTAAGTGGAGAATTAGTTCTATTTAAACTGCTTCATAAATGTGAGAATTCATGTCTTTCATCTATTGCAGAAATTTTTGAGTCATTATTTTTGAATATAATCTCCATTCTTTAAATTCATACCTTCTGGGATTTCTGTTAGGCCCACACAGGAACTTCTATTCTACTTTTGTCTCTTTCTTCGCTTTTATAAGTCTTTGATCTTCCTTGCTACATTCTGTGCAATTTCCTCAGAGCTTATATGAGTTGACTACTCTCTCGTTATGTTTCTAAACAAGAAACATATTCACTAATGTTTTAATTTCTGTATGTATACTTTTTAATTTATAAAAATTCTGATTGTTTTTCAAATCCTTCTGTCCATATTCCATAGAATCTGTTTAGCTTGTGTGCCCCAAAGTTCATTGTTGGAAACTTGATCCCTAGTGTAACAGTGTTGAAGCAGGACTTTTGAGAGATCATCAGGTCCTGAGGGTAGAGCCCTCATGAATCGACTAATATATCTTCATCACGGGAATGTGATTGTTACTGAGTAGGTTTATTATAAGAATGAGTTTGGCCCTCTCCTGTTCCCTCTACCTCTCTCTTACCATGTGATACCTTCCAGCATATTGCGTGGCAGACCAGGCTCTTCTCAGAGGTCTGACCCTTGCTCTTGGATTTCCTGGTCTCCAGAACTGTAAGTCACGTAAATTTGTTCATTTTAAGTTATTCAGTCTCAGGTATTGTTACAGCAGCATGAAATGGACTAACACAGTACTTTATTCTTCTCGGGTTTTAATGCCTTCTCTTAGTCATTAATCCTTTAAACATACTTCAGTTTCCCTTCAGAATGTTGTTTTAGCTCAAATTCTTGGAACTCTAATCCGATTTGTGATTTGCTGCTCCTGGTCTATGGTGGGTGGATCTCCCCCATTTCCCGTGCTGGGAATTGAATTCATGGGTGCTTTAACACTGAGCCTCAGCCCCAGTTCTTTTTATTTTTTGAGGCAGGATCTCACTAATTTGCTGAGGCTGGCCTCTAACACGTAATTCTTCTGCTTTAGTGGTCTGAGTTGCTGGAATTACAGGGATGTGCCTCCATGCCTGGTTATATAGTGGTTTTTTTTTGTTTTTTTTTTTTTCTTTTAAAACATTTGCCATTTTTAGTGGGATAAAATATTTGTTCATGTCACTTGAACATGACCTAGACTGGGTATGTTCACTTATAGAGATTTTGCACTTGGGCCCAAAAACATTACTAATTTTTCAGTATGGATTCCCAGACTATGTGGTTAGTGCACATTGAAACCCAAAATGCCAACTACATCAAGATTTCTAGATTTCTCTCCCATCTACACATGTGAAACAAACCCCAAGCCTGTATTGTCACTAGTTACAATCAGAGCACTGAAAATGTTTCTATAGGTCCTGAAAGACCTCCTTATCATCAAATTAAGTGCCAATTCAATTACATTTTCACACTCCTTGGCCTTTTTCTGTGGAGGTAGAGATAGAACCCAGGGCCTTATACATGTTAGGTAAGTTCTCTGCCACGGAACTACACCTCCAGGTTTTTTTTTTTTTTTTTTTTTTTTTTTTTTTTTTCTTCTTTTTGGTGAGTCCTGAACTGTTGGCAACCCATTTTCAAACTCCTTTGCTTTTCCATCATCTCCCTTATTAGTCTATAAATTCAATAGGTATTTATTGTAAAACATTCCTTATACTCATTTCCTTTGCTTCACAACTGCCTTCTTCCTGAGTCCTGTATTATGGGCTTAAATGTTTGTGTTCCCCTTTCCCTTAAAATCCTTATGTTGAACCCTAATTTACAAGGGGGCCTTTGGGAGATAATTAGGCATGAAGGTAGAGCCCTTATGATGGGATCAGTGCCTTATAAGGAAGACGGAAGTGCTTTCTCTCTTCTCTCTCTGCTCTCTTCCATGTGAGGACTCAGCAAGATGGCTATCTGTCAACCAGGAAGGAGGACCTGAATCCAACCATGCTGGCAGCCCGATGATCCCAAGACTTTCCAACCTCCAGAACTTTGAGAAACACATTTCTTTTGTTTAAGTCGTTCAGTCTGTGGTACTTCCATGATAGCAGTCCAAACCAAGACATCTTGGTTACAACTCCATGCCCAAGTTACTGCAACAACTTTTTAGCTGGTTTTCATGTGGGTCAAACTTCATGCTCTTAAGATTTTTTTTCGTGTGTGTGAGGCTGGGGATTGAACCCAGGCATGCTCTACCACTGAGCCATTCCAAGCCCCTTTTGACAGGTTCTCAGTAAGCAGCACAGGCTGGCCTCAATTTGAACTTGCCATCCTCTTGCCTCAGCCTCTTGAGTAACTGGGATTACAAGCATGTACCACCATGCCCAGCTGTTGTCTGTTTCTTCAACATCGTTTTTCATGTCTTCCTTTTCTGGAAGTCATAGATTCCCATGCTCTCTAAAGAGCCCTTCTAGGGCCTGTATAATCCTGCCCTTTCTAGCTAAGCAGATTCACGTCTTACTCCTAAAACACTTGTCTTTTCATTGTCCTGTGAACATAACACATTTGTGTATCCAAACTTTTGCCTTGAGGTTTGTTTTTTCTTTCTTTTTTGGTACCAGAGATTGAACCCAGGGGCACTTAACCACTGAGTCACATCCCCAGCCCTTTTTCTATTTTATTTAGAGACAGGGTCTTGCTGAGTTGCTTAGTGCTTCACTTAGTTGCTGAGGCTGGCTTTGAACTTGAGATCCTCCTGCCTCAGACTCCCAAGCCATTGGGATTGGGCTTTAGGTTTTTCTTTCTACCCAAATTTCATCCACAATTTGAGGTGAAGCTCAAATCTAATATGCTTTATCTCCTACTTTACTTATAAAACCTGTTTCATAAGTTTTAGGTTGTAATTATTTTCCTGTCAGGAATGTAACAAATATGTTGTCTTCCCAAATGCATTACTTGGAGGTAGGGACCTGGTCTTTTTTACTGTAGTCCCTACAGCTTAGCATGAAGTAGCACTCAACAGGTACTTATTGACCCAATGCTTCTCTTCCATGGCCTGCTATTTAGTGGACTAATACTCCTAAATACTTTTACCTGTAAGAGAAATAAGAAAATTTAAGTTAATTTACTTTTTATATATTAAGAATGCTGGTGAAAAATTTATTGGGAAAAAATTTCAAGAGGCTAAAACTTAATTATAAATGATTTTTAATTATATATGCCTACGTATTTCTTGACATTTATAGCAGGCATGCAAATCTATTTTAACAAGTTCTTAAATTATTGATCAATGTCATTTTCAAACATAGCTCACTACCTTTGAGGCACTCAGTTCCTTCATATAAATAGGACACTTAGTAATGAAAATGACAATGGGAGCATACTAATTTCAAAATATTATCTAAAGTTACCTTGCCGCAAATACACTTTAGTCCATAAAGAACTGTGGCGTTTTATTTGAATTGAATACTGTCTTGAAGGTCTAAAGAGCTCTGCTTGCAATGTTACTGATGTGACCATTTATGATTCAGCAGATTGCCTCATGGTGCTGAAAGTCACCTCAGAAACTATCAGCTGAGTTGAATGAATTAAGAGGTAACATAAGAGGTGTTTTCCCTAAGAATGTACACGTTGGAGGAAGTTGATTTTTAAGATGCCCACATAATTATGCCGATAGTTTTAGTTTTATTATATAATTCTTTTTATTTGAATTGGTACTATTTAATTTGAACCTATGACAATGAATTTTAATAAGCATGCCTCCCAAAAATGGACTGAGGAACTAGCTATATTGTTAATTAGATTTTTTAAAAAATCACTGAATCAAAAAAAAAAAAAAAGAAATCAAACAAAAAATACAGTATTAGTGGATAATGCAAAGGGTTTATTTTTGAATAATGGCATAGACAGATTTTTTTTGTTTCCCATAAACATCACAAAGCATTTGTCTCTCATCACGAGAAACTCATAATAATCTTAAATTCTGCTAAATAAACCACACAAATAATTTTTTGCCAAATTTATAGGCTTTGAAAAATAGCATCTTTTCTTAATTTACATGCTTCTTTGAAAACTGAGCAAAAATAAAAGAAGGGAGCTCACTTGGGGGAACATTTTCTTTTGTGTACTTTCATAGGAAGCAAATATTCTGTAAAATTAAGTGAATAAAGTAAGTCAAATCTTATTTCACATAACTAAAAATGAGATTTAGACTCAAATACTTTTCAAGAAAAATCGAGGTCATTCATGATAAAACCATAGCAATAATTTTGTTCAAAAAAATTCCATCTCAAGAAATGATGTCTTAAATGTGAAATCTAATGCAAAACAGAGGAAAAGGCATCATGACCATGACAAGGGTACACTAATGACATAGTGGTGGAAATGAGAATACATTCTTTTCTTGGAAAGCCTTTGGAAAAACTTGTGTGAATCTTTGAGGAAAAAGGGATACAAACCACTGGCCCATCATTGAGAAATAGAACACTTCTAGTTTGATTGCTGTGACCATGTTTGATATTTTACAATAAACAATTGATTTGGTGCTTTGGATTGCTACAAAGAATAACTCTATGCATGCTTTTTCTTTTATTGTGGGTTACAATGTCATATGGTCTTTGCTATGTCAAAGTCCTTTCATTCTGGAAACATTTTCATTGAACTTTTTGTATGGCAATATATATAATTTGCTTAATGAATTTGCTTCAATAGTTGAACTATCTATTTAGAAAGGTCTTTATATTTTGAGGGTGTTTTCCACATAGACGATGCTACCTAGATCTATATGATCTTAATGCTTTGCTTTTATGAACCCCCAAGCCTCTATCTAGCATATTAATACATGGAAATATTTCTACTTTAAAAAAATTAGAAAATCACAGAAAAAGTTCATTTGTATTTATTAAAAGATTAAAGACACTTTTCATAACTACATCAAACACAAATCAAATTGTATAACTTTGCCTTAAGATTATTCTGTGGTCAAGATAATCTAGAATGATCAGATTTTAAAATTATTTGTTCTAAATGTCTATTTTAGAAGCACTTGTGTTGATAACTGTGTTCTCTAGGTATTCTGTGAGTGTGTTTGGACATGTGTAGATTTATCTAAGATGAAGGCTAGGAGTAAATGGGATCTTCCTATAATTATAGTCTCACAAATAGGCACCAAACTCTATAGTTTCATAGAAGTAGAATTAGTTAAAATTACTTTGAACAGTCAGCACATGTCATAAAGAGTGTTTTCTGTCCTCTGGAATAAGCCAAACACAAGTTTGATCTTCTAATGCATTACTTATTTGTTGAACCTTAGAAATACAAGCAAAACTTTAAGATATCATTGGTTTGGTTCAAGAGCATTGCAATAAAGTGAGTCACACAAATCATTTGACTTCTCAGTGCATATAAAAATTATGTTTACATTATACTGTAATCTATTATGTGTGCAATAGCATTATGTATAATAAAACATTAATATCTTAATTTAAAAATACTTTACTGCTAAAAATGGTAATGATAGTCTAAACCTTCAGTACATGCTGTTGGAAAATGGCATTGATCAGACTTGCTCAAACAGGGTTGCCAAAAACCTTCAATGTGGGGGGGAAAAAGCAATTATCTATAAAGAGCAATAAAATGAGGTATGCTTGTACACAGTTGTCTTCACTAAACTTTTTAATCTAGTTATCAATCTATCTTAAGCACATTAGAATGAGTACTTTAAAAATAGCTATGCAATTGTTTGCATCTTCTGATTTGCATCAATCTGACAGATATGACTAAAACGTCACCCCATTGTTCTCCAGAAAGACTGGTATAAGTCTGTTTCTTCATTTAGCTCATACCCCTCGTCATATACAATTGACACTCTCTTTAAAAGGTCAGCTTCAGGAAGGCAGGAATTTTTGGTTTTGGTTGCTGGGGTATGTAAGACCCACCACTTGACACTTGTGGCACTAAAACATTCACTGAGCAAAACAATGTGGTAGGAGATGAGGTCAGAGATGTAATGGGATGTGATATAGGAACTGACAGTCTAGGCCCTTGTAGGCCATTCTCAGGACTTGTGGAATGACTTGGGATTCTGAGCAGAGAAGGGCTGAAACCTGACAGGTTTTAAAAGCATCACTTTGGTTGCTGTACTGGGGATGAGCAGTGGTGGTTGGGAATGGAAATGAAGGGACATTTTTAAGGCAACTACAGCAAATGAGGGCAAGATCAGGGCGATAGCAACATAAATGGTGAGAAGTGGCTGCATTCTATTATTTGGAAGTTAAGGTAAACCTTGAATAAGAACTGGGAGAGAGGGGCATCAAGGATGACAAGAATGTTTTGGCTGAGCAACTGGAAGAACTGCATAGTCATCAACTGATTTATTAAAAGATTGTGAGAGGAGTACATTTGAGGGTAGGGTGAGGGAAGGTTAGTTCAGTGTTGGATATGGTCTATTTAAGATGTTTTGTTAGGTGGTGAGCAGGTGGGTTGGTGGCTCAAGTTCAGGGAGTGTCCCAGGATGGACACATAAATGAAAGGATCATTGTATATGAATGGAGCTTAAGGTGAATGCATAAAAGAGGAACAAGGTCTGAGCACCCTGAAGTGGAAAGGTCTTCAAGTATGAATAATTTTATCATAAAAGTGGAAAGAATCTCAGGTTCTTCTCAGGAAGTTAAGTGTCCTGAAGGAAAAAAAAAAAGACTTATTAGGTGATGTTGTTTTGTGAAAGACAGGTAAAAACAAGCAAATTATGAACATAATTTAAAGATAGAATTTATTCTCTGACGGTTTACTCATGCAAACTGCACATAAAAGAAAATAGTACAGTTTGTGTAACATTGCAAATATAAGGACTCGAAATGCTAGGTACAGAAGTAGTGTGACATCCTGGAAGTCAAAATGGAATTTGTGTTCATACAACTAATAATGATTTTATTTGCTGAGTACAGACTGATTTACAATGAAAAGTTTTGCTAACCTTGGTAAGCTCATTAACCGTTTACATGACTTCTTACATCTATGTAGTTTTATTTTACAGTTGCAAGAATTGATACCAAAAACCTTAACTTGCATAAATAAGATGAAAGAAAAAATCGCACTGACTTTAGAAAGTGAAAAATTGAGGCTTTTCCTAACCCATCCAAACTACAATAAAAAATAGCCTTCTTGTAGAATTCATATTTTGTGCCTTTGAGATCAACTCCTTAGCAAACTATGACAAAATCATGATTAGAAATTGATTACTTTAAAATTATGAAATTAGTTAAAAATAAGAAATTTTAGAAGTACAATTGTCAACCAAAATGCTCTCATTTTAAATAAGTCAAACAATAAAATTCCTATTATCTTCATACTTAGAAGTCCTGAAATGTCATTTGTATAATTTGCATGTTTCCCAGTTTGGAACTTAGGCAGGTGGGATAGTCCCTTGAATTATCAAGGATATTCCATATAGGCTCTTAAAATGTCAGTCTCATAAGGAGATGTCACAGAGACTTTATCAAGTAGTGTAGTATGGATGCAGAACAAACTACACAACTTATTATTAATGCATTACAGATATTTACACAATGGAATCCTGCTTGAATGCCAGAAGTTGGTACTGGGTAGGACTCATAACTATTTTACAAAGGTTTCTTATACACATCTACTACTTTTTAATTTTTTTTGTTTAACAATTGAGTCTATTTAAAATATTGTACTGTATTTTGAACATAAGTGAAGAATAAAAATAGATAATGGCACATTAGAAAATTCAGTATCCCACAGATGATTGGATAATGAGAAGTGTACCTACAATCATCTCATCAGAAACAAGCTACATCATGGAATGTTAGTTATCCAAGCCTGCACAGTAATGACATTTTAAACTGCAATCATCTATAGGCCAGCATCACACTGAAGGCATCGTTAAACATTCAAGCAAAGATTGCTGGCATAAACTATTGAAAGATACATACACACACACATACACACACACACACACACACACACACACACACAGACACACACACACACAGAGTCTCTCTTTCTCTCACTCACATTTCCCACATTATAATTACATTGTTCTAAAGATAGATACTGATTTTTTTCCACGAGAAACGTTATCAAAATTTGCTACTAAAAGATGACAGTGCTTTCACAAGAATAAGTACAAGTTAGCTCGCAAGTACAAGACAATGGGGGTAAACAGTCTTAAATTTTCTAAGTAGTAATTTTAGGCTTTTCTGGCAACCATACCATACTTGATTATGCATAAACTTCTGTGTATAACCTGAAACCTGAAAAAAAAAAAAAAACAAAGAAAAAAAGAAAACCAAACAAGAGCTAATTAAAAAAATTACTAGATATCTGATAACCCTGTATCGTATATTATATAATTTCATACTTTTCAGCCTCAAACATAGTTTTAAAATACTGAAGTTCAGACTTAAAAAATAAAGTCATTTTTTATGCTGAAGATTCCAAAATTTTTGTCTACTTAAAATCTTAAAAAAGAAAATTTATTATTAACTTGATTTAGTTTAACAATGTGCATATAAAAGCACAGTATGTCTTTTATCATGTTTTCTCTTACTTAAAAAAAACCCAGTGTTCTCCAATATTCTTCCTTTTGCAGAATGTGCAAAATAAAAGGCAAAAAGATTAAAAAGCAAATTTCTACCTTTCTCTTGCCTAGTACTTTATGACTTTGTTCACATTACAAAGTCAATAGGGACTACGCAGAACTTTGGTATAAATGATAACAAGACTACCATCACAGTTGAGGGTTGAGGGGTGGGCAAAAGAAATGGAAGTGGGAAGAGAGATTCAGTAACACCCCCATTTATTAAAACACCACCAAATTAAGAATGAAATAAACCACAATGAATTATAATACAATTTACACATTGAGCACAGAAAAATTAATAAATCTAACAATATTTATAAAAAAAAGCAAAATCAGTCTTTCCAGAGACTAAAAACTGTTGTTCAGTCTTATCATCAACTGCTGCTACACCAACTCTAGAGCCAAATGTAATTTCAAGTAAAAAAAAAAAAAAATTTACAACCACAGATTTCGCATAAATGGAAACTGGTCTTTCCTTGATTTCCCTTTGAAGTCACTAATGAGTATCTAAAATTGTTGTACTGCCAGGTTTTTAATCAACTTCCTGAGGGCTGTGACTGGGAGGAAGGAGCCATGACAATCTGGGAAAGCGCAGGCTCCATACTCTGGTCCGCCATCTGGGTGAGGACTGAAGTGGCTACAGCTTCTGCCTTTGATGTTGAACTGACTCCATTGGATGTGCTGACAGAACTATGCTGTATAGCTTCTGTATGTGGACTACTTGGCACCGAAAGGTCTTCTGAACTATCATCTTTATCAGTAGCTGAATGGAAAAAAAAAAAAAAAGAAAAATTAATCATTCCCTTCTTAAAGTACATGTAAAAGTATTAGGCCAACTCAACATACAGAATAAAAAGTTAGAAAGTATTTTACAACTGATTATTTAGACAAGTCAGTATGACAAATTAAGTTAACTGAAACGAAATGGCTGTAAGTCATGAAGCAGGTAATTTTACCCATAACTGGTCAAATGAAGACAACCATGCATATGGGAACATCTGGGTGTCCAGTGCTTCACAAAATAGAGCTGAAGAGATATTTGCTAAATACTGTTTAAGAAAATGAGGTAGGAGTTTGGGAGCCAGCATTTCACACATATAAACAAACACTCATCAAGCAACACATTTAACAAAACCAGTCTGTTCAACTACATTCATTCTTATTAAAAGATAAAAAAAGAATTTATAACCACATGTATATATAAAATGAATCTTACATACTGATTATATTTTCAAATTATTCCCTCAGCATTTTTCAGAACTATATTCTGTCTGACTTTCCATCTCTTGCAGCCATGGATGATTACAACACCTAATTCTAATGAGGCATACACATGAGTATAAGTAATATTTAGTCTAAATGCCACCAGCTGTTATATTTGCATGAATTAATTGGGATTCAAATAAAAATCCACATAAAACTCTAGATACTGCAATTGAAAAGATGTTCAGGAAAGAACATTCTAAATTTTTATGAAAATACATCTACCAATATTAATGCCTGAACAAAAATCTCTTGTATCTTCCTTATTTTAGCAGAAAGAATCCAGCAATTTATTTTGTGAAAAATATGATGGGTGCAACACATATTATGTATAGTATCTGTGAGTTATAAGATACAAAGATAACATGAACACCTGTGCACTCAGTCCCCAATTTCAGAGAACACTGCTAATGACACTGCTGCTTCTTGGATGCTTCTCTCCTTGCCACAGCTAATCCCTATTCTGACATTTCTTTAACCAGTCCCTTGTTTTTTCTTTGTGGAGTTACGATATTGGTATGTATTCCTAAATAATATTCTTTAGTTTTGTTTATTTTTAGACATTAACTTTTTTGTAGAAATAGTATCATAGTGGAAATACTCTTTTTTATCTCACTTTTTAAACTTGTCATTAAAAACAATTTTTATCTAGTATTTTGAAATGACAATATGCAGGCTTTCTGTTACATCTGAGAATAACATCTGGCCTAATGGCCAGATGCCCATTCTCAAAGTTAAGTAGTAAAAACAAGACTCTGGAACTTAGGAAGCAAGACTTATCCCATGATTTGTAATAGAAATGATGGAAGGGGAGGATAACTGATAAGCACAACTTAAACTCAAAATCCTCATTTTGAAATATGGTGAAATTTACAGAATTTTGACATATCTGCCTCAAATCCATGCAAGTTTAAAATATATTAATGAGATGAAATCCTATCTTCTTCTCTACAATATGTTAATGCAAAACTGTACCCCTAGATCAAACTTACCTCAAGATACAATAAAAGGAATCACAATTAGTAATCTTTTAAAAATTATATAAAGCATTAAGAATACTTTTCTGATCAAGCAATAATGAATGTTATAAAATATTATAATTTTTATTTAAGTAGTCAATACAACAGTTACATGTTCAAAGAAAACACTGGCAATGACAGTTTAAACGGAAAGAATACTAAGAAGTCCTATTTGTTTATTTCACCACTATTCTTCAACAGAACAAAGCTGACCTTTCTCAGGATATAGTGGTATAAATAAATGTAAATATATACTGGAGGCAATGGCTCAGAAACAGCAAATTATAATGGAGGAGTACTGATCTCCACTAAAGGTCTGCTCTAGGTAAAGCAAACCTTCAGGCAGTTGACAAAGAATCAGTGGTCACTTATAAGGTGTGTAATTATAAACTTTGCACAGAAAATACCTATGTCCAGTTCTGGAAGGTGAGGGGAGAAAATTACCAGTACAATCACAAGCACTACAGAGATAAAAGAAATATAGCTGCACATAAAAGTCACTTTCAACTCTTTGTAAGCTAAAAGAAACCAGATGTTAATTCAATTCTATAAAAAGTTCTCTATGTTTATACATATTTTCAGTAATGAAATTATTAGTACTCAATCAGGGCCCAAGAAGTTTTCCTCCCCATTTATGATTATAAAGACGAAAATACAATCTTAATTTCATATGCCCAAATCTGGAGAATATGAACTCACGGCAATAATATAATATCACTTCTGTGCTTATTCATGATACTCATGTATTAAAA
Organism: Sciurus carolinensis; assembly: GCF_902686445.1. Taxonomy (NCBI): domain Eukaryota; kingdom Metazoa; phylum Chordata; class Mammalia; order Rodentia; family Sciuridae; genus Sciurus; species Sciurus carolinensis. Next base: position 124,197,373 of record NC_062215.1, read on the forward strand.
ATGTATTATTACAAAATCTTCATCCTGCTCAGTTCCTAAGGTGAACTGTGGTTTCTGGTACTTGGTGCATCCTCCGCATTCTCATTATTATTATTATTTTTTGGGGGCAGGACCGGGGCTTGAACCCAGTGGCTCTCCCACAGAGCTACATCCCCAGCACTTTAATTTTCAGACAGGATCTCACTCAGTTGCCTCAAACTTGCCTTGGGCTCCAAAGTTGCTGGGATTACAGGCCCATGCCATCATGCCAGCTATTAGTGCATATTAATTGTACAAAATAATGTGATTTATGGTGATGAGCTCAAAAGTGTATATATAATGTACTTTGATCATACAGTCCCTTCCTCTATTCTTCCTCTCCTCCCCTATTTTCCATAACCTCTAGGTGATCTGATCTTCTTGTAAGGTATTAGTTCTTACCAGAACTACCCCAGATTCTGCCTCTAGCCAGAATTGTATTTATAACTGCCTAGTGAATTTTCTGACTTGGATGCCTTTAAAAATAAATACATAGGTAAGTAAGTAAGTAAATAAATATTATTATTATTTTCATTCTGATTTTGTATTATTTAATGTTTAGGGTGACCATCAGGTGACTGAAGGGTTTCCCAGGATATAGCATAGGACCTTCAGCGTTAAAACTGGGTAGGATAGTGCTAAAATTGAGACCTTATGACTAATGCATCCTTGTCACCTTTACCTCTAAGACAATACCATATTCCCTAATTTCTACTAAATCTTAGTTCTCCTTCACAAATGTTTTGAAAGACTTACAGATCACCACCATTAATAATTGCAAGGTGCTACATTTGAGTGTGAAATCTGAAAATTTCTCCAAGATATATTCCTTTAATCTCTATCACTCCCTTCACTATTAACCAAAAGAAACTAGATATATTTCAAAGGTTTGAAATCTGAAAAGAGAAATCACTTTAAAATTTCTACAAATGCCTCTAATTTAATTACCTAAAAAACTAGACAGGAACAAAGGTAGGGATATTTCCAAATAATAAAAATATCTTTATTTTACTTGCATTCTCATAACCTACTATAAAAATATTCACAAAAATTTATTCATCTTGATTTTTAGTCACTTAATCATAGATAAACTCACATGTCTATGCACTTGAAAATATCTTTATAAATCAACTGTTAAAATGAATAATTGCTTTACATTTGTTGAGTTTACATTGCCTAGAAGAGTTAAAACTGTTAGAATTGGCCAATAAATTACCAAAGATTAAAAAGTGAATATAATTTTGAATTAGAGAAGAGAGTTAATTTCCTTCTAATTTTATAGAATCATTTGTATATTTCCATTTAAACTACCAAAATTCAAGGGAACTTTCCTGTTTAAGAAAATCATGTATGCATATTGCTGAACTCAGAAGCTTCTACAGGAAATTATCTTGTTAAGTCAGATGGGAACCATAATGGCCTCATCCCTACAGCAATCATTGTTAATATAAATCCCAAACATACTTCTATATGGTTCCAATTTACTCTACAATGTGTTTCACTGGCCTGTGTCAAAATGACTAGATATCAAATAACTCAGATTTATATTCCTGAAACTGACAAAAATCAGTGTTCTAAGTATATATGGCAATTGAGAGTTGCTAAACCTACTGAATCTTTTAAATTAAAAAATATTGCCCATTCTGATGAAACTGCTTACAATGACTACAAGTAAAAATGGTAGCCATTAAGTTTTATTGTGAGCACCTGAGGAACTGTTTGCATCCCATACAAAACATTACGTTCTTTTGAATTACTGACACTGGCAAATTAAAATGAAGTGGATACATATGGCTGAAACAATCTTCACATTTACAAATATCCAGAAATATCACTAAATCATAAAAATGAAAGCTGTGGGTTATATATTATGAATGTTGCCTAATGCATTTCCAACTCTGTTATTCGTTACAAATTTGTGTGCAATGGACAAAATTGGTCATTTATTCAAGAGGAACAGCTGGTTCCAACACTGTGCATCTTATCTAAAAAAGGACATTACAGAAAGGAAAAAGCACAATTAACCTCTAAAATGCTGAAAACAGAAAAAAACTCATTTTTTGGGAAAACCTTTAGGAGTGAACTTACAATCAGATAATTTAAATACTGTTCTAAAATCTTGTTTTGTAACTAACAAGATGTCTCCATATAAAGGTTCACAAAACAAAAACACCGCACAATGCTGACATTATCTAAGAAAGAATAATAGTGTCTAATACTGTAAATGGATATTATATATTAAGTGAAGATGGTTGATAAAAAACTAAATCTCATCATTACTGAATGGGGGGACTAGAAAGGAAGCAGTTTGATCCCATCAATTTACGAAAAAGTATTATCCTGTGAAGATAAATAAAATATTATTAGTATTTGACAATATGTTTAAAATCTTCAGCTAACACATTTGTTGATCTATAGTAATGCTTAAAAAAAAGCTAAAATAGGAAATTCCAAAACTCTAGATTCTAAAAAGTATACCCCCCACTCCATTATATAATAACCTTGCAGAAATTCTGATATTTAATCTTAAAGAACTGCAATCTCTACTTTTAAAATAGTAGCTCTGCTCACTCTGGCAGTATTTCACTGATGTAGCCTAAGGCTGTAGGTAATGGAACATTACTCACTATGATAGCCAGATTTCTTCTGCATGGCGGTTACAGGGCAATCTTTATGAGCCAGAAGAAGCTGTTTCAGCTGTGCCACTTCATTTCTCAGCAGGGTGACTTCACTCTGGAGAAGAAACAACTTATGTACCTTACCAATAGTAGACTAAACACATTTTTTACTGTTCAAAATGAGTGGTTTAAGATGCAAACTGGACATCATTGGCAGAACATTAAGGCATAAAGAAAATATGCTGCTTAAATGTCTAATCGGCAAACGTCATTTTTGCTATTTTAGCGTTTATACAAAAATGGCAACTTGTATAAAAACTTAAGACAAATAAGACAACAACACAACTAGGTAGCATATTTCAAAGTTTTTACATTATCATTTGCCTTGGGACTCCTTATATATTATAGGTTACCTATTGAAGGTATTTTTATTTACATATATTATGTGCTCTTTTAATTATCTGAAAAATTGGGAGTTAATGAATTTTCACTGATTCCATTCACTTGAAAATGAAAAATTTATCCTGGAAATTCTATTAAGCTAGTTTCTAGTTTCTCACATAAAGGTTCCATAGGGTAACTACAATAACTAAAGAATCATGGATATCTAAAATTTATTACAAGGTTCTACGTTGGGCACCAGAACCAATGAATGTAGATGTAATATTTAAATGGCTTAGTGCCTTTTACCCAGGCAATTTGTAAAATTGAATTTAAAACTGACAAGTCAATAGTGATTTGTCCTAATGCTTACTACTAAGAACTTCAGTCTTTGTATAGAATGCATTAATCTGTAAGTTTTACATAAAAGTTCCAAATTGAGTTGAGTCCAACTAAACCATTTATCACCAAGTATTAAAAACATAAACTAGTGATCATTACCAATACTCAAGAATTAGAAATAGTATGAATTTAATAAATTGCTAACATTAAAAAAAATATATTGCCGGGTGTGGTGGTGCATACCTTGTAATCACCGTGACCTGGGAAGCTGATACAGGAGGATCCTAAATTCAAGGGCAGACTCCTTGCAACTTAGCAAGACCTTGTCTCAAAATATAAAATATAAAGGGCTCGGGATGTGGCTCAGTGGTAGAGCACCCCTGGGTTTAAAACTTAATTTATTAACATCTCTAACTCATTTGAACTTAACATTAACTTTAACCATTTAGGTTTTACCCCAAAGTAAATGACAATATACAGTGAACAAGAGTAAATAGAAGCTCAGGCAGGTCTTTTTACATCCTGTCTCTTAACCAGAAAGCTCAATGTAAAATAATTTAGATTAGGGTCATTAGGCCTGCCTAAGTGGTCAATGCAGAAACATAAAAATCAAAATAACAAAAGTTAAGCAATCTAGAGGCAAGTCTGTTTAATTAAATAGTTCCTTACATTCCAATAACAATGAACTGTAATACTGTACTAAAAAGCATAGAACAAAATTGAGGCTCATAATAACTCTAAACATTAATATAAAAGTCAAATTATATTTAAAATATAATTTAAAAATGGTGAACAGTGATCAAAGTACAAAAGGTAAAATTTAAAAGTTTTGTTTTAGAAAAGATAAGCTGTTATTCAGAAAGCTCATTTCCATGGAATATTACAACCACTGGTGTCAATACCACTAATTACAGCTCATTAGCAATAGCACTACTGATGAGAAACCATGTTACAAATAATTCAATAGTCTACCTCACCCTGCCTTGTCAGCTTGATCTGACACTGTTGCCTACAAGTTTCTCATTAATTTCTGTAATATGAAATGGATATTTATTTTTAGCTAAAAAATATATGCTGTGACCATATTGAGTCCTGATTCTCACTGTTCTTCTAAAATACTATGTCCTTTAACCATACCAACATACTAGTAATGTCCTCAAGTCTCTCTTATCCTTGCTGCCTTCTTATTAGTCTGAGTCATATGAAATAACCACTATCTAATTGTCATGCCTTAAAAAAACCAGTAATCTTAAGTGAATAATATGCATTTTCTCTATATGGAAAGTCTTTCCTTTCTTCTTTCCCTTGCTAATTATTTCACACATCTTTAAGAGTCAACTGAATACAATACAAATTTGCAAAGGAAAAGGAGTCAAGTTTCCCTTTCTGGGTTCCCACAGCCATATAAACCTGCATATTAAGATTAATAGGTATCTTAACACAGTACTTATCACTCTGGATTGTAATTTTTGGTATATGTGTCTGTTACCTCTACCAGATTGGAAATTTCTTGAAGGCAGATTATATATCTCTATGTAACCTCAGAGGACAGTGTATGGTCTGACATGGGTTGAGTAGCTATAGTTATACTTTAGTGAGGACTATAGTAATTCCAGGTAATAAAAAATACCAAGGAAGGTGAAATAAAAAGCTCAAATAATAAGAAATTAGTCTGAAGTCCTAATTTAATTATTTATAACAACAATGTCACCAACATAGTTATGCTGCTAATTTTCAAGTTACAAAATGAAAATTGGCATGTCTTACAATATCACCTCGATTATAAAATTTTAAAAATCACAACTGTTTCTCAAATATTCCATATAAACACACATCATAAATTTACTGTGAAACAAAATGCTATATGTAATAAAATAGCTGAAAGCAGTTTTGAGTTCATTAATATAAAACAGTTGATTTAAGTAATTCTATGAGGATTAAAAATTAAAACAATATTCCTATGCTCTCAAGTAAAATATTCAAATTCTTTTTAATTAGGCAGGTTTGAAACTGATGAATGAGACATCAATTTCTATATTTTAGACAGTTGGTGGTAGTATGGCTGTTGATCTAATTAGATTAGTATTAATAAACAAATGTGAAGATGCCAACAATGAATATTAAGGACTGAAGTGCTAAGGCACTTGATACTTATGATTTGTATTTGTCTCACTGAATTTTCACTGGAGTTAAATTTGGAGCAAAACAGGAAAGACCAACAGAAGGAGAAATTAAAAACTCTGCATACATATATCTAAAGATACAAAAGAATGTTCTAAGTTTATTCGCCCAAACTTCAAACAACCAATTGTTTCTCCTGCACTTTTTACATGACAGAAAGCAAATTTTCCTAATGATGATCCTGAAACTCAAAAGTGATTTTTGGGTGAGAGGTCACAAATTAGACATAGTTTGTATTATTATCATACCCCAGTGATTAATTTCTTTAAAAGCTGATATAAGCACTATTCTGAAAACAGCAAATTGGACAGTTACTAGTAAGGAAATGGGACTAAGAGATGGATTCAAAAGTAAACACAACTGAAGAGCCCGTTAGGCACAAGAATGGCTCATGCTTTGATGGGAGTAGATTTAGTTGATCATTTGCTAGTGGTCAAGACCAAGTAAAGTAGAAATTGAAAATATGAGTATTATGCAGGTAAAGGTTATATAATAAATTAGGCAGAAGAGGCTAAAATCAAGTAATTTCTAAGTCATTTATGATATACTAAAACTCAACAAACTAATCCAAGCATTCAAGAACTGTAGTCTCATATACATAAGGAAATATTTTATTTTTAAGAATATAGATTTGACTATATTAATATTTGGATAAAGTGGTTATATAAATCGTTAATTTTAATTTTGAAAATTTTCTATAAAGAAAGATCAGAATACAGGTAGGGGGGCTGTTATATAACAAATACAACATTAAGGCTTCTATACAGAGATCTTAGAAAGTAAAAAACAAAAACAAAAACAAAAAAAAAAGGGAAGAGGATACATACACACCCAATTTGCTTAAGCCAAAATAAATCTGAGGGGATGTTAAGATACAAACAGATTTAGTATTAAATGAAAAAAGAAATATTTACATATCTACCATCTACTCTGTGGATTATTTTAGAATACACTTTAATTGAATTCAGCTTCCAAAAAGCCCTTCTGGTTATACTCTCTACTATCTGTGAGTTAGTACTTGCAGAAGATTCCTGGATCATTTTGAAGATGAAATAAGGGAGATAAAAGCATTTTCAAAATGTAAAAGTCTCACTCAAATGTGAGCAGCTATTATTTTGTCAAAGTAAAACAGATTTAGGAAGAAAGAGGAAATGCTGAAAAAAAATATTATTCTGATCTAAAATTCAGAGTCAATTATTTTGACATCCTCTATACAACTGCTTCATTCTAAGAATGTGGCTATTCAACATTTAATTACATACTAGTGAACAAATAATATTTTTCAACATTGTCTATCTGAAGCAGGTAAGCCTGATGAATCATGATAGGATAGTCAACTGATTAATCAATCAAAACTTTATTGATATCTAATTATGTTTTAATGGTCTGTTACTCCATAAATTTATGATATTTGACTTTTTAGTTTAGCCACTACCCCCAAACTTGAAGAAGTAATATTGGATAGTAATATTCTCACTGCTATAAATGATTTTATTATATTCAGTTTTCACAAAAGTTATTATTAAGTACCAAGATGCTCATCATACAGGTCCAAAGGTTATACTGTATGTAAAACCTTATACCTGATAAGAAATTAATTCTTTAATGTGTATCTATAATAATAATAGGAAAAATAATATGGTTTTCATTAGAGTTATAAAATATTTTGGAAATAACTTAAAAAAATGAGTGGGAATGACCACTGTCCTATTCTCACATTTAATTAGTTGTTTTATGTCTGTCTCTGCTAGATCACAAATTCTGTAAATGCAAAGACAATTATCTTTTACTTTTATATCCGGTGTCTAATAACATGCTATGTACATAATAGATACATAATGACACAATGAATAATAACTTGCATTTACATGATATAGTTACAACACACTTTTATACTTTGTCTCATTTGATCTTCACAATAGTAATTATTCTATTTATATATTCCACACAAACGGCATTATACAATGTGCAATGTTCTGTTCTGGTTTCATTTAGTAAAATGTTTCAAAATGTTTTATTCCCTTTATGGCTGAATATTATTTCACTGGAGGTATGTATATACCATAATTTGTTTAATTCTCCCTGAAAGTCATGTGGGTTTTTTCCCACCAAGATTCCTTTTGCCCCAAAAATATATTATGTACAACCATAGAAACGAAAAGTTGTATCCCATTTGTGTACAATGAATTAAAATGCAGTCTGTAAAAATTTAAAAAATTAAAAAAAAAATAACAATATAAAATAAAATAAATATATTATGGATATTTCTCCAGGTTAATACATAGAACTCGACCTCAGTTTTCAATCATTTTTTGAGCAATATTTTAAAGTAAGTCCCTGAAAACACATTTCAAAAACTAACATAATGCTATAACATCATTCAATTTTTAATGGTTAAGGGATGATTTTACTTGTTCTGTTTGTAATTTGAGGTAATAACTGAAATCATTTTCAACTGCAGAGTTTACTTTAGTGAATTCCTGAATCTGATGTCCATTTAAAAAGTCAGATGCATCAAAAATGTTGTGTCAACTAACTTCTACATAGAAGTTTTTTTTTTGCCTTTATTTATCCAATTTTATTTATTATTTTATTTATTATTATTGCCTTTATTTATCCAATTTTATTTATCCAATTTTGCCTTTATTTATCCAATTGAGAAATTTCTACCTAAATCAGGAAATATAAAAAGGCACCTTTTGACAACCAAATGAGAAGTTAAATCCATTTGTGTATGATGTGCAAAATGCATTCTACTGTCATGTATAATTAATTAGAACAAATAAAAAATATATATATTTTAAAAGGTACCTTTTATTACAATAATAATGACATTTTTTATCATATGGTAGAAAAAACAAGATAAATGAAGTAAAGATTATATTTACTTTGAATACTGAATCTTACAAGGTTTTCTGAAATAATTAAGCATTGCTATTAGTAATGATCAGTGCTGCTGCATAATTACAGAGAACAATATTTCATTCAAAGCTGTTAATGCTTCTATAAGTTGGGTCAAAGCAGAAAACTGGCCCTAATTAAAGTCCTTGTAAATGACACCATACATTTATATACCACTTAATAATTTTCAAGCACTTTTCATTCTTAGAGCAAGGCACAACAGACCAAGTTACAAAGGAAAACATTGATAAGTATGTTTCATTACTTAAAATTTTCTTTACGGAGAACACTTGCATTCATTTTAATTTGACTTATGTAATGACAGAGAAACAGGACAAGTACTTTTATTTCTATTCTATAGGTCAGACAATGAAGGTTGGAAGAGATTGGTTTTATGTTATACATTTATAAAACATTCAAGTCATTCAGAAGGTTTTGTTAGTTAAGATCAAAAACAAAAAGACATAATTTAAGTCACTTTATTAATGTAATAAGAGTATTTGAAATTTTAAATAACAGTAGTTATTATTCTAACAGGTTTGGTAAAGTAAAACTATTTGTAGTATATACATAAATTAACGCTAATAATCTGTTTCATTTTATTTAAAAGGTAAAAAAACTAAGATTTTTTTTCCTAAAAAAATTGTGTATGGCTACAGATATATCTCAGTGGTATAGTGCCTGCCTAGCATGCATGAGGTCCTAAGTAGTCCTCAGCATTGCTATAAAACAAACAGTGAAACTAGTTCTTTAATAAAATTTTATTTATCAGATGGTAATAAAAATATTTCTTAATAAGCACTAGTTTATACTAGTTATACTTCCCCATACAGGAATTCTGTGTAGTACAGTAAGTCATTAAAATTAAATGGTTAAAAATAGGTTTGTAAGGCAATTTATCTGTTCTAAAGCTACAATGTCCTTACTCAGCACAACAAAGATACACAAACAATGTCTGCCTCACATATTAAAATTTTTAAATTATGAAATTTAATTTGGTTGAACATTATGTTTGATGTTAAAAACTTTTTCCTAAGTATTTAGAGAGACAATTACATGTGCAATATCTTTACAGATAGATTTAAGAAAGGAGCAGGGGTCTCTCTTATCATTAAGACTATATAGAAAGATTCACTTTAGATTGGCCTATATTAATAACAAGTATAATTCATAAACATCAATTTCTAGTTGATGTTCATTACCTGGAGGTTAAAAAGATTTTACTGGAGAATATTCACAATGTTAAGAATGACTGAGTAAAGGGTCTTAAAATTGTTATGAACTCATGAGGTTCTAAGAAATGTATTTGAGGCACACTGGTAGGATAGTATGAAATGACATACTGCCATTGGTCATACTGTAGCTGTTCTGTGAATAATTAGAGTCCTTTAGTTTCCGAAAATGTCAATCTGGCACCTTTCATGAGTACTATATTCACTTAAAACAAAAACAAAAAATAAAATAAAACTTGTAATTCAAAGAATTAAAAAATTTAAAAGTACAAACTGCTGCTGAAGCAACTCAGTTATGATATAATCGAGATAAACAAGGAAAGTGAAATAAGTGATATTTTTAAATGTTAGAATTCTTTGACCTTTGTTTTACAACTTTATGAAAGTTTAAGCTAGATAGTTAAGAGAGTTGTATTTTAAGTTTCTCAATGTGTCAGTGTTGAAAATTTTATATATTTTATATTATATATTTATAATTTTATATTATTTTATATTGAGTGCTTCATCTCAGCACTCAAATAGGTCTACAAAACTATCATTTACTACAGAATCCACCTATACCCAATGTTATGTCCTAAAATATCCTGATGGTCAACTAGAAAGAAACGGGGAAAAGCTATGTTAACAATTATTAAAGATAAATAATAAAACAAAATACACATTTATGCATCATACCTGCAGCTGACCATTTAATGAACTCAAGTCTTCTGCTTTTTTTTCTAAGGACTGAACCCAGACTTTCCTTTTTTGTCGGCATCTTGAAGCTGCTGCTCTATTTCGCTCCAAAAACTTCCTCCTTTTCTCATCAGGATCTTCATTAGCAGCTCTTCTTCGACGACCACTTGTATTTTGAGTCTGTGGAGTTGTGTGAGCTGGAGAGGCCTACAGAGTACACAGAGATGAAAACTTGATATTTATGTCTAGTGAGTGAATTGACATAGGCAGTAAAGGGTGTCAAAGGGTCAGCATTACTAACTTTATTTTCTAAGTCTTGATGAATACGTTAGTATTTTGGTACAACATAACAATCACCCTGTGGTTTAACTGCCCCCTTGAAGTAAATGAATCATGCTATAATGAAATTCTTACTAATGCAATGTCACAGTGATAACTTCTTTAAAGAATGTATAATATTTTCATTTGATTAGACATAAGTTGAAAATATACTAATGATCATATGTAGATCTTGTATTTTTCCAAAGGTATATTAAATTTACTTTCTTATAATATTCAATCCTTTGAAAACTACTGATTATGAGTTACTAAGTTCAAAAACTTAACTTTCTAATTAAATTCATGTTAGGAAACCATGTTTTCAAAGCTATTTTTGAAATAAAATATACCATATATTAAATCTGTCAATTTTCTTTATTGGTTTTACCAAAATTAAGGAATTGAGATAGGTATATACTTTGGGGTGGTTAGCTTTGAAATTCAGGGTCAGTCTTTTTCTAAGTGTCAGGTTCTTATAATTATTAGTGCTCATTTTCTTGGCAGGTAGATTTCCATAGGAACACTGATTTTCATTTTTAATTGATCCCTTTTCCTCCTGATGAATCAGCTTGAACTCTGATATAAATCTTCAGTCACTAATCATACTGTGTAGTACATAGGACTAGAGAAAAACAGAAACCTCCAGTCATCTTATGAGCCCCCATATCCATGCCACAAAAATAGCAGAATATGGGAGACTAGAAATGAACTGCTAGAAATTGGTGAAGAAAGAGCACTTAATGGTTATAGGTAAAGAATTCAAAGGAGAAGGCTGAAAACAATCTTTTGCCTATAATTATATTTTAAAGTAGTATGAATAAATATAATCTGTATACCTCTAATCAATGCAATAAGCAAAAATTTTTACATATGTGTTCAAGATAAGTTCTGCAGGTAAATTGCCAAACTATTCCTAATTCTACAAACTCCAAAAAATAGTAAGTTATCATTTGATTCCTTTGTTCAAATAACTAGCAGTAAAAATTAAGAGGGTTATTAGGACTGGGGATGTAGGTGAATAACAAAAATAAATTTAAAAATAAGAGGGTTATTTCATTTCTAAAGTATTTTAATTGTAATAAAGATCAAGCATTAAATTAAATTGCTCCTTTTACCTACATATTGCAAAGTAATCTTTTAGAAACATATTTCTATGGTTGGTTTAAAGAACTGCAGCCTTGAAATATTTTTCTTCATCCTCTATCATCTTTTTTATTGAGAACAACAGGTTTTTTCCTTTTGTTCAATTGTCTGAATAGAAAGAACACTTTTTTGATTTGTTTTTAATTGATTTAACTCATCACAGCAAAGATTAATCACAAGTACTTGTAGAACAGCAGAAATTATTTCAATTCCATTCATATACTTTTATGTCTAACAAAGATTTGAGGCTGCTTAAGCATATACTACTCCATCTCTTCCCAATTCCACTGATTTGTTCATTCTATTTCATTCAGAAAATGAATTACAGGAACTATTCTGGAGTCTAGTGATATGGCAGTGAACAAATAGATAAAGTCCTTCATTCACTGGAATTCTCTTCAGTACAATAAAATCTAAAGTTATAAATCAAGGAAAAAATAGTACACAAAAATAAAGACTTAATACAAATAAAACATATTGTTTTCTTTCTTTTTCTCTTTTTTGTTCCCCAGTACCGGGGATTGAACCCAGAGGCACTTAACCATTTAACCCTTTTTATATCTTATTTAGAGACAGGGTCTCGCTGAGTTGCTTAGGGCCTCACTAAGTTGCTGAGGCTGGCTTTGAACTTGTGATCCTCCTGCCTCAGCCTCCCAAGCCGCTGGGATTACAGGCATGCGCCACTGCACCAGGCTTATTCATTTTCTTAAAAAAATTTTTTTTAACTTGTTGACGGACCTTTACTTTTTATTTATTTATATATGGTACTGAGAATAGAACCCAGTGCCTCACACATGCTAGGCAAGCACTTTACCACTGAGCTACAACCCCAGCCTCATTTTTTTTCTTTTGTGCAGTGCTGGGGATCGAATCCAGGGCCCTATGCTTGCAAGGAAAGAACTCTACCGCCTGAGCTATCTCCACAGCCCTCCATTTTTTTTTTCTTAAAAAAAAAAAAAAAAAAAAAAAAAATACCCTTTTAAGATTGTGAAAATCATACTTAGCTTGTAGGCCATACAAAAGCAGTCATGGACTGCAACTGGCCCATGAACCAGTTTGCTAACCCCTGGATTATATTACAACATATATAATCATTCCCTTACGTTTCTCTCTCAGCCCTAAGTAAACTTGTTTAGTATATGATAACTACAACTACATTCCATTTATCTTAAGTTTTGTAAAGATAAAATATAGCTAAGCAAATACCTAAGTTTAGATGACAATCTAAAACTTGCTAACCTGTTTCTTTGATTGGAATTTTAATGTCAATGCTAACATTGGATGTAGCTTAGTGGGAGAGTGCTTGCCTAGCATGTGTGAGGCCCTGGGTTGGAGTCTCCATACTGCCAAAAGTGTGTGGGGGGATGCTTATTGTAGACACAGAGAAATATCAATCATGATAGTCAGTTATACTAGAGATAAGTGAAAAGGGGTCCTTCGTATAAACTGCTGCCATATGGCATATTTATTCTTTTGGTGATGTTTTACAAATTGTAGTTCAAGAACAATTTGATTTGTCATGTGATTTATACATGTGTGTATGAATCTATACATTTCTCTAAAAGACCTCTCATTATCTAAAAGTAAAGTAAGAATACTTACATGAATAAATAAAAAGAAGTAATGATCAAATACTACACGCAGAAATAAGAATTGCTAAAGGAAAAAAATGTCTGCTTCCATATCTGGAACATTAGTTAACAGCCCTACACACTTCAGTGGTTAGAGACCACAGCAATACTATAATATGCTAGGCAGTATAATTATGAACAATGACATATAGGAAAAAGGAAAATCAAAGACAATTTTGAACAAGAGATCCAGAAAGATTCTTCTGTTGTTGTTGTGGGGATTGAATGCAGGGGTGCTTTATCACTGGGTTACATCCACAGCCCTTGTTATTTTTTATTTTGAGACAGGATTTCACTAAGTTGCTGAGGCTGGCCTTGACCTTGCAATCTTCCTGACTCAGCCTCCCAAGTACTGGGATTACAGGTATGTACCACTGTGTCCAGCTAGAAATATTCTTTAGAGATCTTAGTTCTGCTACCTGAAACGTTTCCAAAGAATACACATTCCTCAACATCAAATAAGTTGTTAATGTATAATGTTTACAGAACATAGACTATGTAATAATAATACTCAAGAGCAGTTTAATATCAAACCTATTTGTATATATCACAGCAATGAAAATATATTGATAACTATTGTTTTTAAGACAAGTTCATAGTTTTGTGACAATAATTAAAGGAATCTCGCCATTCTCCTCAACATAAGGTTCCAATGTGTTTTTAGTTATAAGACAAATTTTCCAGAGGGAAGACACAACTCTAAAATTCCTCAATCAAGAAAGAGGGGAGGGGCTGGGGAGATAGCTCAGTCGGTAGAGTGCTTGCCTTGCAAGCACAAGGCCCTGGGTTCGATCCCCAGCACCCAAAAAAAAAAAAAAAGAAAGAAAGAAAAAAAAAAGAAAGAGGGGATGAAATAAGTTTCCCGAAAGTTCAATTCAGTTTCATTGTTATAATTGTTATAGAATCAGAAAGAAAAAAAAATGTTTTTTTGAACATTATTTCTTTTAAAAACTGGGTACAATGGTGTACATCTGTAATCTCAGCTATTTGGAAGGCTGAGGGAGGAGGATTGCAAGTTCAAGGCCACCCTGGGCAACTTAAAATAAAAAATGAAAAGGGTTGGGCATACAGTTCAGCAGTAGAATGCCTCTGGATTCAGTCCCTTGTGCCAAAAAACAAAAACAAAAATCCTATTGTGTCATGTTAGGTCAATAAATATAAACGCCCACAGAATTATTTACAGTGTGTCCTGAATAGTAACAACTTATCTATTATTTTTATTTATTTAATTTTGTAAAAATACTTACATACTGACCTACCTTTAAGACTTGATATAGTTCTGAAATAACGACATGACAAAAAACCACTTTTTTGTTTTTTCAAAATCTATTTAAAAAGTCAAATAAGTTACACTATATTTGTCTTTTTACAGGTAACCAAAATGGTGAATGATAAAAACAACACATACCGGAGTTTCCGTAGTGGACGTGGCTGGCTGTTGTAATGACTGTGGGCGAGATTCTTCTGACTGAGTCCTAACCAATCCACTACCATGACCTTTGCCAGTGTCACCATTAGTAACTGGAGGATGTTGTTGGGTCAAAGCAGCTTTTAATCTCTGAAATGTAAATACCATTTTAAAAACGAAGTTTCCTGCCTTATCCACAAATCTAATTCTTAACATTCCCATTAGTTAACTGAAAATACAATATTTATTAAGGAACACATTTGGCTTTGAAATTAGTTTTCATTATATTTCACTGATTATTAGAAATATCAATATGACAAACAATAGTACATTTGGAAAACTTCTCTTTGTCTCATTCTGAAGAGTTAAAAAAAAGTTAGCTGAAAATAACTAGCTGTGATCAATTAAAATATGCATCATGTTAATTATGATATATACTTTTATTCATTCTCTTCTCCCTCATTCTTGTACCTCCTCCCCACTTCCTGACTCTGCCTAGATTCTAAGACCTAATTCTCTTCTTAACCAGATTTGGTCTCCTTTAAAATCTGTTTACAGGTTTAGTACTAGGACAATGAAGAGATACTGCATTTTTTAGACCACCAGGCTGCATGCCAGACCAAACATCCTTCTAGAACTCACAGCTGGCTTTACTTTCTGTAGATCATTTTCTGTCCCTAGCAGGCAGGTTTATTTCTTCCACTACATTATATTTTCTGCCAGCAAAATAAATTGGACCTAACTGACTTCCAGAACATAAAGGGTCTGGTATTAGAATAAAGCCTACATTTTATGGCTGCACCTCTTCATGAAGATACAATTTGAATGAAATTTATCTATCAGCAAAAGTATGTCATGTCATCCCCCAATTAGA
This sequence comes from Sciurus carolinensis, assembly GCF_902686445.1. NCBI lineage: Eukaryota > Metazoa > Chordata > Mammalia > Rodentia > Sciuridae > Sciurus > Sciurus carolinensis. Next base: position 124,213,095 of record NC_062215.1, read on the forward strand.
TAGTAAGCTATTCAAGAGCAGAGATTATCTTGATTTTTCAGTGAAAATCAGTACACGTGCTCTTTAAGGTAGTTTTATGATTTGTAAGTATGCAACAATTAACACAAGATAATCATAGCATCTCAGCAATAAAAGGGACATCAAGAACCTGAGAAACCTGGGACTACTACTATTGCTAATATTGCTTTTAAAAACTGAGACATAGTTCTTGAGCCCCAAATAAATTTATTACAAATATATATGAGTCAAAGACATATACATTTTCTTAAGATTCATACTCCGGTGCACATCTGAACAGAAGGTAGGGAGTTACCAAAAACAAGCAAACAAAAACACACAAACCTGGTGTGAGAACTATGTCATAATCTATCCAGTGTTCCCAAAACCACCTACAAGTAAATAATTATCTGGGGTGTTAATTTTTTTTGAGGGGGGGGGGTACTGGGGATTGAACTCAGGGGCACTGAACCACTGAGCCACACCAGTCCTATTTTGTATTTTATTTAGAGACAGGGTCTCAGTTGCTTAGTGCCTTGCTTTTGCTGAGGCTGATTTTGAACTCATGATCCTCCTACCTCAGTCTCCTGGGATTATAGGCATATGCCCCTGCATCCAGCGTTGAACAAATTAATCTTTAAGTCTTAGTTTCCTCTCTGTAAAACTGGGAATAATAACTCTCTTGGGTGCTGGGGTTGTGGCTTGGTGGTAGAGCACCTGCCTAACGTGTGAGGCACTGGGTTCTATTCTCAGCACTACATATAAATAAATGAATAAAACAAAGATCTATCAATATCTAAAATTTTTTTTTAAAAACTCCCTCAGAGGAATTGAGCAAAAATTAAATATAAAATGCACAACTATTTGATTCACAGAAGGACTTCTCCAATGTTAGCTTCTTTATTTCTTCAAGAATAGTTATGAGCCAGGTGTGGTGACACACCCCTGTAATGTAATCACATCCCAGCAATGCAGGAGGCTAAGGTAGAAGGATTCTAGGTTTGAGGCCATTCTGGGTAATTCAGCAAGACCCTGTCTCAAAATAAAAATTTCAAAAAGGCTGGGAACGTAGTTCTGAGACAGAGCATTTGTCTAGCATGCATCAAACCCTGGGTTTAATCTCTAGTACCAAAACAAAAACCCCATATAATATACTGCATCTTTCATAATACAAACAAGATTCCTAATTCCTTGCTTCCCCCACTACTTTTTTAAATTTTTTTGTTCGAATTAGTTATACATGACAGTAGAATGCATTTTGACACATCATATGTAAATGAAGTATAACTTCTCATTCTTCTGGTTGTACATGATGTAGTTACACCAGTTGTGTAATCATGTATGTAGATAGGGTAATAATGCCTTCCTTCTTTTTTAAGCAATCAGAAACAATTCTATTTGTAGTTAGGACACAGGAAATTGGGATACTATTGACTGAGAATAATGTTGAAGTAGAAACATGAAAAATGAAATCAAATAAGTGACCTAACCAGTAACTGGCTGGAATCTCAGGAATATTTAGAAAAATGACTGACAAGAAGTGAAGGAAAGATAAAAGTTAGAAAAGAGTACAGGCCACATAAACAGAACAAAGGAGGAGAGTCTGAGGAGATGGTTGGTCTGCATATTTATACATTTTATAAACAGATCAAAATATAACAAATAGTGCCCAATTTATAGTGTTAAATTGGAGCTTTTGTTTCTGGATATAATGTGCAAAAATACATTAGAAATAGAGCTGCAAGCCTTGGTAAATTATGTGTTGGCAAAACATTTTTAAGTCCTTAGGTAGAAAACATTATAGAATTGAAGAGCATTTAAAGTTTTATAGTGAAGAGCTTAACTCTTAGAATTAATGAAATACAGTAACTGCACATAGGGGAGTCTGAAGTACATAAACATCACTCTCTTGAATAATCTTTAGTAGGGCAAGTTACAACCTTATAGAGCACTTAAAAGCAGCATCAGTATTCATTCATTATCCTCCCTTGACTGCCCTAGGGTATACAGCACTCATCCAGTGAGGAAGCACTAATGTTTGCTCCATGCTGTTACATTGATTACAATGGGTCTGACTTGGAAAGTATGCCAGTGGGTATAAAACATAAGAAAGAGATTTTAAGGGTTAATTAGCATTGCTTTCAACTGCTGATTAATTTTTTTTACTGTGACAAGTATATATGCATGCATATGTGTGCGCACATATATATACATGTGCTAAAAACTGGAATGAGGTGAAGAAAGCAGGCACTAAATATTCATAAATTTTATAATTCATATAAGGATACCTATAATTTACCCTTACATATCTGTTAGGAGTACTTTAAAAGAAGGCCAAATATATTGCTTTTTAAAAGAATTAATGAAAACAAATATAAATAATGGATATTTATTTTCTAATAGAATTTTGGAGCTAGCAGAGATAATGGAAATCAGGATACAACCATCATCTTCCATATAAAGAAACTTCTTAAAGACTGAAGTTACTGCTCAAAATCATAAAGTAATTTAGTAGCAGAAGTAAACCCTGCAATACTGTTAAAAGTGCCCCACTGCAGATTCACTTAACACATTTTTAACAGAAGTTTTGCCAAAATAGAGCTTTGCCCTAACATTAAATATTCTAGTGCCTATCTGCCAAGGATATCCAGACCAGTGTCTACATCAAGCACCCTGTATCCCATGAGCAGTACCTGACGGACGGCAGCTGCAACAAGGTGTTCCTGGCCAAAGGCAACATCCTTGCTGAGAGTTACCTTTTCTTCATCAACATTCTCAGGGGCAAGACTGCAGGTTGTTTTGAGAAGGCTATGAGAAAATCCTTATGACTGAGGTCACCCAGATCCTCTTCTTTAACACACCCAAAAAGATGATGGACTATGCTAAGAAGCCAGGGCAGGTCCTGGGCTCAACAACACAGTTTTGCCAACCAGCAGCAGAAGCCACAAGACATCACTATACCTTCCATGAAACTGGTGAAACAGGCCATCGAGGATGCCCAGCAGCTGGAGATAACTGTCTGAGCTCGGTGGCCCTGGGGTGGGGCAGGGCAGGGCACGGTTATTTAAAAAAGACACAGTGTAGTGTCTTCCAATAAAGGTGGAATGACATTCATTCTTCCAGACCCTTGTATCCCCAGTTGGGATGGCAGAAAAACAATTATCATCTCCAGAAAACTTGGCTTATGGGGGTTGGAGATAACACTCTCCATCTAGTACAGTGACTACTGCTCCTGCTCTCAAACACAGATGCCCTATGGTCCATGGAAGAGCACAGGCCCCAAATGGTCACACTGCAATGTTGGGTCAAGGCATTGGAATGTTTCAGCAAAGAGTGTGAAGTGTCCCACTTTTAAAATGTTGGCAGTGAATTAAAATATTTTATAAATGAAAATAAAAAAGGATCCTAAGTATATCAGTAATCAGATATTGGTCAGTTCATTACTAAGATCAAAGTTTCTCTCAACAGAGAAATCTAATAAGCAAATAAAAATTGAGTATTCAGAAAATAAAGAATGAGCATTCAAAGAAATTAAGTAAGATTTAAGTGATCTATAATCTCCAATATGTACAATAAATCCCAGGCATAATTTTAAGGGAAAAGTAAACACTACTTGAAAGAAAACTAAAATATTTTTTATTATGTTTCCAAGAAGTAGACTAGTGTTTTGATGATTAATTTTTAGCAATGTCAAGTTCAACATGTATATTAAGAGCTTTTTTCTTTGATATAGACTGTACCAATGAATTAAAGGGTGAAAAGTGTCTGCATATTTATACCTCCATTCATTGCGATGAACAATCTGATACATTCATTTTTACATGTGATCTGATAAAGATAATTTGTTATTCAAGTTCTATGTTCTTTGCTTATGTTGCACTCTTGAAAATCAATTGTATCACATCTGTCAGAACCAGATAGGAACAAACTATTCTATCATAGCTCAAAGAAAAAAGATAATGTTCTCTAGAAACAATTTATGAAAAAGTCAGATCCATATTTCATATGTGCCACAAAAGCTCATCAGAGTAATAACCCTCCTTCTCCTGGGTGTTATCCTACCATCTGCTGCTCTATTACTTATCTTTATTTTTCAACTAATTAACAGTATAATCTTCTAAATTCAGCAAGTTAATTATCATTATTGTGGTCTTTGCAGCATCATCAGTCCTCATGAAGTCTTGTCTCTCCACCCCTAGAGAACATATGAAAATGAAGTAGGTTTGGAGAGGGTCTGTTTCTTTGGTGTGGGCTCATTAGGTGTTTGCTGATTAGCTTGGCATGCAGAGGCAGGTCAAAAGAATTCTGCTGAACATGAGGTTCCATGCAGGGCCCATCCAAGTTAATGTAGGTTTCTGAACATTTGCCAAGATGCCCTATGTCAGCTCTTGGTAGAAACCCCCTGCAGAATCCCTACTGGCTACCCACTGTGTGAGAAGATATTTCTCAGTTTGTCACAAGTCTTAAAGGAATGATTCTGAAGGCTACCACTTAAATACTTCACTAAATCTTCCTAAACAAAACTCCTAGATGATCAACATCTTATTTATAAGAGTCAGTATTTTACTACAAATATTACATAAGAATGTTTCTTCATTATAAGAGTAATTATATGTTTAATGACAAAACCAAAACCAAAAACCTCCTAAATCTAAATTTGATGAGATCTGGTAAAATTCTGTAAAAAATAGCAGATCCTGGGACTTTTTCTATAGTGTTAAAAAGTACTAGATAATCTTGTATTTGTGGACCCCTTAGCCCATTTCTTTACCACATTATTAGTTTTCTGTTAAAATTTTTTCTTTTAAAGTTTACTTTGAAGACTTTAACAGAAAAGAAGAACCTTATTTCAGTCTTTGTAGCAGACACAAACATGATAAATTTTCCTTAAGCACTGGGCATCTGAAAATCAGGTTATTACAAAAGCATCGTTGGCTATCGTAGGATACAAAGTTGAGTTTCTCTTCAATTGTGGTGTGCTACATTTTTATTCTTAACTGTTCCAACTTTGCCATTTCTTGTAAATTGTTTTCTTAACCATAAGTCATATGAGCAGAATCACTACTACACTAAACTATATAGCATGCCATTAACATATTGTGACCACAGAATCAAATAAGTTCTTGAGAGAGATGTAGAACCCGAAAAGAATTATTTTTAGCCAGGTGTGGTAGTGCACACTTATAATACCAGCTACCCAATGAGGTAGTAGGATTGCCAGTTCAATGCCAGTCTCAGTAACTTAGTGAGATCCTATCTTAAAATAAAAAATTAAGGGTTGGGGATGTAGCTCAGTGGTAGAATGCACATGGATTTGATTTTTATTACCATAAAAGAGAATTTAAAAAAGATGTTTACCTATTTTCAAAGAGTTGAAAACCACCATCACCACTACAACAAAGCAAAAGTCAACTGAAAAAGTAAAAGAAATAGGTTTTACTGGTGGCTGCAGTCAGAATTAACATATTACACCACTCAGGGGATGTGAGCTGGGAACCACCTATTTGGAGATCGTGAATGCGGGAGTTCTACCTTTGTTGCAGGAAAAAAATCAAGGGCTGTGATCACTTATTTGGTCATTAAGAAACCTCAGTGCACTGATACAAACCCAATTTCAACATTTATCAGGGGTGACAGAATTGTTTATTTGGTAAGTCTTTCTATCCCTTGAAGCTTACTAATAAATTTGTGACACTGACAATTTAACTTCAAATTTAGAAATCAATTTGCACCTTTTTGGTACTTTATGTTCTAAAAGTGTCTAAAATAATTGGCTACACTGAGTAACATATTACCCTTTGTATTTTAATTAAAAATGCTTAATCTGGAGATTAATTTAGACCTGCAATTTTAGTTTTAAGTAGTAAGATAATCCTAACTAAGCTTCTAAATGATAAAGGTATATCTAAGAAAACCCAGCCTCATCAAATCTACAAGTTTAAGAGTTATTAAAACACCTAGTTAAGTTTGTTACATAACTGAGGTAATAACAGAGAAAAGATAAATTTATAAAAGAAGCTTAACATATATCAGATGCATTATATCTAAAGCCCTTTAGAGGCAATAATTGCATACTTGTATTTGTAAATTGCTTTGAAAACTTAAGAAACTAAGATTTCAAACTTAAAACTTGCTAACTTTGAAAAATGTAAACATGGTTTTAAAAAGTAGTCCCCAAATAATCAGTTTGGGACACAAAAGTCACTATCAACTACATCCAAAAAACAAAACAAAGAAACAAATAACTTCACTATGATATAATTCTAATTGCTACACAGGATGGCATTTTAGAAAATGATTTTTTTTTATTCTCCTGACAATCACTGGAAACATATGCAAGAAAAATCTCAAGATTTAAGATTGTGGCTGTTGGATTTCATAGTATCTGAGATAAGTTTGTTAAATAAATAGGAATCAACAGAAATAGTTGTTAAATACATGAACATGAGCTAAAAAAACTATAAAACCCCAACTATTTTTGGGTTATTCCCCAAGACTAGATTTGTTTTGTACATATATCATAAAATTATAGTTTATATTGATAATGCAAGTAATGAAAATCCCTGAATTTAACAGATACTAAATATTTGCTTTATGATTCATATTAAGACAGGGGAAAAAAGACTAGTAATATTAGTTAAAAATATAAAAACAGGGCTGAGGATATATCTCAGTGTTAGAGCATGTGCATGAGGCCCTGGGTTCAATCTCCAATACTTCACACTTTCTTAAAACAAACAAACAAACAAACAAACAAACAACACACACACACACACACATATATAAATGTGAAACCATATTGAAGTGTAAAATAAAACAAGTTTTGAACAACAAAAATATTCAACTCATCAGAAGTCCCTTAGTATTACAAGCAATAGCTCTTTTATCAGTTCATGTTACTCTGAACAGCACAGCAATATCTATCTTTTTTCACAAATAAATGACCTAATAGAAAAGGGAAATATGTAACAATCAAATATACCAGAGATGGTAAGTTTCCAAGTCACAATGTAATTAAAAACTCTGAAAAGCGCTCAAATATATAGAAATTGTATACTTCTAAATAATCCACCAGCCAAAGAAATCAATGGGAAATTAGAAAATGAATGAAAATACAGAATGTGAAAATTTTTGAATAAAGGGAAATTTATAACTTTAAATGCCTATATTCAGACACAAAAATTTTAAATTAATCTGTTTCTAATTTAAGAAACTAAAAAAGATATTAATGTTAACTTAGTTAACAGGAGAAAGAAAATATTAAAGATAAAAGTTCTGTCAATAAGAGTACAAATACACCCTCTTCAGAAAATAAAGGCAAGCTACAGACTAAGAGAAAGTCAGGAACTCCAGTGGCATAATCTATTAGTGTGCAGTATTTGTTAGAGAAAATATTCATTTCATACATACACACACACAAATACATGTGTGTATATAAACATATGTATATGTTATGCACACAGAGCTAACAAAAATCATGTATCTGATATATATGCAAAGAATTCCTACAATGTAATAGTAAACCACACGACTGAAAAAATGGGCAAAAAACTTTGCAAAGTTTGGCCAAAAAGGAAATGCAAACCACAAGAAATTGCTACACTCCTAGAATGTCTATAATTAAAAAGAGAAATCAAAGGTTGGGAAGAGTGTGCAGACAAAGGGAATTCCCATATACTGCTGAAGGCAATGAAAACTCTTGGAAAAAGAAACAATTCCTTATAAGGTAAACATCCCTCTGACTCGGCAATTCTATTTCTCAGGAATTTTCCAAGAAAATAAAAATTGTGTTCGCAAAGATTATAGGAGAAATGTGCATAGTAGTGGAAGTATGAAGTGTAGATCAATAGTAGAGGGCTTGCCTAGCATGCTGAGGCCCTGGGTTTGATCCGAACAAAACAAAACAAAACAAAACAAAACAAAACAAAACTGAACTAAAATAAAAACAAAAAGGAATGTGCATAGAGCTTTACTCACAACAGCTAACCACTGGAAACCAAGTGTCCATCAGATACAGAATGGGCAAAGAAATTGTGGTTTATTCACACAATGGAATACTACTCTGCAATAAAAAGAAAAAACTGATACACTCAACAACATGAACAGATCTCAGAGACATTCACTGAGCTGGAGATAAGACAGTACATACTGATTTCATTTATATGAAATTTTAGAACTACGGTGAAAAACAGCAGAATAGCTGGGGAGGAGAACTGATAGGGAAGGGAAATAAACTTTCTAGGTAGACGTCAATGCTCTACATCGTAATGGGGTGTGGGTTCCATGAATGCCTTTAATTATCAAAACCATACAGGCGTAATTGGCTCAATTGGTGTATGTAAATTTTGAATTAAGACAAATAAAAATAATGGAATGGAGACAGGGAGTGGACTGAGGTAGAGAGAGAAGAATGGTAGTATCATATTGCTAGTAATATAAGCTGGGTGATGAATATATGGAAGTTTGTTATACTATCCTATTTCCTTTCTGTATTTTTGAAAACTTCCATAATGAAAAGTTTAAAAAGAAAGTAGAATAATTTCCATATTTTTATTTAATAAAAAGGAGGACAATCTTATTTATTATCTCAATTAAAATAGGTAATCATGAAAACATGGCTATTTAACATTAGCAAAATTCTAGTAAGAAATTTAAGTGGAACGATCTGTGACTTCCCATGCTTTTTTTTTTTTTCTGGTACTGGGGATTGAACTCAGGGGTACTTAATCACTGAGACACATCCCCAGTTCATTTTTGTGTTTTTTTATTTAGAGACTCTGTCTCACTGAGTTGCTTAGTGCCTCGCTAAGTTGCTTGGACTGGCTTTGGACTCTCGATTCTCCTGCCTCAGCTTCCCAAGTCACTGGGATTATAAGTGTGTACCAGTGCCTCTGGTCAAATTTTTTTTTTTTTTAATATTTTTAGTTGTAGATAGGCATAGTACCTTTATTTTATTTATTTTTATGTGGTGCTGAGGATTGAACTTAGTGACTCACATATGCTAGGCAAGCACTCTACCACCAAGCCACAACCCCAACTCTATTTTTGGGTTTTCAAGCAATGATTGTTTCTCATAACGATCATTTTTCATCGATGAAAGTTAAAGCCTTGGTATTTTTTAACATATGAATGTTCAAAACACTTTCATTTTTTTAAATTTAGTTTCACAGTAACCTAAGAGAAAAGAGTTATTCAGGTTAGTGTTTAATGGCTGCTAGAAATATGGCCTACACTTGTAGCCAAAAGAATTTCTTTAAATTGGATGTTTTCCTTTTGAATAAATCTGTAGGAAAAAAAAAGTTCACCGAATGTGTAAGACTATTTTTGGTGCAGTGTACAACAACAGGATCTCTTTGAATTCCATTTAAGAGTTCTCACTGCATGGAAAATTAAATTGAATTTTTCATTAATACAGTATATTTAAATAGCAAGTATAAAAAATATCCCCAATGAATTTCTTCTGTATCAAGTTTATTTTAATATTTCAAAGGCTCTGACCCAACACACTAAGATGTGAAGAATTTTACACACTAGCTTTTTGTTTTCATCACAAACAGTACCCAGTTAATTTCTTCAGCTAATTGTTGTTCATTCAAATGATGTGTTAACTTTAAAACAAAGGTTATCATGTGCAAATTTCAGATTATTTGCATTAATGATTATTAGTGATTATCTGCACTAATGGAGAAGAGCTGTAAAAAACTGTAAGCCTTGCAACATGTAATGATTTTTATGTCTACAAATTTATATCATTAATGTAGTACCTATAAATGATGCAAATAAAAGTATCTAATAACTACTTATCTATTGATTTCCTAAGAATACACTAATTAATTGACCCTAAGAATTAGTTCTGCATTGTATCAGGCCGTAGAAGGGAGAATTACACTGATTTTAGAATAAAGAGAAATTTCATGTCTTCTACCAGAAAATTAAAAAGTTTATGGGAATTTGGGCTGAGTAACTCCAGAAATCAAGACTTAATTCTTTTTTAAAGATAATGAAAGTGAACCTCGGAAGGTTAAGTGCTTGATTTAGGTAGTGAATAGGAGAGTTAGAATTAAAATTAAAATATATACCTCATCCCTTTAAGCAATACTACTTTCTCTTTTTTTCTTGGTGTTTTTTAATTAGACATAATAGAGGGATTCATTATGCCTTATTTGTACACGCACATTACATAATTTGATTAATCATATTCCCCAGTAAAACAATACTAATCTCTTATGTCTGAAGCACAATAGAAAAAGATAAACTTTTATTTATCATGTACAATGTTTCTTAACTTGTATATCGCAGCATTCTTTTTTATACAGTCTAAAATCACTCATTCAGCATTGCCTTCAGATGATTACATCCAGTCTCAGTTGTAATACTCCTAGCCTCCACCAGGAGGAGAGTTTGGTTAAAAGAGTCAAAACCAGACAAATTACAAATGAAAAGAACCATAACTTTATTCCCAATTCATTCATTTATTTTAAAGTATCACTAATCAATTACTATGCTAATAGAAGCTTTCCTTTGCCAAAATTTCTGGTTCTTCTACAGTGTAATATAGTCTGTGACTTTTTAAAAATGGGACCTAAATTGTACATTTGAAGAAGGTTTTAATAGAAAAAAAACAATTCAAAGCCGGTTGAAAAAATGTACAATACAAACAAAATTTACTCACCATTTTTGCTTCCGACTGTTGTACTGGTTGAGGGGAGGAAGGACCTGGAATTCCTGGAACACTAGGCACCATGGTGACTGGTCGAACAAGCTATGCAAAAAAGATATTGAAAAATACTTTCTACAGAATACTTTCAAAATTAGAGTTATACTTTTATTTGTATGATGGTTTTTATAATTTGAAATTTTAAAATCAGAAAATTATAAAATTTATCTCTACTTGATTATATCTCTAATTCCAAATCCTGCTTTACATCTAGATTTATCCCTCAAAAGCTGTCAATTTCTCTTAAGACATGAGCTTCTCTAATCTTCAATTTTCACGACTTCTTTAATGTTTTCTTCTTACAGAGACTTATAATATTGGAAGTGATTAATGCAAAATTTCTCATGGATCTGTCACTTTCATTTTGCATTTGAAAGTAAAGAATGTCAAAACTTGTGACAATAGGCATAAGAAATAATTTGAACAATGAACTCTCCTTTTCTAAAATATGCATTTGTATATGTAAATTTTCTGCACATCAATATACTGCATAATGACAAAGAAGCTTATACCCTCTAACAACTCAAATAATCTGGAACAGATTTACCACATTGGTTTTTGTCTGGTATTATAAAGTACACCTCTTTTATTTTCAAGTTGCTGCCATCACAGATACACTTAACAGGATAACCATATAATCTCAAACATAAGGCAAGAATGCTTTCCATCTCAAACATATTCTCAGCAAAGTGGAAGAACTTATATTTAAGAGTATTTACAAAGTCTTTCCAATAATGCATTTTGAACAAAAGTTTTGTTTGAAGAAGTTATAAAATCAATGCTAATTTTGGATAATTAAGATGAGTTGGAAGAATTAAAGTATTAAGCATTTAAGGAAAGTATACACATAATATTAATCTCAGTAATATTCCTGAGGGTGTAACTGTACCCAAAGTTTCTATTACCATAAGTAGTCTTTTAAAGATAATTCTAAAAGACATATAGTAAGTGATAACATTATATTGATCAGAACATGTACCTACAAGGTAAAAGGAAAACTAACAAACTTTTTATTACATAAATGAATATCTAGGGCTTTGGGCAAGAGTTCCAGGAAACTATAGATTCAAAAACTGTTATATCATAAATAATTTAGGTGAAAATGAAAATGATATGCTTGGAAAACTTTGTTAAATGTTTGAAATAGTGGTTCTCAGGATGAAAATGTGAAATGTTGACACATTTGGAAAGTATGAATTAAACTGTTTATTAAATGTGAGAGTAGGGCAGCGTGTGATGGCCTGTAATCCCAGTGGCTTGGGAGGGTGAGGCAGGAGGACTGCCAGTTCAAAGTCAGCCTCAGCAATTTAGCCAGGTCCTAAGCAATGTAGTGAGGCCCTGTCCCAAAATAAAAAATAGAAAGGAAGGGCTGGGGATGTGACTCAGTGGTTAAGTGCCTCTGGGTTCAATCCCTGGTACAAAAAAAAAAAAGAGAGAGTAGGAAAAAAAGTAATATTTCTAATTTACATCATTTCAATCAATGTGTTTTTAAATACTCACTAAACTATTAAATATCATAAGTAGTTATCTGACTATTTTGTCCATGTCTTCTGGGAAACTACTACTTTAGCATGTTTAGATTTTAACATGCTTTGGGCCATCAAAGAATTTCTGTAAAACTAATTGGACCATAAAGGTTCACAGAGGAAGTTTTTATAAAGAAGTTTTATAAATACAAATGCCATAGAATAATTTGATAGCATTCTAGTATTAGTATCATTAAAATTATAAATCTAGGGCTGAGGATATACATTCATTTGTAGAATGCTTGCCTAGCATGCTTAAGGCCCTCAAAAACATAGAAATCAGAAATATCTGAATTCTACCAATCTAGTCAGCTTGAAATGAACTGAACAAGGGGTGGTGTTCTTAGTCTTAAAAAAAAATAGGAAATCAAGATTTGAGTGGGAATAAATACTATTTTCTATACAATTATGTTTACCTACAATAGTATATTTTATTACCACAAATAACAAGTAAATATTACCAACCACTAGTATTTTGTTTAGTTTCACAAGCCAATGAAGCAGTTTCAACTATATTTTCTAATTACTTTACCAAAACCAGTTTGCTACAATAATTAGTCTAACTTTCCAACTTACTGGGACTGCAGCTGGAACATGCACATTAGAACTTGTAATTGATGCAGGAATAGCAACAGGCATGGTTTGTCCATTAGGGAGATGTAACAGAAGAGGAAATGGGCCTGGTACAGGGCTAAGGAAAACAAAACAAAACAAAACAAAACAAAAAAAACAACAAGGGAAAATTTAAAAAGATCCATGCCAATCACCCCTTTAAAAAAACAACAGTACTCTTACTCTTATTAATTAAAAATCTTAAAAATTATTTTAAAATAAATTTTCTAATCACTGAAAAATCACAAAATTATTTTTAATTGTTATCTTAAACGCACAATCTATGTAACAGTGTCAAAAATAGAAAAGATTATGGGTTCACTTGGGACAATCTCCAATCTGTAAAATGCGAAAAATTTTCATCAAAAAGCTCTTGGGAGCTACTTATAAGAACGAACGAAATATCATCTGATGATGTGGTAATTTTATTTACTTATTTTTTTGAAATAGCATGAAAATAAGAGATCATCTTAAATTCACATTGTATGAACTAATTTTTAGATATTTATTTTCTAATCTATTAGATAACATTAACAGTAGGAAAAAAAAAAAAAAAAAAAACACTCAAGTTTTCCCAAAATCAAAATATGCAGATCACACACACACAGACCCAAGGTCACAATTTGAATAATTAAATGTCTTAATAAAACTTGAATCACACAGTCAATGATCAGCCAAATCACTTACACAATTGGCCTGTTGGAGGATGGTGCCTGGGTGATTACAGTACTTGAGGTTGGTGAAGGTACTGCCTGCTGAATAATTACACTGGAGTCAGAACTTGTGAGCAGCACATTGGGAACCTGTAATGATGCTGGACGAACAATAGCTGACGTGGGTTGTGCTGTTTGTGCCAATGGTATTTCCTATTTAATAATGAGATAAAGAAATGATGGTGATTAAAATGCAAATCAATTTGTATATCCCATTAGACAGAATGGAACATATTTCTAAAAGCATCCACAAGATAATACTTGGAACACCTAAAAGCAAATTAATTTATAAAATTAATTAAAAGCACATCATAGGGGCTTGGGATATAGTTCAGTGGTACAGTGCTTGTCTAGCATGCATGAAGCCCTAGGTTCAAATTGCAGCACCACAAAACAAGCAAAATTTAGAGGCAGCTGTAAAGGTTCAAATGCAGTGCTCAATAATTTAATTTTTAACAACCAGGCTTTTTTCTCCCAGTATAATTTGTGTTTCTATCAATCAATAAATAAATTAGGCTTGAACAACTTGGTTATAAATCCATGAGAATAGCACTAAAATATGCAAATATAATTTATTCTCAGGAATCACAGAACACAGAAACCAGAAGGGACTGCTTAGTCCTACTCCCTCATTATACTCTATAGACAGGAAACCAGATAGGGAGACTATGTCATCATTAATAAAAATTCAGTAATAGAAATGCTCAAAAATATTTTAAAGCAATACAAATGTTTGCTAATCTTAGATGGCCACCCCTCTAATAGCAATAATTTCTAAATATCAAAAGGCCAATATTGAATATCTTGAACATATTAACTAGATTAAGACCTTTCTATATTAAAGGAAAAAAGAATTTATGACTCAGCCAGAACTTAAAGGTGTTCCTTCCCCCACTTTCACGGATTAGGAAACAAAGAGATTAGGGTCTTACTCACAACTCCTTAACTAGCTGGTGTAAAAATTGGGTATAGTACGTTCTTTGAATTCGTCTATACACTGCCACTTATTGTGGAAATTTTATTAAGTACATAGAAGAAGGATAAAACTGTACCACTGTAGCTTCATTTATTCAATAAGTTTGAGAACTTGTAACATGTCCTCAAAGACGGAGTGGGAAAAGAAATAATAAAACAAACAAGAAAATTTCAGATTATAACAAACTTTAAGTGTTACAGAATAACAAATGCAATATAATAAATAATGGAAGATCTTACTAAGGATTAAGTTAGAATTGGATATATTAGATAGAATACCAAGGGAAGGTAAGCTGTTTTGCAAAATGGTATCTGAACTATATAGATACGATAAGGAAGAAAACATGCTCGAAGAAGGAAGTAATATGACAAGTAATATCTTAAGGCAGGAAAAAGTTTACAGTACTTGAAGAACACAATAGAGGCAAGAGGTTGAGGATGAATGAATACAAAAGTTCAGATCACAAAGAACTTATGCTAAGGAGTATCAATGATAATAAATACAATGACAAAGCACTGAAGGATTTTTCAGCAGGGGAGCAGCATGATTTTAAAAAAATATATTTTTTTAAGGTGCTGGGCATTGAATCCAGCAAAAACCCATTTGCTAAAGCAAATGCTCTACCCCTGAGCTATATATGGCCCTAATGTATTTTTTTTAGAAATCTCAAAACTATTATGGAAAATAGATTGGAAATGGAAGCCGGACAATCAGTAAGAAGTTAGCCAGGCATGGTGTTTGAAGCATGAACCTGTAGTCCAGCAACTTGGGAGGCTGAGGCAGGAGGATCATGTGTTTGAGGGCAGCTGGGCAACACACTGAGATATTGTCTCCTGTGAGAAAAATAAGAGGGTTTGGGGAAGTGGCTCAGTGGTAGAGTACATGCCAGAGGTTCTGGGTTCAAGTCCCAGCACTACACAAAAAAAAATGCAAATAGTAATAATAATAAAACATAATGATGGCTTGGCTTAAAGTGGTGATAATGAACACAGAAAGAAAAAATTCAGGATATATTTTGGAAATAGGTCTAATAAGATTGGCTATTGGTTTTAATGTGAAAAAGACAAAGGAATTAAGAATGATCCATAAATTCTTGGCTTGAGCATCTAGATGAGTGGAAAAACTTCACTGCAGAGGAAAACAGGCAAAAGAATTAGGGCTCTGATTTAGATATATTAAGATGCCTATTAGATATAAAAAAGGAAATATCAAGTGGAGATGGATATGAATATGGAAATATCAAGAGAGATCTCAGTTGATAAATCAGAACTGATTTTTTACAACTTGACATTACTATGCCCTACCCAAGAAGAGCTAATGATTGAGGAATTCAGGAAAAGCAAATACCCTTAAAAGACAATAAAGCAGTAACAGAATAGTGAAGGGACTGGAATGTTTAGGAGAAACAATTTATCATCTTAAGGATTTAACAACATTTCTAATAAACATGATAATGTGGAAGCAACCTTATATCCTAAAAGAACAGGATAATTAAATAATCAAGATAATGATAAAACAAATTACAACAATTAAAAATTATGATTTTGGGAAATCTCTGATGACAAAGGAAGATGTTCATTAGTGCCGAGTATATAAAACACAATATAAGGCCAGGTGCAGGTTCACATGCTGGTAAGCCCAGTTACTTGGGAGGTTGAGGTAGGGGGACCTCAAGTTCAAGGCCTATCTCAAAATAATAAGTTAAAAATAATAAGTTAAAATAATAAGTTGGGGATTTAGCTCAGTGGCAGTGCCCCTAGGTTCAATCCCCAGTACTGGGTAAGAGAAAAAAACGCAAGCTTCCCTTCTATGTGACTCTACAATTACATATTTGTATGTATAAATGTATGTATATACCTAGAAAAAAAGCTTCAAAATATTAGTAATTCTTATCATTTCAATTATGGGCTAAGAGGTGGTGATTCTGGTTTTCTTTTTTGTTATTCTTAAAGTTTTTATAATGAGAATGTATTTTTATTATCAAGAAAAGAAAATTTAAATAAAACAAAAAACAATCATAAAATCTAGACATTTATTCTAGGATAAAAAGTTACTTTTTATGACATTATATGCTGCATAATGACATTTTGGTCAATGATAGCCTGCATAAGATTATAATAGAGCTGGAAAAAAAAATGGTATTACCCAGGAAACACATAGCTGAAGAAAAGACAAAAAGAAAGGAAACTACAGAAGAGAAAGACCCCCACCCCAAATTCACAGGGAAGTATTTAACAGAAGTGTTTGCAAATCTAAACAAGTTCCTTTGGAAGTTTAAAAATTAGGATCCCAACATCAAAAAGGTTTTCATTAATTTCATTAATGGAGAGGAATATTCAGGGTATAATGAAAAAAATTCAACAAAACACCGTGAACATATTTCTGAAAAGAGTGACATCTCCTTAAGAGCCTCAGGGAAATCCTTCAGAAAAGACTCCAGAAGGAGGCATTGCTATCATAGGTAACACAGCTCCATGTGTGTTACTGTCCCTGAAGACCCTTACAGGGGGACAAAAGGTGGAAGTGGAAGACAGTGATACTGATGATTCTGATCCTATGTAGGCCTAGGCTAATGTGTATATTGGTGCCTTAGACCTTTAAAAAAGTTAACAAGAAAAAGAATTTTTAAATAGAAAAACATATTATAGAATAAGGATATATAAAATATTTTTGTAGAGTTATACAATGGGTTTGTTTTTTAAACTAAATGTTTTTATAAAAAGGTCACAAAGTTGAAAAAATGTTTATAAAGTAAAAAAGTTATAGTATGCTAAATTACTGTTAAAGGAAGAATTCCAAAAATAAATTTAGTGTAGTGTACAGTATTTATAAAGTCTACAGTAGTGTTTAGTAACATTCTAAGCCTTCATTCACTCAGCACTTACTCACTGACTTACACAGAGCAAATTCCAGTTCGATAAACTCCATTCATGATAAGTGTACCACTTTTTTATGTTTTATAGTGTATTTTCAACTCTATCTTTTCTACATTTAGACACACAAATACCATTGGGTTACAACTGCCTACAGTATTCAGTATAGTAACATACTGTACAGATTTATAGCTTTGAGGCAATAGGTTGTACCATGCAGCCCAAGAGTGTTAGTATGCTATATACTACCCTGATTTGTGTAAATACAAATGTCTACACAATGATGAAATTGCCTACTGATGCATTTCTCAGAGCAGGTCTCTGTCATTAAGTGATATATGACTGTATTTCTTATTTCTACTTCCATCAATGTTATGGTTTTAGAATAACATTTAAAAATGACCACTGCCTCTTTATGTGTCCTACACTAAGCTACCAAATAAATATATGTTCATTCCATGTGTTTATGAATGAAAAAGTGATCAAGAAGTACCTGTAACAATGCCACTCAACATATAACTACAGCCCAGATGGCCCTAGGTTAACAGGGAATTCAAGATAGTATCATCACCATCCTATTACTGATACCCAAGATCCACTGCTGGGGAGTAACTGGTTACCATTTAAAAGCTTAAAAAACCATTGTTCAAATAATTTTTAGTTGTAAAAACTTTTAATCAACTGTTACTATGTCAAAATAGCTAAAAATAAAATAGCAAAACTCAGAAAAATTCAGTTAAATTTATAAATTAAAATGACTGCTATACTAGCCCATAATTTTTTAATGTATAATAAATATCTATAAAAATGGAGTCTTCTTTTCCTGAAATGTTGGCCTATTCACAAATATAAGGTGACAATGAATTTTATATAGTTTAATACAATGACACTTTGTGAAGATTAAATAATTAAACTTTATTTGGAGCACCAATTTTTTCCCCTTAGTTTGTATTTCTACCACATAAACATATTCCTAACCTTTTCATCACTGGTAGTAGACTCTGGATGAGGTAAAGGACTATCCTGGTGAGTTGTTTCTACAACAGAAGGTTCCTCGATTTTGCTTCTTATGATAGGTGTTGCAAGAGGGGACAAATCTAGAGGCATCTAATGCAAACAACAAAGAAAATGTAAGTTCAAAAACTAAATTAAGAAGGCAGGCAATTTATACTGTCATTACTTTTTCATCAGAAGTATTCGTTAAGTTCACAGTTAACATACTTTTTTAATGTCGTCTTCTGAAGCCTTCTTGAATTCATTCTCAAATGGACTTGCCAATTCATTAAACAAACCCACTTCTTCACAGTTTTTCAAGAATCTTGTTGGTGTTGGGGTCTGATCTGAAATAAATGTCAAGAAGTAATCACACAGATTTAAATATCATGTTAAGACTCTAAAATATAGCTAGTAAATTAACAAATTAGCAGCACTGGTTCAATCAGTTGTTAATTCTCTCTTTGAAATCTCTTCCTTTAAAACAAAATTTGGTTATTAAGTTTTTGTTGTACTTCAAAATATTTTCTCCAACTTCATGAACCATAAAAATATGAAAGAAATCCTTTTGATTCCTTAGTCTACTCCTCTCTAAATGGAGAGGTAAAATCATACTCTACTTCCTAAGCAATTATCATTATGTAACAAAGATATCAGAATTTTTAAAATTTACATTAAAATTGTAATTGTTTAAATACATGCAATCTGAGAAAAAGTAGAGTGAGAGCATCTATATTTGTTTTAACTTGGCCCTTCTCCAGTTGTTTACAATTTATTCTTAGAAATCTTAAAATAAAACATAATTTTTAATAGATGGATCAAATATACAAGGAAGAAAAAGAAAGTTAAAACAAGAGTCCTAAAAACAAAGACAGCCCTCCTCACTATTGTCAACTGAAGCTAATTATCTATTTTAATGCACTTTATAAGACTGGTATGAGGAATATGTAAGAGTCAAGTATCAAAAAACGTTCTAGTTTAATTTTTACAACTAATAATTACTTTCTTACAAGTTGAAACATTTCCATTGTACTTGAGTAAGTACTCATGTGATATACATTAACATATATACTGAGTGTTTATGTATTACCTACAGAACAAATGCCAGTTAAGGCCCACAGTGAATGAAAAACAGCAAATTTAGTTTTATTATTTTCAAGACTCTTTATTCATATAAATTAGAACTGGTAGTACACTTAAATTTCATTCACATTTTACATATTTAGGGCATCAATTTTACAGGTAATGCCAGGAATCTAGTCTAAACTAAATAAATGTACTCTACTAAGGACAACTCCTGGTTCAAGATAAAATACTCAAAAAAATCTTTTGTGAAAGTAAAATTCACATACTTGTTAACTTCTGTTTTCCCGAAGTGCTATTTTATCTTTATCACCATAGGTATAATATTACATATAAATAATATTTAATATGAAAATGGTCTACTTGTCACACACATTAGATATAATATAGACCTATCTCAGACACTATTAGTAATATCAGAATTACTTCAGGGACTCTACTGTGTCATAATTTTACCTGTAGTTAATCTTTAACCTATCTCCTACTCTACCACCTAAGACTTCCAAAATCATTTTATAGTAAAGAACTTGCCTACCTGCATCAGTTTAGCAATCCCTCATGACTGAATTAATAAGTCAAATGTAACTTTGACTCTTCTGTTTACAGCCAAAAGATTTGTCTATCTAAGATCATTAGAAGTTTCTTAATTTATGTTAAAGGGATAGAAGAGTCTTAAAAAATGCATAAGCATAAATCACTTTTATTGATTATTAGAATCATCAGACTTGAGAAAAGTCAAGATAGGCACAATTATTTAACACGCAGATTGCATATGGCTACTGATCAAATATATACCACACACGACATGCATCTTATACAGTAATGTTAAACTAATATCTCAACATGTCGGTAAAAAATGTTCAAGTGCTATTTGTGTTTTATTTTTACACTGTATGAAGTTTAACAGACAGGAAAATAATTTCTAGAAACCAATTTCAAAACATTTTATGAATTCAGAACTTACCCAGAGAGAGAATGCTCTCAGGGAAACAAAGACATTTATGTCTAGGAGTAAACTTTCCAGTTGTTTTGCTCTTTCTTTTTTCCCCCCTATCTCTTAATATCTCATCTTCAATATTCCAAAGTAAGGCATATCTCACTTTTCTCTTTCTTATACTTAAAGACTAAAGAAAAATTGAAAGTTTCTCTACAAAAAATTGTTTTCAATAAAGTACCCATTTTTTGTTACCTACAATTTCTTCATTACAAAAATTTTGATACTAAAAGTACAAAAAGAGCCATCTAATATTGTTTTATTATCTACCCAAAATGATGTACATGATAATTTGATCTCACTACTCAGAAATAATTTAAAAATACTAATAGTATTCAGGCATAATTCCAAAATTGCAAACAGTATATAACCTAAGCTTCACAAGAGAAAGAAGAATCTAGAGTTAATATCTGAATATTATGCAAATCTGTGACTATGACAGAAAAGGTCTAAAATGTATATACAGTTTGATATAAAACTTGGTGCTTAGGGCCTCACTGGCCCTAAGTTGCTGAGGCTGGCCTTGAACTTGTGACCTTCCTGCCTTGGACTCCCAAGTTGCTGGGATTACAGGTGTGTGCCATTGCACACAGCTAAAACTTACTCTCATCACAATACACAATTAGAAAATACACAAATGTACTGAAATTATACATAATATACATGTGTACATATACATGACTGTGTGTGTATATACTTAAATACCAAAAGGCAGTTAATACAGCATGCAATGACAATAAACCAATGCATGATTAGGTTTCTCTTCTCACATATAAGTGAAAAATAATCTGTTTAAGTGATACTGTATGATCAGCACAACAAAAAAAAGCACTCACCAAATTTGGACTCCTTTACCAAGAATATTTTATTAATTCAAACAAAAAATTAACAAAATCCTAATGAACAAGTCTGCTAATTGCTCTTTCTCCATCAGGAGAAGCTTGATCATATTTTATCTTCATATAGACTTTTAAACTGATGTAGGAACATTAACTAAATACCATATTAGTTCAATTATCAATTAAATGTAAACTTTGTAGATGGTATGAGTATTCCAATCAACTTACATAAAATTAACATTGAAATCTACATTTGAAAACCACACAGAAAAGTGAAATGAATGGTCAGAAGAACACATGGAAATGTAATGGGTAAAATGCATGTTGCCAACATTTACTGTAAATGAAGTCATTGGAGTATCACTAGACTATAATATTTACAGAGAATACACAAAAATTGTGCACATTCCAGGTGAAATATGTATATAAGCTATTAAAAAAGCATATACTAACCAGCCACAATGACACTGTCATTACGTGCTGGACCAAATTTCAGTGTCATCTCATGTTTATGTTTATGGACAGCCAAATGATCCTCGTTGGTAAAACGCTGTGGCAAAAAGTTTTAAAATATAGTTAAGATTTTCAATTTGATCAAATAAGTAAAATGATAAGGAAATTCATTTCCACAACATGTAAAATCACTACTAACAGTGACATAGCAGTTTGTCAACTATAAAAAATCTGTTAGTATAGACAAGCATACTGTACTTCAAATAATCATAGAGAAACCCATTACCCAATGAAGAGTAGTAACAATATATTGCTAAATCACATAATTCATTTGAGAGCATTTAAAAATAAAAGCTAAGGCAAAGAAACTTTATATAAATTTCATTTGGATTCTAAAAATAGAACATTGTAATTGTTTTGTCATATCAAAGTAGAAATATATATTTCATGGTACAATGACTTTTAAAGAAAGTTCTGTATTTATTTAGACTTAAGTTTACTTACCACTTTTTAAATGAGAAAATGTCTTTAAAAATGTTACTACTGGACATATCAAAAATAAATCAGGCTTTCTGTTACCACATAAAAAAGAACGTCTTTGTTATAATCCAGTAAAGAAACAGCAACCAATACAATGATAAATCAGTTCATCTTTAAATGTTTAACTTACATAGTTGAAATGATTTTTAAAATTATGAGTCTTATATTAAAAGTGAAGCAAAACTATTTTTAAACCTATCATATTTTTTTTCCTATACTCAACCTGGATAAAACCTGCATGTTAAATGTGACATTTATGAGTACAACATAATAAATGCACTGTTTAAATATCTCTCGTGTCTGGAAATCAACCTTTATGAAGATGTTCCTTATCAAGCAATATTTATAACTACCTCTTGTTATTTCACAGCAATAACTTTTTCTTGCCCACTTCCTGGTTCAGAGCATTAATTTTAAAATGCTTAGTTAATAGATCTAAACTCACTCTTTAATCTATAGCTTTACAAATAGGGATATTAAAATTATATATATTTGAACTTGGTTTGCCCAAATCACCAAAATGGATCTCCCCCTATTAATTCACTACAACCTTTCATGTGACTAGTAATAGTAGCTTTAGATTAACCCTAAAACTATGTAAAGCAATTAAATGTTTTTCCCCCATATATTTTATTCTAAAAATTTTTTAAAAGTATGCCATGGAGAACTTATATCATCACTAGTCCTCAGCCTGCAGATGTTAAAAACCCTCATCTATGTCTATTATGCTCTGTGTAACACACTGGTTACAGCAGCTATCATAATATCATACTGATTTTTCACATCTGTCTTTTTAAATAGGCCAAGTTCCTAGTATAGTCCTCCAAATGTAGCATGCAGTAGTATACTTTAGCTATATTTTATCATTCAGTCTTTACATTACTTCACACATCAGTAGAAAATTAACTATTATTTTATAATCTTGAGATCTTCCTGTATTTCCATTAAAGGCAATCTGGTCAAAATGCAGTCTTTAGGAAAAGATTAGCTAGACAGACAGATGGACAGATGTGCTTTTTCAGCAAATACTTATAAAGTAACTATAAGAAAAAATATATTTTTGCAGAATCTATGTGAACTACTTTCCAGGTGTATTTTAAGAAAAATTTGTAATGATACTAGAAAGTGTTCAGATGCAACAGTACTTCCATTTCTTGACTTGTTCATTCATTAACTATTCAGACATTTACTGAGCATCACCTTGGGGCACTCAAACAATCTACTTAGGAGCTGCTATGGTCCTATTACTTTTTCATAATAAGAATCCCTCTCAACTTTGTGGAATGATAGTGGTAGCTCTTTTGACAAGACAGCTAAATAATAAAGATTCCAGAGAATAAACATTATCTGCAGAATTTACTAATATTATTTTATTGCTTTTTTATGCTCTGCGTAACAATTTTAAAAGTATGTGTTTTATATTCTCCACTAAATGTATATTAAAGCAAGATTGATTTTATATTCCAAGAATGTCACGATGAGGCTTTTCCACTGAAGAAAACCATTAAATATTTGTGAATAATTCATTTTGGTATAGGTTTCAGATTTTAAAACTGTAAAGTTGGTAAAATTAATAAGATAAGAACTTGGAAATTTTTCTCTAGGAATTTTATTCTATTTGTATCCTCTGCTTAGATTAGTTTGACCACATATATCCAAATCAAAGAGCAACTGAGGGGCTGGGGTTGTGGCTCAGTGGTCCAGCTCTTGCTTAGCATGTGTAAGGCACTGGGTTTGATCTCAGCACCATGTACAAACATTTTTAAAAAAGATGTTGATATATATATATATATATATATATATATATATATATATATATCAACTGGGGCTAAGTGTATAGCTCAGGAACTGGGATTGTAGTTCAGTGGTAGTGTTTGTCTACTATGCTTAAGGTCCTGGGTTTAATCCTCAGCACTTCAGAGAGAAAGAAAGGGGAGGGTGGAAGGAGAGACAAACTACCTATAGGGTAAATAACACTGTTCTCTACAAAACACATATGATAGCACTAAGCTTTACCCTAAGTGAAAAGAAGTGAACAGAAGAACTCTAACAAATATTTAGGATCATATGAACTAATACTAAAAGAAGGAATCCAAGGAAGATGCTTTTTTTTTTTTTTTTTTTTTTTTTTTTTGCGGTGCTAGGGATTGAACCCAGGGCCTTGTGCTTGCAAGGCAAGCACTTTACCAACTGAGCTACATCCCCAGCCCAAGGAAGATACATTTTTAAACTCTCATAAACAGAGGATTCACAGATCAAATTTACCTAATGTTATTTATGAAGGGATTAGTGATCATACACTGGTATTTATTACGGATATCAACACTAATAATGGGAAGGACTCAAATTGGCCCTTGATACAGGTGATTTTGACCCTGGCTATATCTGCAAACATTCACTTTTAACAAAAAAAAGTCAGAGTGAAGAAGCAATTTGGTCAAAATTGTGTGTGTGTATATGCATACATATATTCTTTTTTCAACAAATACTTATAAAGTAACTATTACATGCTAAGATATGTATTTTTTGCAGCATCTATGTGAACTGCTTGAAACCAGAGGAAAATAAGTTTTATAGAAAAATCACAATGATATTACTAGCAGTATCAACATTGAATTCATATAATTTTTCTTCTAGGTAATTCGAAACACAACCCCAATGCAAAACGCTATAGAAATGCACAAAAATGCAAGAATTTTGTAAAGCAACAGGAGCTTGAACCTACTGCTCAATAAACAATGGAAAAGGCAGTGAAGAACGGATTTTTTTTTTATTTTTTTAATACGTCCCTAACAGGATAGGTAACCATCTCTCTTAAAAGGTTAAAAAGGAAGGGTAGGGCTGGGGTTGTGGCTCAGTGGTGGAGTGCTTGCCTACCACATGTAATACACTGGGTTCAATCCTCAGCACCACATAAAAATAAAATAAATAAAGATATTAAAAAAAAAAAAGGAAGGGTAACCTGATAGATGGTAGGAAGATCATTCAGTTGTTTCCCCATAATAAACTCATGTAAGCTCTGCTGAGAAATCTGTGTTTACAAGGCTCTACCACTCTTGTCAGAATTAACTTCCTAAAAAATCAGTCATTCTATATTTATACTCACATTCATAATATTTTATTATTCCTATTTAACATATTAAATATACACAAATTAAGTTTTACAGCCTTAATTAAGAGTTTAGATTGAATATAAAATCAATCTATATATACTTTGTAAAGCAACGTATAATGCAGAAACATTTTATCAAAGAAAGTATTTTCAATGAGAATGTCACCAAGACAAATTCATTAGAAATAAAACAAGAGTACCAAATTAAATCAATCTTTCACTAAATTATCTCTGTCTCTTACAGAATTCCATAGAACACTGCTTTAATACAGGTGAAATCTAACAGTTAATTAGGCATATAAAAAAAGATTTAACAGCAAGAATCATCAGGTAAACTCTTTGCACCAATTTCTAATGTCTTTCTCTCAGGTAACATTAGTCACAAAATACATTTTAAATTGTAAAGAGTCTCTTTGTAATTTTAAATTTAAGTCCATTAAGTGTGTTAAAACTAAAATTAAAATTAGTAATAATATCACTGCTTACTGGTAAGAAAAATAATTTGCACTACCAACACCAAACTGGTACTTCTAAAATTAATTCTTATTAGAACCTTCAAATTCCCAGGAATAATATTTGAATCTAAAGAGAGACTATATCATTCCTATTCTCAGAAAAATTTAATAAATGGATGTTGACAGCAGACAGGTTATATTTTGGTCAGCAACAATTACAAAATGGTATTATAACAGAGATTATTTTAAGTACCTTTTGTTTTTCAGTGCTGGGAACTGAAGGCTTTGTATATGTATGATCCTTGTTTTTTTTTTGGATACTGGGGATTGAACCCAGGGATCCTCTACCATTGAACTACATCTCTAGCCCATTTTATTTTTAATTTTGAGAGAGGGTCTCACTAAGTTGCTTAAGGCTTTGCCAAGTTGCTGATGCTAGCCTTGAACTTGTGATCCTTCTGAAATCAGCCTCCAGATCTAAGCCACTGGGATTAGATGAGTGAGCCAGCATGCCTGGTCTAATTTTGTTTTGAATGAGGGGCAGAATTTAGGAAATGCTTCAAAATGTTAATGAAAGTTCTCTTTGAATTTCTTTTTTCTTTTTTTGCAGTACTGGGGACTGAACCCAGGACCTCCTATATGCTGGGCAGGCACTCTACCACTGAGCTACATCCCCAGTTCTTGTTTCATTTTCTTTTGAGACAGGATCTCACTGAGTTGCCCAGGCTGGCCTCAAACCTGTTATCCTCCTGCCTTAGCCTTCTGAGTAGCTGGGACTACAGGCATGCTCCACCACTTCTGATTTTGCTTTGAATTATTTTATCCTTTTAAATTTGCCAATTTTCTGTGGTATTTCTAATAGTTAAGAAAAAATAATTTTTTTAAATGTCAAGAAAACATACACATATACAAAGAACAGTATTCAAGTAAGCATCTGTTGACATCTGCACATGCTATTTAGGGACGCTTCATTATATATGCAACACAGAGTATGCTTGATTCAAACCTAGCCCTAATATTTACTAATTCTGTGACTCAGAAGTTCTGCAATTTGTCCCCAAGTTTGGTCCTTGCCTGTAAAACGAGGCTAACAATACTTGCTTCACAGGGCTATTACAAGAATTAAATGACATAATACACAAAAAGTTCTTAGTACTTAGTACTGGCTAAATCAAAAAATGCTATCATTATAAATGTTTTTATTACTAAGATAACTATTAAATAAACCTTTAATTCCTCCAATCCCTTTTGAAACAAATTGGGGCACAGATTTAAAAATACATATGGTAAACATCTGATAAATATTTGGAAGCTGTATTCTGTGGCTGATAGGTAAATTTTATGCACATGTGTATTTCAGAGTTGGAGTTATTTTTGTGGTTACTTTGTTCTCCGTTACATTTCATTTTGGAAAACCATTAAATTCACAGGAAAATGGAAAAGAATGTACAGAGATTCCTAAATACTTCTTAACCAGTTTTGGTTTCCCTAGTGTTTTCTCATTATATTACTGTAGTACACTGGTCAACACTAAGAAACCAACATTAGTACATTACTATTAACTAAATGAAGACTTCAGTAACTTTAAGCTTACCTAACATAACCCAGACTCAGGCTCCAATTGATTTTTTGCTATGTACCCAAGTTTAAAACCATTTCTGAAAACTCTGACAAGGACTGCTGTCTCCCAATATCTAGTCCTCCTTTTACCTCAACAAAAAGAAAATGTTTTGGATTTTGGGTGAGTATTTACTCTCCCAGAACAAAGACTACATTTTCTAGCTTCCTCTGCAGTTGGGTGGCCATGTGATTAAATTCTGGGGAAAAGGAATGGTTATGTATTCATTACTTCCAGTTAATGACTCTAAAATGATGGAGATGTACTACATGCTCTGCTCCACTTCCTTACTGCTATTGTGAACTTAATGGCATGAGTTGTAGCCTCAGAGGTACAAATGAAGGCCACATGTTGAGGATGACAGAGCCAGTCTATCGATGCTGGAATTCCTACTTCTGGACTATTACATGAGAGACAAATATATACAGTAGGTTGCATCTTTGTGCTAACGTATATTCTAAGTAAGACAATGGGCTAAAAATTTGCCATCCCTTAGGTTATTTAAAAGAATGTGCCGAAGTCTCTAAAGGTAATTTCTTTTGTTCAATGGAACAAACAAGTGTAGTTTTTATTTTTTATGGTGAGTATATTGAAGGAAATATATTTGCATGTCTTAAGTTTGGGTATGATTTATTTTCTGTATTTAAACCTTCCACACTTCTCCTCTCTTCACTCAGTTACTATGAACAAACTATCCATGGTATTATCTAACACCGTCCTTGCACTTCATAACTGGATCACATCCTCTCTTACCTACTCAAGGACCCCATTCCTGCAATGGTCCCCTATCTCTGCAATAGCAAACATGCTGTTACATTCCCACTTTAAAATGCAAAACAAACAAAAAAGATTCACCTTTAATTCTACATTTTTTCCAGTTATATATCATACTTTCCCCATTAAGTTACACTCCAAGAAAGAGCTCTTACAATGTCTCCATTCTCTTGTTTTTCCCATTCTGTACTCTGATCAACACAGGTGTTCCTGCTGATTCACTGAAGCTAATCTCATCAAGGTCTCTAATAATCTTCACATTTCTTTCTTTCTTTTTTTTTTTTGTGGGAGATCAAACTTAGGACTTTGCACATGTTAGGCAAGTGCTCTATCACTGAGCAACAGCCTTAGCCCTAAGAATTTCTAAATCCAATAAATAATAAATTCTCATTTTATGCTATCAGCAATATGACTATATTCCCCCCACCACCCAACTTCAAAATATTTTTTACCACTTGACTTTCAGGACTCAACTTCACTGGCTGCTGTGTCTTAGTTATATCCTCCATGCTATATCCCTCCCTCCCATTTTGACTTTTAAACACTGGCGTGCCCAAATACTTTATTTTCAACCCTTATTCTCTGTGCCATTTTAACACAGAAGTAAAACTAAGTAAATATGAGAGTTATAAGACAAAATGTTTTATAAACCTTGACAATGTAAAAATAGTAGAATAATTATCAGATGAGCTGGAAAAGAGGAAGTGGGAAGAATAATGTCGACTTCTTGCATAGTGGAGAGTCTAATAAAAACTTGTTAATGTTTTTCATATGTCATAAATTTAATGTTAGAGGTCTTTGAAGAAATAAACTCTTATGATGCATATATACACATATATTCTAATATATGATACCAGTTTCTTTTTCTTCTGCTTAAGTAAATTTAAACATAAGGCTTTTTATAAACAATGGCATGTACATTAGTAAGGAGACTATTAATGTATGGATGTGAGGTGTCTCATGTGTGAGACAATGCAAGAAGGTTTAGAGAAATGACCGGGCTATGACAGCATTAAACTAATCAGTGAGTAAGGCCTCCTGATGGGATTAACTCTGTGATAAATGAAGGCAGGTAAGGTGTGGCTGGAAGAGATGGGCCACTGGGGTATGCCTTTGGGGAATATATTTTGTATTTGTCAAGTGGAGTCTCTCTCTGCTTCCTAATCATCATGTGAGCTGCTTCCCTCCGCCATGCTCTTCCACCATGATGTTCAGCCTCAACTTGAGCCCCGAGAAACAGAGTCAGCTATCTATGAACTGAAACCTTTGAAACTGCAAGCCCCTAAATAAACTCTTCCTCCACTAAAACTGTTCTTGTCAGGTCGTCTAGTCACAGACACAAAAAAGCTGACTAAAACACAGTCAATCACGAGATAACAGAAACCATTCTAACTATTTAAGCAGAAGAGAATAAGGGCAAGGAATTAGGCAAGTGATGATTTGAGTCTGCATTTTCAAGAACAACTGCTAGAACATGACAAAACAAGCTAATGTTCAAAGAGAGTTCTGGAAACATATTTCATTAGCTGTTGCTGTAGTCTGGATCTTGACTGTTAAAGACCTAGTTCCCAAGTTGGTGCTACTGGGAAAGTTAGACTAAATGAGAAGTGGGGCCTTATGGGAGATCTTTCAGTCACTGGCAGAGCACCCCTGAAAGAGACTGTGGAACTCTGGACCTTTCCTCTTCTTCTTGCTGGTCACATAAGTGGTTGGCTCTGCCTCTTGCTCCTGCCATGATGTATGTGCCACCTTGTCACAGGCCCAAAGCAAGAGGGTTAACCAATCATGGACAGCAACTTCCAAAACTGTGAGGCAAAATAAATTTTTTCTCCTTTTAAGTTGATTGTCTCAGGTATTTTGTTACAGTGATGGAAAGCTAACGAACAAATGTAACTATAATACAGGGATTATAGAATCATGTTGTGTTTGCACAATCCAAACAAGCAAAACAGATGACTTCAATAATACCACCTCTTTCTCCATTTAACTTGGTACCAAGTCAAAGAAGTTCAAGTAAGTGTGATTTATCAGCAAGAGTAAATCTGGTTGGTAGACCCTAAAATCATACCTAGATTTCTAGTTGAAAAGGATTCTGAGAACTGTACTTTTTTTTTTAAAGCTCTTAACTTTATAGAAAAATGCATACCAAATATATCTCCAAAACAGATGTCAAGTTAGTCTATTTCTATGTCTCCTTGTTACTACCTAATCAAAGCCACCTAGTCCATTTCTCATCTGAACTGCTATTAGTCTCTAAATCTCCCTACTTTCACTTTTACCTCAGGAATAGCTTCTTGCTGTTCTGAGAATAAACTCCAAACAGTCTGCAAAATCCTACAGGATATTTCCTCTTTTTCCTATCATTCTGAGTAATCTCTGACCCTGCTTCCCATTGATCATTACATGCTCTAACTGCAAAAGAAATATATATGCAGATTTGCTCCCACATTTTCTTCATGTCTTTGTTCAAGCACATTTCCTGACCAACTTATTTAAAATAGCATCGACCACGATAATTCCTGTCTTTACCCTACTCAACATTGACACCATGTAACTGAAATCACAAGATACCATTAACATCTTCAGCAGAATTATTAAAAATTAAAAGACTATCCAAAACAATATTTAAAAGGGAGAACTAAATTGAAGAGCTTATCCTACCTGACTGGAATGCAAACTGTAAAGCTAGAGTAATCAAGAAAATGGGGAACGGGCATAAAATCTGAGACATATGAATGAAACAAAAATATAAAAGCCCAGAAACAGCCTCACCTTATATAATAATCACTTGATTTCCTATAAAGGAACCAAAGCAACTTAATGGAAAAAGAAAAATCTTTTCAACAAGTGATGATTATCTGAGAAACTATATCAGGAAAAAAAGATAAACTTCAGCCTATACCTCACATTGGATACAATAATTAATCCAAGATGAAAAAAGAAAACTAAATGAGAGAGAAAAACAAAAGCTTTTAGAGGAAAGCAAAGAAGAATATCTTTGTGATCCAAGGCCAGGCAAAAATTTCTTAGGCAAGTCACAGAGTACAAAAAACATAAAAGAGTAAAAATTCTTTATCAGACTTAACTAAAATTAGAAACATCTGTTTGTCAAAAGTTATGAAACCTAAGATGCAAACCACAGGCTTGAAGAAAATATTTGACAAAGTACAGGTATCCAGTATACATACAAAAAGCCACAACTCAATAACTGAAAGATAACCCAAGTTTTAGAAACAGAAAAAGGATATAAAATGATACCTCGCAAAAAATAAGATATACAAATGGTCGATAAACATGTTTTGGAAAAAGTGCTCGTTTTTCATTAGTCAAAGAAATGCAGATTAAAACTACAAGACACCAGTCTACACACATGAAGATGACTAAATTTTAAAGACTTGACAACATCAAATGTGGACAAGGAACAGGGTATAATTAAATCTCTTATAAATTGTCAATGTAAATGTAAAGTGACACATTCATTTTGGGAAGTAGTTTGGTAATTTCCTAAAAAATTGAACATAAACCTATCATATAATTCCATCATTATACTTTTCTGGGTATTATCTAAGAGAAATGAAAGCATGTAGCCATATAAAGACTTGTATACTAATATTCACACAAACATTTTCTGTGGTAAGTAAACACTGGAAATAAGTCAAATGTCTATCATAAACAGGTGAATAAATAAGTTGTGGAATGATGAAATATTATTTCTCAATGCAAAGGAATTAGTTATTGATCACAGATGCTACGGTTTAGGGGTGTTCCCCAGTAATTCACGTGTTCAAAACTTAAAACCTAAAGTCATATGTTAATAGTACTTGGAGGTCTTGGGCCTTTGGAAGGTAATAGGGATTAACAGGATGATGAAGCTGGGCCCTTCATGATACAATTAATGACTATATAAGAGAGAGCAAGCTTGCTATGAGATGCCCAAAGTGTCTAGAGATTTTATAGATTCCCCCATCAGGAAGGTCCTCACTGGTTTTGGCCTCTTGACTTTGGACTTCCCAGCCTCCACAACCATGAGCTAAATAAATTTTTCTTTCTTATAAATTACCTAGTACACAGTCTGTGGGATTTAGCTATAGCAAAAGAAATAGACTAATTCAGACTAATTAAAATAGGCTAAGAAATCTTAAGTTATGTGGCATGAAAGAAACCCCAGACAAATGTACATACTGTATGACTGCATTTATATAAAATTTGGAAAATGAACATATCTACAGTGACAGCAGGCAGATGAGGGGTTGACAGGGGTGAGAGGAATTACAAATGGGCATGAGGAAAACTTCTGGGGTGAGGGTATGTTCGCTGTTTGTGGTGACTTTTTTGAGTTCGTATATGTTAAAATTTACCAAACTATATAATGTATTATGCAGTTTATCATATATGACTTCTATCGCAATTAACAGTAACTAAAGAAAATAAGAACTAATGAAGAACTTCAATGCTTATGACTTAAAGTCCATATATTTAACTATGCTGTAATTTCATTACACATTAAATTTGTTCTTTCTTCCTTAGTGTTTATATTTATTTGAAGGATAATTATAATAGAAATAGACTAATGATTTAATGGCCTATTAAAAACCTAATTTTATTATTTTCTGAAACTGCTTCCACACACATTCTATATTAAAAATGTTAGATTTAAGAACTATCAGTTGATTTCATTAAGAGTTCAACACATAATTCTTATATAAGACAATGCATGTTTGATTGCTAATTAGGTAGTTTACCAATGATTTTTTACCAATGTTGGTCAAATTAACATACTTTAAAAATCCTAGATTTTTGTCCAGGTTTTCGCATTTCCATTACAAGCTACTCCTCCAACCCCACGCCCCATTAGACTGTATTTTCTAAAACTTATATATATATTATTGAGAAAAGGAAGAAAAAAAGAATTTCTTTCCCAAAGTATTCTGGGTTGTTTTTACCCTAACTCTAAAACCTTATAAAACACTGTAAGACAGTTCTTTTAATGATATTGATGGTATTCTACCATCAATGTTTTAATAAATGAGAACACACAAAATGATTTAAAGTAACTGATATATATTACCTGGCCACATCCAGGGGCAGTGCATAGAAAGGGTTTGTCATCACTCATATTCCACAGGTCCTTGTATTGCCTATAATAAAACACAAGATGGTCAAACATCTATGGTATATATTTTAAAATCACGAATAGTTTAAAATATAAATCTCAAAATTTGACTTCTGCTAAACTTGTCTATTTGTTAAGTAAAACACTTATCCTGACATTTTAACTCTATTTTCCAGTTCTCATTATGAGCATAGACAAATACATGTTAACATGAAGATTTTATACTATAGAAAAAGGGTAAGGAACAATGGCTATCAGGTTCTTTCATGCTCAACCATGTAAAAGTACTTATGGTGAAACGAACAGATTTCATTTATTCAAAAAAATTAAAATGAGTAACTACTATGAAGTCTTATAAGGATCATACTGCATAGTAGTGGAAATAATACTGGAAGAATTTCTATCTTCAGGGTTAGGATACAGTTCAGTGGAAGAGTGTTTGCCTAGCTTCTATGAAGCCCTGGGTTCAATACACAGCCCCACAAAAAGAATAGGTTTTCAGTCCTAAATTCTCAAAAAATATTTACTTATTGACTAAATGGGTCTATCCGAATACCCCACAGAAACAACAATTTGTCTAAATACTTAATTTTAAATCCCACCTCCCATTTTGGGGATTGAACCCAGGGGTACTTAACCACTGAACTACATTCCCAGCTCTTAAAATTTTGAGACAGGGCCTTGCCAATTTGCTGAGGTTGGGTTTGAACTTAATGATCCTCCTGTCTCAGCCTACTAAGTCAATGGACCACAGGCATGTGCCACCATGTCCAGCTCTTAAATCCCTTCTTAAAATTATTCCTTTTTATGTGTGCAAAGTGCTAGGGAATACTCTCAAAGGGGGGAAAAAGAGAGAAAGAGGCCCAGGCTCAAGAGATTTCTCCTCCCAGAAAAGAAAATTAAGAGAGTATAGTTCACGCGAACTGGTTTCAAGACACCTTGCAGAAAACGAAATATACAGATGCCCAAGTCCCTCATATAAAATGGCATATTTGTATGTAACCCAAGCACATCCTCCTGTATACTTTAAATCCTCCTTAGATTACTCATAATACCTAATACAAAGTAAGTACTATATAAATAGTTATACTTTATTATTTAGGGAATGATGACTAGAAAAAAGGTCTGTACATGTACAGATATAATTTTTTTCAAATATTTTGGTTCCTGGTTGGTTGAATCAGAGGGTGTAAAAGGCTGTCTGTATTAACATAATGAAAATCGTTATTTCTAACTCTGATCTCTTTCTAAATCCTATTTTTCCATTCTTTGTTAGTGGTATATCTAGAATTAAAATCTAATCTTCTGAGTTGTAGTTCAAAGCTTGACAATATTTCAAGCTCTTTCCCTCTTAAAGTATCAAAATTTTTGTCAAAGGTTTCATAGTCTTAATTTATAGGAATTCATGATGATTCTCAGTCGTCACTGTTTAATGTTTTAAGCATTCATGACAATCACTGAAAATCTAGAGGGTTTCCAG
Organism: Sciurus carolinensis; assembly: GCF_902686445.1. Taxonomy (NCBI): domain Eukaryota; kingdom Metazoa; phylum Chordata; class Mammalia; order Rodentia; family Sciuridae; genus Sciurus; species Sciurus carolinensis. Next base: position 124,247,963 of record NC_062215.1, read on the forward strand.
GTAGTAATAATTAACATTTCATATAAAATTTGTAAAATGTGTAAATGAGCTCCTGATTGCTTTATGCACTGTAATTTTCAAATAGCCTATGGACAATTTGATACTGCACTCATGCAAGGGTGTCATTTAGCCAAACACTGATTTAGATTTCTGGTTTCTAGTTCAACGTGTACAGAGTTTGGAAATCATTACTCTGCCCTCACAATAATGAAATGCTATGTAAATTAACTGAAAAACAAAAAAAAATTAAACAAAAAGAAAATCATCAACTCATATCCATCAGAAAATTGAGATCAAAGGGTAAAGTGCTGCCTTAAAAACAGGAGTCAGGGAAGAATCACTGTTTATGAGGAACAGGAGCCTTGCTTGTAGGAACCACCACTTGTAAGAATACATAAACTATAATGGATCAATTGCCAGAAACTCAGCATAGACTAGCTTGAGAAGTAAAACTCCTGCAGCCCAGTTTTGAGTGATAGTGGTGGCTCGATTTCCTAAATTGTACCTACAGGAACCCCACTAGAATCTCAGGGTAAAGATTTGAAGGGGGGGAAAATTCCTCTTACATGTAGCAAAAGGAGAGGAAAGCAACTATTTTGAAATATGCCTAGGTAGTTGGTTCTTTTAAACAAAGGACTACTCTCAGAAGAAACTTAACTGATCTGAGGACAGGAAATATCCAACTCTAGCTCCCTCCATACTTCATATCACCTAAGGGGAAGAGGATAAAGCTGAGAACTTTCAAGATCATGGCCTAGGGGTGCAGGTTCACTAAAGATTGTTGATCAGAACAATCAATCCAATCAATGGAAGGATTTTAGAATACTTTCACTCTTCTCAGCAATCAGGCTCCCGCACAAGAGTGGAGCACAGCTGAAAGAACTACAAAACTCAGACCTTATTTTAGCAGAAGTCTCTAAGGAAACCAAAAGACAACACGGGAAGTAAAAGCAGGGATAGTAGAAGATATTTTAGATTTGGATACCTAGAGCTACAACAAATAATAAACAGAGCCCAACTCATAGCCAGATAAATACAAACCTTATGCAAAGGTGTATTAATGTCAATTCCTATAGAACAAACCCTAAAACACACAATATAACAATATTTATGATTTATAAGTCCTCAAAGGTGGCTGAAATGGGGATGGTACAGTAGTTGTCATTATTTTCCCCTAGTACTGAAAAGACTTTCCCTTTAGTAACAAAAAGTTTATAGCTGCACAAAATCTTGACAGGCCAAACTCAGTATTGTATCAATAATTATGACTTCAAATAGCAAACAACTCAATATAGTACAACTTCAACAGGGTAATACTGTTCATCTAATGTACTGCTTTCTTCTGACAGTTGTAAAACAACTGGGAATTCCTAACAAATAGTTAAAAAGAAAACTAATGAAAAACGTGACCTATACATCTAAAACAAACCAAAAAACCCCAAACTAAAAAATATTTCCATAAGAAATTAAAGGCCTAAATAAATGGAGGACACTATACATTCACAGATGGAAGACCTGATGTTAATAAGATGACAATCCTGTCCTAGTTAATCTATTATAAATCAAGAATCTCAATCAAAATCTCAAGTTTATTGTGTATGTAACTTGATCCTAAGATGTATAAGGAAATACAAAAGACCTCCTAATAAGCAAGACAATCCTGAAGAACAGTGATCAAGCTAGAGTACTTACAAAATCAGACATTATATTAAGATCCATTATAAAACTACAGTAAGATACTGTGGAATCAATCCAATGATAAACATAAAAGCAGTAGAAAAGAATGGAGTATAGCAATGGACTCATACATAAGGTCATCTGATTTATATAGGCCTTTAATTTGTCCTAGGAATTTCAATCAAACAACAGTATTTGACTCAATTAATCGTGTAATATTCCCTTTACAACACAAGCTAATTAATGTTTCCCAAAGGTTTTCTATACAGATATAAATAACTATTATAGAAAAAAAGATCTGTTATTCCACATAAATTTGGGAAATGCTTAAGTATGTGGGGTTCATCTTTACGTTCAGAGGCTTTAATGCTATGTCAACTAAGGATCCATAAGTAAAAATATGACCCTTGACTCCTATTTCATATCAAACCAAAAAAGTCACCAGCAGATTAGCAATCCAAACGTGATGAACAAAGCAAAAGATTCTGGAAGAAAAATCAGGAAATAATCTTCACAATTTTGTAATACACTAAGGTTCCTTAACAGAACCCAAAAGGCAATGTCCACAAAGGAAAGACTGATTAACATTTTACTCTATATAGTCTATTTTATTCTATTTTCATTATATTTCATCAAAAAGCGCGCACGTGCACACACACACACACACACACACACACACACACACACACACACACACTAGCCTATCTAACCAAACACTACAAAATAAGACAAAAATCAAGTAGATAACTTCATCTAGATACAGTGCACTTCAGGAAACCTTAGAGAAGCTTTTAGACTTGAGGAGGACACACACTAGAGAGAATATGAAAAAAATGACAGAGTATGTTTTTCTAAAAATGAATGAATCTTACAGAACGCAAAGTAAAGGGAGAACAGAATATTCAAAGAAAGTATGGCATACAGCAATACTAATAAAGACAGGCAAATCATGCAACCCAACATCTGGAAACTGCTACAACAAGGGAAAAGATTAGTATTTATTCTGCTGTTTTGGCCAAAATTTGTATTTCAGATAACCAAATAGTTGATGAAGAAAAATTTCTTCATAAAAGAATTTCTATCAGCAAGTGCAGAAAGAATGAAATAATTAGAAAATCATTTTAACCCCCAGTGAAATGAATCTGAGCACCTGTCATCAATGTGTAATTTTTAAAACTATTAAGGTGAGTGAAACTTTATAATGGTTGGATCAGGCATATGACATGAATCAATCTTAAATTAACAACACTAAAGTTGGACCAAATACAAATTAGGTACTTCCTAGAATGATGCAACAGAAAGCAATGATGAAGTATCCTTGAAGGGGTTGAAGGTGTTATCAAACCTGAATCAAGCCTCCCTAGCTCCAACACAAGGAAATACAGGATATAAGAAAAATATATCAAACCAGGAAGCTATGAGCCAAATCCAATACATAGGAAAATTTCAAGGACAAATTACCTGGTCTCATCAACAAATGTATGACATGGGGTAAAAAAAGAAGAGCTGAGGAAGGGAGGATTATTTCAAATTTTAAAAATTTAATAAACATACTAGAAGTAATATAAAAGCATTTTTGGATCCTGATTCAAGCAAAAAAGCTACAAAGAGACATTTTTGAGTCAAAGATTATTTTCCAACTTTTAAATTTCCACTTAAAGTGTCCAATTATTCCTTCTATCAAACTTTCATCTTTTGTTTCTGCTTTCTTTCTAGAAATTACATATAGCATCTGTATTTCTTTCCTTTTTTTTTTTTTTGGTTCTAAAGGTTGAACCCAGGGGTGCTTCACCACTGAGTTACATCTCCAGCCCACTTAATTTTTTATTTTGAGACAGGATCTTGCTAAGTTAAGGCCTGAGTTGCTGAGGTTGGTTTCTAATATTTTTCCTTTTTCTCAAAGGAAAAAAAAAAAAAAAGTTTTATTGTTTTGCAAGCAAAGGGGAAACACAGGGGAATCCCTGTCCCAGAGTTTGTGATTCTGCCCATCAGTAGGAACAGGGGGCTTTAAAGAGGCAATTCTCTGTTGGAGCTAATTCACTTGTTAATTTGGGAGATAGTCATTTCTGAGATCTCTGGTACCATCCCCCATTGAGTCTGAACTACTTTGTTCCTGTGGTGGGTGTGTATTCAGGGACAGATAACTCTGCCTTGGATGGAAAGAAAGATAATCCTGTTTCCCCTGAGATTAGGGAAGGGGAGAGATTAGGGAAGGGAAAGAAACACATACATTTTAAAAATAAAGTTGCAGTGGCAGAGCAACAAGGGCTATATTCAAAGTATAAAGTGGACCACTGTTACATTTCCCCACTGTCAATTTCTATATTCCACTTCTACAGAAAAATGGGTGAAGACATCTCCAAGCTGCTGCCTGCTGAAAGAGGGTGAAAGCTGGGGGAAGTAAACTGAAGTCCCTGTTCTCTATCAGGTGGGGCATGGACAGTTAAGGGCATTCAGCATCAGAACAATCCTGAGGTCCACAGCAGCAGATGGTAGGTGACTGGACAAGGCATACGTAAGACACAGATCACGCTAACACAACAATAAACAAGACATCAAAGATTACTTTTTTGTAAACAATTAGCAGAAAAGCAATTAGTATTTAAGCAGTCTCTGAAAATCATGAAAACAATAACTCATAATATCATCAGTTAAGAAAAGTTTATCAATATAGGGGATTAGGAAGATTTTTAGGTCTATGAGATCAGGCTCAAATTAACTCAGGACGAAATCGAGGCTGTAGAGTCCTGTATGATCATTATTATTAGGCACTCATACACAAGAACTCTTCCTTTATAGCTTCCAGCTTTACTTACTTTTGATAGGGTTGACACAAATCAGCCTTAAGTTAATGTTATAAGTTATATTAAAAAAGAAAAAAAAAAAAAAAAAAAACTGTTTCTCCTTTAAAATGTCAATGTAGGACTGTGCTCAGCCTATACTCTCCTGCCAGGTATTTAAGACCAAGCTGGTCAGAACTGACCTTGTTCTTATCTACTCTTAAGAGTCAGGTGAAAAGGAAACAATCAAGAATCTGAGGAGACAGCCTACAGAATGGGAGAAAATCTTTGCCACCTGCAACTCAAATAGAGCATCTCCAGGATACATATGGAATTTAAAAATTTAACACCAAAAAAACAAAAACAAAAACCCCCCAAACAAAAAACAAAACCAAATAACCCAGTCAATAAGTGGGCAAAGGAAATGAATAGACACTTCACAGAAGAAATCAGCCAACAAATACATGAAAAAATGTTCAACATCTCTAGCAAATAGAGAATTGCAAATTAAAACTACACTGAGATTTCTCCTCACTCTAGTCAGAATAGCAATTATCAAGAATACAAATAACAGCTGGGCACTGTGACAAATGCCTGTAAACCCAGCAGTTCCGGAGGCTGAGGCAGGAGGATCACAAGTTCAAAGCCAGCCTCAGCAAAAGTGAAGTACTAAGCAACTCAGTGGGACCCTGTCTCTAAATAAAATACAAAATAGGGCTGGGAATGTGGCTCAGTGGTTGAGTGCCCCTGAGTTCAATCCCTGGTACCTCCCACCCCCCCAAAAAAGAATACAATTAACAATTAATGTTGGTGAGGATGTGGGGGAAAAGGTTCACTCATACATCGCTGGTGGGATTGCAAACTGGTGCAACCACTCTGGAAAGCAGTATGGACTTTCCTCAGAAAACCTGGAATGGAACCACCATTTGACCCAGTTATCCCACTCCTCGGTTTGTATCCAAAGGACTTAACATCAGCACACTATAGTGACGAGGCCACATCAATGTTTACAGCAGCTCAATTCACAATAGCTAAATTATGGAACCAACCTAAGTACCCTTCAACATATGAAAGGACAAAGAAAATGTGGCACGTTCACATATGGAATATTACTCAGCCATAAAGAAGAATGAAATTATGGCATTTACCTATAAATGGATGAAACCTGAGACTATCATGATAAGTGGAATAAGCCAATCCCAAAAAAACCAAAGGCTGAATGTTCTCTCTGCTATGTGGATGCTAACTTACAATAAGTGGGCGGGGGGAGGGGCGGTAAGAGAACACAAGTTCAGTGGATTAGACAAAGGGGAATGAAGGGAAGGGAGGAGGGATGGGAATAGGAAAGACAGTAGAATGAATGGACATAACTTTCCTATCTTGCTATATGAATACATCACCAGTGTAACTCCACATTATGTACAACCACAAAAAATGGGAACTTATACTCCATGTATGTATAATATCACAAAATACACTGTACTGTCATGTATAATTAAAAAGAACAAATAAAAGAAAGGTCAGCTGAAATTCTTCAGAGATCACTCTTTAGGAACATGTGTGAAGCCTCTTGGTTCCTTTAGCTTTCCTCCATCAGTGGTGTCATCTGCCAGGTCTTGCTCACCATATATGGCTTCTCTTGGCAATATCAGGGACATTTTCCCCTCAAATGACTCTCTTCTTTGCAGAATGTACACTGGTTGGCTTCCTGTTCTCTAGGGTCCTCTCAATCTCCCTGGTTAGCAGATAGGGTGACTCATCAGAGTTGCAGGGCCCAGAGAAGGTCCTGTTGTTCTGTGGGTCTTGGTTGATTTTAGGAGGCAAGGGCAAAAATGTTGGCTGCTTTTTCCTTGGCCCTTTTACTTCCTTGAGTGTGGTCTCCAAGTTTTGGGTTTTAAACATCCAGCAGGTTAGTTTCACCAGTCTTCAAGTGGGAGTAACAGGTTACAGCTTCAATATCTATAATTTTACAGTTACCCCTTTCATTTAACTGGTATTAGTATTAGTACTGGAAGTCAGCATTATATACTATCTGCCCTATAAGTAATGATTTATTATCTAAAATTAACTCAAGTTGTTTTATTAGAAGCAGTACCTTTGCAAAACACTAATAGGCACAGTTATAAAGTTTACAAGGAAAATTACAAAATGAAATTAACAGAGCAAAAATGTTCAATTTGTATCGTAGCTATGAACCAAGAAAATATTTTTATAATCTTAAACCTTTACTTAGTTATGTATTATACTCCCTACTTATTTTGAAGACACAGTAATCTTTACAACAAAAATCCATCTTTTGAACATAACTTTAAATGAGTTCAAGTATATTTTAGAGCCATTCTAACGTGGAGTAAGGTGGGAGGCACAGTCTTACCTCAGGTAAAGGTGGGGCTCTTGACAAATAACAGTACAACATTACACCTAAAACATGAACCAAAGAAAGGCTAAGAGAATTTTAACTTTCACTTTGTGGAAAAAGTGGCAAAATGCTTCCATGTTTTACAATGTCACCTTTAAACAAATCAGGCTCTCCTTATTATCTTCCAAAAATACATTTAAATTCCTATTTAAGTGTGAAGACTAACAAAGAGTATATATATAATTTATTGACAACAGGTTACTTTATTCAGCTATGAAACATCAAATGACTTAAATATCAACCAAATTTACTATTTCTATACAAATACGAGACTATTGTTACAGATAATTTTAGTTTGTAGAACACCAACTTGGTAAAGTGTTCTCCCCCTAAGCTTTACATTTAACTAAGTTTAACTTTTAAAGTACAATTTAGAACCCATAGTGTAGAGTAACAATAATCACAAGTCTGCATGGGTTATTTAGCAGTACTAGTAAAAATAAAGGGTAGCCTTAAATCTCTTATACATTTAGGAAACAGGGTTAATGATCAGAAATTAACTTATGTCAAAGCCAACAGATATAAGACAGGTCTTCCAAGGATAGCATGGCCCTTCTATGTCAGATATAATGTATAAATGAGAGCATTTATTGGTTACCTTGCCAGTAAACCTAGACAATCTTTCATTTTATAAACCTTGTCATGACACTTAGACAAGGCTCAGATAGATATAGTTCTCAGATGGATACTTATATATAGGCACATATATTTAAGGTGTCAACTATAATAATAGTTCTTTAACCAGTTACAAAGTAACCATTTAAGACTTTAAAACAGGTAAAAACCCTAATTCCTTTAAGACTGAGTTTCCCTAGGTAATAGAACCTAGCAGATAAAAGGAAATTTTCCTGATAAGAGATTAATGTTTCAGACTACTTCATATCAGTACATTAAAGTTCAAACAACTTTAACTGTGCTAATTATAGTCAATTTAATCACAAACACCAACTTTTTGAGATTTACCTTCCAAAAAACTTCTGTGACTTACTTAGACATTCATAGCTTGCTTACATCCTTAGTTTTGTCCTCTCTGTCATCTTAGACTTTAGCCCAAGAATATTACTTTACCAGACAGAAAACTTTCTCGTCCAGAAGCATTTCTTTTACCTTCTAGTTTTTTGTATATTTCTATACCTCTAACTTTCTTCCTTATTATCACAATGCCATCAATTTTGAGTTCTCCACTGTCGACTGTACCCAGAGATTCCTTTTGGGCCTTTCTCTTATACTAGGCATAGTGATATGCAATGGAGGAGGCCCTTTCCAACCTTTTCTTTAGGCTTCCTTGAAGATCCCTTTGCAGAGGCTGCCTACAAAATACAGGTTGGCCTTAGTTTCTTTTTCTTTTGTGGGTGCAGCTGTTTATTCTGCCAGTCTCCCCATGCATTAGTTTGATGGGACATTGTTATAGCAAGAACTGCTTTGCCCCAGTGATGGATATCCCCTAGCCAAATGGGATATCCTGTCACATCTTGAAAGCTGCCACATGCTTTGTGCCCAGCAGCCTCCACCTTGCAGGGGCAAAATGGGCTAGAAGGCAGGGCAAAGGCCAGGTTCTCTCTGGCTATTTTCCTACAGTCCAGGCAGTTTTTCTGGGATTTTTTTCTCCCCCAGCTTAGGGCTAGTGTCCTTGACCCAGTGAGATGATCTGCAGCTGCCTGAGGCTAGCTGAAATCTTTTTTAACCCTTTTTTCTGGGGTCTTGCTATCCTTGCACACCAGAGGCATTGCCTTTTGGCATCTTCAATTAGTTCCCAACTGTTCGTACCCCTTATTATGCAACTGTACATACAGAATGTGTTTCACATACTTTACAGACCAACTTCAAGATTATATAATAATCCAGAAAACACATTCAAAGGCCAGGTTGTGTTACAGCAAATCGTCTTCTCTTAGACAGGCTTATACCTATAGGTGGCCCGTTCAGCCAAGATCTCTCTGTTTAAGACACTACAGGTAAGATACAGAATTTGGCCCATGTCTTAAAGGACCGGTAACAGATACAAAAAATACAGACAGACGAGAGGATTATTGAAACCAGGGCTAACAGACAGACCTGCCTGTACAAAATTTCTTCCATTTCCTTTACCTTTGACAGACCAACTCCAGCTGCAAAACTACATAATAATCCAGAAAGTTATTCAAGAGTCAGATCATGGTAGGAAAACATTGTCTTAGACAAGCTTATATCTATAGGTGTCCCTTTGTTTAACTTACTTTACCTCTGACAGACCAACTCCAATTGCAAGGTTGTATTAAAAAGAAAGAGAAACACACAACCAGAGAAGAGCCCCAAAACCAAGGCTAACAGACAAGAACCTTTATTGACCAGTCAAGATCTTTCCCAAGAGACTACCTAAAGGATCAATGGAATATTGGCCACATCTTAAAAAGGGGCAGTAACAGATACAAATAAAACAAAAACAGACAATCAGAGAATTCCCAAAACCCAAGGACAACAAACAGATGAGAACCTAGAACAGATCAGAAGGGAGTAAATATCCCTAGGTTCTCAAATCCCACCTATCCATGACTCCTAGACCAGTGGCACCACAGATGTCTCCATGAAGAGGGACTAGATCTTCCCATGAAGAGAAACCAGATGTGTGTAATCAAGGGTCTCAGTGTGCACACAGGGGTACTAAGCAGATAGCTAAAGGTGTCACGACTTTACCAAGTTCAGTTTCCTTTCTCTCAAAGTGGACCATGATGGAGCAACCTATACCCTTCAGGGACAGAAAGCAGGAGTTCCCCGAATCAAAAGGAGTTTTGGTAGCTGCTGGGAGGGTCCCTTTACTCACAGGAATAGCTACTCTGGTTCAACCTGAGGCAAACTCACAATCTCCTAACTCTCCTGCAGTTGGCTCTCAAGTTTGCCAGCTACCTTGCATCCTCACCATGGAAGTGGGATTCCTTGGAGAGTCAGGTTTGCCCAATAAGTTGGAGTGGGGGCTGCTATCAGGTTCCACCTGGGATGCCAAATTTGTTACTGAAAGCTCTGTCCTTGTCCCTGATGACGATCTAATAACGAGGACATCATTTTGAGAAAAAGTAAAAAGTTTTATTGCTTTGGTAGCAAAGGAGAAACATAGGGGACTCCTGTCCCACAGGCTGGTTCTCTAGTCTCTAATTAGTGATCCTGTCTCAGTCTCCCAAGTTGCTGGAATTATAGGTGTGTATCACCACATCTGCTACAATGAAATATTTATCTAATAGAAACAATCTATGAAAAATTTACAAACTAAGATATGAAAAATAGATAAAAATACCAAACTTGTGCACATACCTGGCAGAATTCACATGTAACTTGAATTTCATAAGTTGAACAACTTAAATCACGTTCTCTTTTTCATGGCAAGGATACTGAAAGACAAAGTGATTTCATACTATTAAAAAATAGTTTTGAAACACTTTTTGAAATACAGAAAATGAAAGCACTCAAATTATACTCTGTAACACTATGAATATCCAAATATCCAGACACTATTAACAAACTTTATAAATGACAGAACACTGCTCCTGAAATATGAACACCCATGTAAATGCCTTAACCATAGATATTAATACATTCAACTCTACCAAAAGGGTTTAAAGAGTATGAAATACTTAATTCAGCTCTCGGAGCTATGGGTGAAGGGCAGCTATTAAAACAGTAAAAGCTCTTACTTTTCAAGTCTGACTTGATTATTTGATATTAGCTTAAAGTCAAATATAGCATATTGAAACAAGCAAGGACAGTGGCCCATTTTTAAACTTTGTCAAAACTTTATCTTATATTCGCTGAAACTCCATCTAGTGGTAAACAGTGTACTATATTCTTATCCAAATAAAACAATGGTAAAGGAAAATTATTTTTCATAATTTTGCTTTTAAATGGATTTTCAAGAATGTCTTAGGGGTTGGGATTATAGCTTAGCGGTAGCATGCTTGCCTAGCACATGTGAGGCACTGGGTTCAACACTCAGCACCACATAAAAATAAATGGAAAAAAGGTGTTGTGTTTATCTACAACTAAATAAAAACAAGTATATTAAAATTAAAAAAAAAAAAAAGAATGTCTTGCTCAGAAAAACTAGATAATCCCTGAGCAGAAATGTATAACTAGAGACACAGTTTTGAGCCCTAGGTTAAAAGTCAACCTGGTAAAGACAAAGGAAGAAGAAAGTTTCTTCCCTGGCCCCAAGCAAAACTTGAATCTGGTAGGGTTCCATTTTCCATTCACATCCAACCATGAAGAAAGGGAAAAGAATACTAGAATAATCCAAAGGAAACCTATAATAGTCATGCTTCTGTCATTACCAGCAAATGTGAGCTCAGGAAGGGCAAGGAACTTATCTTTGGGCCATCTAAAACAGTATCTCAGTCAGTTAAGTTCAACAAACATCTAAACATCAACTATATGCAATCATGAAAACAACAAATAGTTGTTTCCCCACACTTGAGAAACTTTCAGTCTAGCAGAAGAAAGAGGAATACAGAAGTATAATTTCAATTAATTTGCAAGAATATAGGAAAGTTAAAATACTATGACTTTAAAGATGGGCATGATGGCACATGCCTATAGTCCCAGCACTCAGGAGGCTGAGGTAGGAGGATCGCTTGAGCCCAGGAATAAGGTCAGCCTGGGCAACACAGAGAGACCCGACTGAAAAATAAAAAACAAAAACCAACAAACAACTATGAGAATGTGGAGACAGAAAAAGGATCAATTTGATAGTTCTAGAAAAGCTTCTAAGGGAGTTAACCCTTGGAACCTCTCTATTATCTTTTCTACTCTCCCACTGTAACTGTTCCTTTTATCTATAAAACAAGTTCTTTACCTATACAAGCCTATTTTCTAGAGAGTCCATACAAATTCACATTCCTTTACTGCCATTTTATAATACCTAGCTGAAGTAGCTATAAACAAACAATTCAAGTACCTGGAGATAAAAAAATGGTAACAAGTCCTCTGGGACACTAAGTGTTATCTCTGTTAATCTAAATGAATCCCAAACTGGTAAATCCAGGCTTATCTCCTTATTACAGCAAAGAAGGAAATATGTGTAAGACAGAAGGGCTGCAAGGGAGGCTTTGTTACACTATAAATTGTTGGAGAAGTGCATGATTTCTGATAAAAAGAAATTGTTAATTGTGCCAGGGCAGTGTCACATGCTTGTAATCCCAGTGGCTTCAGAGGCTAAGGCAGAAGGACCTCAAATTCAAGACCAATCTCAGAAGCTTAGTGAAGCCCTAAGCAATTTAACAAGACCCTGCATCAAAAAATTAAAAAGGGCTGGGACTGTAAAACAAACAAAAAACAGACTATTAACTGTTCATACCGCATTCTCTGGCAGGCATCTGCAAACTTATATTTCTATTCTAGGAAATTCACTGTTATGAAAAGACACTAATTAGAGTACCCAGGAGAGTTCTAGGCAAAATTTTAAGAATGCCAATTTCTTTTGTTTTTATCACCTCTAACTCTTCCAACATTCCTTCATCTTTCTTGATCTCATGATCTAGCGCTATCAAAGTTCCCCCTTCTATCAAAAATTGAGTGTACTTTTGCACCTGGCATTCTCCTGGATGACACAAATGTAGTAATGAATTAAAATATGATTCCCAACTTCATGAAACTGCAAGAATAATAATGGAGCTTATATTTGCATCCAATCTTTTCCTACAACCCAAATTAAGAATCAAAAACTACCTCTGAATGCTTTAAAGACAAATTTAATTATTCACCTAGCAAAGCTTAATAGCTTTAACCCTTCAGGGGTTTTATCTGTACCCTGAGAGATACATCTGAACTGCCTTTTATTTCTAATCTCATCTCCTGGTAAGTGATATTTCCAATATACCATGGCCCATTTAACAGCATCAGATTGCCTGCCATCTGTTGAAGATGACCCTTAATTTGCATATTATTTTCACTGTATCTAAAACATATCCTCCCAGATGAATGCCTGTTCTCTTAGTTATTATACAATCAAGGCCCAGTTCAAATGATACTTTCTTTGTGATTCCCTTCCTATAATCCAAATTGAAATTTTCTTCAACTAAACTTTTTGTATTGTTTATGCCTTACTTACAGCACTCATATTATATTAGGTTTTGGAATATAATAGATGTATGCTTCTTTCATTCCACCCCAACTATGCCTTGAAGCATCATAATATACTGTAGTAAAAGCAATCAAAACTGGCTTAAAACCAGGCACATGGCACACACCTGTAATTCCATCTATTTGGGAAACTGAGATAGGAAAATCGAAAGTTTGAGGACAGCCTGGGCAACTTAGGCCCTGCCTCAAAATAAAATTAAAAGGGGGAGGTGTGAATATTGGGCTCGGTGGTAGAGTGCTTGTCTAGCATGCATGAGTTCCTGGGTTCAATCCCTAGCACCACAAGGAAAAAAAACCATTGGCTCAAAGACAAGTTGTGCCACCTAACATTGGCAATCTTGGGCAAAGTTCTAAACTCCTTTGAGATGCAATTTCCCCCAACAATAAAGGTAGGGATAATACCACCTACTTCACAAAATTGTAAGCATTAAAAATAGTATATGTAAGCTGGATGCAGTGGCACATGCCTGTAAAATCAGTGGCTCAGGAGTCTGAGGCAAGGAAGATCACGAGTTCAAAGCCAGCCTTAGCAAAAGCCAGGTGTTAAGTGACTCAGCGGGACCCTATCTCTAAATAAAATACAAAATAGGGCTGGGGATATGGTTCAGTGGTCAAGGGCCCCTGAGTTCAATCCCTGGTACCCCCACCTCCTGCAAAAGTAAAGTGTCTCACACAATGCTTGGTATGAACACCTGATGAAAATGGCAGCTACAATTCTATTTTGACTTTTGCTGTTAATATTCTAAGGTTATTCTATGTATCCTTATATATGCTTAGCATCATACTTGCTTAAAGCAAGCACAGAATAAATGTTCAGTTATTAATTACATCCCCAAAAACATACAACTTGTAAAATGAGTAGGTACACATTTACATCTTATACAAGTATAAACATCTCCAACCTTTTCTTTCTTTTTTTTGAGAGAGGGTCTTACTAAATTTGTGAGGCTAGCTTTGAACTTGTGATCCTCTGGCCTTAGCCTCCTGAGTTGCTGAGATTACAGCACATGCCTCGGTACCCCACATGGTGATATTGCTAAAAGCAGAGTTCACATCTGACAGTGCACTGTTTTCATAGCCTACGCTTCCGCTCTATCATTGTGACATTTGGTATATGGGAATAATAATATTTATATCAGAGTTATTTTGATAGTAAATTGAAAATATTGTATAAAAAGTAAGCTAATAACTTTCTCATAGTAAGCATTCAATTAGCAGCTGTTTTTTTTAATTACAAACAATATGAAGTAGAAATGGTTTAGATAATAACAGTGATATTACCTCCGTCATCTGAACCATCATTACCACTATTTGATATTTATTTATTTTCATGTGGTGCTGAGAATCGAACCTAGTGCCTCACATGGTAGGCAAGCACTCTATCACTGAGCCACAACCTCAGGCCCCATTATTACCACTATTTAACAGAGGTTCTGATTGCCCAGAAATAACTACTCAGAAAGAAAAACTAAATAATGTAACCTCCTCCTTTGAGAATAAATAATAAAATGCAACAGGAAATCAGAAATAAGCCTATTTAAGAAAGAAATTATCTTTAATTTCATAGATAACTATGAAGCAATCACACACTACAATAAAATGTCTTAGTCCTGGAATATTTAAAATGCCTTGTGGATTAAAAAGTATTAGCAAGACTAAAATGTTGAAAACTAAAAGTCCCAAATCAGATTACCTTGCTATGCTTGATTTAAATAAAAATTTGGTTCAAAGCAATGAAAGTATTCTTGAACGTGTACAGAATCTGTCTTGAAAACTGATACACATTACAATACAGATGAATCTAAAAATCATTATGCTCCGTCAAAGAAGACAGTCTAAAAAATATCAGAGTATGATTCTATTCACACAAACTTTAGAAAAGGCAAACAATCTATAGTGACAGAAAGCAGACCAGTGGTTGCCTAGGGACAGGAGTAGGAGTGGAAGATTACAAAGGAACACAAGGGAACTTGTGATGAATAAATCATCTTGATAATGGTGAGGGTTTGATGGATGTATACATATAAGTCAAAACTTATCAAGTTGAATACTTTAAATATGTGCAATTTATTCTGTTAGTAACACCCCAAAAAGCTGTTTTAAAAAATCTATCTTGATTTTTCTTAAGGTTTGTGAAATAATCTGTCATTGTTACATGAACTTAATGCCAAAGGCTAGTAACCATTCACAAATACTATCTGTCAAATGAGTGAAATTCACTTTATTTATTTCTTTCCTCTTATCACATCATGAGCTAGATTCTTCATTTCTTTATTTATTTTTATGTGGTGCTGCTGAGGATTGAACCCAGTACCTCACATGTGCTAGGCTAGATTCTTCATTTCATAACCTAAAAAAACTAAGAAATGCCAGGCCCAGTGGTGTACACCTGTAATCCCAGCAGCTTGGGAGGCTGAGGCAGGAAGATCTCGAGTTCAAAGCCAGCCTCAGCAACTTAGTGACACCCTAAGCAACTTAGCGAGACCTGTTCTAAATAAAATATAAAAAAGTGACTGGGGACATGGCTTGGTGGTTAAGTGGCCCCTGGGTTCATTCCCTGGTACCTGCCCCACCCCCCAAAACAAAAAAATGCTAAGCATCAATTTCCAGGTTTGAAATGGAAACTTACTCTCTGTCTCCCCTATGCAGATTAATAAAATGCCTCAAATACTTTATACAAATTAAACCCAATATGAAGCTTTACTTTCAACACTTTAAAACTATACGAGACTACAGTGTTCTTGTAGAAGCAGTATGGTACTACAAAACCATATTTTTGGGGTATAAATCCACAAAAAAAAATTTAATATGTATGCCACATATGTTAGTTCAGAAAAAATGAGTATTCCTCCATCTGAGCTACTATCTCAAACTTCAAATGAAAAACATGACCAAAACTGCTCTAAGTTAAAGAGAAATAACAATTGCTCCTAAGATTAGACAAAGAGGTGGTGCAGAAAAATAGGGAGAAGAATAAATTTCTAAAAGAAAGAAAAATCTATATATTATGAGATAATAGACATTAGTCATTTTGATATAGGCAGAATATACATCCTATGAATTGAAGATATTTGCTTGGTGGTCTACTGTAGAAACTGCCCAGTATGGAAGTTGAGTTTTCACTTTCTGGTTTTCGATGACAATTCTACATATAAACATGTATTCATTCCTTATATTTTCTCTATTTTATTGCTACAAAGCATTTTATTAGAACCCAAACTTGTTAAAAATTATACCTTAAATTTTATTTGTGACAACATTGAGCAATTTCAATTATTTGTTATCATGCACAAATGACCAATTTTACAAAACCCTTAAAGTTGAAGATTTAATTAGGGATCCAAAGAAATTCCTTCCTGAAAATATTAGCTAAATTACTCCTACTCAACTAAGACACTGTAAGGAACTTTAAATTTGCTCTCAAAATAACAGAAGAAAAAAAAGTTAAGAGTCACCCAGAATAGAACCAGAGATAACTACTATTAATATTTCAAAGTACATATTACAGTTTTGTCAATGCACAGATATATGTATACACACACATATATAACTTTAAAAACTGTAAAAATAACATGAAAACTGACTTTAAAATACAATTATCTAAATTCTGCCACATCATTAAATAGTAATGTCATTATTAGATGTCATTTTAAATAGCTATATAGTATTACATCATCAATGAATTATCAATAAATATTTTTGGGATACAACTTTGCAATATCTATAATTTCCACAGAATGAATTTCTAGAAGTGAAATTGCAATGTCAAAATGAAGGCATATTTTGAAGGATTTGCGTTGTGTTAAACTGTCCTCCAAGTAAGCAGTATGTATTTCTACTTCCTCAATATAAAAAGAATTCACTTCTCAACACCTACACCAATGTGACATTATTCTTTAAATGTCTGTCATATTAATAAAAAGTTTAAAAGCTGTGTATCTTTTTTTTTAATTTTTAATTTTTTAGTTGTCAGTGGACCTTTATTTTATTTGTATGTGGTGCTGAGAATCGAACCCAGTGTGTCACACATGCTAGGTAAGCGCTTTACCACTGAGCTACAATCCCAGCCCCAGCGCTGTGTATCTTGACACACTAATATGGCTGAACTTTCTTCATATATATAATGGTCATTTAGGTATCTCTGTGAACTGCCTTCTTTGTTATTTTTAAAATATATATATACACACATTTTAGTTGTAAGGAGACACAATACCTTTATTTTTATGTGGTGCTGAGGATCGAACCCAGGGTCTCACACATGCTAGGTGGGCGTTCTACCACTGAGCCACAACCCCAGGCCCTTTTGCTTTTTTTTTTCCTCTTCTTTTTGTGGTGCTAGGGATTGAATCCCCGGCCTTGGGCATGTTCGGCAGCAATATACCAACTGAGCTATATCCCCAGCTCTGTTGCTTGTGCCTATTTTTAAAATTTTAGCTCCAAATTCTCTATCTTGAATATAGATAATAGGCTTTTTCTTTTCTTTTCTTGGTTGAGGAGCCTGGGGATCGAACTCAGGGCCTAGCACATGCTAGGTAAGTACTCTACCGCTGAGTTATACTCACAGCCTATAGGGTTTTTATTATGATGTGGGAATTCTGATCATATACCTCATTGTGTTCCTCATGTAGTCCTAACTATTCACCCCACAATGAGGAGACTGAGGTCGAAAAGGGTAAAATTCAAGGTCAAGAACTAGGGCAAGAATATTTCTCCTGCAATACTATGCCTGCAAGCTATAATATTGTTATTTCACACTTACCAACTACAGAGAAAATTTTATGTAAATCATATTCTAAAAATAATATTATAGAAAGATTCTTTTGGAACTTCTAGAGTAATCAGATCCTTTACCAAATGAAATCACATAAAAATGAAATGCCAGTAAGAGGAAAAAAACAACTAAAAAAAAAAAGACCCTAAAAAAATAGAAACTAACTGGCAAAACATTTCTTCTAAGTTAAAATTAATAAAGTCAAGGCTCCAGAAAACAAATATAAGAGTGTATGCATGACATAGCTTAGACAGGCTATTAGGGTTCAGCATAGTGCAGAATCTGGGTGGGGTAGGGTGAGAAAGATATCTACAGAGAGGAGGAAGGAAATGGAGATTAGCCCTACATGGGATGCTGCAGTCTGAGGTGAATGAGGAAAGGTCTCAGTGCAGAGGGAGGTGCTGCCTGACTATTCTACATAAAAACATGTATTCATTCCCATTTTGTTTTATTGCCACAGGCTGTAGTATCATTCCATTTGTTATGAACTTCACAATACAGAATGTAGTTTTTCAATTTATTGACATATCTCATAACATGAAAATTATACACCAGAAACAAGGAGAGACTTGTTAGAGAATCAGTACATTTTGTACTAAAGAGGTGGTCTGATTGGCTGAACCTGGTCAGGTATCTCCCTTGATTTACCTGAGCCAGCTATGTCAGTGTCATGGATATATACGATTGTCCCCTTTATTGCACTGTTGGTGGGCTCTCTAATGGGTGATGTGTGCTGAGGAGAGATGACTAAGTCCAGTATACTCATGTTCCCATTACACCTGTGTTTATCTTTGTATAAAGATTATATATGGGGGCTGGGTTGTGGCACAGTGATAGAGTACTTGCCTAATGTGTGAGGCACTGGGTTCGATTCTCAGCACCACATATAACTAAATGAATAAAATAAAGGTCTATCAGCATTAAAAGAGATTTTTTTAAAAAGATCATATGTGTATGCATAAATAATTGAATTATCAATATTAGTTATTATTTTTCACTTATCTTCCTTTTTAGTCTAATTTTAAGTGCAGAATCCGTATCTCTTATTTTTAACATGGATACAAGATAGGCAATCAAATATTTTTCAAATAAGTCCATAAAATAAATGAGGAAAAATGACCAACTTCAACACACTCATGTTCCCATAGCATCTATGTAGCCTGATGTGAGATGTTAATGTCCAAGTGGGCTCAGGAGGCATCCACATGAGATAAGGGACAAGGCTGCCATTGTTCAAGTGTAGGATGTCAGGGTCAACCAGAACATCTACTTGATGGGGAAGAGAAAGTCTGGTGGCAAAAGGCAATTCATTACTTACATACCCAGGGATTGATCAAATTAAGTAAATAAATCAAGAATTTACTAAGTGAAAGTAAAAGCACACTACTGGTGACTATAGGCGAAGGGAACTATAAATATAAGGTGAACCTTCCTATTAAATGAGATCTGGAGATAATGACATGAACTCATGGCTTTCAATATAAATATAAAGATACAGAAATAAAGATATTAATATCTGTACATGTATGCATATATGTTCATAAAATTTACCTAGCTGTGTCCACTGAGAGGGCCAGAAACATGGATAAAAAGCATATATACTATTCCAGATTTCATTGTGTAAACACCATTTTCCACCAAAAGGGACTTTGGTTCCTTGAAATAGCGGTTGATCCCAGGGCTGGGGCAGGGAAAAGTACAGGGCAGACCTTGAATATCTTGCATAGAAAATAAAAACAAAACAAAAGCTTGCAGATTTATCCCTGAAAGTAACTGAATCTGGGACAATTTGAGAATCAAAACAAATAACGATAGTAAAGGATCAAAACAAATAATGATAGTGAAGTAAACCCTAAATAAACAGGGTTCCATAAATCCATACTGATACACAAGAATAAACTGAAAGTTTGAAAAGGAATAAGGTATTTGTATCATCTCAAAGTATTTTCCTATAAAATAAAATTTAATTATCAAGGACAAAACAGTAATTTATAATACAAAAATCTGGTAAACATCACCTTAATCAAGTGATCCAAGTTAACACTACTAGATATAAAAAGCAGAGTTGTGTGCCCTTGTCAGAACGCAATGAGAAAGGTCATCACTTTTGTCACAATCATTCCAAAGATCAAATCATGAAGAAATATCAGAGAACCTCAAACTGAGGTAAATTCTGTAGAATAGTTGGCCTTTAATTTGAAAGTGTCCAAGTTATTGATGTCAAGGAAAGACTGAGGAACTGTTTGGGATCAAAAAGATCAATAGGTACAACAAATAACTGTAACATGAGATACTAGATGGAATTCTTTTGCTATAAAAAATACTATTGGCAGAACTGTGATCTGCAATATTCAGGTCTAATATAGAGGATAGAAATATATCTGCTGATTTCCTGATTTTCATAGTTTTATGGTGGTTTTTGCAGAAGAATGTCTTGTGGAAAAATAAAAAATTTGGTAATAAGAGGACACTGCACTGGCAGTTTACTCTTTAAAAGTTTTGAATAAAAAAAGGAAGACTTACAAAATGGGTTTAAGTTATATAAAAATAAAATGTGCTAAAATAATTCACTATATAAGCATTATTACATAATTAGCACTATGTAGTTTTTTGCAGTAGTCGTGAGAAAAATACTACAAATTGTACTGATTCGCTAACAATTCTCTCCTTTCTGGCTTATAATTTCAAGTTATAAAATACATCAAGGAATTGAAAAATACAGTCTGTATTGCAAGGTTAATAGAGAATGAAATCATACTACAGTAGAAGAATTTACCAATCTGAATGAACTTATAGGGGATACTAGATAATTATCCTAGTAGTTTCCTTTTTAAAAAATATGAAATGAGAGTTAATCTATTATACAAACAAGAAAATCCTTCAGGCTATAGTATCAATATTCCCATGCCATTTTAAATTCTACCATTCAGATGATTTAGTAAATGAAAATGTTTATTTTCCTACATCTTGATCAAAAACAGATTAGTAAAATAATTCATTTCACAAAAAACAGTGCTGGTGAATGAATTTCTAAAAACAGAAGGGGTGAATTGATTTCTGGTGCTAACTTTAGAAATTTCTATATCTTAAAATATGAATTTAACTGATCTAACTAGTTACAGAACTATGCAATTTTATAAACTCAGAATGCACTCAAATTTAAAAGCAAATTTCTAAAATATGGATAATAGTGTCACATACAATATACAGCATTCCCAATAAAAATCATTTATTTATGAAATTTATTTGGAAAACATTTGCCTATTTTGTATCCATGTTAAAGATAAGAGGTATAGATTCTGCTATTAAAATTAGACTAAAAAGGAGGATAAACAAGTGAAAATAATTTATTTATAAACACATATAATCTTTATTTTATATACACAGATGCTATGGGAACATGAGTATGCTGGCCTTGGTCATCTCACCCACCTGAACCCACCACAGTGCCTGATCTGCCAAGAGTGCAACAAAGGGCAATCCTCTATATCCAAGATCCTGACATAGCTGTCTCAGGTAAACCAGGGGAGACACCTGACCAAGTTAAATCAATCAGATTACCTCTTCAGGAAATTTGCAAAAAGGAATAGTCAAACAGAAGTCGGTAGCAAACATTCAGAATTATACTTCAGACTGGTGGACATTTTTGGTCATATTCACAGTGACACATTTAATAAAACAGAAAGGAGAAAACAGAAAAATAAAGATAAGAAGCCATACAGTCAAGAGAAAGGAAAGTAATTTCTAGGAGTGGATGCCCTGGAAGTTCCTAGTATTCATAGTATGAGGTAGTTTTTTGTTTTTTTTTTTTAAAGCTGAAATTATCTGATCAAATTCTCTATTACCTCAGTGCCTAGAAAACCTGGGAAAGGGGCCTGGAAAGGCTACTGAAAGAAGGAATACTTGAATTAAGTCTTCTCAAATGAAAAGATATTCACAGTGGAGAAAACACCCTGAGGCACAATAAAGAATACACTGAGATCTCTAAGATCTTCTGACGGCTGATCATGGAACATAAGGTTAAAGCAAAAGAAGTTAAGGTCAGGGAGGTAAGCAAATCCTGAAGGGCCTTTAATACTATGGAAAGGAATTTAGATTCCACTCTCTCCCCAACCCCACTCCACGGCAAGGTTATAAAGCACAATCCTAGGCCAAACTCTTGAGCTAAAAAAGTTTCTCACATTTTTAAATGTTGGTGTAGAGAGTGGGAGAAGAAGAATATGGAACAGAGATTACATGTGGTTCCCACAAAGCCCAAAATATCTCCATTGGTTCCCTTTAAATTAAGAAAAATTTCCCTAGCCTTGCTGTAAGAAATTGAAAATTTTAAATTTGGTTAAGATCACTAACAGAAATGTGGAGGATGGATAAGAGAGCAATACTACTCAAAAAAAAAAAAAAAAAAAAAAAAAACAGCAGAAGTCACTGTGAAATTGAGGAAGGAATGATGGAGTGAACTCAAGTAGTTCGAATCAAAATGAAAGGAACAGAAGGACCAGTTATGAAGAAAAGTGCTCTTAGGACAAAGCCTCATGAACTGATGACAGTCTCTCATCCTAGCCTCATACTATCCCTTAATCTCTGACTGTAGTTATGGAGGCTTTTAATTAACTCCCTCCCTCAGCCTAGAAGCTCTCACTTCCCACTCATCCACCCTTTTCTCAGTTAACACTGCTCATTTCTGATCTCCCTCCAGATCCTCTACTCCACTATCCTAAACCCAGGCCTCATTTACTCATTCAGTCAGTAAAATATTATTGAGCACATGCAACGTGTAGGAATTGTGCTAGACTCCAGGGTATGATGACTCAGACATAAGTCTCTTGCCCTGATGGAATTTACAGTTTATGGAGAATACTTCTAACTAGATCATCAACTTGAACATTCAAGTTAGTGAAGTGGCTTAAAACTATTTAATGCAAGTATTAGTGTGTAAGAAAAAATTATCAAGTGTTACCACCCTTTCTTCCTTATACTTGCTTTAAATTTTTTCACCTTTTAAATACATGCACATTTCAATTATTTTCCAAATTTTTGTCAAAATTAGAGTAACTGCATTAATGCATGGCTTTTGTTTTCATTTGGACCCCTGGATTTAGGTACAAAAGCACAGGCCAATTTGCTCATACATCTCGATGTATTTGGCAAAGTTTACTACTAGACCACCATATTTTGAAAGATTCTGCATGTCAAATCACTTTATTAAACTGACATTTTTCCTTCTATTTATTTTATTTTAATTTAAATTTGACGGGGGTTTGAGGGTGGAATGGGGGGTACTAGGGATTATACCCAGGAGCACTTTACCACTTAGCTACAGTCCTTTTTATTTATTTTCTTTTATTTTGAGACAGGGTCTCCCTAAGTTGATGACTCTGGCCTTGATCTTTTGATCCTTCCTCCCTGGCCTCCTGAGTTTTTGGGACTGCTTTCCATTTTAAAAAGCTATATTTACAAACTATAAGTGGTTTGAGACCAAAACCCACTGTATTTCATATCTCTAATATCAATACTGTATGGCTAGCACTTAGTAGATGTTCAAAAAAGGTATAATCCAAGGACTATATAACCTCAAATTAATATTTCTGATCAGTATGAGATAATTATGGTAATGAACTTGGCTGATACAAATCAATACAAAAGTAATACATGTGACATTTAATTAGTTTGTATATAGAGTGTATAAACTTTTTGCTACAAATACTTCTGAAATATAGAAAATACTTCATAGATTTACTACTGTTACTATTCTCATAAAATCCTAGGAGAACTGGGATGTTTATGTTGAGTCTATTTGTTCACAGATAAGTTTAGGAACATCTGAATGAAACAAAACTGAACCCTTTAAAATCAGTCTTAGGGAGCTGGGGTTGTGGCTCAGTGGTAGAGTGCTTGCCTAGTATGCGTGAGGCACTGGGTTCAATTCTCAGCACCATATAAATAAATAAAAATAAAAGTCCATCAATGACTAAAAAACATTTTTTTAAAAAAATCAGTCTTAGATGCACTTTCATGTGCTGATACATGTTCTATTTCCAAAAGGACATTTCCAACTTTACTGACACTCAGAATTTTTTCTTTTCTTTTCTTTCTTTCTTTTTTTTTTTAACTAAACATTATCAATATAGTAGGACTCTAACATTCTAAGTAACACTGGTTGGAAACATCCGCTAAGTTCAATAATATCTGGAGACAGTCACAAAATAAAAAGAACACTTTTGCAATAAAAGCTTAATTAAGATTTCTTACCTTTCTAGTTGGTGGGCCATGAGTTTTATTCACTCTGCAGTCAGGAATCCCTCAGCTTTTACCAAGAAGCACAACTTAAGTTTCCATGTAGTATCCCTAGGAAAAGAAGAGGCAGAGAAGCATGAACTCATTCTCCTAAGTGATCTGAAGAAATAGCCTCATGTACTTCAACTCCATAATGAAAACATTTCAGATGTTTCTTTCATACTTAAAAGATGCAACTGAATTTTGCCTTCCATCTATTTATAGAAATTAAAGCTCCTTCCAAAGTCCTCAATGATCCAGGAAGATATTTATCCTGCAGCGTCCCATAATTTTTGGCACATTATCACCTACTAGAGGTATAACAGCTCAAAGGATAAAAGTAGGGCAATAGACCCATAGTGAAAGGAGAAAATGATTTTTACCATAATAAACCTGAGGTGGTAGGGAATTGTGGATAATAAGTGAAATGGCAGCATGAAATCTACGCAACAAAATTTTTCATATTGGTGATCAATAGTTTTTACTGTGTTAGTGCTACACCATAACATCCAAGGGATCCAGTTTATGTGCCACTTACTTGGAAACAGCTCGACTTTTTTGTTTTGTTACCAGGAATTGAATCCAGGGGTGCTTGACCACTGAATCACATTCCCAGGCCCTCCTTTTTTTTTAAATATAGAGATAAGGTGTCACCAAGTGACTTAGAGCCTGAGGTTGGTTTTGAACTCATGATCCTCCTGCCTTAGCTTCCCAAGCCACTAGGTTTATAGGCATGCACCACCATAGCCAGCCAGCATGACGTTTTTATAGCTCCACGGTTAGGATGAGGTTCTGCTCTAAGGACAGAAAACTCAAACAATAGCTTAAATTATTTAGAAATTTAAGTCCAGAACCACTATCATGAGGAACCCAGCACCTCTATTTGTTTGCTCTGCCTTCCTCAATGTGGCTTCCCCTTCATTGTTTTAAAATGACTGTTCAAGCTCTAGCCATTACCTCTGGTGATCAGAAAGGAAGAGAAGAAAAGTTGAGCAACAGCTTCCCTTTAAGGAAACTTTTCAGAACTCTCATAGGAAACTTCTGTTCACATTCCATGAACCAGAACTTGGTCACAGAGCCAAAGCTGACAGGAAGGCTAAGAAACATTTATTTTACCACACACTTAATTAGAAATTGCAATATCTATCACTAAACAGAAAAAAGGGAATGAATACTGATGGACAAGCAGCTATTTATGTCCTCACACCCATTTCATTTTAAAGTGTAGGGTGGTTAGATACATCATAGAAATGAGTCTGCAGTCTACTAAAGGGAGCTTTCAAAAGTAGGTCCTGCCAATGGCAAAGACCAATCTTCTAACAATAAAAGGTCAATTTGTATGTGACAAAGGAAGAAGGGAAAAATCTGAAGACCAGAATGACAAAATGAGAGCAAAAAAGCAATCTGAATCGTTGTTTGGGAGACTAAACTCACATAAACAACTCACAAAACACAAAAATTATTAGAACCATTATGTAAGTAATGTCATGCCTGAAGTGAGACTGGGGAAACATGTTGCAGAAAGCTCAATTACTAGTTGCATTTGGAAAAGGTAATGAAATTGGAAGCATGATGTTCAAAGGAAAAGTATTTTCCTCTACCATTATCACAGGATTGTGTTCCCACTATCAGGCAAAGTATGAATTTGGACTTTCCTATTGCAGACTGTTGTGAAGAGGGGCTACCAATAACTAAAACAACAAAGAAAAAGCTGTAAGAATAAAAAGAGGAAGGGCTACTACATTTTAGCTTAAGACTGGCTGAAACATTCTATTATATTTAAAACTTGGATGGGACATTGGAAAGACTCAATTCAAAGCTGGCAACAAAATTCTGTTTTAAATACAAACTGTTCCCTACAGGAAAAAGGACTCAAATAGGATTATTTAGTTATACAAATGTAAAATGGGACTATAAATGTAACAGCAATTCAAAGGACAAATGGCACTATGGGATAAAATAAATGTTCACCTATTCTAGGGGGACATGATTTTTTTTTTCAAATTGTTTTCTTTCAGAGAAATGTTTATTTTATAAATTAGGTTTTAAGTTTTCCTATTTGTATAATCATATAGACTTTGATGATTAAACTACTGCCTTTTTTCTTTTTTACCTTGAAAGGCACAGATGTAAGAAACTTTACCACAAAATATCCTACCTATGGTACATGCATTACTTATAATTAGATATAGCTAAACCGAGGATAGAATCTCTACCAAAAGGTGTGAATACTGCTAATTGTTAGGCATCATGGTTAACAGTAAAGTACGTGCCAGGTAATAGGCCCCCCCAAAAATGGTATTAGTGTTAGAAAGAAATCAATCCTTCTTGGACATGAACTCAGAAGATTCTAACAAACCTAAGGGCAATTCAGTGTGGTAGAGAGAAGGTGACATTTGTCCTTTGGGAAGACAAGAGCTAGACAGGAGTGGAAAAGTCTTAGAAAGTGGCAAAGGGAGACCAGTAGAGAGGAAAGGGACCAGCGGAAGAGAGGGAAAAGGGATATCTTGAGAACTAATAAATTATATTGTTATATCATGTGCATAAAAATATGTAAAAATGTAAAATGTAAAAATGATTCCCACTATTACATATAATTATAATGCACTAAAAATATGGAAAAAAGAAATCAATGAGAAATTTTGAAGTTTAATGTGTATTTGTTATAAAGTATGACAAAAGTGACTAATAAGATGTTTTTATTGGAAACATTAAAATACACTGGATTCAAATAAAATTATACTGGAGGAATGGAACAAAATAACATTTTAATAAAAAAATTTCCAACTGTTAAAAGATAATTCACATTTTTTAAAACCAATAATAGTATCAAAGCATTATGGCAATTGGTATTTACAAGAGTGGTATCTATATTTAGAAAAACTAGGGATATTGATCAAATTATAATGTCGTATGCATACAACAACAAATCTCACCATTATATACAACTGTAATGCACCAATAAAAAATGTAGAGAAAAAAATAATAAAATGCATTAGAAATGGAAAAAAGGAAAGAAATTATAATTTTCTTTTTGCAGTACTGGGACTGAACCCAGGGCCCCACATTTGCTACCACTGAGCTATAACCCCAATCCTTTTGTTATTTTTTGAGATAGGTTCTCACCTAATGCCAAGGCTAGCCTTGAACTTGCAATCCTCCTGTCTCTGTCTCTCAAGTAGCTAGGAATGCAGGCGTGAGCTACTTTTCAACTATCCACACTCAGATGAAAAATTTTAGGAAGCAATTTAGTAGAAATGTACATACAATAGTCTACTTTATGAAATTTCTTTTCAGAAGAATATGTGTGTAGTAGGTAGAATAGCCCCCAAGATGTCCATGCTCTAATTCCTGGAACCTCTGAACAGATTATATTACATGGCAAAGGAACTTTGTAGATATACAGATTACAGATCCTAAAACAGAGAGAAGATCCTCAGTTATCTAGGTAGGCCTGGTCTAGAACACAGAACTTTGTCCATCTGGAGTCAGACAGATATAGGCAAAAAAGAAATCAGACAATTTAGATGCATGAGAGGACCTGATCTGCCATTTTTACAGGAGGACACATGAATAACATTTCAGCTTCTAGAAGCAAAGAGCAGATCTTGGTTGATAACAAGCAAGGGAAGGGGGATGACAGTCTTAAGCATTGGAATTCAGTCAACAACTTGAATGAACTTGGAAGTGGATTCTTCCCTGGAGACTCCAAAAAGGAACACAGCACTGTCGACACATTGATTTTGGTTTTGTAAGACCCTACACACAGAATGAAATTCTGTCAGTTGTGACAACATTGATGGAATTAGAGATCATTAGCAAAGTGAAATAAGACAAACTAAAAAAAAAAAAATCATGTGATTATGCTCTCATGTAAAAAAAAACCAAAAAAACCAATCTCATAAGTTGAGAATAGAATGGTGGTTACCAAAGGTTGTAGAGCAGAGGGGAGAGAAGGATGGGGGAAAACTGACCAATGGGTTCTAAGTTACAGTGAATGATAAGAAACTCCAGTGTGGTACTGCACCGTAGAGAGACTATAAGTAAAAATTATGTACTGTGTATCTCGAAAAGCTAAAAGAGATGGGCGTGGTGGTGCACACCTATAATCCCAGTGGCTCAGGAGGCTAAGACAGGAAGATCTCGAGTTCAAAGCAAGCCTCAGCAAAAGTGAGGCACTAAGCAACTCAGTGGGATTCTTGTCTCTAAATAAAAAAAAACGATATAGGGCTGGGGATGTGGCTCAGTGGTTGAGTGCCTGAATTCAATCCCCAGTACCCCACTGCCAACAAAAAGGTTAAAAAAAAAAAAAAAAAAAAAAAAGGAATTTGAATGTTTTCAGCAGGAAGAATAGATAGATACAGATAGATGACTAAGATATAGAAATGTTCCACCTGACTTAAATACTATGCAGTGTATACATACATCAAAATATCACATGGTACCCCATTGTTACGCACAATTTTTGTTTTTAGGTATCAGAAAAAAATTAAAAGACCCCAAACGAATGATTCAACTGACCTTACCTAGACTGCTGACCTCCAGAAAATGAGACAATTAATTTGTGTATTTTAAGATGCTCAGTATGTGGTAATTTGTAAGGCAGGAACAGAAAATTAATGTAGGAAGATGTACTTGTATCCCACAACTTCAAGGATAGCAGCACCTTATAGGCACAAAGTTTTCTGCGCTTTGATTGATTGATTGTGGTGTTACGGATTGAACCTAGGGCCTCATGCATGCTAGGCAAGCACTCTACAGCTGAGCTATACCCCAACTCTATAATTTCCTTCTTTTATCTTAGTTGAGTGCAAAAAATGCAAGAAATGATCCTAGAGCTCACCTTGGGAACAGCAATATGGTCATAATAGCAACTCTAAACCCAGGAGTCTAAAAACCTGTAGTCATGAGGTAGAAACATTTCACTCTTTCAAGTACCTCTGATTTCCTATACTAGGGAAATCTAAATAGAATGATTACACAACGATCCTCTCCAGTAAGAAACAACATGCACTTCAAGGTTGTCAAAAAGAATTAAAGAAAACAATATATGCAATTACAAGTTTATAGCAAGTTTTTCTGTGATATTTTTCTTTTCTTTTCTTTTTTTTTCTTTCCACTTCCTTTCTTTTTTCTTTCATTATTGGGTCCTTTAAAAATGAGCTATACCCCCTGCTCCCTTTCTCTCTCTTTTTAATTTATTTTCTTGGTACCAGGAATTGAACCCACAGGCACTTAACCACTGAACCACAGCTCCAGTCTTTTTATTTTGAGATAGGGTCTTGCCAAGTTGCCGAGGCTAGTCTCAAACTTATATCCTCCTTCTTAACCTCAGGAGTTGCTTGGATTTCAGGGTGTGCTACCATGCCTGGTAGGTCTCCCTAAATTTTGGAGGATAGCCTTGAGCTTTCAATCCTCCTCTCTCTGCCTCCTGGGTGACTGGGATTATAGCACACACCATCACACCAAGCTTACTTTAACTTTTGATATACATTCTCCTAATGCCTAATCAACACCTAATCTTACTCTCTTACTTTTAAGGCCAAAAACTAAAAATTACATATTACAATTATAATGCACCAATTAAAAAATGTAGAAAAAAGGGCAAATACTTTTTAAAACTACATATTTAATGTCAAAATCCTCTGAAAATTAAACTAATCTTTAACCCATTGATTTATTCATAAAATTGATGTTTATTTCATTAATAGAAATAAAACTCAAATGTGAGAAAAATATAAACCTAATTTTAATGAGAAAAGCAGCAGTTTTTGTTTTTCATCTACTCACAGAAGATATAGCAGATGTCTTTCACATACATTGTAATTCTTAAGAGTATACTAAAGTTTTGATGAAATTCCTCAAAGCTGATGGGACACACAAAGATCATGTCAGACTTCTTTTTTTATTTTTATTATTTTTTTGCAGTTGTAGATGAACAGAATGCCTTTATATTGCTTATTTTTATGTGGTGCTAAGGATTGAACCCAGGGCCTCACACAAGCTAGGCGAGCGCTCTGCCACTGAGCTACAGCCCCAGTCCCATGTCAGACTTCTTCAGACTATAGTACGAGTATGTAACTACCTCAGTATCCCAAAAATATTCTTTAATAAAAATATCAGTAGTCCAATTGTTAATTCAACTTCATTTTTAAAGTGAGTTGATTATTTTTAGTTCTCTAACCCCCGTTTTATGGAAGGTAAGCAAGTTCTTGCTTTACAGTTTAAAATTATAACAGAATAACATTGAAAGTATATAAATACAAATAACTTACAGATTAAGAGTTATGCATATGAAGTGAGTGGAAGTAAGATTTGTATATAGTTAGATTTGGTAATGGAATCAGTCATGTGTTATGATGTCCACAGCATTCTTTTACCTAAAGACAGATGAATGAAATATACCTATTGTTGCTTTTTACCCTCACTAATAACTTAGATTTTTTTGTAAAAGTAAAAAGAAAATAGAAATTCACAGTTCACTAAGAACTACAATAATTTATAGTCATCACCACTACTAATAATACATCGATTAAAATTTCTCATTTACAAAGAGGGCACAAACAAGATAAACTATAGTTTATATGTAACTCCCCTCATAACACTAGTAAACTCACCTCTCCCCTTTTCAAAGTATGTCCAACTTCAGGTAAGTGAAAGTGATATTACTAATGGGAAAAGCCCTCAATCCTAATTCATATTTCAACCATCATTAATATCTACTTTACCAACAACAAAAGACATCAGTGACTCTCAACAGTGTGGTTGAGAATTGATAATGTAGTTATATTACTTGAATAATTACTAAGGATTAAAAAAACAAACAAACATTAGGACTGGTTATTTTATCATAATCTCTTATGGGGAAGAAATAAAAGGTCTCACTAGATTGTTTACAGTGAAACTGGCACTGAAGAAAAAGACAATGGATTTTAAGAAAATTACAGTATATTTTTATCACCTCAAAACATGGACAGGCCATAATACTAAAAATCTGATATGGAAAAAGTTTAATTTGGGGAAAAGGGTCATACATGGAACAAAAAATGCGTGATACTCTCTTAAAATACGTGATACTCTCTTAAATGGATTTATGAAAATTCTAAATTAGTAAATTCCACCACGAATAAGTTCCTAGGGAAAACCCAACTTTGTTGCCAAAACTACCAAATTGGTATATTATCTTCAAGTCACATCATAAGTATCAAGAGGCTGTGCTATATTATTTCTGAATGAACTTCAACAATGATTATATGAGTTCTCATTAAGTTTCTGACAGTTTTAAGCATTGTAAAAACATTATTTGAATACTTAACAAGGTTTACAGTTAAATGTTATTCTCCTTAAAGGAAACTGAGGTACAGAGAAGACATAATTTGTTCCACGACATAACACAGCTCACAAGTGGTAGACTCGTAACAATCTGGCCCCTAAAAACCATCCCAAAACCCTGACTACATACTTACTATGTGCCAGAAGAAGATGTCAAAGAAACAAAACCTTAGTCAATTTGGTTATAACACACACATTCTTTATTTGAAGGATTACCTACAGGGCAATGAATTTGACATTTTGAATCTTAATAATTCAAAATGACAAATTCATAACACAGAAATCCTATGAAATCTAGAGTTAAGTCTATAGCCCTAAAACCCTGAATATGCCTGATCTTGTCTGAAATCTACAATTTAGAAAGTAGAAAAAAATGAAATACAAAATACTTGTCCCAACTATAAAATCATATGGTGGACTAAATAATCTTAAAACTACTAAATAAAACAACTTAGTTCCATTAATAATTCCAAATTAAGCAATCACATTTTATTTAATAAGCACAATCCCAAAGTCAGCAAAATTATGACAAAGCTACTGCATTCATAGTCTGATGGCACTGTAAACTTGTTCAGCTCTACTTGGGGAGAAGTAAAAACTTAGCAACTGTAGAAACATTTATATCCTTTCAGCAGTAATCCCACTTGAGATTAGTATTCTATATGAACAATTCAAAAGAAAAGAAAGATACATGAACAGAGCTGCTCAATTTGATGTTATTGAGAGGAATAAAGTAAAAACAATTATTTCCCCTTGGGGCATTTAGAATTGAGGAAATTTTAGCAGTAATTTGGCTATCACTTAATCATTACTACAAAAGTTAGAAAAGTAAAATAAAATGTATTTATGACATCTGTAAAAACTGTAGTATGTATGTGCAAATTAGAAGAAAACAAGAATAATGCAAACAATTATTCATTGGTATGGTAAAACTGGAGTTGATCTCTAATCAAACGGTGTTCCAATAAATCTTCAACAAATAAAAGGAAATATACTAAAGTAAGCGGTAAGTGGTAAAATTAAGAAACAAAAAACTAAAATTGGAAGAACAAAGCTACAAAGTCGGAATGCAAAAGATTAGGTTCTATATAGTAAACTAAGAAACATTTCAAAAATATTTATAAATTTAAGGTCAATGTTAGAGATGAAGGTAACCATGTACTAACTACCAAGTAATCAAGGTTCATTTGGTTATTTTGCCAATTACAATTATTCCCATTCCTTCTTCAACAATAATTATTATACCATATACTGAGTTCTCATTAGATTCCTGACATCATTTTAAGCATTGTATAAACATTATTTGAATGCTTACAAAAAAGGCTTTTAGGGCTGGGGATATAGCTCAGTTGGTAGAGTGCTTGCCTCACAAGCACAAGGCCCTGGGTTCAAATTCCCAGCACTGCAAAAAAAAAAAAAAGGCTTTTAGTTAAGTGTTATTCTCCTTAAAGGAAATTTTATTTATATCCCTTTTTGTTGAACAAATTTTTTTTTTCAAATCACTTTATTACCATTGCCAAAATGCCATGTCCAGCCCGAAAAATTTGCATTTAAGTAAGGAAGACTTTACTACTTTATGTTTTCTAAGGATATTTTAATTAGAAATACAAATTGATAGTAGAAAATGTTATGTCAGCTCTTTAACAAATAATTGGAGGGGTGCTTTTATTGGTGTTCATAATTTGGAAACTATATAGGATAGGTATTGTTTAAAAAAAAATCTTCTATCCATCAAAAACCTACCTATAACTAGCATTTACTCTCTAAATACTTTCTAATTATTTTAATTAGAAAAACAAAGAGAAAGAAATACCAGCTTATAGATATATTTCCCATTAGGAGGAAAAGCTTGAAGAAAAAATGAGTGGAATTAGCATGAATGGTGAAATTGTTTACCTGATATAGCAATTTAATTTAGTAGCAAACAACATAAATCATTAAAACTAAAGGTTTTCAAAATACAAAAATTTAAGTTAAAAAATTTAGGTGATTTCATGAGAGTAAATGCTAGTTATAGGTAGGTTTTTGATGGATAGAAGATTTTTTTTTAAACAATACCTATCCTATATAGTTTCCAAATTATGAACACCAATAAAAGCACCCCTCCAATTATTTGTTAAAGAGCTGACATAACATTTTCTACTATCAATTTAGTTTAAAAATATTCCTCCAAATAAAAAAAAACACAGGAATTTCTGGGTTACATATTTAATAGGTAATAATATAATGCCCTTAAGACAAAATAAGCTTTTTCATTATTTTAAAAAGAATGACAGGAAATGCAATCAGATCTACAGAAGGCATTATACACCTTAAACATACACAAAAGTTCCTGAAGATCCTTAACTGATAAATACAAAACACACCTAAGTTCTAAATTATTACAATATTAGATTTTAAAATTTAAAAACTCAATGGCAGTAACACCCTCAAAGCAAGAAGAAACATGTCTTAGGAAGACAGCACACACATCACTTGTAAATCTGAAAGATTCTTAGGATTTTATAAAAACTATTACACAATTATCAATAGCCTTAAAAATACATGAATTGTCTTAATTCTTTCTTAATGTGAATGGCGACCATTTTTTTTTTAACCATACTTGTCTAAAATATGACTATTACTGGCAATGGCAATAATGGTGGTTAGGAAGGTCTTCAAATACAACAAAAAGTGTGCTCAGATCCTCTGAGCAGTGTTTGTTCTGATTTCAATATACATTACATGCATGTATTGTGACTGTCTCCATAATGTATAATCCCTAAGAAATTGTTAACTTTCACATTATAATTTAGGGATTAGTCAAAAAGGACTAAGGTCCATCAGGAGTAATTCCTTTTACTCCAATATATTCATGATAGTTTTGCTCTTGGCTTCATCAGTTTTAAGACTCGCCAGTAAGGAAAGACAATTTTATACTACCTAGAGGCACAAAAATAATCTCCAGCTCCTCCTCCTTTTCCTAGCTTTGGTTCAAGGAGCAAGCATGGAACACACACACACATACACACACACAATCCCTCGGTCCTGGTCCCTAAGGCATTGATAAAAAGCACAGATAATTTCCCTACAGAAGCTCTGCAGTTCATCCATGCAGGTAAAAAACAGGAGACGATACTAGAGTCAATCTGCACCCACACTTCAGCCCCGCCCCACCTGGAAAAAGTGGGGGATGGCGGGAGAGTGAGTGTAGCAGAAAGGACAGAAAAGGCCGAGGGCTTCAGGTTCCAGGGTCTTCATACCATTCCTTACACCAGATTCCACCGAAATCTGGGACTCAGACCTTTTTCCAGCAGCGCCTCCCGATCTCCCCAAGCCATTACCAACAGGGTCCTCAACCGCCTGAGTCCTGGGTGGGGAGACCAGAATGGGCCCTCTGCCTGCCCAATCCAAGGACTGAGGAAGGGGGTCTCCACAAGGAGACCCAGACACAGTACTGGACGGATCCGTCGTGCGCCCAGGGACCTCTCTGAAGTGACCACAAGAGGAGATGGTAAATCGGAGGGAGGGGTCTAAGAGGAGCCGTTATTCCTTTTTCCTCTTCGTTAGGAAAGCGCGCGAGAGGGAGGGGCCGAAACAACCAGCGCCAGTTACCTAGCGGTCCCGTCCCGCCGCTCAGGCTCCTGAAGCCGAGGACGCGCGAAGCTGAGGTAGCGGCACTTTCACCACTGCCCTAAGGGATGGGGATCCGGGCAGCAGCGCCCGAAGGGATGGGAAGCGGGGGGTGGGGACTACGGTGAGCGACGTCGCCATGTTAGCGCCTTCTTTCTCCGTATCCCTACAGTCTCCAGTTCTTCGGCTCTCTCCCCATCACTACTCACCTTTCCAAGTCACTAATTCATGATCCCTTCCGTCACCCGGGTGCCCAGAGCACAGCCGTGTTTACAAACTACCCCTGGAGGAAAGGGCTGAGCCGCACTTTAAAGGCCACGGGCTCCCACAGGCTTCCGTCCTCTCTCGCGAGAACGGACTGACAACCCTTCTCTCCGCCCTACTCCCGGCATCCCCGCTTTCTTCTCGCGCCCCCCCTCTCCACGCGCACGCCCCTTCTTGCCTTTCCTCAGAGGGAGTGCCTCCGGGTCAGGTGATTCCGTCCGGCGTAGGGAAGGGGACGGGTCCTCAGGAAGGCGGGTTTGGAGAGGGCGGGAACCAAAGAATACTTGGATGATGACGATTGGACAAGCAGCCCGAAGGGCGGGAAGCTGCTCTGGCGCGGGCGGGACCAGAGAGCCAAAGGAGCCAAAGTAGCCCCTTCATAGCCAGGGGGCTGCGGAACGCTGTGATTGGCAGCCAGCCGGAGGCGGCAGTGGTTGTTGGGCGCGGGAGCAGGTGGCGGTGGAGGGCACCGGAGGAGATTGGCGGTGAGGTAAAGAAAGGTGAACCCTGGAAAGGCTGCAAGTGACTGCAGTGAAGGCAGGAAGCGGCCTCCAAGCCCAGCCCCGAGAGTTGGGTGTTAACGTTTTTTGTCACTTCCCGGCCTTTTCTAGGGATATGGGTAAAATGTAAGAAGGCGCGCCCCTGACGCCCCCTCCGCAGGCTGCCCGGAAGCCTGAGATGGGAAGCTTCTGTCAAACAGGCTTGGGAGGACAGATTTTGCCAGTAATCCCCATACCCCTACAAACCAAAAATAAGAAAAGCCCAAACCTACACGTCTAAAGAAAAACAAGATAGGTCAATTCTAAATAGAAAAGAAAAAGCCGAGTTCTAAGTTG
This sequence comes from Sciurus carolinensis, assembly GCF_902686445.1. Taxonomy (NCBI): domain Eukaryota; kingdom Metazoa; phylum Chordata; class Mammalia; order Rodentia; family Sciuridae; genus Sciurus; species Sciurus carolinensis. Next base: position 124,284,032 of record NC_062215.1, read on the forward strand.
GTTTTGTTCAAATTTTACTATGCTAAACCGGCGATTCTTCAACCTTTTTCTCAGCATCAAATGCAGTGTATGATGTTAGCAAATGGTTATGTTTGGTATCACCATAATTTAAAACAATGCAACAACCTATTTCTGAGAAAATGCTCCATACTATGGTGTGTTCGATTCTTTTATTTATAGATAAAATATGTCAATTTCAGTAGCGATCATTTCAATCCCTTATGATTTAAATAACCTCATATTAATGACTTAAAGAGGACCAAAAAAGAAAGTTATACCCCATTTGTGTACAATGAATCAAAAAAATAATAATAAATAAAATAGGCACTAAATACCATCTACTTTATAGGATTCTTGTGACTAATAAATGATTAAATATACATTAATACATAACATGTTTAGAACACTGTGAAATATACTAAGTAGTCAATAAATATTATCTGCTATTCTAAAAAAATAAGGAGGACCAAAGAACACATTAGAATATCACACAAAAATGGCACTCTTCCAATATTATTCTACTGCTTAGTAGGTTGTTGCAATACCTAAAAATGTCTGATAAGTTTGAAAATAACTTTTTAAAATGTATAGGGAAGACCATTTGATTAGTGTAACAGGACAAAAGGCCATCTTCACAACTGGATTTGATACAGGTACAGTCCTAAAAGCACAGAAAGAAGAATGGAGTTGAAAATATTCCTTCTTAATATTGCTTTATGATTCTCTATACAAACTAAAGATCTCAAAGTTAATTGTAGGGATATTGGTTGTTCAATAAATAGACAAGTTGAAAAATATGATCAGGAACCCTGTGAAAATTTGCAATAATTATCAAAAAAAAGCAAGCTTTTTTTCAATGCCTTGTTTTTTTCCATTTGTTAAAGACTGATTTCTAGTCTATAACAGAATTGTAATTGTCTAGTCACAAAATGTATTCTCAATCTTTCCACATCGAAGTGAAACATTGTTAGAAGAGTTTGGGGAAGAGTATGTAAGAGTTAATGAACGGGCAGTTCAATAATGATATCTGGCATGAAAGTGAAGTTCTAATGGCATTGGACCTTTTAATAGGTTTCTGGCCTGTGTACATGTATGTGAGCCAACTCAATCTTCTTTTAAAACCAATTTTAATTACCCAAGAAATATGAAAGAAGCCAAATTATTAACACTGGTTAGTTCTTAAAATGAAAGCACCATCCTATAATATCAGTAATATTGCAGTAGTGTTAATATAGTATAACACTAATTTTATCACCAAGACATCGTCTGCTCTGTTCTTATGATGAAAATGATAAACAAAAATGTGATTGACAGATCACAAATCATTAGATACAGAAAACATTCATGAAAATGGTGCTTCTCTCCATCTGACAAAATATCTGAGGAAAAAAACTATAAATGTTAAGGCATTTCAAAAGAACTTTGAGTCAATTAGAGTAGATTTTTTTAAAAAACTTTTTCCATTTGTACATATTAAAAATTTTAAATTATTTTCTCCAGTTTATTTTCATTTTCAATTGGCAGTACCTTTTAATTTAATTTTTTCTCCTTATTCCTCCTCCAGTTTGTAGTCAGTAGTTAATTTTGTAATGTACAAAACTGCTCTCCCCGCCCTTTCCATTGCAGCCATTTCCCCACCTCCCAACTACTGTCAGTCTGTGAACATCCTAGCTATCTATTGGTTTATCAGTCAGCTTGCAAGTATCCTTCTCCGTTATTGGTCCCCTGTTAACCCGGCAGAATTCAACTGCCTCAGGGTAGCTATCGGCCATCTTTTTTCTCTTGTTTTTCTCTCCCCTTGACTCACTTTCTTTCTCCTCCTCACTTTTCACACTCTTTCTTGTGTGCGCCCTTTGTCTTTCCCTTTCTTTTCCTCTCATTATCTCTCTTACCCTGCAGGGATACACTTCGTTTGCTTAATAAACTCCCTTATGTGATTTCCCATGTCCTGTGTGATTTTCTTGGGATCCCTTACAAATTTATCTACACAATACCTAGATGTTGTTGATTGTTTTGGGCATTGGACATTGAACCTAGAGGTGCTCAACCATTGAACCACATCCTCAGCCCTTTATTTTTTTAGACAGGGTCTCACTGAGTTGCTGAGGCTGGCCTTGAATCTGTGATCCTCCTGCCTCAGTCTCCTGAGTTGCTGGGATTACAGTTGTGTGCCACAACACCTGGCTAGAAAGTATTATTATTTTTGCAGTGAGGGGATTGAACCCAAGGCCTATGCATCCAAGGCAAACACGCTACTTTTAGGTTATATCCCCAACCCTCAAGAAACATGTTGTTTTTAAAAATTCTTTTGGAAGTTCTCTTAGATAAGAGAAGAATCATTTAGTAATATGACTAGTACTCTGATCTGTTTTGAAAACTCATTTTTAGCTTATTTTAAAAAGAGAAGTAATGCTTAAAGTGAGAAGAAATAAAGGTGTTGGGGGGGATGTGGAAACTATGCAAGAATTATTTATCTGAATTGGCAAGCTGGCAGTAAGCAAAGTGACTCACTTTAACTGCATACTTCTAGCTAAATTTCTTTACTATAGTTTTTCTACAAAGACAAAAACTAGATGAATGTAGTTGCTTTCTTCAGTTCTGATCCCATGAACCTGTACATCTCACTAATCCAAATCCTCATAAAATTCTGTCCTTTCCAGTTTTCTTTCTTAGCTCCTCAACTTTCAATATCCCCAGTAGTCCTAAAGTTCTCTAAAATCTTCTGTTTACAAATGCAAAACTCTTCTTCTGGGCCCCTTTGCCTCTCTAATGGTTCCACAAATGCATCTACCCAGTTTATTTTTAGGAGAATTAGTGAGGTTCTGGTGAATTTCCTTTAAGAACTCAGTATGAAATGATGGTCAGTGTGTACATATGTATTTCATTTTATGTCATCTACTCTTTGCTCATGTTTCCTATTTTTCTTATTTGGTGTCCTGATATAAGAGTACTAATCTGTCTGAAATATAATTATGTGAGTGCATATTGATAGCCTCTTGTGTAAGTACCTCAGGACATTCTTTTTCTGATGGATGTTTCAGATGTCAGAGCTTACATCTATTAGTAATTGCAGAATGTATATGTAACCAACAAAAGTAAAGTTTTAATAAGACAAAAATAAAATTCATGACTTCTGGATAAAACTAGTATCCTTTAGATACAAGAAGAGGCTAATTTAAAGAAAACTCGTTTCTATCATGAAAATGCTCACTACTGAAAGAACTGATGGTTGCCTCCAAATGCTCTCAGAACCTTCCAAATGCCACGGAATGTGCCATTTCAACCTTAGTTGGAAGTATTACAGGGCTGTTAATCCATTAATCTGTTACTAATCATTAAAATCCTACTAAAACCCTGCCAATGTACATATGGGAGGGGAAATAATTAATTTATAAAACAATCTCTGTTTATCTGTAGCTAAACAAAACACAGAATACTCCAGGGCTCTTGTGTCTGTCTAGTACAACTAGTAGTCTCAGGCTCAGGGAAAGAATCTCCACATTTTTATGGTATCTTCAAGATGTAGCCCCATACAGTGGATTGGCTGGGATTCTATCAGTGGGGTCAAGACAAATGTGTATGACATGATGTGAAAGGGGTGTAGCAAGTGGGGCATGACTACTCACTTGATGCTGGAGAGATGAGATGCGGACTATGTGGTCTGAGACATTTTAGTTGACTTTTTGGTAGTTTATACATCATGGCAGATTTTCTTTACTGCCCTAACAGCCCAGTATTTTCCTGCATGTTGCTGAAATTGCTGAAGTGGCCTATGTTTCAGTTTTTCTCAGCTCCTGGCCTTACTATGGAATTTTTATTCAGAACATTTCAAGTACAGGAATATCCACTTTCCAACCCAAATCATTTCTCAAAAAAATTTATAATGAATGAGTGTGGCATTATGGAGAAAACAAAGAACTGTGTTTATCTTCAAATTCAACCAATTAGCTTGTAAGACCAGAATGGAATTTAAGAGTCCTGTTTTCATCCTCGATAAGTGTCCCCTTTCATCTATCATCTGACTCACCTGAAAGAGGGGTTGTCATTATATTTGCTCTGCACACATTCTTAAGTTGTCACTAAAAGTAGATGGAACCATTCCTGGTTTAGTGTATTCTGGCATTCCATTGTCTACCTTCGTGGCTCTCCATAGGAAGCCTATCACCCTAAAGCCCTTGATAACAAAGCCATGAATTCCTATTGCCAAAACCAAGGGAGTCTCTCTGATCATCTAGACCCTTCTTGGACTAACACACTACTCTTTTCAAGTATCTTGTCTTTGACACAACCTCCGAGGTGAACTGTCAACTGAATGTCTTTTACTCGTAAAGCATCAATATTTATTGAGCATGAGCATTCCAGGCACAGCTCCTGGCTCTGAGGCTATAACTATAATTAAGACCAAGTTCCTTATGGAGTCTCTTATGGGGAATGATACACTAAATATATCAACAATAAGATAATTTAAATAATGTTAAGTACTATGGTGGAAATCAAGCAGGGATGTAATAATGTGCATTATAAGCTTATTCCTTTTATACAACTTCAGAGAACTTGAGAGTAGCAGACATTTTAGGTAGCTCTGGAGAGGTGGAAATCTGTGAACTCTCCTTTAGACACAAGTCTTGAGGGCATAATACTGAGTGTCCAACAGCTGAGATACCTAGCCAACCTGTGTAGATATTTGAGGAAGCAAACCCAAGGGCTCAACTGTAAGAAATTCTGGAATATTCATAGCTGGGAAGTGCTGACTCAACACTGTTGTTGAAAAGTAGCCATTTCTAACAAATATGGGTCCACTCAGGAGTCTCTGCCAAGATCAGTTGTAGGATGCTAGCTCATGCTAATTGGAGGAACAACTCAAAGCCCTTGGATTAGAATACCAATACAAAATACCAAAATCTATGGGACACTATGAAGGCAGTACTAAGAGGAACATTTATTGCATTGAGCTCATTTAATAAAAGGATAAAAATCAACAAATAAATGACCTAACAAATCAACACCAAAAACAGTAGAAGACAGGAAATAATTAAAATCAGAGCTGAAATCAATGAAATTGAAACAAAAGAAATGATCAAAAAAATTAACAAAACAAAAAGTTGGTTCTTTGAAAAAAATCCATAAATGTTTTAAACCCCTAGCCACACTAATGAAGAAAAGAAAGAGAAAACCCAAATTACTAAAATACATGATGAAAAAGGAAATATCACAACTGAAATGCAGAAAATAAATAGAAACTATTTTGAAAATTTATACTCCAATATTGAAGACATCGACAAATTTCTAGAGATATATGAGCTACCTAAATTGAATCAGGAGGTCATACACAATTTAAACAAAACAGTTTCAAGTAATGAAATAGAAAATGTCATCAAAAGCCTACCATTAAGAAAAGCCCAGGGGGCTGGGGAGATAGCTCAGCTGGTAGAGCGCTTGCTGCGTAAGCACAAGGCCCTGAGTTCGATCCCCACTACTGCCAAAAAAAAAAAAAAAAAAAAGCCCAGGACCACACAGATTCTCACTTGGGTTCTACAAGACCTTCAAAGAAGAATTACCAATACTCCTCAAATTTTATTCCATGAAATAAAAAAGGAGGAAACCCTTCCAAACTCATTCTATGAGGTTAAGATCACCCTGATACCAAAATCAGACAAAGATACCTCAAGGAAAGAAAACTTCAGACTAATATTCCTGATGAACATAGATACAAATATTCTCAATAAAATTCTGGCAAATTGCATACAAAAACATATTAAAAAGATAGTGCACCATGATCAAGTGGGGTTCATCCCAGGGATGCAGGTTGGTTCAACATATGGAAATCAATAAATTAATTTATATCAATATACTTAAAAACAAGAATAATATGATCATCTCAATACATGCAGAAAAAAAGCATTTGAAAAAATACAGCACCCCTTCATGTTCAAAACACTAGAAAAACTAGGAATAGTAGGAACATATCTCAACATCATAAAAGCCATATATGCTAAACTGAAGGCCAACATCATTCTAAGAGGAGAAAAATTGAAAGCATTCCCTCTCAAAACTGGAACAAAACAAAGATGCCCTCCTTCACCACTTTTATTCAACATTGTCCTTGAAACTCTAGCCAGAGCAATTAGAAGAAATTAAAGGTATGTAAATAGATAAAGAACTCAAACTATCACTATTTGCCAATGACATGATTCTATATTTAGAAGATCCAAAAAAATTCCACCAAAAAACTTTTAGAACTAATAAATGAATTCAGCAAAGGAGCAGGATATAAAATAAATACCCATAAATTAAACATTCCTATATATTAGTAATGAATCTACTGAACGAGAAATTAAGAAAACTACCCCATTCACAGTAGCCTCAAAAAATATAAAATACTTGGGAATCAATCTAACAAAAGAGGTGAAAGACCTCTACAATGAGAACTATAGAACACTAAAGAAAAAAATTGAAGAAAACCTTAGAAGATGGAAAGACCTCCCATGTTCATAGATAGTCAGAATTAATATTGTTAAAATGGCCATACTACCAAAAGTGTTATACAAATTTAATGCAATTCCTATTAAAATTCCAATCACATTCTTCATAGAACTAGAGAAAGCAATCATAAAATTCATTTGGAAAAATAAGAGAGCCATAATAGCCAAAGCAATCCTTAGCAAGAAAAGTGAAGCAGGAGGCATCACAAACTATACTACAGAGCTATAGTAATAAAAACAGCATGATATTGGCACCAAAACAGACATGTAGACCAATGATACAGAATAGAAGACACAGAGACAAACCCATAAATACAGCTAACTCATACTAGACAAAGGTGCCAAAAACATTCACTGGAGAAAATATACCCTATTCAACAAATGGCACTAGGAAAAATGGAAAACTATGTTTAACAAAATTAAATTAAACCTTTATCTCTCACCCTGCATGAATCTTAAAGTGGATCAAAGACTTAAGCACTAAAACAGAAGAAAAAGTAGGCCCAAATCTTCACCATGTCAGTCTAGGATCTGACTTCCTAACCAAGACCCCTAAAGTGCAAGAAGTTAAATCAAGAAACAATAAATAGGATGAATTCAAACTAAAAGCTTCTCGGCAAAAGAAACAATAATGTGAAGAGAGAGTCTACAGATTGGGAGAAAACCTTTACCACGTGTACCTCAGATAAAGCATTAATCTCTAGAATATATAAGGAACTCAAAAAACTTAGCACCAAAAAAAAAAAAAAAAAAAACAAAAACAAAAAAACCCAAACAATAAATGGGCTAAGGAACTGGTGAAGATCAACAAATATATGAAAAAATATTCAACATCTCTAGCAATTAGAAATGCAGATCAAAATGACTCTAAGATTTCATCTTACTCCAATCAGAATTACAATTATTAGGAATACAAAAAAAAAATACAAGCAACAATAAATGTCAAGGATGTGGGGAAAAGGTACACTCATACATTGCTGGTAGGAATGCAAATTGGTGCAACCATTATGGAAAGCAGTATTCGAGATTCCTCAGAAAACTTGGAATGGAACCACCATTTGACCCAGCTATCCCACTCCTCAGTTTATAGTCAAAATACTTAAAATCAGTATACTACAGTGATGCAGCCACATCAATGTTTATACACATTAGCTAAACTATGGAACCAATCTAGGTGTCCTTCAGCAGATGAATGGATAAGGAAAATGTGGCATATATATATATATATATATATATATATATATATACACACACACACAATGGAATATTACTCAGTTTTAAAGAAGAATGAAATTATAGCATTTGCTGGTAAATGAATGGAGTTGGAGAATATCACACTAAGTGAAATAAGTCAAACTCAAAAAATCAAAGGCCGAGTGTTTTCTCTGATATGCGGATGCTAATTCACAATAAGGAGCAGGGGTGCTAGGAAAGAATAGTTACTCTAGATTAGGTAGAGGGGAGTGGAGGGAGGGGAAGGGGTATGGGGGTAGGAAGGATAGTAGAGTGAAATAGACTTTATTACCTGGTACATATATGACTGCATGACTGATATAATCCTACAATATGTATAATCAGAAAAATGAACTCCATTTATGTATGATTTATCAAAATGTATCCTACCGTCATGTATAACTAATTAGAAAATTTTAAATTTTTTTAAAAAGCCCTTGGGTTTATGAGTTCCTTTTGACTTGGGGTCAATCAATTCCTCTCTTCAATATTTAAGCTCCCTTGAGAAAAAAAAAATCTAAGTTACTAAACATCTGAGAAGAGATACATTATGTCAATCAGAATAAAAATGTATAAATTCTTGCCAGGAAACTGGGTCAATGTTTTGAGTGTAAACAGTTGATAGTTTAAAAAATATGACCTACAGAGAGGTTTACCCTCAATTTATAAAATTGACACCTCTACAGTTTTAAGTGCAATGACATACCAACTGTTTTCTCACTTAAAAATTAGAGCAGTGGTTCTTAAGCTTTTTGGTTTGGGGACTCTGAGCTGTATAATAACACATTTATATAAATAATATTTTTTTTAAAAAAAACTACACATATTGCAGAACAAAAGTAGAAAGGCATTTTTTTCCCATTTTTGAAAGTTGCTAGGTCATGCTTAGTAGAAGACAGCTGCATTCTTGTATTTTTTTCTGCATTTGATCTGTCTGTTGTGGTATGATGTTTTGAAGTACTAACAAAAATCTAGATTCACAGCTATGGAGGTAGGAAAGAGTCTTGAGACCCCACCAGAAGTTATCAGACTCCACTTTGAGAATCATCAGGTTAGCAAACATTCCAATGCAAGAGGAAAAAAGTTCCCAAATGAATGAGTTAACAGTTTTAAAAGATGAGGGATCTGAGTCATGGCATACTGGGAAATGTAGTATTCCAGTACCGTGCTTCTCAAAGTTTAGTATGTAAACAGATCGCCTGAGATCCTTGTTAAAATGCAGATTCCACTTGTAAAATTTTACCTTTTGTTTAAAATTATATAAAAATACAAAATTCATCATTTCCCCCCAATAATTTTTTTCCTCATTACCTGTAACTTAGTTACACTGCAAATCAAAGGATAAGCTTCCGAATCAAGGAAGATCTGAATTTGGATCTGCCTTTGCCACTTAATGGCTATGTAATTTGGAGAAGTAACTGCTCAGAGCTTATTTTTCTTTAAATCTAGGAGATGAATCCCAATTTTGCAGGGTTGTCATTAAGACTGATAGTATATAGAAAGCTTCTAGTATAGAGAATAGCACTCCTTAGATGCACAAGTCCTCTCCTCTCCTGATTCCTTCTGGAAGTCTAAGCATTGAATTCTATTGACACTACTTTTGCAGTCTTTAGAATACTTGATGCCAACTTCCTAGACTAGGCCCTCTTTACCTCTCAGCAAAGTTACTATATCAACCATTGGTCATTGCTGACTCCAGTCCATCCCATACATTAGTCTTATATTAACCCTTTTAAAACAGCTCTAAACTTTCAATGGCTACCTGTGGTCATATGAATAAAATCTATACATAATTTGGCTCAAATCTACCTTTTAGTCTTATCTAACACTACTTCCCTCCTATGCCAAACAATGCTTTTTTTTCCTCACATACCAATGCTTTGCTGATTTACCTTTCTTTAAGCTATTCATTAGCCAAGATACCCTCTTACTCTGCCCGTCCTCATTATACGCTCCTCAAAGTTTATCTTAAATTGTAGACAAATGGCACTTTTTCATGTGATCGTTTCATTGGAAAATTATTTCTTTCCCCATTTCACTTTGAATTTGTATGCATGTATAGTGTCCATGGCTAAATAAGAGCTTTTTAGTTCAAAGACAGATTTCATGCTCAAATCTAACTTTGAATTAATCCCAAGACATAAAAATATCAAATTTCTGCATAAAGGAAAAGAAACAAACATTCCTAAATAAAAAGCATGCCTGAAAATCTGAAGTGCCTTAAGGAACAACATTCTGGGTAAATATGGTTGAACTGGTCTCTTATCACTCTAGAGTACTCTTGCCCATTGAAAATTTTTAAATAAGCCAAATACAAAGGAAAACTATTTCATGTCTGGTTGGTGTGGAAGTAACATCTGTGTCATTGTCTATTCAGAAATAAGTTAGTAAAAAGCATTTACCATTAATATTTGTTTGCAAAGCTCAAAAAACTGAGGTAGTACTTGCTATAAAAATAGTAAATAAACATTTCTGCTGACACAGCTGCTATATTCCAGTTACATATTTCCAATGTCAGTAATCTGTTACAGGAAATAAAAATAAAACGGTAAGTTAAAGGATATGTGCCAGGAAATTGGAACTTTGATGCAGTATTTTGTTTCTCCATCTAGGTAAAATAAATATGCTGTAGTTATACTTCTAAGTTATACTATTTCTAAAGACCTTTTCCCCCCCTCAGTAACCTGAGGACCATGCAGCCACAGCTTGGTTATTTCCTTATATACCTGGGATTCCCTCAGCTGTAGCATCTCTTCCAAAAAACCTGTTCCAAAACCAATGTTTCAAGGTTTTTGAATAACCAAGCCAATAACAAGTTAACAAGTTAACAAACTGATTAATTTAAAATGAACTTGGAACAAAGGACTAAATAAAGTATTTTATTTCCATATTTTTTAAATGTGTGATTTTTCTATGTACTTTGTTACATAGTACCTTCTAACTGTAGTAAAATACGTGTAAAATTTGCCATATTTAAAGTTTCAAATTCAGTGACAATACACTTGGAACGTTGTACATTGTGCAATCATCACTGTTTATTTCTGTGACATTTTTGTCACTCCAAAATGAAACCTCATGTCCTTTGAGTGGTCATGCCCCATTCTCCCTTTCCCCTAGTCCCTAGTAACAACTAACCGGCTTTGTCTCTATGGATTGGTCTATTCTGGGTATTTTATATAAATGGTCATACATCTGTGGCTTGTTGTTTCTGGCTTCTTGCACTTAGCATTTCTGAATATTTATCCATGTTTAGCCTCTATTAGTACTTCATTCCTTTTTATGGTTGTATAATACTTACTATATGGAAATACCACATATTCTGCATATCTGTTCATCAGGTGATAGACATTTGGTTGTTTCCACCTTTGGGCTATTGTGAACAGTGCTGCTATGAATATTGTGTAAAAAAAAATTTTATTTGGTACTGGGGACCAAACCCAGGAGTGCTTAACCACTGAGCCCCAGCCCCAGCCCCTTTTAAAAAAATATTTAGAGACAGTCTTTTTTTGAGACAGTCTTGCTGAGTTGGTTAGGGCCTCACTAAATGGCTGAGGCTACCTTTGAACTCACAATCCTCCTGCCTCAGCCTCAGAAGCTGCTGGTATTACAGGCATGTGCCACCACATCTAGCAAGTAAAATTTTTTGTTTGAATACCTATTTTCAATTTTTTTGGTTATAGATTCAGGCATGGAATTATTGAATTATATAAAAATTTTATTTACATTGTTGAGTTCAAATACTGGGTAATGCTGTTCAAGAAAATAGTTTGGGCTCCAAGAATCTTGTATTTGGTATAGACTACATGATTAGTCAACTAAATATGTAGTTGTAGCTCTAGCAGTGTTCACCTGTTTTTGGCAGTTCTGGAGATTCAACCCAGGGGTTTCTTTACCACTGAGATAATCCCCATCACCCTTTCCCCTCTATTTTTACATAATCTTTAAAATTTTGAGACAGGCTTCCACCAAGTTGCAGTGGCTGATGTTGAACTCGAGATCCCTCCTAAAGTGTTGGATTACAGGTGCATGCCATCAGGCCCAGCCCTCACTTCACTTTATATGAAGTTGCAATATATGGATAAGTAGTGATTCTCAAACAGTATGCACAAAAATTACCTAGGAAGTCTTTTAAAACAAGAACCCTAGTTGATTTTTACAAAGTCTTTCCACCATTCAGAAATTCTTATATCTGACTATTCTTTCTCAGTTCAGATCAAATTAGGAAGAGAAGAGTAAATGGGTAAAATGCAGCTTTCCTAATTGTCCTAAAATTTTTTTAACCTTCAAACAAACCCTGACACTCACAAATAATATGATGGGACAGTTTATTTGCTATGGGAAAACAGTCTTTCTATAGTAGCACCACTTTCTTTTAATAGGAAAAGTCCAACCA